>NC_133664.1:171176104-171888957 GCF_037893015.1 Macrotis lagotis
TTCTGATTCCAAGTCCAGTCCACTATGCTACACTATGCTATGCTTGTCTGAAGCTACCAAGGAAAAAAAAAAGATGGGATATATAGAGAGAGTTCTGCCTCTTTAAACTCTTAGGAAGTATTCCATGGCTAAGGAGTATGAAGGTCAAATATAATGACTGAAGGATAAGGTTTCTACTCATTTGAGTTGTTGCAAAATGGATTTTCCAAAGAGTCTTATAATTGTGAAGAAATAGAACTGACATGGGAAAAAAAGTTAAGAATGTGGATGTATTTATGTTATGGCAATTTTCTGAGCCTTTTGTTATTACTTGGGAACAATCTTGTCTTGGAAAAGTTTATAGTTTTTACTGAAAAATCTTTGAGGTTGGAAAATGTTGGCAACATGAATATGTATAGAGGAATGGAGTTGCAAGGATCCTTCATTGGTGCTTGTTTCACTAGTGTGGTTTATGAAAGCAGAAAAAGTTTGAATGGTCATTAAGTTTTCACCTGAAGATCCTCCCTAATTCTCTAGAACTCTAATTGTTGGAATCACCTTATCAAAGATGTTGTAGCAAGGACTAATTCACTAAGTGAGAGATTGGATTAAATGATTTTTGGTCATTTCTAACTGTAAAATTCTATGATGTCCTGATGCCCACCCTGAGCAGTGCAATTTACTTCAGTTCCTTTGCTGACAGACATTCTCAGCAGCTTAACATAGTAGACCTTCTCATAAACTACATCTTTACCAGAATTTGCATTTAAAGACATATTATCAGAGAGTGTAAATAACCAATCGGTGAGTTTGGGGGGCTGAATTCATTGCTTACTGCATAGCTACCAAAAGAGAAGATTGGTTTTTGAGTCCTGGGTCTGCTAATTAGTAGACAAGTTATTCAACTCTAGTCTGAGTCACAGCTCCCCCCATCTACAAATTGGAGGTAATAATAATTGTAGCACTATTTCAACATATTGTAAATAAAGCACTTTATAAAGCACCATATAACCATGAGTTATTCCTGATTTCTTTGTTCTTGAAAGATTGGGACATGCTTTAAAGGCATGTTTCATCAGTTGCTATACAGATCACAGTCCTATACCCCAGCTTTTTTCCATAATATAGTCTCATCTAGAAGTCATTCGTGATAGACCTAGAGTTGGAAAGGTCATCTAGCCCAGGGGTTCTTAACCTGTTTGATGTCATGGTACCTTGGGCAGTCTTCTGAAGCTTATGGTCTCCCTTAGCTCTACCTCTTGAATTTCCTATTTCCTTCAAGTTCCATCTTCTACAAAAAAAGATTTTCCTGATTTCCCTAAGAATTCATACCTTCCCTCTTCTGTTTTCTTTGACCATCTTCAGCTCTCAATCCCCACAATATCTAATGTTTTTTCTTTATTGATTATCTCCAATTTATGTTGTATACAAATGAAGAAACTGAAGCCCAGAGAAATGAAATTAGTTGGCTGAACCTATAGAAATATAAGAGGCAGAGATGATTTTCTGACACCAAATCCAAATGCCTTTTGTATTCACCATGTCCTTGGATAGAAATAGCTATAGATTTCTTTTCAAGTCTGATTGAATTACTTCATTAGAAACTTTTTTAGCTTTTCTAGGTCTATGTCTCAGACTAGGGTATACTCACTATCTTGACTCCTCATAAACTGATGCCATTTTGTTAATGGTAGCATGGAATTGCTTTGCGATCTTCCAATGAAACACACTAAAGAAGTGCAGGGTTTTATTATTTTCCTAGTAATTATGAAACCACAAGTTTTCCCTCAGCTAATGATGAATGATCTTCTATTATAATCTTGCCTGGCAGGCAAAAATATTTCCACTTAGCTTGCACTGATCTCCATCATTTAAGCTGTCTTACTAGAAACAACAAATTTTAATAATGTTCAATAACAGGGCATAATAATAGCTAAGAAATGGGGACATGTCCTTCCATATGTCTTCAGCTCCCTGGTGCTCAGACTGGAAGGTGATTCATTACAAAGTCTATGAAAAATATGAAACAACATCTGGTCTGAGAGAAAGGCCATGTGGGCTGAGAAGGAATGAAAGGGCTTAGCTTATGCCTTCACATGAAGATATGAGAACTTATATTTTCTGGTCAGTCATATTTCTTAAATACACAAAATCTGGAAAATCAAGTCTGGGAGAATCTTAAGATTTAAGATGAAGATTCTCCCCCCCTTTTAGAGACTTTAATTACTTTGAATGATCTATGAATTTGAGTTCATAGGTTTTCCCTTCATCATGAGATATTTGACCTGGATAATCTAAAAGTAACCTTTTCCCTACCCCCTCAGTTTGATGATTATATAACTGCCATGGTCTCCAGTGATCAACCTCACCATATTTATCAAACCTAGGTCTAGTAGACTTTAACTTAAATTCAACAAACTTTTGTCAAAAATATCTCATAGGGGTGGCTAGGTGGTGAAGTGGATAAAGCACTGGCCCTGGAGTCAGGAGTACCTGGATTCAAATCCAGTCTCAGACACTTAATAATTACCTAGCTTTGTGGCCTTGGGCAAGCCACTTAACCCCATCTGCCTTGCAAAAACCTAAATAAAAAAAAGTTAAAGAAAATCTCATAAATGAGGGTCTACATAGTCCAATTGATAAAAGGTCAAAGATTCTAAACAGACAGTTTTCAGAAGAAGAAATCAAAGTTATCATATGAAAAAATATTCTAAATTGCAAATATTAAAGAAATGCAAATTCAACAACTCTAAGTACTGGTTCACACCCATAAAATTGATTAAAATGACAAAAAAGGAAAAGGACTAATATTGGAGTGGATGTGAGGGAAAAAAGGCACACTGATACATTATTAGTGGAGTTGTGAATTAATTCAACTTTGTGGAAGGCAATAGGGAACTACGTTCAAAGGGTTATAAAATTGTTCATAGACTTTGAACCTGTAACATTACTAAAGACAGCAAAAAAGGAAAAGAACTCATATGTACAAAGGCATTTATTGCAGACTTTTTTTTTGTGGAGGCAAGAATTAGAAATGAAGGGAATGCCCATTTATTAGGGGACAACTGAACAAGTTTTTGCATATGATTGTGATGGAGCACTCTATTGTGCTTTAGGAAATGATAAAGAAGATGGTTTCAGAAAAATCTGAAGATTTTATAAACTGATATATAAAGACATATAAACTGATATAAAGTAAAATGAGAACAATGAATACAATAACAATTTTGTAAAGATGATCAACTGTGACAGACTTAGCTGCTCTGATCAATACAGTGATCCAAGATAATTCCAAAGGACTTATGATGAAAAAGGTTATCCTCTTTTAGATTAAAGAATTGATGGACTCTGAATGCATATTGAAGTATATGTTTTTCTCTTTCTTCCCCTCTCCACTCTGGCAGCACAGTAATGTGGAAATATGTTTTGCATGGCTTCATACAGTATAATGGGTATCATATTGATTACTTTCTTAATGGATGAGGGAAGGGATGGCAGGAGTGAGAGAATTTGGAGCTGAAAATAAAAAAACTAAATTAATAAAAAGAAACTGGGACTTAAGCTAAGTATTGAAGGAAAATAGGGAAGGGAAGAAGCAGAGGTGAGAAGAGTGAGGAGAATGAGTATTCTAGGCATGGGGAAGTCAGCAAGTACAAATGCACAGATTTAGGAGATGGAGTATTGTGTGTGAAGAACAGTAAGTAAACCAGTGCAGATAGATTATAGAGTATGTGGAAGGGAGAAAAATGTAAGATAACTAAAAAAGTTACTAAGGGCCATGGTTTTGAATCTTGTTTAATGCTAAGCAGCATTTTATATTTGACCTTAGAGTCTGTGGTGGTGGTGGTGGTGGCTTGGTCAGACCAGCACTTAAATAAAATACTTTTAGCAACCTGATAGAGGGTAGATTGGAATGGGAGCAACTTAACATAAGGACACCAATTATTTGGGACAGATCTTTTGATATAGGTTGAAATAGGGAGAGCAGAAGTACACTCCATCACTTGAACACCATTATCCTCAAATTACCTTGCTGAGCAACCAAATGGTACAGAGGTTAGAGTCCTGGTCTTGAAGTCTGGAAGATCCAAGTTCAGATTCCTCTTCAGACTCAAACTCTGTGGCTTTAGGCAAGTCTGCCTCATTTTCTTATCTAGAAAGTAGAGATAATAATAACAACATCTACTGTCCAAAGTTTCTGTGAGGATCAAATGAGATAATATTAATAAAGAACTTTGCAAACCTTAAAATGCTACATAAAACTAGCAATTATTAATATTTTCAGAACAAGAAAGTCCTATAAAATGTCCATTTCATATTACAGACACAGTAATAGATTGAGAACTGAAAATAAAAGAAAATTGAATTAAAAAAATAGATTGACCAAGGATTTGGGGTTTTGATAGCATTTAAAAAGTCAAAATTCTTCCATGGGATACAAGGATCATTTTCTCAGGCCTTTTCATTTTCAGTAACCAGAAAGTGTTAGATAAGCTGAGTACTTCTCACTTTGTCCATAACTCCAAACAAACAAGGAATAAAATTGAGATCTTGGGGCTTCCTATACCCTCTCATCAAGTTTAACTGATAATTTTTACTATATATCTCAATGCTGCCCAGATAGTGAGAGATATATCCAAGTGTACTTACCCAGGAATTTTCCAACCCAGATATTCAGTTGCATCACTCATTTGGAAAAGAGAAATAAGCTTCTTGGCTTCGATTTCAATGGAATAATGGAAATACCATGATGTAATACAAAAAGTACCAGCAGAGGAAAAAACTTTGGGACCTTGTTTAGTACATTAATCTTTCTCAACCTCAGTTTCCTCATCGGTAAAGTGAGAGGTATGGATTTGATGATCCCTAAGATCCTTTCCAAAGCTATGACTCAATATCTGACTTAAGAGATCGAGGTAAGTTTATGGGTCTTTTTATGGCTTTAGGAGAAAAGTTATCAAAAGTTGAAATCACATACAAGTTTCAGATGAACAAGGTTCCCAAAATACAAATAAAAAGAAAAGTATAAGTTTTGTACCAGAGGGGGGAAAAAAGAGAGAAATATATATTTCACCAAATAAATTGAAATTTAAGGAGTTGTTTTTGAACAGAACCTTTTTCAAACTTACTGACAAAAATTACATTTTCTGTTTTTTGCTTTAGAGCTCCCTTTATCCTCATTTTAGCAAAGAAGATTTACTTGATACATTGACAAAGTCCTTAATTAGTATTTCTTAAGAGCAAAAACTCTTAATCTAGGCTCCACAAACCCCCTACCAGTAATCTGTAAACTTGAATGGGAAAAATAACCCTTTATTTCAATATAGTCAGATTCCTTTGTATCTTATACATTTTATAAATTTTAAAACATAATTCTGAGAAAGGGTCCAAAGTCTTCACCAGATGGTCAAATGGGTTCATGGCACAAAATCCCTTTGCTTTTGACTTAAGTTCCTAAATCACATAACAAACAATTAAGTTTTAATCTATTACTAAGATTCAGTTTTCAAAACACTAGGGTCTGAGAAGTTGGATTTTCCATCTTCTTGGTTATATAATCCAAGGTGGCACTTCAGTTAAAAAAAAAATTCCACTTGCTGGATGTACTGGAAATTTCAGAGAAATCTTATGAGCCAGGAACCACAGGGGTCATTTGAATGAATGTGGTATATCAATCATAGGAAATTAAAGCTTCTTTCCAGCCAAGAGCTTGTGTTAACCTGATTTGAACTGCCTTTAAGCTTTCCATTCATGCTTCCTTCTTTCCAAAGAAAATACAGTACAGATCACCAAGTTAACACTTTTTCCAATACAAGGTTGAAACACTTGGTTTTGTAATTCTGCACCATAAGAGGTGAGAGGTTGGAAATTAAAGGCACTTTGGAAGGAGGAGTCTACATATATATATATGTATATATATATATATATATATATATATATATACACATATATATATATAGTGTGTGTGTGTGTGTGTGTGTGTGTGTGTGTGTGTGTGTGTGTGTGCTATTGTGGGAGATTCTTATGACTTTGATCTGGGGAGCATAGTTTGTGGTTGTCCCCCATTCAGTTAAATAGAAAAATGAAGGGTCAGGTAGAGATTAGATACCCAGAAATGACTGGAATATTCATAGTAAAGGAGGAATTTGCCCAAAATGTACCAAGGAGAAGGGAAACAGAAGGCAGAAGCGTAACCTGTAGCCCAGAGTGAGGATCTGTATTCACATGGGCCTTTGACTCATATGCTCACCCAGAGTATTTCCCTGGGATTATCAGAATTTGCTCAACTCTATATCTTTACAGAAAAAGTAAAGGAGGACCCTCAGCTCCCTTGGAAACATTCAGTCTAACAGAACATTAACTACATAACTCACTCAACAGAAAACACCAAATAGAAAAGACTTAGAACCAAGCTCACAAATGGTCAAGACAACTTCCCCTTTCTAGGGAACTCCAAATTTAGCAAAAGACCAATATAATCCTTCAGATTTGTTGAATTACTTTGTGGTAATCTCAAGACCCTAAATATGGAAAAAATGTATGAAGAACTCTAAAGAGTCCACTTAGACCACAGAACTCACAGTACTCATGGATTGGTAAAGCCTGGGTTTAATCATCCATATCTTGGCCACATCCCATATAGCAACTTGGGTCCAGATTTTTCTTTGTCCCAGAACTCCTCCACTTGATTCTGGATTTCCTTTATTCTTTCCATGTTTTGTCCACTTGCCCTATAATTTCACCATTATTCCCTCACTATTTCTGGACATTGTCCTGTCTTGCCTCCATGGTTCTTTGAAGAAGCCTTGTAGATGTGGAGGTTTCCTCTCAATTGAAAGAAACCTGAGTCTCTATTTCTCCTCTTTTTGAATTCTTTCCATAACTTAAAGACCCTTGCTATGCACTTCAGGAGTCTAACCTATCAAATCATACATGTAGAATTAATAGGCCATTCAGTCCAATGCTCTCATTTTGCAGATTATAAAAAGCAGAAATTTAAGGAGGTAAAATGATTTGAGCAATATCATACAGGTCATTTCAGAGTTAGGATTTCATTTCTTTATCTTTGTTTCTGCCAGAGCTAAAAATGATCTTGAATACAAAAAATTTTTAATTTTTTGGGAGAGGCAGAGTAAACAATCTAATTTTGAACATCAAAGGAGACTAATTTTTGGAGCAATCTGTTTTCTAGAAATACATAAATATCATTCCCTAAGCACCTTTGGTTCAGAAGGATCCAGAGATGACTGGTTAATTATATATCTTTATTGCTTGCAAGAGTTTGCACAACCTGAGCAGAGGTCTGATTACCAGATGTGCTTTGATGAGGTGGCCACTATGCACTAGAATAAAGAGGGTTCATAGCTGCTAGAGAGGAATTGGGTCATACCCACCCTCTCAGCCATAAAAGAACAGCTGGTACCCTTTCTTGAGAGAAGGAGGTGTGTCAGGAAGCCAGATCCTGGGCTCCACTGGGGTCCACTGAGACTGGAGTTTGAGTAGATGTGGAAGGTAGTGCAGGGAGTCAGAAGACATGAAAGAACACAACCTGTTTTAGGTGAAGGTGCATTTGGATACTTTAGACTTGTCATGCCCACTAAGTGTAGGTGTCCCTCAATGCAATGTCCTAGGCTTCTTTTTGTCTCTGAACTCTCTCACTTGGGAATCTCATCAGCTCCCATTAATTTAATTATCATTTCTATGCACCTGAGTCCCACATCTCTTTTTCCAGGCTCACTCTTTTCTTTAGAGCTTCCATCTTGCAACATCAACTATCTTTTGGATTTTTCAAACTGAATGTCCTTCGGGCATCTCAAATTTGACTTGTCCAAAGAGAATTCATCATTTCCCCCCCCCAAACTCAGCTATACTTCGAAATTTCCTATTCCTTTTGAGGGCACTATAATTGTTTGTCATTCACTTTCACAAACTTGTTGTTATCCTTGACCCTCACCTCTGTGTAATGTCAATCAACATATCTTAGAATCTCTTTCTGTAGAAATGTGTAGTTGTAACATGTCTCCTTATCCCCACTTACAGAAGACACTATCTTAATTCATGTCCTTGTTATACCTCACTTATAACTGATTTCTCTGACTCAAGTCTATTCTTATTCCAATCCATTCTTCCCACAGTTGCCCAAGTTATTTTCCTTAAGCTCAGTTCTTGATCATGTCATTGCCTCTCTCCCTCAGTAAATTCCATTGGTTCCCTATTGTCTTTAAGATCGAATATAAACTCTTCTTGGGATTCAAAGCTCTTCAAAACTTGTCTCCCTTTATGCTTCCAAGTCTTTAACACATTACCCACATTCATTCTGTGGTCCAGCCCCACTGGCATGCTTGCCATTCCTCATGCATAACTCCCCATTTCCCATCTCTGTGCCTTTCTGCTTGGTTGTCCTCCATGCCTGGAATGTTCTTCTTACTCTACTCAGTATACTACCTAGCTGTTAAGATATGATATTTGATTATTAATCTTCTACTCTAATTTAGTTATTTGCTAATTAAATTAGTTTGCTGGTGACTTTGAAATAGCAATTTTAGTGCAATGGTTAGTCCAGAAACTAGATTGTAAGCATTGAAGAGATTGTGAATAGGAGGAACTGTTGAGACTGAGCACAGATGATTTTTAAAGAAATTTGATAGGAAACAAATTTTTGAATGATAGTTGATGAAGTAAAAGGGTCAAAGGTAGATTTTTTGTTTACTTGTTTGCACAGAGATATCTGAACATACTTGTGGACACTTTGGAAATAACCAGGACAAATCTTAAAATGCATTAAGGGATGACATTATAAGAACTATAAGCCCACTTTTATCTATATAATTTTATGATTCTTGATGGTTTTGATGGTCCTCAGAGAATTAGAAACTTGATTCCTTGCAGTACAAGCCACTGGTTAGAGTTAGCCATTGCCATGGAGATAATTAGGGTTATTGGCAAAAGGAGGAACAAAGAAGGCTGGGTCAGTTAAAAATAACTTGAAACAACACAAAAACAAAACAAAACAACATGCCTTTAACCACAGAACATCTGAATGCAAGAAATTGAGAGAGTTCTTTGTACAGTTTAAAACTGATGATAGAAAGAATTTTGGATATGGAGTCAGAAAATCTGGATTTGAAGCCCAGATCTGTCACTTACCATCTGTGTGACTCTGGGAGAATAATTTTGCTTTTCTATAGCTCAGTTTCCTTATTTGTAAAATAAGGAGGTTGGACTTGATTGACTTTAAGATCTCTTTTAGCTTGATCTGTGATCCATTTATAACCTTTAAAAGGTCTCTCCTACTGCTATAGAGAGTCTTTTTGTGTCATGATCTATTTGTCAGTCTGATGAAGTCAATTCTCAAAATAATATTTTTAAATGCATAAAATAAATTGTTCTTATTCAGTTGTTTTAGTCGTGTCCAACTCTTTTTAGCCCTATTGGAGAGTTTCTTGGCAAATGAAAGAAAACCAAAGAGGTTTGCCATTTGATTCTCTCATTTATTGGATGAGTAAACTGAGGCAAATGGAGTTAAGTGACTTGCCCAGAGTCACACAACATGTAAGTGTAGGAACCAAACTCAAACTCAGGAAGATGAGCCTTCTTGACTCTGGGTCCAGTACACTATCTACCGAGCCACTAAGCTGTCCCATAAAATAAATATAGAGGATTAAAGAGGAAACCAAAAGTTAGTGAAAACAGTACTGCAGATTTTTTTTTCCATTTAAAATTCACCTACATCCAGTGAAAAATATTCACGGACCTCTTATGGGTCTATGAATAACAGATTAAGTAGCATTTATTAAATCTGACTTTCTTGAGCACTTACTTAAGTGCTTACTTACTACTAGTTTACTATCTCTTTAAGGAAAGTTGATAAGAGATATAGTCCTAAAGATAATTTATGAGACATTGAGGTGTCCAGGAGAGGATGTAGGAAGTTAGCTTTCATCTCTGAAGATCCATGAGGGGAAAAACCTATGAGAATACAGAAAGAAAGAAGGTAAGGAGAAACCTCCTTGTTATAAGTGTCAAAAACATTATAAGGAAATCCATCAGGAGTGATCTGGAGGAGACAATGAGAAGAGAGAGCTTGGGAGAAGTTAGGGAGAAGTAAGGGAGATTGTTCTTTTGTAATGAATGGCTGGAGAGGAAAGAGATAAAAAAAGACAGATCTTTCTTGATGTTAAACTATTTTGCAAAGAGGAGAGCAATCTTGTAAAGGGGTTTTTAAATCTTAAATGAACTAAATGGTAAGGAACTATGTTTTCAAAAGTTATGTCAACTGCAGATACATTGAGGGTTTGAGATGACTCTGGCTGTGATATTTCTTATAGTTAAAATATTTTATATAATTGTTTTATGTTTATTTGATTAATTTCATTGATAAAATTAATATTTCTTTAACACTAAGAGATGAAGGAGGATAACATAGAGATATGAGTAACTTCCATGAGATAGGAAGTTTCTTCAGTTTCTTAAAAGAATAATATTTAAGGTGCTAGGTCTGGGATTCTGAGCCCAGTTGATTAATTTAAATATGTTGATACTTTATTAATTAATGAGAAAATATAGAAACATACGTGTGGATTATCTAAAAGCTCAGGATTATAAAATGAAATATAAGAAAAGTCAAGGAGCAGGTTGAGGGATGACCAACAAGTGAGATGTGTGATCCTTATGTTTACCTCAGCGCCAAATGGCTACAGCTGGGCCCCAGACTACATTTTTCCTTAGCCCACTAGAATGTTACTGTAACCCTGATTTTGATTCTCTTCCCAAGTTGGATACTACAAACTCTTCTGATCCTTCAACTCCATAATTTAAATTCTCAGTTACTACTTTTAGACCCTTCCCAAGAAAATTCACTCTCTACCTATGCATACAATTTCAGATATGACTTTCCTAACTTTTCTAACTTTTCTAAATCTCAAACTAGTTTGTGCTATGGAACCAGTCCAGTCAGTCAATGATGAGCCCAGCCTTAGTCTTTTATCTCTCTCTCTCTCTCTCTCTCTCTCTCTCTCTCTCTCTCTCTCTCTCTCTCTCTCTCTCTCTCATTCATTTGTTAGTTCATTTGTTTTTGTGAGGCAATAGGGGTTAAATGAATTGCCCAAGGTCACATAGCTAGATAATTAAGTGTCTGAGGCCAGATCTGAACTTAGGTTCCTCTTGACTTTAGGGCCAGTGCTCTATCCACTGTTCCCCCAACCTCAGTCTTATCATTGGGTGGTGCTAGGGTATAGTTCAGCTCCTAGCTCATGCCTTTTAATATACCTTTGTGAAAAATTCTTTGGGCTATACTTTTCTCTCTTTCAGTCCCTAATAGTCCCTAAACCTATGACTCTATGATACCACAGAGGCTTCTGTTTTTTGTTTCTTTACTGGAACTGGGATTCTCATATCTCAATATCTATTGTTTTCATATTGTTCTTATTAATATCTTTGGGGTCATGTTTAAAGAATTTATAGGGATAAAACCCTTTATTTGAAATTCCTTACATAGAATTTTGATCACTTCAAATATATAAATCTGCATGTGTTCACTGCACAGAACAAGATATCTGGCCATTTTGTGTCTGAGGGCAAACGGTCAATTAATTTGGCATTTTACCTGGGCTTCTCTGAGAGGTGCCTAGTGGTTCCCTATCACCTGGATCTAGGATCCTGTGGCTCTGGACTTGGAAAAACCCTAAGGGGAGCAAAATGCTTAACAGCAAATCTTTTAAAATATCTTACAACAAGGAAATTGTTTTCTTGTGACTCTCTTTCCCTTGTTGATCACCTTGCTGCCTGGACCCCCTCATCTATCTCTCTCATGACAAATGATGGATCATATTGTAGTTTTAGGAAGAAATTAGTTTTTGGAAAGAGATTTCTGTGTCACAGGAGAAAATTATATTTAATCATTTCAGTCTTCTCTGCTTGTACCTCATATGGAATTTTCTTGGCAAAGATACTAGAGTGCTTTGCCATGTTCTTTTCCAGTTCATTTTGTAGGTGAGAAAATTGAGGCAAACAGGGATAAGTGATTTGCCCAGGGTCACACAACTAGTAAGTATCTGAGGTCAGATTTGAAGTCAGGAAGATCTAGACCCATTGCTCTGTCCACTGCTCCACCTAGTGCCTATATGAGAAAATGCATCATGCTAATAATAAAAACGATGTTCTTAAAATGAGATTGGCAAAAAAAAACACATAAAATTTTATTTTTAAATCATTATTTCAAATATTAATGTATTAAATAAAGGAATGCATAGCATAGTGAATAGAGATAGGACCAATGTCTTCTAAAGTCTCTGCTAGGTAGATTAGGTTAGTTTTTCTCTGAAAGGTAAAGAAACTATCTTCGAGACTAAGACTCAAACTGTTGATATATCTTTCTGGTCACTTAAATAGGAAATATGAGCCCACAAAGGTGTTGTGATCTGCTCAGCCTAACCCCATGCTTCTGACCAATTATACCAACCACCATGCCAAATTGTGGAGGCAAGGGAACTGCATCCAAACAGATCACTGCTTTCTCCTTGCTGGATAGTCTTTCCATATTACTATTATATAAATGTTCTTTTGTTAGACATGCTAGACATGCCTCATTTTAATTATTTCCTAAGTCTGAACCACTGAACCAGACTGAATCAGACTAGACCTAGAACAGAATGATACACAGACTTAAGAGTCAGAAAATCCTGGATCCACATCTCGCCTGAGATATTTTCCAGTTGTATAAGCATAGGCAAGTTAATCAGCAAGCCTTTATAAAGCCTCTACTGTAGTCAGCACTTTGCTAAGTGTTGGGGTAAAAAGAAAAAAAAATGAAACAATCCCTGCCTTCCAGTATCTTTAGAGATAGTTAACATGCACATATATTAATTCTATGTAAAAAAATCAAGAGAAGACACCTTTTATGGGGAGGCATTAGAAGCTGGGAGGAATAAGAAAGGTCTTGTTGAGATGAACTTTAAAGAAAACTTTCAATTCCAGTAGTTGGAAGGGAGAAAGGAAGTTATTAAAAAGTATGGTGAGCAGCAGCCTACAGAAGAGGACATTGTTTGACTGTATCAAACAATACATGAGGAGGAATCAACAATAAATAGTAAACCTGGAAAGATAGGTTTATTGTAGATGTAATAGGAAGTCATTACAGTTTACTGAACAGGAGAATAACATGATTAGGCTTATGCTTTGTGACTATCATCTTGGTAGTTGTATGGAAGATGGATTGGAGGGAGAATCTTAAGGGAAAAGACCAATTAGGAGAATATATTATAGACAAGATAAGCTGCATTGAGGACCTGAACAAGGGTGGGAGTCATGTGAGTGAGGAGAAGGGAATGGGGCATAAAAGGTGTTATGGAGGTACAACTGACAAATTTGGTAAGTTATTGGAGATGTAGTGTAGGGGAGAACAAGAAGCACAGAATGAGTCTATTCCTTATCCACTCAGGGACCCCAGGTCAACTCTAAAGACTAAAGGTTTAAGATCTGTCTCAGTGGAAAAGATTTCCATACTCAGAAGCCATCAAGGTTAACTAGAATCATTTAACATAGGAGGAAACTGAGACTCTTAGAACATTAATAACTTACCCAAGTTCAATAGATCAATGATCCAGCATTTCTTAAATGTCATTTACATTCTAAGTACTTTCCAGGCTCTAGGTATACAAAGTCAAAAATGAAACTGTCTCTGATCTCACAGAGCTTGTATTCTATTGGAATGAGGGAAGGAGGGATCACATTTACACAATAAATGCAAGGAAACTTTTTGAAAGAGACACTTGAACTGGGGAGGGAAGCAGGAAAGGCTTCATGCAGATGTTAGTTCTTAAACTGCTTCTTGAAAAACATAAGGGATTCCCTAAGCTAGAGATGAGGAGGAAGTACATACTAGGAGTAGGGAATAATGACCAGTTCAAAGTGACAGAGATGTTAGAAAGTATGGTTCAACAGGGAATGTTGGTCATAGTAGTAGCAATTTTGTAAGAGTCACAGATAACTGTGAATGAATGACTTAACTCTTCTCAGCAACATAATGATCCAAGACAATCTTAAAGGACTCATGATGAAACCTGTTATCACCCTTCAGAGAAAGAACTGATACCATATGAATATAGGCTGAGGTGCACTGTGCTTTTTTCTTTCTTTTATTCTTTTTTTTGAGTTTTTCTGCACAAAATGATTACTATGGAAATGTTCTACATGATTGCATATTATTATTTTACATTATTTCTATTTATAATTTGTACTTATTTTACATTATATTTTGAAGAAGGGAAGGAGGAACAGAATTTTTGAAATCATAACTTTAAAAAATGTTAATAATTGTTTTAGCATGTAATTGGGGAAAATATTATACATATAATAAAATACATAAGATAGTAAGTAAAAATAAAATAAAATATCAGGTTGCTAGATTGTTGAATGCTGAGGGAGAGGAGGGGCAGTGGAACAAACTTGAGTAGACATGTTTTCTATCCTAGAATTTTACAGAATTGTTAATGGTATAGTCCATTGATTATTTTAGTTTTTAAAAATAAATTATGTATCAATCAAAAAAGAAGAAAATATGGTTCAAGATAAAGGAATAAGTGGCCAAAGGCTTGTCAATAATTCAGAAGTCTCAAATTCTGCATGCTGTGTGTTTTATTTAAGAACATTTAAATTCATTGAATTAGTAGACATTGAAAACAGTATAAAATATGTATCACAAAAGGCAGGCAATAACTGGTAAGTGATTTAGGAATCATTTCTGGTCAAATGTGGTAGTGCATCACCATAATCCCTACTCTAGTGTTGAGAATGGGTGGAGGTGATTGACAATTGTGGATCATATTGAGATAAGCCAATTGGATGTCTACTCTTAAGAACAGGGCCAATATGGTGAACTCCTGAAGGTGGGTAGTTGGGGAAGTGGGCTACCTGGCTGGCTAAGCAGAGTGATACTCACCCAGGTCAAATATAGAGCAGGTCAAAACTTCAGTACTAATCAGTAGTGGAATTGGGCTTGTGTGTAGCCACTGTACTTTCAACCTGGAAGAGACCAACCTGGGGAGACTCAGTTTCCAAAACAAAAACAAGAAATCATTTCTGATCAGGTGTCTGTGTCGTTGACTAGGTAGAGCAAGTGGTCAAGATCAAAACAGAAGATAAGACAAAGATGGAAAGAGAACTCTATCCATTTAATAGTACCAACTCGACCTGCTTAAACCAGCTTAAGAGGAAAAGAAAAATGGGAAAATGTATTGATTTGAATCATTACCATTTCTTGCAGAAGTTAGATTGCTAATGAAAAGCAGATGTTATAATGAGGAAACCAAATGAACCCAGAAACAAACTCAACTTATAAAAAAATGTATTTTCTTGCTAAGAAAAAAGCCATGGCACTGAAAGGAAACATTGATTTAGAGGATGATTTCATTGTGCCCTGATAGGAGGTACAATGGAAGCAAGCAGAAGATGGTGAACAGAATCAGAAGACAGCAACAAAACCCAAGACAAGTAAACAAGTCTACAGAAAATCAAATCTTGTCTGCTGCTTCATACCTGTGTGTACTTCACACCTCTCTTGACCTTAGGATCCTCAGTTTCCTGTAAAATCAGGAGATTAGATTTGATTCCCCCCAATGTCCAATCCAGCTTTAAATAAATCTATGATCCCAGGAAAGTGGCATGAGACCTTTCTGATGAGATCTGCTGATTCTGAGTCCTTATAGATATAGCTGGAGAGAGTGTCACAAATACAGTCAGTTTTGCTCTACTGCCTATTTGGGAAACTCAGATTTGTTTCAAAGTCATCGGTAACAGGAATTTCTTCTTCACACAGAAGACACCCCCATTTCCCAACAACCCTTTCCACCTCCTCAAGAAAACTTCAGGTTTTTGTCAAGGTAAAGTATCATATTTATTTATAGTCTGAGATGTGGACAGAAGAAGCCTGAGCCACATCCACTTGAGGACCAGAGTAGTGGTCACTGAGCCCCATTCTCCAGTTCTGCCTTTTTGGAACCCAGCACAGACCTAGCAACCCCTAGAGTACCAGGTTACCAATTACTATTGTAGTTTTTATGTATTCCTTTTTTCTTTTCTTTTCTTTTCTTTTCTTTTCTTTTCTTTTCTTTTCTTTTCTTTTCTTTTCTTTTCTTTTCTTTTCTTTTCTTTTCTTTTCTTTTCTTCCTTCCTTTCTTTTTTTTGGGTAAGTCAATGGGGTTAAGTGACTTGCCCAAGGTCATACAGCTAAGTAATTAAATGTCTGAGGTTGGATTTGGACTCAGATCCTTCTGATTCCAGGGCTGGTGCTCTATCCACTGCATCACCTAACTGCCCCATTTTTATGTACTTTTTAACCAGTCGATATGTATATTTTTTTCCATTAAAATCATGTTTATATTTTTTTAGGCCACTGGTGATGTTTTTGAGTATTGTACCCCAATTTTCCACAGAAACCCTGTGGTTTTCATTAAATGATGTTGCATAGTGTGGTGCTTTTAGGGAAAGAATATGTCTCCTTAAACTTAATTGACAAAAAATCAAGCATAAAACAGCTCAGTCTTTGTCTTTATGTGGAAATCATGTCAACCCTAGAATCAGAGAACCTGTGGGGCCTATTTCTGCTCCTAATATTCACTATCTTTATAACCTCTGAGCCTTATATTCTCTTCTATATAATGGGGGCAGTGTCTTTCTCCAGTCTATCTCCATGATCACATAATATTATTATTAATTTGAGTAAATTCTATAACTTAGTATCTTACATGCTACATAGTTGAGGCAGAAGAAAGGACAATTTGGAAATGAAATCACCAAGAATAGATGGGCCAGACCTTATACATACTTAAGAATTTGATGTTGGAGGAGATATAGTTTAAACTTGATTTACAAAATATGAGAAGATATTTGAATGGAAAAGTCACAGATTATCATTGGATCATTAAATCATAAATTTAGACCTGGAAAGGAACTTGGAAGTCAGTTATTCATAATCAAAAGATTTAATGGGAAGTCAATGAGAGTCATTCATATGCCTTCTTTTTTATCTCTTTAAAAACACTATGAAAAGGAATATAAAAGAGCAGGTTTACAGAGAAAAGATTCTATATTTTAGATACTAACATCTTTCCACTGATGGGATTAGCTGACTCAAATTATTGAGTAACCTCATAAGCGAACATCTGGACCTAGTTTCACTAATCAAACAGTATTTTAAACCAACATTACACCAATAATTGGGCTAGGTACTTCTGGGAAAGAAAATACAATAAATAAAATAATCCACAGCTTTCATATTAATAGACTGCCATGGGCCTTTCTGACAGTAGGTACTTTCCTTTCCTGAAACTTCAGTCTGCAGGAATTTTCTTCATTTTCTGTAATGGGAAGAAGTAGATTCCTTTTCCTTTTCCTTTTTCAAAGTCAGGATCCTTCATTTTCTGGGTGAGGAGTTCCTCCAGCTCTCAGTTCACCTGTAAAGCAATAATGGAACCAATAAACTCTGAGCTCATCACTACTGCAGTTTATCCTAGATTAGTTTACAAATCACTCCTCCTGCTCAGATTTTCTTTGATGATGGAGTCAGCACAAGTAGTCTAGTGAC
This sequence comes from Macrotis lagotis, assembly GCF_037893015.1. Taxonomy (NCBI): domain Eukaryota; kingdom Metazoa; phylum Chordata; class Mammalia; order Peramelemorphia; family Peramelidae; genus Macrotis; species Macrotis lagotis. The sequence continues at coordinate 171,193,665 of NC_133664.1, forward strand.
CTTGCACAGTTCTCCCTCACTTAAATCCAATTCAGTTACATGTCTGGCATCACCCTTCTGATATCAGTAGAGCAGTGGTCTTCTAGGGTTCTATCACCATGACCTTAAGGAGATCAAAATTACTTTACAGGAATGGTTGACAAAATACACGAGAAGAAATGGGTTATTCTCTTAAGGTTCGGAAAATACAAATTGTTTTTTTTTTTAAATACAAATCCCAAATTCTTTAATCTTACTGCTTCAATATCCCTTGTATCTGACCCAAGAGTCATTTTCATAATTGCATAATGCATTAATAAAGCTTTTTCTATGTGCTAGGTACTATGCCAAGTGCTGCCTTATTAACCTACTGAAGTCCAAACAGCCAGCTCTTAGATTGTAGATTGCTTTAACTCATCTGCATTTTATTCCTGAAGCTTCAGGGATTTCCTATTGCCTTTACGGCCAAATAAATTAGGGTTCTTCATGATCTGGTTCCAGTCTACCTTTCCACCTTTATTATACCCATCTGCAGATACTCTGTATTCTAGCCTGCTTGATCTTCTAACCATCCCTCATACATTATGTTCCATTTCTCATGTCTGTGTCCTTGGCTATTTCCCTTACCTGGAATGTCTTCTCTTATCATTTCTACCTCTTAGAGTCATGGTTTTCAATCTTAGTTGATCACATATCCCTTATCAAGAAAAAATAATCATGCACCCTTGATATATGGCTTTCTACCTATCTCTGAATCATATACACACATCACTAAATGAATGATTATGTGCATTACAAATCATATAAAAATAAAGATTTTAAAAGAATGAACTAAAGATGAAATAATATTTGATCCTAGAATCAATAGGAAGTTACTGTGGTTTATTGAGTAAGGGTGGAACATGGTCAGACTAATAGAATCACTATTTGGAAGATAGATTGTAGTAGGAAAAGATTTGAGCAGTTAGGAGGCTATTGAAATGGTCTGTGAGAGAAATGATGAGTATCTAAATCTAATTACTTTATGTCCTCTCTCCTATCATGATGTAAAGTCTCTAAAGGCAGGGACCAAGAGAGGTGGTAACGATCTGATCTAGTTACATGTTGTATTTCCTATTAGAAGTAAGCTCCCTTTGGGCAGAGGCTATTTGTGACTTTATCTCCCTAGTACTTGCTATATATATTCTCCCACCTTTAGAATATTTGATTGGTCCTTGGGGTCATGCCATGGCTCCCATATTGGAGAACATTTTCTAAGAAGCCATACTTTCCTTAGAATGTTCAACTTTGATAACATTTCCTGTATGAGTCCTTTCTTCATCCTCATTGCTCCCCCCTTCCCCAAATGCTAGGGCTTTTATCCCTTCCAATTATCTTATGTTGATTTTTAATATGCTTCATATCTACACATGGGTATGTTGTTACCACCCCTCCCCTTCCCTCCCCCACCCCTCACCACTATGTAAACTTTTTGAGTTCATCCCTTTTGTCTCAGTTTCCCCATTGTGTCTTGTTAGTTGATTCAGTTGACTGATTACTTAATTTTGAGAAAAAAATACAACTAAAGACCCCAATAAAAAAGACTCCTCCTCATCTCTCCATTCCTAACCAACAATCCTATAGATTCTACATGTATATTTGTCTATTTGAGAGAGACTCAAATGGTTTCCCTTCTCTTGTGTACAAGATTATGTCACCCACCATAATTTTCTATTCTTGCAGCTTCTTGTGCCAGATTGCCTATTATAGATCGATATACATGAGGAATCAAATAGTCCAGATGTGAGGCAGACTTTTGGCTGGAATGTGGATCTCTTTCCCTGGAGAGTGGCCCTTTTTGCTGATGTCTAGATAGTATTCTCTTCTTTTATGGGGAATGGGTGATGTGTGAAAGTCTGATTTCTAACTAGTTGATGGCTCCCCTTTGGGAAAAAAAAAACTTAATCACTATCATGGAACATCTTTATCATTGTTCCTCTTTCCCTCTAATTTTTTTTTAGGTTTTTTTTTTACAAGGCAATGGGGTTAAATGGCTTGCCCAAGGCCACACAGCTAGGTAATTATTAAGTGTCTGAGACGAGATTTGAACCCAGGTACTACTGACTCCAGGGCCAGTGCTCTATCCACTGTGCCACCTAGCCACTCCCATTCTCTCTAATTTTTGAAGATTCTTAGTCAGAGAGAGAGAGAGAGAGAGAGAGAGAGAGAGAGAGAGAGAGAAGTCCCAGCACTAGATCTGAAGGACTTATTTTCAGTTCCTTTTGTAAAGTGCAATGATCGAAAAAAATAAGCAAGGGGAGGGATTATTTTCAGAAAGTGCAGAGTGGCATTTCATACCTGGTAGGTTATATCTTGTCTCTATCACTGTTTCAAACAAAAACATCTGCAGTCTCTTTCTTTCTTGCATACTCTGGAAGATGGAAACAGGAGCATTCTTCAAAATATTAGCCAGAACAGAATCGCTAAATTTCAACCATCCACGGAACCTCTGGGGCAATCACTTTTTAATTCACTCACTCTTAAGAGTTGGAAAGCCATCAGGGTCCATCTAGTCCAGTCCTGAAACTCAACAACAATCTCCTCTCCATCATACCAGATAGGTAGACAATCAAGATTTATTAAAAGACCACTGGGACTGGTATGCCACTACCTTCCTAGGTCTGTGCCACTTTTGGATAGTTTTAATTATTAGAAAGCTTTTATTTACATCAAGCTTAGGTCGGCCTCACTGCAACTCCCATTACTTTCATTTTTTCCCTTTTAACTCAAACAAAAAAATCATTCTTCCACATGACAAGTCCTTTAGATAATTGAAGACGGCTGTCATAGCCCCCTCTTCTCTAAGCTAAATGTCCCCATTTTCTTCATCTGATCTTCACACGGCATGATCTGAAAGGCTTCGACTATTCTGGTTTAATCACACTATAATTTATCAATATGCTTAAAATAGGGGCTCAGAACTGAATATAACTTTCCAGCTCTGACCAGGGCAAAGTACAGGAATCTATGCCTTTCCTAGTGCAACCTAAAATTGTTTGGGTTTTTTGGACTACTATGCCACTCTCTTGACTCTTAGAGTTCCCTATAATTCCTAGATTTTTTTTTTCAGATGACCTGCTATCCAGTCTTCCTTCTTCATCTGGGACAACTAGGTGGTACAGTGGATAGAGCCCCAAATCTGGGGCTAGTAAGTTAAATAATGGGCAAGTCATTTAATTTTTGCTAGTTTCCTCATCTGTAAAATGGGAATAGGAATAGTACCAAATTACAAAGGTTATGGTAAGGATCAAATTCTTGACTCACACTCCATATTTGGAAATTCTTCAAGTCCTAGCTCAAACCCCACCTTCTTTATGAAACCTTTCTTGATCACTTGAACAAAATATTATCTCTTCTTGCTCTGAATCAATATAGCACCTCATATTTGAAGGGCTGCTAGATACAGTGGCTTGAGACCTAGAGTTGGGGAAATTTATCTTCCTGAGTTCAAATTTGGTCTCAGATACTTATCAGTTGTGTGACCCTGGGCAAGTCACTTAACCCTGTTTGTCTCAGTTCCTGTAAAATGTGCTAGAAAAGGAAATGGCAAACTACAAATGCCCAGAAAATTCCTAAATGGGGTCATGAAGACTGAAAATGAGTGAACAAAAACAACAGCTACCTAATTTTAAAGAAAATTGTGAAAGACAAAGGATTGAACTCATCTCCCATATTAGATTACAAGTTCCTTTAAGTTTTGCATTATCATGAAAGCCTCCTATATAGAAAGCACTCCATGTATTTTTGGAATTGAACTAGAAAGGCATGTGCTGGCATATTTTATCCTTAGTTTCTGGAGGTTTCTTGCTTCTTGAATCAGACTCACAACTAGCAACTCTGGCAACCAAAAATGTACTCAGAATAAGTAGCACAAAAGATGTCTTCAAATTAACTTTTACAGACAAATATAGTTTTGTGGAGAGACCTCAGGAAAAGCTCAGACAAAGGCTTTGGACCTCACAGATAGGAAACAAGACCCTGGATTAAGGGGAGACAGACTTCCCCATAGGCTTAAAGAAACCTCAGAGAATCTAGAGACACCATGATTCCACGGGGTCATTGCTAAAGAGGTTGCCATGAGGGGAGGAATGAAAACTGGGGAAGAATTCACCTGTACAGCAGCCCCAGGGGAAAGAAGCATTTTCTGGTAGTGTTCTATTTCATCTTCAGGTCAGTTGCTTCCAAAGTGCTGATGGAATTCAATTGATGTCAACACCCTCTAAATTTCAGTTCCCTGATGTAAAGCCCTGATTTTCCTGCCCTACTTGCATCTCTTTAAGGAATTTAAAAATCTGTTTTCTTTCCACATTGCCTCTGCCTGAGGGAGCCTTCCAGACCCACCTGTATCCCCATAGGTTTATTTCAGTTTCCAATCCAAAGGATATAGGTCCTTCAGAAATGATTTTTTAGTTCTGTCCATTCTGTCTCATCAGATCAGTACCTCAGATACCTCTCCTTTTGCTTTTTATATAATATACCCTATGTTTGTTATGGGTTTTGTACTCATTAACAACCAATATTGCAAAGTATGTAAACAGAGTGTTTTTAATTATACTCTGGGGAGACTTTGATGAGCATGAAATTGCTATTGGAAAAAGCTGCTCTTGTGTTTAATAATTAAAAGGAGGTCAATGGAGGTAGTTGCTATAGTGTTATGTTTAATGACTTGTTTTTGTTGCTTTTATCTACCAAATCACATTTGATTTAGTCATTGACTGAATTACCGCCCTAGACTCATTTTCTGATTTCATGATGAGCTATTATTCAAAAGAGATTTTGATAGAATCATTATCTCTGGGTCTAGGTGTATTGCTGATGCTCAACAAATCTTAGAAATGTTGAGTCATGGAATCTGCACATCTGCTGGCTTGGGGCCTCTGGTCATTTCCCAAGTTTCTGTTCTAATAAATTCCATTTCACTAGCAGTAAAATGTTAGTAGATGAATTAAACTATCATTAAAACAGCTCTAATTCATGTCCTGGCTCTGAAATCAGTTATGACCTCGGTTCTGTTTACTCAATAGACCCTTTAGTTAGAAACATACCCAAACTTTGCTAATTTCCAATTATGTTGACACATACTTTAACCTCTTTCAGATTTGTGTTGAATTTTCCATTTTGAAGAACTTTGAAGATAAAAAGTCTTTGAAATTTTAAAATTAACAGAAATCATACAGAAGAAGCAAAATGGCACAGTGGATAAATTGCTATACTTGAAATCATGAAAGCCTCAAATCCAGCCTCAGACACTTCCTAGCTGGGTGACCTGGACAAGTTAGTTAATCTCTACTTGTTTTTATTTTCTCACCTGTAAAATGGATTAATCATAGCATTGACCTCTAAGGGCTGTTGTATCTAATAGTATTTTTAAAGCACTGAGCACAGGAGAGAGTTCTCAAATCCCATATTTCTGGAAAAATCTCGAGTTTTTGGATTCAGGCCCTTCCATGATAAAGGAAGTAAGATATCCTGGGCAATCCAAGCTTTGTCAGTCTCCAAATTGCCTTTCTAGCACCTGCAAATTTGAAAATTCTAAAACCCAGACTTCTAGAAAGATGGGCAGTATAAACAAGTTGGAGAGAAGAGACTTGTATACATGGTTCTAGGATCTGTAACTAAAGCCATAACATGGAGTGGTGAAAGACAGACAGTTCTCAGTTAAGATTTTACATTATTTAGACAATGTACTTCTAATGGTAAAGAGAATTTCTTCCCTAGCCATCTGAGTTTGTTTTCTGAGAGGTCTTGGGTTTCAACATAAGATTGTTGTGAGTTTCTGAGGATCAAGTGGGACTCACTAGAATAATGAGGATTGCTTGTCTATCAAGTGCCTGCCTATTTCTCTTTCAGAGAAATCTAAGTCATTAAGATGATGCCATAAGGTTGGAGAGCTATATGGGTTTCTGAGAGTAAACTAGAAGCTACCTGCTTTCTATTAGGGCTGTTCAAGTCCTTAACTCGGAAGTGTGAGTCTGGAAGACTAGAAGATTGGAAACAGTTGGACCTTTTGACATGCTTTGTTACCTTGTATTCTTGGAGAGTTCTAAGAACTCTTTTATATATATCCTTGATATTCTGACCTTAATCATGTTCTAAAAATTTTCTCTAGGAAATTTGGAAGGGACAGCACAAGTCATGAAGTTTTGCTGTTGTTCCATTTATTTATTTATTTGTTTATTTTTGTAGGCTTCCACAAGTTTGAATCTAATCTTTATAAGATCAGAAACTAAAGTGCTGGGCTATGGATTAGATATAAATTCAGAAGGAATAAATTTCTGGGGTACAAAAAAATCATTCTTTCCAACAAACCTATTGTAGTTCATCTAGAAAATTGTGAAAAGGTAGAAGATAAATCACAAAACGTTAAAGGTACATTTTGGGTTTTTTTTCCTCCAGAAAGTGAGTTCTTTAATCTTGCAAACCCAAATGTGTAGTGTCAACCTTAAATAAATGAGACAACAGCAGTGATTTAAACATTTAATCTTGAACACATTTTCTTCCTTTTTGAGATAATAAGTACATGGAAAACTGAAAGTCACAGGGTTTGAATCCACTCAGTCCCTAATGAAAGTAAAACAAACACAGTGGTCTGCTGCTCACTGTCCTTGAGTCACAATTTCTTTCTTGACCCTTGTGTAGTTGGCCAAGAGCAGACAGGTTTGGGGAGGAGCTTCTTAGGTAAAAGAAGTGGTTTGGGGGAGTGAAATGTCTCCTTTTTGACTTTTATTTAGGTGTATTCTAATTTTTAGAGTAGCAGTCTTCTATTCATATCTTCTAGTTGTATTATTTTATTTTATTTTTTATTTTTTAGGTTTTTGCAAGGCAGTGGGGTTAAGTGGCTTGCCCAAGGCCACACAGCTAGGTGATTATTAAGTGTCTGAGGCCAGATTTGAACCCAGGTACTCCTGACTCCAGGGCCGGTGCTCAATCCACTGTGCCACCTAGTTGCCCCAGTTGTATTATTTTAAACCAGAGGAGAGGTTTGGTACAGCTTAATTTCTAATGAAATGAAGGCTTATCACATCATATTTTGAATGTGTGTTCTCTCCCTCCCTTTTAATGATGTTATGAAGCTGTTGTTGATTTAACATTGATCTATAGAGAATGAATGTTTTGCTTTCTGAACATCATTAATTCATAAAAATGGCATCTGAAGTATTTGTTCATGCTTCTTTAGTTTTGTTCTCTTATGAATAAAGCAATAAATAAGTATTTATTGTATAAACATCAAGTATATTGTATAAGGACCAGGTGTTATACTGAGTGACAGGGAAACCAAAAATGGTCCCTACCCACCCACTCTAATGGCAATCAGGAAATAGATTCTTCAAAATTATTGAACTACTAGCCTTTCATGGATCTTCTTCACTCTCATAGATGCAACAAGGCTCAGCCTATACCCTAATGTCACAGTAACCATTTCTTCAGAATTGATTGTCCATGACTTCATTAAATCATATCAAAACTCAATATTGTTATTTATTACTATCCAAACCTGACTAGAAAGTTATAGCTTCAGAAAAGATGAACTGTCTGGGGAAAGAGGAGGAAGGTGAATTATTTGCCTCAATTCCCAGGAAGTAAGAAGAGAAAACATAGATCTTTGGAGTTTAGAGAATAAAAAAAATAGGAAAGAGAATTTACATTATTATTGTAAAAGAATTTCATAAAGACAACTGCTATAAGATATGTGTATTTCTACATAGATTATGTGTATCCACATGGTTTATATAAATGAATAGATCTATGACTTATGGATGACTTGAAAATATATTTAATTTACTCCTCCCTAAGAGAAATTTTTTATTTTGATGGGAACAAGGAGATGATCTGGACTGAGTACTTGCTTTTACAGATGTTTGACTCTAAAATGGATATTAGACTAGAATTTTCTCTATTTGCTCCCTTTAAATATAAGATGAAGGGGCAGCTAGGTGGCATAGTGGATAGAGCACCGGCCCTGGAGTCAGGAGTACCTGGGTTCAAATCTGGTCTCAGACACTTAATAATCACCTAGCTGTGTGGCCTTGGGCAAGCCACTTGACCCCATTTGCCTTGCAAAAACCTAAAATAAATAAACAAACAAACAAATAAATAAATAGATAAATAAATATAAGATGAAATGATGCTGATAATGATGATAGTATTGTATGGAATTTTAAGGCTTGCAAAGTGCTTTGTAGTATTATCTCAGTTTATTCTTATAACTACCTGGAGAGGTGATATTATTCCCATTTTACAAACTCAAAAAACTGAGGCAGACTGAGATTAAGTAACTTTCCTAGGGTTACACAGATTGTATCAGACTCTAGTCTTTCTGTGTACCAATTTCTTCATCTCTCAGCTCAACAAAAAGAGGTTAGAATAAGACTGTTATCATTGAAAGAAGTTTTCAGAGTATTAGAAATCAGAAACATGTTGATTGTCCATGACCAAAAGTCAATATTTGTTCTTTATTAGTAACATAACTTGTTTAGGAACCTTACACATCTACTTCTTCCAAAGGCTTTCTTTCTCTACAAGTGTCTTTCCTGAAAAAGCCTCTTGAAGTCACATGCATATCTCTCCTAAGAAACTCTTGCACCAGTTCTGTTCTTTAGGTTGATACATATAGCTTTATGCTCCTTTCACATACAATATACTGGTATGCTCATCTAATTTTTACAATTAGATTGCACTTGTATCATGGGAAATTTTAATAACTCACCTGTAACTACAAGTGAGTACCCCTACTTAGGAACCACTCCTTCCCTGTAGGATCCCTATAAACATTAGTTTTTATAAACACTCTACCCTTCAATTTAAGAAGGCGTTGTTGTGTCTAATGTAACCAAAAAGGGAAACCCCCTATTTGGGAGATTCCACACCCATCCTTTAGTTCCTTCTCTTCTAAAATAAAATTGATATATGCAGGTGAGATAAATCTGTAAGGTTTGTGCTTCCTTGGTTATATTGTTTACATATTCTTGTGTGTGTGTGTGTGTGTGTGTGTGTGTGTGTGTGTGTGTGTGTGTGTGTGTATAATGTAAAAATATTATGAAAGCACTATAGACTTGGTCTATTTGACAGGGGGCTATCCTGCTTACAAGGCCATGGCTATATAATAGGCTTCAAGCCCTCCAGAGACCTAGAAACAAAGAATAAGAGATCCCACCTTGTTTCCTCAACAATTACAGTGCAATGCCGGACACATAGTAGGTGCTTCGTAATTGATAGTCCAGTTGAATTATATTCAATTGAGTGCAAGAAAGTCCAAATGAGATTAAGGAATAGGAATCTGAGACAGTATCCCCAAATAGTGGATGGACAATTAGCTCTGTACTACCTTTATCCACAGACATGGAACCATATTGTACATATCTAGGAGATGTTTCTTTGAGCAATGATCTGACACATAATCATCTGTGTATTAAGTTTTCTTCTGGACATCACTGAATAAAAGTGCATCAAGGGCATGGGTGTGCTTTCTATCATTTATGTGTAAAGGGAACACAATGTTGGACCACTGAATCAACCATGAAGGTGGGCGAGACTGATCATTCCATTCAACTTGGTGGGACTTGACCTAGTGTTTGTCCATCTTCCAAGTGCTGTGAATTACACTATTACCAATCCCCAACTGAATGTCATGCTATTCATTCCATTTGTAGGGACAGTGTTCTTTTCCCAAAGTGGTGTGGCAGCAAAAAACACTACATTTAGAGTTAAAAGACCTGGATCTGTATTCTAGCTCTTGCCACTAATGCCTGTCAGATTTTCAGAAATTTATTTATTTCTTTACTCTGGACTTCAGTTTCCAACACTTGAATAATCCAACTGATCTCTAGTCTCATCACTATGGATATTCCCTCTACTGATACATTGTGGCCGATCTTGTATAATTCTTGTCCATTATTCATCTATTCATTTGCAATTGGAAGAGCGGGTCTTTCTTATGTTCTCTTGATGACAGTGGAATATAACTGATCATTGCTTATCTATCACTCTCACTTTGTGGCTGGATTATCTCTATCCCCCAATTCCCCTGATCTTATTTGACTCTGGTGATAGATTTTTTTTTTTACTTCACTGCTATTACACAGTCCCTTAATTGTAAAGTGTTATGGCTTCATCTTTCATTGACTTTGAATGATTCTCAACTCCAATTCTTTGGAATCTGAAATGTTTCATGACTTGTAGACAAATAACATCAATTTGAAGAATATTCATATAAAAAAGATGGACTTTAGTTTTAGGGAGAAGTTTAGAAATATTAACAGAATTATGCTATTCTCCAAAGATGATTAAATCTTTTTTCTTTCTCCTGTTGAAGTCCTGGTCTAATTCATTATTTATTTGCAGTGTCTGTTTGAGATGTATGTACTGATACAGGGCACTATTGGTTGCCCATTCAACTTAATATTATAGTCTGGTCAATGGGTATTCAACATTCACTATAAGTGGATTGTTAAGGCAAACTTTTTTTGATTAATCATGAATCTTTTTAAAGAGATTATATTATTCCTGAATTTGATGCATTTGGCATAAAGAGGAGCATCTAGATAGCTTTATCAGCTCTAGGGAAATCCTTCTTTGACTTGGATTTCCAGTTAGACCTTGCTCCGTGATGCAGAAAATCAGCTTTGGTGAATGTCTCTTTATTTTATGCTCTATTTGAAATAATTAAAAGGTGACAGAAAAATTAGCTCACTGTCACATCTTTCAAGGAATTTTATATGATTTTAACATATGTACCTGATTGGAGGAAACTAATATTTTTTACTCTGTCAATAACATTGCTTTAAAAAAAATCAACAAATAATGAGCACAGTGGGATGTCATATATTCTATTTCAATCATATGAATATAAAGATGTGATTTACTATGAAACAACAGTTGCAAAAAAGGTTCTATATTCTCAATGAGAACATCTTCAAAAAATATGTAGGTTGCTTTCCTAAACGGATTGTATAGATAAGAAAGTAAGCTATATATCTCTAATGTTTTCTTTTTTCCTAATGGCTCTTTTTCTTCTTGACTCAACACATTCAATTTTGATGTAGGCGTATCATGGAAACAAATGTAAAGACTATATCAGATTGCCTTCTGTTGGGGGGAGGGAAGGGAGGGAGGAAGAAAAAACTATAAAATTCAAAATCTTGCCCAAAAAATGATTGATAGAAATTACTATTTTATGTAATTGGAAAACAAAAAAAAATTTATATAATTAAAAAAATTTTAAAAAGAAAGTAAGCAATGGTTACTAAATATTAGACATAAAAATCCAAATTTTCATCCCCATGTTTCTGATAACCTAACACTTTAATACTTTTGGAATCTATTCCCAGGATTTAGCATTTTGGTTATCATATAGCATGTGCTGAAGAAATGTTTTTCATTCATTAATTTACTTTTACATTATTCAAGGGGCTAGAAATGAGAAGCTACAAAGTGAGCTGCTAATCTAGGGAACTCTGTCATCATGGGGATTTGCCAGGCTTGCTCTGCATTAATTGTCCATCTGTGACTCTTGATCAGTGGGACTTAGAGGAGAAATTTTCCTAGCTACATCAGAGGGTTATAAAAGGACAAAAGGACTTTTAGCCACATACAGGAAGGGTGCTATAGAAATGGAAACTGTATAAGAGGAAACCGCTTTTTAACTTATGTCCTCTAAGTGGGAAAGCACCTGTGTGATCCATATTTGTTGGATCTATTTTGGAGCTGTCTTTTCTTTAGGAAGGGTGGGTGTGAGGGTCATTTATATTTGGATCCAGACTTTCCCTAGGGATCATAACCAGGAAGGAAGTATCAAGGATGTGTACACCCCATCTACCCAGTTTAGGCCAATTCTCCTTAGCATCCCTCTAATTACCTAGTGGATGTCAGGGTTAAATAATCCCTGAGAAGAGTTATTTTTACAGTGTGTTACCCTAAAAATAACATCCCAGGCCCATAATTTAGACAGTTTGTAGTCACAAGGTATCCTTTGAACAGAATCTGTGCCTTTCACTTGGTCTTATATAGCTAAATGTTTGATATATATATATATATATATATATAATATATATATACATATGTATACATATATATATTAATATGATGAACAACTTTGTTTGGGTGTCATTAATAAACAAGAAGAGCCTAAAGAATAGTTTGGTTATGTCTGTGAAGAAGAAAAATGTAAAACAAGGTCAGAAAGGAAGGATTCTTGATCTAGAATTGGAAGGACTTGAGAAGTCATCTCTTTTATTTTGTAGTTGGGGAAACTAAGGCCCAGGGAACTTCAATGATTTTCCTAATGTCACAAGGTCAGAAGTACCACAATAGGCCAGGTCCTTTAATTCTAAATCACCAAGTATCTTATAGACAGTAGGGAGACTCTGATGGGTAACCCCTGTATGAGGAAAATTTTTGGCAGGTAGTTAGGCTATTAGAATTGTCTAGACAAGAAATGATAAAACATATCATTGGAATAGTGTGAGGAGTAAATAGTGATGCATGAAGTGTTATATTAAATATAATAATGAGAGGTATTTATATATTGCCTGTTCTGTGCAAGGTGATTAGCAAGTATGATCTCATTTGATCCTCTCAATAACCCTTGGAGGTAGATGCTACTATTATCCTATTTTACAGTTGAGGAAACTGAGGCAAACAAAACTTAAATGACTTGTTCAAGGTCCCACAGCTAGTTAGTATCTGGGGCTGGATTTGAACTCAGGTCTTCCTGATTCCAGCTTAAGTATTCTGTCTACCTTACCACCCAGCTGCTTCTAGGGGATATCAAGGTGATAGCTATATAGTGTTTGGATATGGGATGGGTAAGGAAAAGAAAGAAATGAAGAGGACTCTGACATTTTGAGGTTACATAATTAGTGATGTCACTACAAAAATAGGAAGATTAGGCAGAAGGGAAGATTTAGGGGAAAGAGGATTAGTTCTGGATATACTAAGTTTCAAATACTTGAAAAATTTTTAGCTGCAGATATCTAGCATGCAGAGGACATAATCAAACTGATACTCAAAGTAGTCAACTAATCAAACACATTGATTAAGCATTTTCAACAAGATGTGAAGCACTAATTATTGAGGATAGTAAGAAAGGCAGAGCAAAATAAGATAAGGGAGTAGAGTGAAAAAATGGAGCTTCTCACATAGCTCTTAGGATCATCTACATAGTGATCAAAATCCATGAGTAGAGATGAAATCACCCAGGATTAGCATGAAGAAATTAAAAAGGTCCTTATAAGGGACAAACCTTCCAGGAGACCCTTTGAGGTGGAAGAATAATACAAATCATTTGAAGAGACCAAGGAAGAGGTAGAAGGACAACCAGGAGGGACAAATATCATGGAAACCAATATATTAATAGAAAGGTCAAGAAAGGTCAAGTGAAGAAATTTTAAAAAAATGATGATCACTGGGGGTTTTAAGGAGAGCAATTATAATAGAGGGGCAGGTAGGATTAGTTTGCCAAAGTCAGAGGCTGAAAGTGATGAATTGGATGAATTAAAAAGATCAACTAATCTTTCTAGAAATTTAGCATAAAAGAAGAAACTTAAAGTCCTTTCCAACCTAATGCCAACCTATCAATCCAGACTTACCCCCTCCTCTGTCCACACTGATCTCACTTATCCTCATATACAGCACTTCATCTTTCATCTCGGAGTGTTAGTCCCATGAATGTTAGTCCTGTAAATCTCTCCTTACTTGCACTTCTCAGAAAATCTCTCCTTAAGATGAAGTTCAGGCACCATCTTCTGCTTGAAACCTTTCCTGATCCTCCAACCTACCAGTGCCCTCTCTTCCAAACTAAATTGTATTTTACTACTTTGGATATATTTTCACTTATTTATTTTATATTTATGCTGCATGTATTTATTTATGTACCCATTGAATGTAAGTTTTTTATTTATACTGCAGGTATTTATTTATGCACTCAATGAAAGCTCCTTTAATTAGGTTTTGTTTTATTCACTGTATTTGTATCCCCAGGATCTAACATAGTGCCACTTAGTAGGAGCTTAATAAATGCTTGTTGATTGATTGATGGTAGCTTGAGGGCATTTCAAAATAAAAAGAAATTTTATTTACAATAGGGCAAAACATGTGCATTTCTAGACTGAGGAGAAGGATCCAGTATGTAAGAGAAAAACTAAGAAGAGAAGGAGAAGAAATGTCTGATGGAGCAAGCTGGCAAAAGAAATACAAAAAGATAGAATGATCTTTAAGGCATGGTTGGAAGGGCTTCCCCTCTAACAATCAAGGCTAGTCACCTCATCATCCTCTACCAGGGGAGGGTGAAGGTTTTGCAGAGTAGAGGATGGAGGATGAAGGTCCCTTTTGATTGAAATCAATTCTCATTCAAGGTCTTCTATTGGGAGAGAAGAGTTTATAGGTGAGATAGGTTTAGAACATAAGATGATTGATTTAAAGCTGGAAAGAACTCAGAGGTGAGTCCAACCCCTTCATTGTACAGATGAGGAAACTGATACCCAGAGAGATTAAGGGACTTGCTCAGGTAACATAGTCAGTTCAATAAACATTATTAAATCTACTATGTACCAGATACTGTGCACATCTAGTAAGTGTCTGAAGATTTGAATCCAAGCCTGCTTCTATCATGCTGCTCCTACTTTTGCAAATCAATTTTAAATGAAGAAAAATATTATTACTTTGGGCAGGTGGAATAAGGAGTGGGATCATAGCTGAGAAACTCCTGCACAATTATAGACAAGGATAAATCAAAATGAATAGCTGAAATATAGATCATGGAGCCAAGGGTCTAAATGTGACAAGCTATGTTTGAAGTAGAGCAGAGGTCTATGAGTTGAAAAGGAGCAGGGTGTTGAGGGTATCCTAGGGGTGAGATTAGCAGTATAGGAAAAAATGTAATCACAGGAGTCAAACCCTTCAATAGTGATTTGCCAAAATAGATAATTTGCTAAACCAAGACTTTAAAAGGAAGGAACCAAAGTCAGAACAAAACAAACTGGAGGAAGAGGGAAGGGGCTTTCTGATTTCTCTGGAATATGTGATACATAAAGAGGAGAAATGTGAAACAAGTTTAGAAAGAAAGGATTCTTGATCTAGAAATGGAATGACTTGTTTAATCCCTTCATTTCATGGTTGGGGAAACTAAGGCTCAGGGAACTTCAGTGATTTTCCCAATGGTAGGAAGTATCATTGAAAATGAAGAGGAGTTCCAAGTGAGTAAGAGAAATGGAAGGACAAGAATTTTCTATCAAAGTAGGGAATTTCAGAGTTCAAGAACATGGGTATAGATCAGTTTGGAAGAAATAATGAAGTCTATGGTGTGACCACCCCTATGGCTAGCTGATGGAAGTCAGAATCTTTGCTGTGATCCCAGTTTTGTGATCCTGCTGCTACTGGAGAACTGTATTGTTTGAAAGATCATCTCTGTGAATCATCAAAGATGATAGTAGGGTTTGGGGTGGAGAAGCATATTACTGAGTCAAGCCTTGAAGTCATTACAGAGAAGAGAGTGGGACCTACATCAGTATATGAGATCTGGATATGATAATATGATTGAATGACTTCAAAAGTAGAGAGGTCAGGGTGGCTAGGTGGCACAGTGGAGAGAGCACTGGTCTTGGAATCAGGAGTACCTGACACTTAATAATTACCTAGCCTTGGGCAAGCCACTTAACTTCATTGCCTTGAAAAATCTAAAAAAAAAAGTAGAGAGGTGGTTGAGTAATGACTGAAGAGGGATGTCTGGCAGCGGGAAGCAAAGAAGACATCAACATTTTTGCCTATGGGTCTAGGGACATGAGAGAAATAAACAGCATTGGATAAGGAACCAAAGAATGTAACTATATTCAGAGAAATTCAAGATTCAGTTAACACCAGGAAGAGTTTGCTAACTCAAGTTTATTTAACCTAGAGCAGGATTCTACAAAGTGCAATGAAAGAGGAAGTAGATAAGGAGGAATGAGGAAGGACTGAATTAGATAGGAAAGAGAGTTTAAGGAAAGGTGGTAGAGAAAAAGTATTTTCTTTTAGGTGGTTGTTCTTACTGTAGTTCTGAAGCACTGGGATTAGAGAAACAGTAAACTAGATTTACTTGCCACAGGCAGGAATCCACAAGTAGGTAGAGTTTGTAGAATAAATTGGCCCCTAGAATCTAATGAGAATGTTGCCCTGTGGGAGGCTTTGCCAACCATACCTCCCAGGTAGAGTCCTGGGTGATTGTAAAAAGAGAAAAATGTACTTTAGAATAGTTGCTAAGGTCAGAGAATTTGAGGAATTAACTTTCACTGAATTATTCTATTATTAGGGTCAGCTCCAGGTTAAAATGTGAATTGGGCAAATGTCTTAAAGTGTTCTCCTTGCTTCATTGACTATTCCATCATCTCTCATCAAGGAAACTCTCTGTGTTTTTACTTCTCCCTTCTATCCAGTATCTGCTGTGGTGGCACCACTCATGTGCTTGACTTTCCTGGTAGTTCTCCAGATTCAGATTTATATACACCTATAAATACACCAGTTCCATATGTGGCAGGTTCTGCTATTTGGAATAAGAAAGAGGTGTCTGTTTTGCTTTATTGTATATCCTAACCCTCCCAAACTTGACCCTTAACTCTTACATCTTAACAGGGAGGAAGGAAGCTTTATGGATAATAGTTTAACACACAAGAGTTATCCTTTTTATTTCAGGCATAGTAACCAACCCATGGGGTTATCTATCATTTATTGCTCTTCAAGTCATGCCACACACAAAAAAACTACCTCTTCCCCTCTATGACTGAGGTCAACCTTGCTTATAACAGTAGGTGAGCAGGTTAAAAAAGAGATGAGATGTTGACAGAGAGAATCAATTTAATTTTGACCCATTTAATTCTGCTGCTAAAGCCTTTCTACATACTAGTTTATATGAGAATTTTCTTAGCTCAGTCCTAGTCCTTATTCTAATCAGAGTACTGAATTATTAATTAGATGAGGGAGTAAGGAAAGCCAGAACTGGAAAAATAAGAATTTTATGAAGTGTATATATTTTTTTAATGAATTGATAGGTTAATGGTTTAGTTTGATGATTAAAGTAAAGATTGAATTCAATAAGGAATGAAATTCAACACTAGGAGGAATTTCAGAAGTCATTTAATTTAAACCTGTACCAACACAGGAAGTCACTGTGCAACATCTTTGATTATTGATCATCCAATTTTTGCTTGAAGACCTCTAGAGACAGATAACTCATTTGAGATGACATCATTATATCTTAGTTTACATATGTTACATCACTTGTATTATATTATAAGGCTAGAGATAGGACCTAGAACTATGTTTTCACGGGAATAGGGAACATCTGTATGAAAAAAACTTCCTCTACCAGAGGAAGTTTATTGTCCAATAAACAATGCCTTGTTGATTTAACTTTTTCTTCCCTCGTGTCTATCCACTTCAGCCCTAGTAAAGGGTGGAATCATCTCTGCAATTTATAATCTAGAGAGTTACCTAGGATCTGTTTGTGCTCATTTCTGGATCTGAAAGATCTAGTGACCTGCCCAGGGTCACACAGTCAGTTTGTGTGAAAGGTAGTATTTGAATCCAGGCATTCTTGTCTCTGAGACCAGTTGTCTATCCGTTATACTCCACTGTCTTTCATTATTATTAAAAGCTACATAAGAAATTTTGCGAATGTCAAAATGTTGAATAAATGTTACCTATTATTATTAGCTATTTCAACTTATTCCATTCCACTTTTATACAACTCCAATTTCTAGGGAACTATTCCTTGTATTGAGATGAACTCTGTCTTTATGCAGTATCATAGTTCTATTCACTGGGACCAAGGGAAACCCAGTGCATGCCTCTCTTTTAGTCTACTCCTCCCAGGCTCCTCTAATTCCAACAATGGCATCTGGGGTTGGGGATCTGAAAAGGCGTTTTCCTAGGGGGTTCTAGGAGATGAGATGACTGCTTCTGGGAAGTTCTTGAATTCTTGCACAGGATGTGGAGCAGCATGATGTTGGGAACAAGCCAGAGGAGTAACCAAGAATATAGATTGTGGCCTAGAGGCAGTAATCTTTGTTGGAAATAGCAACAGGATCACAAAACTAGCATCAAAACAAAGATAAAGGGTGTTCAGGAAAGGTGAGATCTGGAGTCCAACTGAAGTAGTCTGATAATGAAGCAAGCAGCAAAGGATTACAAATGAAAAAAAAAAACTCTCCCATAGTCCTACCATTTCTCATTGTTATTCATGGAAAGGATCTATTCTAGGCAATGGTGGATAAAACAAGTGTAATTTCTAATTTGTTTAACAGTCTTTTAAATACTTGAGGATATGTATTGTATCCCAAGTCAAATATTCTCTAGGCTCAACATCCCTAGTTTTTTAATCCAACCTTCATTTGACATGATTTCACATTCTGCGATCACTCTCATCAATAATCTCTTGATATAACCCAGTTTTTTAGTGTTCTTAATATTGTGTCTAGAAATGAGTACAATCCTTTGGATATGCTTAGACCAGGGCAGCATATAGGGAGACAATTGCTGCCTTCATATTGACTTTTTTGCTTCTATTAATGTAGAATAAAGCAATAAATATTAGCTATTTTGTCTATTATCCTATTCTGTTGAATCATTTTGGAATTTATTAAAATGTTTTGCATTAACTTGTAGAACCCTTGATTATAGAATCATGAATCAGAAGAACATTTCAACTCAATAAAGGGAAAAACTTTCCCTTTTATTTACATTATCCCAGGGATTTTGAACCCAGTGTTTCCAATAAATGATGCCTTGCTGATTTGACTTTTTCCTTCCCTTATGCCTATCCACCTCAACTCTACACTCAAAAACAGCTTAGGTCTTCCCTTGTAGTTTTTTGAAATAGCTGCTCCATAATTAACATATTCCTTTTATCTTAAATCTTTTTCTTTGTCATTGATCTATCTTCTGGACTTCATTAAGACTTAATTCCAGGGGCGGCTAGGTGTCATTGTGGATAAAGCACTGGCCCTGGAGTCAGGAGTACCTGGGGTCAAATCCTGTCTCAGACATTTAATAATTACCTAGCTGTGTGGCCTTGGGCAAGCCACTTAACCCCATTTGCCTTGCAAAAACCTAAAAAAACCAAAAGACAATTCCATTTCAGCACCATTTTCCACAACACTCTTTTCACCATTTAGCTACACTTTCTCCTTTACCCCCTGAATCAGGTCAAAATTTGTCTTTTATAAGAAGTCTTTTCTAGTTTCCTCAGATGATAATGTTTTTCTGTTCATATTATTTTTCAAATCCATTGTGTATATTTGTATTTATGAATATAGAGATATATGCATGTATATATACATATATGTGTATATATGTTTGTCTATATATGAAATGAGTGAGAGACAGAGAAAGAGGAGAAAGGAGTGATAGAGAGATAAAGAGTGAGAATGAGAGTGAGAGTGTGAAAGAATGAGAGTGAGAGAGAATGAGAATGAAAGTGTGTTTTGCAATAGAAAAGCTTAAATGTTTATTGATTCTTTATACAGATTTATATGTTGTCTCAATCAACCCAATCAACAAACACTATCTCCTTTGAGCCAGACAGTGTGTGAAGAACTGAGGATACAAAAAGAAGCAAAACCCACCCCCCCCCAAAAAAAAACCAAACCAGTTCCTACCCTCAGGGAGCTTACCATCCAATAGGGAAGAAAGGCAAACAAATATAAAATAAACTATAGACAGGATAAATAGGACATAATTAGCAGAGAGAAGGCCAGAGAATTATACATATATATATAAAATTTGTTTTTGTCTTTCTTTGTATCCCCAATACTTAGTGTAATACCTTACTCTAAGGACTTGATGACAACTACCTGCAGACTCACTGTTGGAAGGGACCTCCAAGACAATATAATCCCACCTATGCCTTACAGAGAATCCTGCCTTATCATCCTCCAAAAGGGCTTTTTGTTTGAAAGTTTCTTTCCAGTGAGGGGGAAAACCACCCTCTCCCAAGTCAGTCCATTCCATTTTTAGTTCAAATTATTAGGAAGCTTCTCCTTACGTCAAGATGAAAGCTACCTCTGTTGTTTTCATGCCTTACTCCTACTTTTGTCCTATGGAGGAAAAGCAGAACAAGAGTAAACTTGACTGCATATAACACTTCCTCAAACCCTAGAAGATAGTTATCAGGTTTACACTTAAGTCTTTTCTTTTTCAGGATAAATATTCCCTGATCTCATAGGCCACAGTTTTCCAGTAGTTTCATCATTCTAGTTCTGAATGCACTCCAAATCATCAAATTCCTTCCTAAAATATGGCTATCAGAATTGAACAAAATATTCCAGATGTGATCTGGATTCTTATTCTGTACACTATGACTTCTTTAGTGATTTTAGCTGCTATTATTCACTATTCACTAATATTGAATTTTGGTTTACCAAACATTCTCCAACCAGATCCTTTTTCAGTCTAACCATGATCTACTCCATCTTTCCTTATGAAATTGACTAATATATTTTTTAATTCATATATTTTGCTATTCATTTGTTTCAGTCAAGTTTTATTCTTAGTGATACCATTTGGAGTTTCTTTAGCAAAGATACTGGAATGGTTTGCCATTTCCTTCTTTACCTCATTTTACAGTTGAGGAAATGGGGGCAAAAAGGGTTAAGTGACTTGTTGATGGTCACAGAGCTAGTGTCTGCTGCTGGACCCTGCTCTCCATCTACTGCACCACTTAGTTGTCCTAGCCCACAAATATATTTACATTTATTTCTATTTTATTTTGCTTAACCCAGTATTCTTTTGGATTGAAATCTTTTTGCATCTTGCTGTCATACAGTGTGCTGGCTATACCTTATAATAACATATTTGATAAGCATATACAAAGTATGCTTTTTTATACAAAAAAGGAAAAAATTAGGCAGATAGGGGTCAGATGCATTTGATCTTTTGACTTTACATTTGACTCCATTAAATTTCAGCTTCTATTCATTATTATAGTATTTCAGGATCTTTTGGGGACTTTAATTCTACTATATAGACTTTTAGCTATTTCCCCCAGCTTTGTGTCACTCACAGACTAGCTAGTTATGTACCATTTCCTTCTTTATCCAAGTCATTGATAAAAATGTTGAAGGAGGAGGCAGAATGGAATAATAGACTTGAAATCAGTGAACCTTGATTTTGTTATTACTTGGGCAAGTCTCTTAATCTCAGAACTATAGTTTTTCCCATCTATAAAATAAGTAGATCAGAGTGAAAGCTATACAAAGTCCATGTCTATTATCTCTCGTTATCCAAAGACAAAACACTGTGACACTCACTATACCAGAAAATTTCTAAAAAAGGAAATGTCTTTTAACTGGTATGATTTGTTATAGATGAACCTATGATGATTTGTATTGACCACTGTTTCCCTTTAAATGGTCATAAATCATCTCTTTAACAATATGTTCCAGGATTTTGTAAGGAATCAAAGACAAGCTCACTGACGTTTTAAAAAAAATCAACCACATTTTCCTGTTTTGAAATGAGTACTTTTTTCCCCATGTCTAGTTCTGTAGCACCTATCACTTTCTTCATGGATTTTTCCAGATGATCAGCAGTTCAGAATTATGGGATATAATTAATCTAGATATTTATCTTTTCATTTCTTATTAAACATTTTGTTATACATTTCTTATTCTAAATATGATTCTACTTTGGAGAGAAAAGATAAACCAAAGAAGAATGTGGTAGTTCTGCCTTAGCTTCATTGTTCCATCATAACCAGACAATGGTTGTAATTTTGCTTTGAGTTTCCTCTTGTAGCCACATAAAATATCCAACATTCATTGAAAACCATAGTTCATTTTGGACTTAATAATTCCTGATTCTGGATAGAGTACCAGATCTGGAATCATGAAGACTCATCTTTTTCAATTCAAATTCGACCTTAGAAACTTACTAGCTGTGTGACTATCAGGTTTGCTCTGTAAAATGGATTAAAAAGGAAAATGGCAAGCCACTTTAGTATTTTTGCCAAGAAAACCCTAGATAGGGACATGAAGAATCAGACACAACTGAAAGACAACTGAAAATTCCTGATGCTATTTTAAAGAAACCATCCTATCCTACTGTTCCTCAGCTATCTACTCTTATTTCTATCATCTTCTAATCTTTTTTACAATCTTGTTAAACATATTTCTGTATTACTTGTGAAAGAAGAATCAGAGGGGCGGCTAGGTGACGTAATGGATAAAGCACCAGCCTTGGAGTCAGGAGTACCTGGGTTCAAATCCGGTCTTAGACACTTAATAATTACCTAGCTGTGTGGCCTTGGGCAAGCCACTTAACCCATTTGCCTTTCAAAAATCTAAAAAAAAAAAAAGAATCAGAGCAAAGGGGAAAAAATGAGAAAAAAAAACATAAAACAAAACTTTAAAAGTGAAAATAGTATGCTTTGGTCTGCATTCAGGCTCCATAGTTCTTTCTTTGGAGATGGATATCATCTTCAAGACTTTCAAAAATCTGAGGCAGTGAGGTGGTACAATGGAGATGATAGAGCAGTCAATGAAACAAGGAGAACACTTAAGACAATATTTGTCCTGGAGTCAGGAGAATCTGAGTTCAAATCCAGTCTCAGACATTTAATAATTGCCTAGCTGTGTGACCTTGGGCAAGTCACTTAATCCCATTGCCTTAAATAAAAATTTACAAAATGATTTTCAAAAATCTAAGATGGTCCAAGAGTGTCCTGTGGTTCCATTTTATTCTTCAGTTAGCTCCTTTTCCCTTCCTCAACAAATCTTTTGGATTTGCATCATCAGAACTGTATCTTTGAAAGCACCCCAATATTCTTGGCCCTATTACTCTCCTTCTAGAATTCTAAGGGGTACTGGTTATTTTTTTTCTGAGCTCTTTGAAATCTGTTCTATTGTATGACTACCCAAATGACTTAACTTCTCAGTGATCTAAGCAAGTCTCTAAGACTTTAATTTTCAGAGAAGATGCTGAGAATAATCTACCAGGAGTTCCCCATACTGAGATTTATTATGTTATTGAAATGCTTATTTTTACTTCTTAAGTTCAGAATAAAATAAATATAATTTTTTAAAAATAAAAAATCTCAGGGCAGCTAGGTGGTGCAGTGGATAAAGCACTGGCCCTGGAGTCAGGAGTACCTGGGTTCAAATCCAGTCTCAGACACTTAATAATTACCTAGCTGCATGGCCTTGGGCAAGCCACTTAACCCCATTTGCCTTGCAAAAACCTAAAAAAATTAAAAAATTTAAAAAATCTCCTCTAGCATGCATTCAAGGCATGAATTCAGGCATGTCTGCCATTTCAGGATGGGAAACTCTAAAATGAAATGTTCACTTTTTTTAACAAGTTCCCATAATTTCTATTCCATCAACTACATCTTCTTGATCATAATCTGTCCAGAATGGCAGTTCCTCTTGTCACGTCCTCTGCCTTTTGAAGAATGAAATTATCATCTAAACAAGTCAAGAGTTTGTATTGGCTGAGCAACTGTGGGGTTGAAGTCACTCATTGCTACTAAATCATACTTCAAGGATGGGATTTCTGATATTTCTCATACTTGTCATCTATTTTCTCTAATTGACCAGGTGGTTTGTAATAGATTCACACCATATTATTGTTCGTGTTTCATCCTCCTTTGCTTCTCATCCAGATGCTTTATATCATGTTTCCTTGTTCAGGTTCCTGGATTTCCTCAGTAATACATCTTCTTGATTAATAACTCTATTTGGCCACTCCTGTTATTTATTCTGTTCCTTTTAAATATTTATCCCTTTCTATTGCCTATTCCAATTATTAATTTCAATCCACTAAATGTCAAATTTATTTCTTGGCATTATCATGAAGCCAGAGACAGAGTGGCATAGTGGAAAGAAAGTCTCAAAGCCAGGAAGTCCTGGATTCAAGTTCCGCTTCTGACACATATGGACTCTGAGAAAGTCACCTAATCTCTTAGTGTACTAAGACAATTCTCTAAGACTACATTGTTAGGGATGATTTCTTCACTCAGGAGTTCTCTATACAATGAAATCACAATTCCAGTCCCTATTGTCCTAACAGAGCTAATGTTCCTCTTTCTGGTTGTTGCTTCCTGTGAATTATTGGTCTTCACTTCTACTCTTCTCTCTCTCTTTGTAAATATGTCATAGCAGATTTAAGTGTGCAGCTTATGTATTTTTCCACTTAATACTCAATTGAACGTTTCTTTGATCAGATTCACAGTCCCATGGGGAAAAAAAAATTCTTTCTATAGTCTTTCTGGACTTTGTAATTCTCTGGTTTGCAATTCATTTGTCTTAAGTCATCCCTTTTTCAGACACCATTTTCTTAAACTGGTTCTTTATAATTTTTCCCTTTTTCTTTCTTCAACTGGCAGAAGTGGTGAAAACCCTACCTCTTCCCCTACAGTCTTCAGTTTCTTCCTCAAGAATTCATACTTCTAAGATATATTTTCTAGTTTTCTTTTCCTGATAATATCATAGATCCACTGAGGTATCAATTCACCAAAAGCGACTATTGGTCATTAGACTTGACACACCATGAGAGGCTCTCAACCATATTTCAGATATATGGGCCAGGATTACTTACTGATTGTCCATAATTTGTTCAAAGGATCTAAGTTTAGAATGGATATATATGTATATATCACTGACTTTTCTTCAGCACTGAGATACCAACCACTGTGATTCAAATCTTTCTGCAAGATACATCTTCTGTCAGAAACGTTGGATCTTCTTTATCACTCTATAGAGCATCAGAAGCTGTCCTCCTCAGAGAGCTTGGCTCTATTATCTCTGAGAAGAAACTCAAATGTACTCTGTGACTACAAGAGTTCAAGGTACTTTCATCTTGGTTTCTTTCCATATGACACCTTCTTTCACCCTCCAATCTGCTGACAAAGGTTTAGAGTCTACTCTTTGCTTTTAGATTTTTTTACTTTGTTTTCCTCAAGAAGCATTTTCTTTTATTCATTCAAGGAACATTTCATTCTTTCCAATAAGGCATTCCCCCAGCCTTTCCCATCTTCTCCTCAGAATTGTTTTTGTTCAGTCATTTCAGGCACTTCTTGAGATACTTGAATGTTTTCTTGGCAAAAATCCTGGAGTAGTTTTCCATTTCTTTCTCCAGTTCATTTTACAGATGAGGAAACTAATGCAGAATTTTTTTTTTAGGTTTTTGCAAGGCAAACGGAGTTATGTGGCTTGCCCAAGGCCACACAGCTAGGTAATTATTAAGTGTCTGAGGTCGGATTTGAACCCAGATACTCCTGACTCCAAGGCCGGTGCTTTATCCACTACACCACCTAGCCGCCCCTAACTAATGCAGAATTAAGTTACTTCCCAGGGTCACACAGTTACTAAGTGCCTGAGGTCAAAGTTGAATTCAGATCTTTCTGAAGTACTCTAACTGCTATGACAATTAATTTCCCTAGCAGGGAAACCAATCTTCATTTTTGTGTACATATAACTGTTGATTAACTCTGGAAGGAATATAAGTATTATGTAATCATCACAGGTTCCTGGAACATTTTCCTCACCTTCCATGCTTGCTAAAATTAAGATCACCAGTTCTCTTTGACTTTTCTGCCATTACAGAAAATGACCTGTTAAATTTTAAATGACAAGGAAGGGAAACCCTAAACTCAGATTTGAGGCTAAGGTTGGCTAAGGTCTTTGGTTCATAAGCTTTTCCTTACTCATGGTGTTACTTAGTTTTTGATGATTTGATATCAGATCCTAGGATTCTCTCCTTTCTCATTTCCAGAACTTAGGATCCCTAGCTTCTTTCATAGCTCAGCTCAACTAGCACATCCTCCTGATTCCCCCAACTGTTAGAGTTCTTCCCCTCGGTCACTAGTATCACTTGGTATTTATTTGGGAGGCAGCAGGAAATAGTCTTTGAAGCCAGGAAAACCTGACTTCTAGTCTTTTGTAGGACTGTTCTTGTGATTTAATCTCTCAATGATCTAGACAGGTCTCTAAGACTTTAATTTTCAGAGACAATACTGAGAATAATTCTACAGAAAGTTCCTCATGTTGGGAAAAACACAGGTCTAGGTTCTTTCCCTATTCATTTGCTCAATATAATCATCATGGTGACTCCTTCTACCAGCCCATCTATGACCTAGTAGATTTGCCTGAGTCTCAGAGAGAGAGAGTAAATTACCTTACTCTCATAGTCAATGTTTCAGAGGTGGGCACTCAAATTCTTCCTGACTCCAAATCTAACACTCTATTCTTTGTAGACACATTGCCTATCTGCTACCTTTCAAAAGACTCTTAAATAAAAGATCTGAGTAGTGGTTTTGTCCAGTGCTTTATTCTCTAACAACTATTCCACCTCAGAAATTCATCTATCCCTAAGAGGAAGGCTGAGGCAATTTTAATTCTTCTGAGGTCTGTTAATGCAGTTCATCAGGTGCTAAACTTGGGAAAAACTGAGTTTCTTTTATTGAAGAGATACATGGTCTGTCTCTAAAATAAGCAACTAGAACCTTGATTTTTTTCAGTGTCAAACTAAAAACTATAATTATACCTATTCTTATACTGATGTGGTAGAAAATTTGTTTCAAGTAGTTTCTTTGCTCAAGCCTGAATAATCTCCAAACAAATTGAGAAATATTTCCCGTGCCACATCCCAGTAGATGAAATGACCCATTTTATCCTTGAAATGGAAATTATTTTGTATCTTTAAAAAAAAGGTTGAAGGTAGGACATGAGAGAGCAACCAAAGCCAGTTGCATAGCAAGCCTCAATCACTTTTTCTTTTAGACTTTTCAAGGCAATGGGGTTAAGTGGCTTGCCCAAGGCCACACGGCTAGGTAATTATTAAGTGTCTGAGGTTGGATTTGAAGCCAGATACTCCTGACTCCAAGGCCGGTGTTCTATCCACTGCGCCACCTAGCTGCCCCACCACTCACTTTTGCATGGGCTTCTTAGACCCCGATGTTTAACCCTCAAGCAAGGGCCCTCAGTTGAACCAAATTGGCAGTCACAGATGGGATTCAGTAGGATGTTGACATCCCCAAGTCATGCTTTGTGATAAAATATAGCAAAATTTATTTACCTCCTTTCTTGTCCCATTACTCACTCACCTTCACCACAGTCTAACATTTTGTAAATGTTTCTCTGATCTGCTTTGTGCCCCTGTCCCAGATCTTCTTAAACTTTCCTTCAATGAATCTTAAGCTCAAAGATCAAGACTTTATGACAAGGAAATTTTTTGACTTACCTAAATGGTGTGAAGGCCTGGTCTGTGAAATTCTGCTCACTGTGTATGACATTCTATCTGCTGCCTCCATGTCTCTGTCCTTTCCATGCCAGAAATGTTCTCCTTCATCACCTCCTGCTTCTCAGAGCTTCTAGTTTTTTCCAAGGGTTCAAATCAAATATTTTCTATAAGGGAATTTTCCTGATTTCCTCAATTCTCCACAATATTATTTATGTTTTTTTATGTGTACATATTATTACTCCCCCAAAGGATGTAAATTGCTTGACAGCAAGGACTATTTTGGTTTTGTATTTGTATACTCCAGGACAAGTACAGTATCAGGGATATGATAGATTTTTTCTTATTATGTTTTATTTTTCCAATTACATGTTATGAAAGTTTTTCAACATTCATCCACATGCATATTTATGTTACATAATTTTCTTCTACCCTCCCTTCCCACCCCTTCCTCTCAGCAGCAACAGTCTAGTGAATTTTGTACATGTACATTTGTGTCTAACATATTTACATTTTAGTCATTTTCTAGACTAAGGGAAAAAAAAGAAAACCATTAGATAGGAAGGAAAAACATAAGAGAAATTTTTAAAAAGTGAACATACTGCTCATTCAGATTCTGTAGTTTGGCTTTTTTGTTTTATTTTACTTTTCTTTTTCTGGATGCGAATGGCATTGTCCATAACAGGTCTCCCAGAGTGGTCCTAGTTCTCTGAACTGCTGAGAGGAGTTGCATCCATCAAAGTTGATCAGCTCACAATGTTGTTGTTAATGTGTACAACGTTCTCTCTCTCTTTTTTAGGTTTTTACAAGGCAAATGGGGTTAAGTGGCTTGCCCAAGGCCACACAGCTAGGTAATTACTAAGTGCCTGAGACTGGATTTGAACCCAGGTACTCCTGACTCCAGGGCTGGTGCTTTATCCACTGCACCACCTAGCCACCCCTTCCAATGTTCCCTTGATTCTGCTCCAGTTCCTGTAATTCTTTCCATTCCTCTCTAGAGTCCAACTATTCATGGTTTCTTATAGAACAATACTACTCCAAAACATTCACATACTATAACTTGTTCAGCCATTCCCCAGTTGATGGGCATTCCCTCAATTTTCAATTCTTTGCAACTATAAAAAGTGCTTCTATGAATATTTTGGAACAATTGGATTTTTCTCATTTTTTATGATTTCTTCTGGATATAGGTGTAATATTGGTATTGTTGAATCAAAGGGTATGAGATATGATCTATGCTTAATGAAAACTTGCTGAATTAAATTGTTTATTTGAATAGGCTCTTTTTTTGCAAGGCAATGGGGTTAAATGACTTGCCCAAGGCCATACAACTAGCAAGCATCAAGTCTGAAGCTGAATTTGAACTTAGATCCTCCTGACTTCAGGGCTGGTGCTCTAAAAACTACACCACTTAGTTGTCCCTTGAATGAGTTCTTGATGGATAACCAAGTTGCCTAGTACCCAGTGCTGGGTACTCTTCCTTAGGAAAATAAAGAAAAAGGAATAAATTTAGCTGATGCAGTTTGAATAGGCAACTAAGCTGAATCAGACAGTGAGCAACTAACTCAATTTTGGTCTCATTTTTGTGGCTCTACAGTTCCATTAGCCAAAATCCACCACCAGCAAAGACACTTATTTATTTTCTTTTTTTTTCTTTTTGGCTAGGCAATAGGGTTAAGTGACTTGCCCAAGATCATATAGCTAAGCAATTATTAAGTGTCTGAAGTCAGATTTGAACTCAGGTTCTCCTGACTCCAGGGCCAGTGCTCCATTCACTGTGCCACCTAGCTGCCCCAGCATAGACACTCTTAGTACCCCAAGTACCACAGTGAGGAAAGCCAAGGGCAAATTCCACAGGCCCTTTATCTTCACCATGTCTCTTCACCCTCCTGTCCCCCATATTAGTCTATTCCTTGTATTCATTACAATGACTCACTGAATTCTCTTTCATCCAGTAAAGGTCAATTTGATATGGCCAGGGTGATATGGCAGCAACTTTCCTGTTCTCTGGCCCCTTAAATACCTTCATGGAGCTGCCAGGACAAGCAGATGCCATTTCCTTCAGTTGTTTCCTGTAGTCCTGTTATTATAGGCATCACTCCAAGGTAATCTTCCATACACATGTCAAAATGCCACCTGTTCTCCCTTCTACTCTCTGCTCCCTGTAGTGTGCTATTTTCCTATTTTATACCTATAGACCCCAGTATACTGGACAGAGGGAAAAAGGAAAAGATGAATTTTCAACTTTCACTGTATAACTATCAATCCACAATGGATTAATATTGTATCTTGTTACCTTTAATTAATATTGTGAAACATACTGAGTTTTAACATTCAACTCTGGGCACTTCAGCCTTCTTTGGTTCCAACCTTGGGGAGAAAATATTTACCATGTTGCCTGGGTGAAATTTTGCCATCGCTTCCAAATTACAGATGGTGTTGTAAGAACTATTCTTTCTTGGGCAAAGTTTCTTTCTTAAAAATTGGAGAATTCAATGCCTAAGAGAAAAAAGATGGTGAGAATTAATTGGTGACATCAGGGAAAAAAGAAATTTCTAGGGTTGTTAATGAAGTAGGTTGGCAGTCAAATATAATACTTGGAAAGGAATCTCACAGAATCTAGATTTGATGACTAATTTTGACAGGGTAAATAATGTGTCTTTTGTCTAGCTTAAGGTGTGGGAGAATCAAACCTTTTTTTCACTCCCTATAGCCCTGTAATTAGAGAGAAAACTTCAATTGGAATGTGATTATTTTAAGAAATAGTTGATTTAAATAACAGTATTAAATTTTCTCATCTCTAAAAAGGAGAATAATGAGATACAAAGTCTCTTTCAACTCTCAGGACCATGACTTCATGATATAATGAACTGAAATTGAGGATTAATTTGAATCTGATCAGCCTACTTGTTTGCACTTTGGAATCTATTTGTTCCTTAGCATTTCTGGTGGTTATGAATATTCTTCTCCTCCACCCTTTTAGGTGCTACTGACCTCATTCTGCATTCTCTCATCTAACCTCTTTTTCCAGATGAGGAAGTGTGAGTAGCTTCAGGCCACACACAGTGAGTTAGTGTCAGAACTGGGTTGGCACTGACTAATCCCAAAGATAATTAGAATATTTTCCCAATCATCCTTTTATTATTTGTTCTCTAATGAAAGAAGTCAGTTGTGGTGTGTATCACAGCAAAGTCAGTTTGGAATGTAATATTATTATTATTATTTTAGTAGATTTACCTTCTGGATTATGTTTTGTTTGAACTAATATTAATTTGTTTTCTTCGAGGTCATAGAAGAGGAAGTGCCTTAGAAATATGCTGTCATGGCAGGGGAAAGGCAGGACAGGATGAAAACTTTTCTATGGAAAATCTATTCATAAATGAGCAAGCATTAACTAGACATAGCTTTTGTGGTTTAAGGACCTGAATTGTTAATAGTGGTAAATGGGCAATCAGAGCTGATGACCTCCTCTGGTTTACCTAGGGAACCAGAGCAGAATGAAAAGAGACTAAATGATCTGAAGGACTGGGAAGGCAGCATCTTATCCTATCCATTGGGTAGGATAGCATTTACAGAGAAAACCACTTGGTTAAGAGAGACAGTTTTGTAGTCATAGAAAAAAGAAGAGAGTTTCTTGGGATAATTCCTACCAAACTATGTGGCCGCAGACCATGACCAGTTTCCTAGAGAAGACAAGCACCAGTCTTAAGGCTAGGATTTTATTTTATCCTATGCTTGGATCTCCCTCTTCTTGAGACCCATGGCTCTCTCTATGGTTCAGCTCAATAGCTATCTCCTATAAGGAGACTTTTCCTGATTCCTCCAATTGCCCTCCAATCCCCCCATGGCAAATGATATATATATATATAGTATTTAATTATCCATGTGCATGTTATCTCCCCAATAGAATTGTTGAGTTCCTCTTCATCATCACCAGCACCTACCATAGTGTCTAGTACATACTTGAACTCAAGTTCCTTAGAATTTGATGGAGGAAGAAAATGAAATAAAACTATAAAAATTATATGAGCAAAACTATTTATAGTAGTGTTTGTCTTCTCTAGTAATTGGTTAGTGTCTATGGTTTGGTGGGAATTATTCCATGTGCCCCTCTCCTTTTGAACTTTCATTCCTTGTTTCCTTCCCTAATCCTTTCCCTCTGCTCAAGTGTGGACCTGTACAGCTTCTTTCCTCAAGCAATGACATGTGGTTGTGTGGCCTTTCTCCAGGCTATTAACCACTGGACCACCTAGTGGGAGCTTCATTCTTTTGTTCACAGGAGAAAAATTATCAAGGCTGTTTTTGAGTTCCAAAACTGATTTAAATTGTGATATTATGATTTGAAGGCTATGGATGTTCTTACAAATTGTAATTTCTTCTTCCAACAGGAAAAATCTTTTGTATATTATATCCTTTTCAAGATTATAGAATTGTCTATCCAAAAATAACAATGTATACATGTGAGCAGCACAGTCAAGTCCAACAACATCTCCTGGGTCTAAGTTGAACTTTGGAAGGGACCAGCTAATGGTTTATGATGTTTACATTAAGAGCAGGTTTTTAATGTATCTTGAACTTTAAAAATGCCTTTGATTTATAGAACTAGTGAAGAAGAATTGAGCAATGATGATTCTTTTTTAGAGAATTTACTATGCTATTTTTCTAGTTTGACTCAGAAGGGAGATGAAAAATACAGGAGTGGACAAATTCTAAGGCATAAGTCTATCAGAAATACACATAAAAACAGTTTGGGGAAGCTTTTTTCAGATTCAGATCAGAAAAAGAGTTGCTACTGCATGTCAGTATAGGCCTATTTAAAATAGATTAAAAAAAATTTGGCACTAGGTTGTTTCTTCTCTTACTTTCCATAAGCAAGTACAATATAATTAACATTCCAGGTTATAGGAGGGGGTAGGAAATGGGGAAGGTGAGAGAGTGGAGTGAGGTGGTGGTAATGGTGGAAAGGTGCCATGTCGTTATTATATTCCTTAAGGGAGAACTGCAATAATGGTAAACTATTTCTCTGCTTCAGAGTACTTCTTTAGAGTACTTCTAAACTGTACTAAAAAATTATCTCAGAAAATTTATCAGTTTATCAATTTTTCTTTAAAACTTTCTGGTTAAGTTCCCTTAGTAACTCTGTATAATCCTTACAGTTATAAGCAAAATACTTGTTAGTGTAAAAAAAAAATTAAGATTCTTTCAATGAAATTTAAATATGGAACTAATTTAGATATGTTCCATTTCAAAGAACTTACCAAGACCTCAAGAAGACATCTAGACTCTCCCTCTCAAACCCTGCCCCTTTTAAAGGACCACCATTAAACAAGCTGAAACAGATTAGTATTTATCCTATTTTTAAAGACCTCCAGAAGAGATTCTGTTGCCTTCCTGGATAATCTCACTGCATAGCAATCAACACTACCAGAACACCCTTTTTAAAGACAATTTTGTAATTTTATTTTATTTTTAATTTGTGAGATAAAACAAGCATTTTCTTAATAAAGAAAAATTAAAAAAATGATTGTATATGAAACTGTAAATCTCTTATGTACAACTTGTTATTCCTTTTAAATATATGATAGTTATCATGTTTTTTTCTTTTTCTTCTTCCCTTCCCCCTCTCCCCCTTCCCTGCCATAGAAATGACTTCTTTATAATTAGTCTAAATTCCTAAAACTGAAGTTTAAACTAAGATGTGAAGAACCATCAATCATGTATGTGAAGTATCAAGGTCCCAATGCTGGCAGGCACAGAAGAGTGAGGATAACAGGTAGTCAGTCAATCATGCTTCACAAGAATATTCAAATTCAAATCTAGCATCAGTAGATCCCTAGATTCCACTGATTAGACATCATCACTCAGTCCCTCTACTCTTAGTGTGACTTTTCTTCTTCATGTATGCATTTCCATGAATCCAGTTCCTGGAAATTATTTTTTGAATGTTAGATTTAAGATCTCAGCCTTTTCTAACCACCCCCAACCCCAGATTTCCCTTTAGTACATAATTCCTGGTATGACAAAGTCCCCCAGAAGATCCTATTCCTGCCTCAGTGACCTTCCTCTGCCCAGCCCTTGTCTGCCTCATGGAGAAAATTAGGTGAAAATCAGTTCTTTGGCCTCCTTTTCTTCAAACTACACTAGTTCTTTAAATCTTTTTGTGTCAATGTGTCATTGAAGCTGGAATTTGGGACTTGGAGACAGACAGACCTAAGGTCAAATACACCTTTTTAGACATTATTTACATTTTATCTCCACATATTTCAGTTTTCTCCAGTATAAAATAAGGACATTGAACTTGATAATATCACGGATATCTTCCAACTCTAAATTTATAAACTATATTCTAGTCATTTTGCCATTTTAGTCCACTCTTGAATTGTCTCCACATTCTCTTTAGTTATACAGTGCAAAATAAGACAATAACACCTGACTATAGGTCTGATCAGCGAGGAAAAATATCTCATCATTCCAGCATAAGAAAGCATAAAAACCAGAGAATTCCAAAATTAGGAAGATCATTAATTAAGCCTGAAGCATGATGACTGAAACATAAGGTCTCTCTATAATATCATTTGCTTCAGTACTTACAATGTTGTAGAAACCTGACATGAGCCATTCTGTTTTTTTGACAGCTTTAGAGTTGGGAAGTTTTTCCTTCTATAGTTTTCATACACAATTTGTACTTCTCACCTCTGGGATTATGTAAAATAAGCCTAATAAGAGATTTCTTAATCTTGTGTTTGGAATCAGAGGGCCTGGGATTGAATTTTTGTTTCTGCCATTTAGCACCTCTGTGACCTTGAGAAAGTAATCTATTCCTTTTGGGTCTCAGTTTCCTCTGAAGTAGTTGGTCTCTTTGTTTCCTTCTAACTCTAAATGTAGAAACTGTTCCAAAATCAGAATACAATCATATTCCCTCCAAATTTTCTCTTTTCCAAGTTAAATAATTCTGAATTCCATCAGTTAATAATTTATATATCATGATTTCTAATCACCTCTTCACTGGATTAAAAAACCCTATAATATCTTTAAAGATTATCCAAATGTATGAGCTTCCTAGCCTTATATCACCTATTGATTTGATAAATGCTCCATTTATTACTTTACATAGTCACTGATAAAAGTTTTTGAACTGAGTAGGACTAATGGATTGGTATCCAGGTTGACATCAGTTTGAGACCCAGAATTCAATTCAATCAGAATTCAACTAATTCCAAATCTACCTCTCTGTAAAACGCATTTCTCCATTCTTTTGACAAGGGTACTGTGGGGAAATTTTGTCAAATACCATCCTGAAATGCATGTATATTACATGTTATTTCTCTGAATCTATGTCTAGAAATTCTGTCAAAAAAGGAAATAATATTAGCATTGCATGATGTGTTCTTCATGAATGTAATGCCATGCTGAAATGTACACCCATTTATAATATTTTAATTATATATACATAGATATAATTATAACCTATAATTTAAAAAATTGACACAAATCTTGTTAGGCTATGGTTGAACATCAACTTTTATACCAATATTACACAGTAAGGAGGTACATTCCTGATCAAGCTTCTGGCTGTTCTGTTTTTTTAACCCTCTATAAATATATAGAAGGTTTTATATATATATATATATATATATATATATATATATATATATATATATATATATATATATATATATTAGTTTTTGCAAGGTAATGGCGTTAAGTGGCTTGCCCAAGGCCACACAGCTAGGTAATTAATAAGAGTCTGAGGCTGAATTTGAACTCAGGTACTCCTGACTCCAGGGCTAGTGCTCTATCCACTGTGCCACCTAACTACCCCTTTATCCTCTATAAATATTCTGAAAAATGTATAGTTAATCAACATTTATTAAGTTTGTCTCAATTTCCTCATCTGGAAAAAGAACTGGAAAAATAAATGGCAAAACATGTCAGTATCTTTGCCAAGAAAATCCCAAATGGGATCATGAAGGCAAGTTTGGACAACAATTCTCCCCTCTACCTCAAGCAGAGACCTTATTCTTCCCTTGTTCTCCTTCAACTTGCACATGGTATTTGTCACAATCCTTAGCTCTTTCTGAACTTCTTCCTGGCCTCTATGTCACAATTCTAAATATTAGACACTGTGTTAAATATTGTAGTGATACAAAA
The DNA here is from genome assembly GCF_037893015.1 of Macrotis lagotis. NCBI lineage: Eukaryota > Metazoa > Chordata > Mammalia > Peramelemorphia > Peramelidae > Macrotis > Macrotis lagotis. The sequence goes on from NC_133664.1 coordinate 171,229,035, forward strand.
AGAGATAAAAGATAGTCCCTTCCTTCAAGAAACTCACAATCTAATGGAGGAATGACAAGCAAACAGATATGAGATAAAAGACATCCAGATTAAGAAGGATTGAGAAAGGATTTCTATAGACAAAGAAAGTTAAAGAAGTCCGTAGGTAAGAGATGAAGAAGGAGAGTATTCTAGGCATGGAACATAGCCAGGGAAAATGCCAGGAACTGACAGATGGAGATTCTTGTTCATGGAGAGCCAGAAGGTCAGCATCCCTGAATTGAAGAGTCAAGTCAAGGAGGAAGGGGTAAAAAAAGACTGGAAAGGTAGAAGAGGGCCAGGTTATGAACTTTGAATGCCAAACTGGAGGATTATGTATTTGATCCTGGAGAAGATAAGAAGCCACTAGAATTTTTGAGCAAGAGGTGACATGACCTAAGCTGTGTTTTAGGAAAATCTCTTTGGTGGCTGAAAGGAGGCTGGATTAGAATGGAGAGAAACTAGATGCAGGGAGGCCCAATGTCATAGTATTGTGATAATCCAGGCATGAGGTGGTGAGGGTTTGCAAGAGAGTGGTGACAGGGTAAGAGGAGAGAGAGAGAGAAGGGAGCTGACTGGAGAGGTATAGATGTGAAATTGAGAGGTCGTGGCAATAGCTTGGATGTGGTGGTAAGAGATAATGAGGAATTCAGGATGACCCCTAGGTTGGGAGCTGGGGTGGGGGCAGGGTTTGGAAGGATTTGTGGGAGGTTGAGGAGGGGATATTTAGGAGGAGAGATTATGGGATCAGTTTTCTACATTTTATTAATCATGTGATTAATTAATTTAGTCTATACTTGGGATAGGACAAGTATTAGGGTTTCAAGTATTAGGATTTAATTTCTCTGAATCCCCTTTGTCTGACAAGTAGCAGATATTGGATAAGACTTTGATTTGAAGGCCTCTGTCTGAGCTTGGGTACCAGAGTGTCCTTAGAGCCTTGTCGGAGATGTGCTATGTAGTCAAACCAGAAATTCTTAACCTGACTTCTGTGAATTTCTTTTCATATTTTGATGAAGGCACTTCAATGATAATTAGTTTCCTTATATCCTTTATATTTTATTTTGTATATTTTTAGAACATTAATCTGAGAGGGGATCCATAGGCTTCAGACTGCCACATGGTCCATTATACAAAAAAAGAGAAGGAAAAGAGAGCAAGTACTTTCCAAAGACCTACTCTGTGTAGGCATCATTCTAATAAGAACTTTACAAATATTAGAAAGACACCCTCCCACCTATTTTACAGTTAAAGAAATGGAGGCAAATAGAAGTTACAGAATCACACAGATAGTAAGTGTCTGTGGTCAAATCTGACCTTATGGTAGAGCTTTTTTACCCACTGTACCATCTAAATGTCTCAGAAAAGCTTAATCATTCCTGCTCTAAAGGTTCAAGACCTACTTTAAAACAATACCATCTGATGGTGTTATGCTCACATTCTTCAGAGGATCTTTTTCTGGCTGACAGACTCACTGACCTCATTATTTTTCCTCCAGGATGTCCAGACCCTTAAAATGACAAAATGATCTGACCCAGATCAACAAGGGAAATACACCCTAGCAAGAGCAGGTTGGAGGCATCTTGCTTACCTCAAATATCTATGGCAATAGAGACTGTTTGGCAGACTCATGCCTGTGCTGATTTGGCAGTTTAGGGAAGAACAGATGGACTTCAATTTACACCAGAGGAAGAATATCTTATTCATTTCTTTTATTTAAGGGACTTGGAAAAAATGCTTTAATTATACTTTGTCATCAAGGTCCATCAGTACATAAATCATGTGAAAAAATAAAACATTAAGAAAGTCCCAGAAGTCAAACATTTATTTTCCTAGCAAGAAGAGTAGAGCAGTGGTTATGATTATTATGTCTCAGGTCTTGCTAATTGTTTTTAATGAGACTAATATAAATTGCTTAAGGGGCAGCTGGGTGGTGCAGTGGATAAGCACCAGCCCTGGAGTCAGGAGTACCTGAGTTCAAATCTGGCCTCAGACACATAAAAATAACCTAGCTGTGTGGCCTTGGGCAAGCCACCTTGAACTGGGTTGAAGAGCTACTTTGAAAATATCATCCATGTGACTAAGTCACTGTCATGTAGGCTAATCATCTTGTCTATGATGAACTTGTCCATGGGAAAAGAGCTAGTATTATTAGGAGATAATCCAGTGGATTCTCTATTGTTTATTAGGTTATTATTTACCTACTAATCTTAGTAAACTTGTTGGTTCATCACAAATTGATTAGTAGAGTTAAAGGGGAAAAGAAGGGTTTTTTTGGGGAGGTAGTTTTGTGCTTGAATATATATCACCAAAATGTTATATAATAAAATAATAATAATAATAATAATTAGCATTTTATAGTATTTTGCAGTTTCCAAATGTTTTATAAATCTTACCTTATTTAATCCTCACAACAACCTTGGGAAATAAATGCTATTATTAGTTCAATTTTATAGATAAGGAAATTGAAGCAGACAGAGGTTACCTGACTTGCTCAGGGCTACACTGCTAGTCAGAGTCTGAGATTATTTGAACTCAGGTCTTCTTGATTTAACCACCCTCAGGATTTGAGGGCAGCTAGGTGGTGCAGTGGATAGAGCACCAGCCCTGGAGACAGGAATACCTGAGTTTAAATACGGCCTCAAGCACTTAACAATTGCCCAACTGTGTGACCTTGGGCAAGTCATTTAACCCCATTGCCTTAAATTAAAAAAAGAGATTTGGGAAATGACAATAATTTTTCAAAATATTAAAAATATTTCATTTAGATATATCTCCTAGCCCAAATGTTGATCTTAGTGGCAAATGTTGATTTGGGGCAGCTGAGGTAACCAAAATTTTTCAGAGATTCATGATCTCTTACTGGTATGATCATATTACTGTATACATAGAAAAATGCACACATACATACACATTCATATGGGTCTTTTTTCTCTTTATTTGATTTCTTTGGGGGGGTATAGGTTTAGTATTATTTTCTCAAAGGGTATGTTCAGTTTATTTACTTTTAAGACAGTTGCAATTGATAAACTTAAAAGTTGCATTGGTCAGTACTTGTTTTCAATGGAAGTTCATTTTGAGTCAAATTCACCAACATGGTAAGAAAATGTGATTTCAGGATTTAGAGTCAATCAACTACAAGGATTTTATAACTTTAAAGATTCTCATATTTCATCTTTGCTTCTAAAACTTTAACTTCTCTGCTATAGGAAAAGAACAGTGACTGACCAGCTGGTGATCTGAAATTATTTGCTTCTGTTTCAAAGTAGTTAATTTCTTTCATGTATGTAAATAATAATAATGTAATATTGTAAGAATTAGGTTCTTTGTCTAAAATGGACATATATGTATACATTTGTTTCTTCATATTAAAATTGATTTGCACATTTTTTAGTTATAATTTTGAGTTATATATTAATAAAAAACTACTAAACTGCTCAATTAGCAGAATTGCTATTTGATTGGTTTATAGAAGAGAGTAATGACATTGTATTGATTATCTGCCATTATTTATAGGCTAGAAACATACAGAATAAATTATCTTCCCTATTGAGTATATATTATTTTTGTTATATTAGAAAATAAAACTGAAAAGCCAAAGGTGTAACTAGTGTTGGTCAGAGAGGATACACAATGACATGGAAAAGATACAGCATGGTATGGTGAAGTCAAGGAGTGTTAATATGTTATAGAGGAGATAATTTTGTCAAAGGATAGTCTAGTTACAACTAGTAAACTAGAAATGAAAGTAGCAGTAACTACTAACTTTCCAATAAATATTTTTTCTCACAATTCCTTACCTTATATGAAGTGATACTGATTTCCAGGCAGTGGACAAAATGAATACCCATTTCCAAGGCAGTAATTTTCTGTCACTTAAGTATACTTAATAAACTTAGTGAAAGTGAATGAGAGGGGTCGCTAGGTGGTGTAGTGGATAAAGCACCGGCCTGGAGTCAGGAGTCCCTGGGTTCAAATCCAGTCTCAGACACTTAATAATTACCTAGCTGTGTGGCCTTGGGCAAGCCACTTAACCCCGTTTGCCTTACAAAAAAAAAAGGAAGTGAATGAGAGTCACTTGAAAAAGAGAGAGCATCTTGAAGAATATCTTGCCTTTGTTCTAGCCTTGGTTATGCCCATTTTAGAACAGAACAAACATCAGGAAAAAATATTCTGTATTTCCCCTTTCTCCCCAAAGGTTATTTGATTGTGTCTTTATATTTATATTGGATGCTATTTTGTCACAAGGGGGAGAAAGGAAGGAAGGAAGAAAGGAAAGAAAGAAGGGAAGGAGAGAAGGAAAGTGCTTACTATTTGACAAACACTATTCTAAGCTAAGTACTGGGAAAAGGATACAAATTCAAAAGTGAAACAGTCCATGTCCTTAAAAGATTACATTCTAATAGAGGAAGATAACAAAGTGTAACGTAGTAGTGGTCTTAGAAAGGAATTATTATCTGAGAAGACATACAAATAATTGATCAATAGGGTAGTGCATTGACTAGTCCTTTCCAGAGACAAAAGATAAGATTTTATTATAGTTTTCAAAAAGGTGGGAAAAGGATTTGTAGGAGGGAGAGGGTATGTGAGCAGCTAACAGGACAGAAAATGGAGGGGGTAAAGATAAAGCCACAAGGTCTTAGGAAGTATAGAATTCTTTCCTGGTTTAGCTCTTTCCAGGCATGGCCTCTGTTGGTCAAGTTTGGAGAGTGAGAATCAGTAGGAGTAGAAACAGGGGTAAAATTGGGGGCATTGAGTCAGATGATATTCTTTTTTTTTTTTTTTTACTTCTCTTTCTGGGAAATAAGATTGAGAAAAACCATGTTTGAAAAGCACTTTGTGTTGGCGAAAGTGGACCATAAGATGAATAAAGTAATAGCTAACATTTATATAGTGCTTTAATATTAGCAAGGCATTTTATGTATATTATTTCCTGTGAACTTTACAACAATCCTGTAAGACAGATATCTCTAATTTATTATGAGAAAACTGGCACTATAAATATCTTGTACATCCATAGTAGCTTGCATGTTGCACCTTCCTTTTAGAATGTGTGGTCTCTTTAAGGTAAGAAACCATATTTTTGTTTTTCTCTGTATCTTCGGCAGTTGGCACAATACATGATAGACAGTAGACACTTAATAATGTTTGTTGTCTTGAATGATTCACTGAATTCATGTCTCCTTAACTTCAAGTCTCTACACCATCTCATAAACAAATTTACAATGACATTCTCAAGGTCTCCCTGAAGAACTTTGGAATTGATTGTGAAACATGGAAGACACTGGCAAAAGACTGCCCAACAGAATCTGTTTGCATCAAAGAAGGTTCTATGCTCTATGAGCCAAATAGATTTGCAGTAGCTCAAAAGAAATGTGAGATGTGCAAATTTAGAGACAACTCCACTCCAAATGTTCATGTGAATTATTTGTCCTTGACCTGTGGCAGAGCCTTCTGAACTCATATTGATCTGATTACATATTGTACCTTGATTCCAACACAGTCCAACATTTGAGTCTTTTTTGATTATGAAGGACAACAACCAACCAACCAACACCACCTGGCTCCCTTAGAAGCATTATAATAATTGCTTTGTTCTTTCTCTGCTAAAGTTCTACTCTGGTGGCTGGCTCATTGGGACATGGAGGTGACCCTCATTTTCTGAAGGCTGTCAATGGAACTCATCCTCTGCTAAGACCTAATGTGCTGGAAAGGACTTGTCAGTACCAACCAGCCTGGTAACAGATCATGACTAGTATTTGAAGGTCAGCTAGCCAAATCAGAGAGCTTTATTACCAAAATGTTAATTACCCCCCCAAAATATATTTTTGTCTATGTCAACTTATTAAATTTCCTACTAAGTCATAGAAAAGTCAAAATTTATTCCAGTGGAGGGAGCAGCCACATTGACAAAAATCCCAGACCCTTAGAGCAGTGGAGTGCTGTATTTTGGGGAGGATTCTGTTTGCCTTTGGTTTTGTTGGATGTCTGCCTATGGGCTTCCTCTCAACACTCTGAATTTCTATAATAAATCACAGCAGTGGTGGGAGTGAAACCTGCCTGTGACCTTGTAACCTCACTAAATGAAAGGAACCTAATATCCTAGTCTCTTAATTGTACATCAGGGTAGGGAAAGTTGTTGACAAAAGAGCATGGATATAATTCTTGTGGCCCTCCCTGATGGATGGTCAACATAAATTACCCTGTTAACCCAGCTGGGCTTCTTCACATTTGGAATCAATACTCGGGGTGGGTGGGTTGGGGCTTCTCTGTAGGTTATCCCTTCAAATCTGTCCAGAAAGCACAATATATAGATTTCCAATTACTTTGGCTTTCCATTTTTGACTCCTACTATAGTAACTACAAAAAAAAGGAAAGAAAAAAAAGAAAAGAAAAAAGGGTTACAGTTACCTGCTCCCTGGGAAAGGTGAAATAAGAAGATAAGTTCAGTTCAATGGAGAAAATTTGATTGGTGAATGTAGCTTATTTTTAAAATATGAAATCATAATGTAGGTTAGCACTCTGATCTAGTGTTGTTGTTGCCTAGTGGCCTAGTAAATAAGTTGATGTGCTTTGCATTTTTGACAAGAAGATAATAGATCTTTGACTACCTGGAAGAAATAGTAGATGCCTTCTAGTCCAACCCTTAATTTTTAGATGGAAAAAAACGTGAGGGAATTTAAGGGACTTACTGAATGTTACATAGCTGGTACCCTTCAGAGTAAAATTTGAACCAGCCTCTGTTTTTAGAATTAGAGTTAATTCTATTACAGTTTGCTATTTCCTTTAAGAATAGAATCTGCTTGGGTTTAGAGCTGGTGGAGGTAGTAATTCCACAAATGAGCAGAGGAAGGGAAGGAAGAAGGAATAAAATAACTGAGAGTAATGGATTCATGGTAAAAAATACCTAGCACTTTAACCCTCCATTTGGGATTCTAAAGGTTTTTAAAGGAAACTCCAATCCTGAACTTCTGCTTCAGTTTTCCTTGCCTCAACAGTATTGCCTTTGAGGCTTCCTGACCAAGTTTCTTAAGTTACTTTTTTAAGAACATGGAGAAGGGTTTGACATTTAACTAAGAATCTTGACATTTAAGACAAGAGTCATGAAGATCTTTCATAAATTGTCCATAATCCTGTCCTTCAGAGGATCTCAAGGCCATGCTTGGTATCTTTCCTCATGAAGCTAGAATTTATAACATCATCTAGACCTTCATGTTACAGATGAGTCGATTAAGGCATAGAAGTAATGTGTCCAAGTTACCTAGAGAATACAAGTCTCTTCCTATAATTCTTCATCCAGAGCTCTTTTCTTTAGAAAACACCTAAAGCAAGGGTTCTTAACTTAGGGTAAACTTTTAAAAAAAACTCAAAAACTGAGTTTTGATATATTATATATAATTAGTTTCCTTTATAAACCTACATATTTTATTTGAATTATTAAAAACTTTATTCTGAACATAGATTCTCAGGCTTCATGATTCATGACACATAAAAAGTTAAGAGCCTTTGATCTAGAAGTAACCCTATATGAACTCATATATACAGAAGAATCATTAGGAAATGGGGTATAGAAGCTATTAAAAATCCTGAACTGAAATGAGTCATAGAGGATAGCTGGGCTTATTAACTCATTTTTCATATGAGGTCACTGAGGCACTGAGAACCTAAGTGATTTGCCCAACATCATAAAGATAGCACTTGGCAGAGTTGGCATGCAAACTCAGATCCTCCAACTCCAAATTTAGGACTATTTATAATTTTTAGGAGTAAGTAGGGCATTAACAGATTTATAACTTTTCAAGTTAGAAGGGACAGTACAGATCTTTTCTAAGTCTTTTATTTTACAAAAGAAGAAACCAAACCTCAGAGTTATTATCTTGGAGACTTTCTTTATTTTCAAGTATAAATTTTAGGTTGAGATAAATTTCCAACAACCTGATATAAGACTCAGGTCTTATTAAGAAATTTTGTTGAGGAATGTAATTTCAGAAGGAAAGTGGGGGCATGAGGAACTTGGTGAATAATGGGAGTAAAAAAGGAGTAACCCTCTCTCAGGTATGTTGTTATGAATTCAAAGTTCTCCAGATTTAACTCCAGGTGACGCCCGCCCCCCTTTTTCAAGTTCAATCTTTTTTTTTTTTAGGTTTTTGCAAGGCAAATGGGGTTAAGTGACTTGCCCAAGGCCACACAGCTAGGTAATTATTAAGTGTCTGAGACCGGATTTGACCCCAGGTACTCCTGACTCCAGGGCCGGTGCTTTATCCACCAAGTTCAACTTTTTAAAGTAGAAATCCAGACCATATATTTCTGATTCACTGGAGTTGAATTCATCAAAATGTTGTTTCCTTGAAGCCACCTGAAATTATGGGTGTTGTATGGATTGATTAGTCAAACATTTACTTTGAAACTTTTCTTTTTCTGGTTTTTGTTTTAGAAATAGCTGTTACGAGGCTAAAGACAAGAAATGGGGGGGGGGGGCTCCTCTGTAGGATGTGGTTCTTTAGTTGAGCCTTAAATTGATTTTATAGGACAATCCTTAAAATAATTTAAGACAGTTCTAGACTCCCAAAATCCTCTCTTTTTACACTAAGCATTTTTTGTTTCTTCAAAAGATCCTTATAGAGTATGGTTTCAGGTTTTCGCACCATTCTATTTATCATCATCTGGAATCTCTCCAGTTTGTCCTTTATAAAATATGGTACCCATAAAGGAAAATACTATTCTAGGTCTAATCTGGGTAGAGTACTCTCATTCTGGACACTATGTCTCTCAGAACATTATTCAGATCCCATGTCCATTTAGGCTAATGACATAGAATCACAGATGTAGATCTGGAAAGAATCTTAGTGGACATTTAGTCCATATTTCCCTTTACCGGTAAGGAAAATGAAGTCCAGGTGGATAAATTACATAAAGTTACATTGCTATAAAGTATTAGAGGGAGGATTAAATTGGGATCCTTGATTCCAGAACTCTTGACAGTATACTCTCTTGGGTTACATCAAGAGGCAATGTGGTCCAGTAGGGGGAAAAAAAATAAAGGATTTAGAGCCAATGAACTTGGGTTCAGATCTTGACTGTCATTTCTCAGTTCTGTAATGTTAGAAAAAGCATTTAACTTTCCAGGACCAGTTTCCTCATCTGTAATAATGAGACATTTGGACTAGATGATATCTATGAGTCTATGATTCAAAGAGAACTATAGCTTTTAAAACAAAGATGCACTGCTCCTGCTACAGGTAGATGGTAAGTGGATAGTGTACAGAGCCTGTAAACAAAATTTATTTTCCTGAGTTCAAATTTGGGTGCAGACACTTACCAGTTGAGTGATCTTGGGCAAGTCAACCTGTTTGCCTCAGTTTCCTTATCTGTGAAATGAGCTGGAGAAGGAAATGGCAAAGCGCTCCAACATCTTTCCGAGAAAATGGAATCATGAAGAGTCAGCCATGATTGAAAAACAACTAAAAACAACAATCCTGCTGCTCTCTGTACTGATCAGACTGCATCTAGAGCACTGTGATCTATCAGTCTTAGATGCCACATTTTATCAATGGCAGTAAAATTTTTGAGAGCATTAATTTTTTTTTGTTGAACACATAATGCATGTTGATAAATGCTTGTTAACTTGGAAATTAGAAAGAGTTCAGAGGAGCTTGAAGTCCATGCCATATGATGATCATTTGGAAGAAATGGTAACATTTAACCTAAAAAATACAGAGAAGATACAATAGCTTTTCTCAGATTTTTAAAAATTGTTCACATGGGAGATTTATTCTATTTGGCCTTAAAGGGCAGAATTAGGGACAATGAATAGAAATTATAGAGATGAATTTAAAAGTGATATGGAGAAAATTTTCTTTAGCCCTATGCAAAAGTAGAATAGGTTACACATCAGACAATGACTTCAAAGATCTTCAAGTAATAATTGTATGATCTCTTGCCAAATATATTGTAGGGAATATTCTTTTTTAGGTATGAGTTGGACTAGGTAGACAGGGAAAGTCTGAAATTCTGTGATTCTAGGAATCTTTTCTTTTTTATCTTTCTCCCTGTTCTCAGTGTTCTTTTGAGGATTTATGTAAAGCCTTACTAAACTAGTTTTTCCTTCTGGCATATTTCAATTATGAGTCTAGGAACATGAGACAGTATATAACTTGTAAGCAGATAGCTAATTATTCCTATAATAAATCTGGGATATAAAAATGATATGAATAATCTTAATACTCATTTATATAGTGCTTTAAATTCTATAAAGAAATTCTCCCCCCCCCACCTGGGAGTGAGGGAGTGCAAGTATTATTGTCCCACATTTTATAGAAGAAGAAAGGCTTAGAGATGTCCAATTACTAGTCCATGGGCAGAGTAATTGTCAGTCAAGATTCAAAAACGGGTCTCCTGTCTTACTGTACACCATTTTCCTACCATCACTGTCATTTTTTTTCTCACTGTCACTTTTGTAAAATGAAATTGTAAGTTGCACATTGATCAGTTCTTTGAACAGATGGGACATGTGGTAAGAAATCTGCCCTCCCATTGTAGTACATACATACATATATGTATGTATTTTATTATTTACATGTTGAAATTTTGCTTATTTATATGTAGCTTATTTACTTAATCAGTGGTGCATTTGAAATTTTAGAATTCCTGCTCCTTGCTAGCTGTCCCATGCAGTCAGTCAATGAGAAGTTAGAGAATACAAACTAATTTTAATATTAAGCAAAAATATAACTCTAGGATGTATGCCAAAGCCCAGTATAAATAACTTCTGCAATATACATTGAATTTGGATTGTTAGTTTGACTTTTCCCTTCATTGTGGCAAAACTCTCTAATCCACTCCCAATTCCCATATGTGTGTATCTAAACTTACCATTTAACTGGGGCAGGGGTCATCATGATATAAATAAGAGGTTTTTTTTTGACATGATGTTTGTCTTTATTAAGAATTGTTTGATAGGCATAGTTACGGTCAAGGATATTCAGGATATAAATGCTGACTGGGGGAGTTGGGGAGAAAGGGAGGGTGGAAATAATTCTTTAAAAAAGAATCAGGAAGCTCTTAAGGGAAACTGGAGGTCAAAAAGCAGGATGATTTGATCAACGGTGGAAAGGTTTCAAGGATAGTTTAAAAAAAAAAGGAGTGTACATTTGCTGACCAGAGCAAACTGTCCAAGAAACAGGAAGCAGCCACTGTAATGAATTTATTTAGCTAGGCATAAGGGAAAAGAAAACGAGAGACTAGATGGGGAAATTTCTTTAAGTGGCAGATTAGAGAAGCATCATCTATAGTTTGGGGGTTTTGGGCTGTGGTCTGAGATATCATGGAACCAGAACTGAAATATGAGATCATAGAAAAAAGTCCAGAAGGAACTTGCTTTCTCAGTAACCCAGAAAAGCTAAGGGAGAGAGAGTTCAAGTCTGAACTAGGGGTAGAGGTAATGATGGAACTTGAAAGTGAAACAGAAAGATGCATAAAACAAATGACTGTTGGGTGAAACTGAAGCCAACTGTTCTTAAGGAAGGATCTCTGTTTGTAAGATCCTTTCTCCCCTGAGACTGCTCACATCCTAATAAAAGCTTGGCACTCTAAACAGTTATGTGGCGGATGGATGACCTCCCAGAGAGCAGGAACTTTGGAGGGGGAAAAAATCACAGAATTTTAGGATTTGGGGGAAGGACAGAAGTTCCAAAGCTGCTGCCTTTCACGAAGAGATTCTTTTTTTTGTGCATAAATAATCAGTCTTTAATATTTATTCTTATTTTGTACAAATATTTTTTACATTAATAAAATATTCTAGTTTAAGAGTAAATGAAATACCCCCTCCCCCCATAAATATAGACTTGCTTGAGCGATAAAGACACAAAGAGATTCTTAACATTTTTGTTTTTATTTTTGGAACATTTTGTTTTTATTTTCAGAACATTTTGGCAAGTGAAGAAAATCTATCGACTCCCATAGTTTGCCAATTCCTGAACTAGACTTAAGAAAGTTATGGAAAAAATGTTAGCAATAAGTTTAAAAATATCTGGTATGAACATTTTTTTTTCTTGGAGAGTCAGTTGTTAAACATTGTTAAACATTTACCACCATCCCATTACTTTTAGGCAAATGATAAATGGAATGCTGGGGAATGAAGATACAAAGCTCAGTTGTGACCAACCCTATAGACCCAAGAAAAAATGATCTCCAAAAGATTTCTATAACCATACACATCTGATTTTAATAACACAGAGATTTCACTTTGACACATTACAGTTTCTTTCACTCTATTTTTCATTTTTGGCATTAATGATCCCTTCATATATTATAGAAAAGTCTTTCCAAACAACTTCCTTGCATTGTCTAATTATAATGAAGTGCTTATTGAGCACAGAACAAATGCAGGAACTGTTTACTGACACTTCAAGGGAAATCAAAGGGGAAATTCATTTAGTGCAATAAGAAGCAGTGGATTGATGTGCTAGGGAAGGGCAGAGAAGAGCTAAACAGAGTTTTGTTTCCACTAGAAGTGAAAAAGGGAATAGTGTTTTAATATCTTTCATTAAGTTCTAGTTTTTGAGTTGAAAGCCTTATCTTGAAAGCCTTGTTTTAGAGTCAAGAAGAGATGAGTTCATGTCCTGCTTCAGATGCATTATAGCAAGACTTGACTAAGACTTGACAAAGTGGTGAAGTCAAGGTTTGATTCCAGGCCCTCTGACTCCAAATCCAGTCCTTCTTCCATGACAACACCCTGCCCCACTTTGAAAAGGTTAAAAGAGACATCTCATTAACTGTTAATTAACTCATTAACACAAAGAGTTTTAATCCTACTTGATTTCAACACTTCAGAATCCCGGATTTAGAACTGGAAGAGACCTTTGACAGCAGCCACCAATAATGTTTTCATTAATCAAGAACAAAAGTCAGAGGTTCCAAGATGATTAGATATCATCATAGTTCCTACCATAAATGATGACTAGAGAGCTGGCAGTTTTGGACTTCCAGGAAATCAAAGTCTTTGGGTAACAGGGAAAGTATGGCTGTAGACAAGAGGTAAAGGTGATGCTGATGATTAGACCATTGAGAATTAGATTTGGATTATTGTGTTATTACAGCCTGGTGTTGCTGGAGCATCTCTTTGGTGTCTTGCTGATATGGGAGGAAAACCATATTCAAAAGACCAAGGACTCCCAAGGCATCCAAACATCACCAATTGTTACCTAGCAAATCAGGACATGGGGGTGATAGCAGTTCTGGAAAAAGTATTAAGAAAGAAGGATGTCTTTGGACAACATTCCCCCTCACTAAAATAACCATAATGTGCAAAGTCATACCATTATATGGATGATGACATGGTCCACAACTACTTCTACATATGAGGAAAGAAAGGTCCAGAGTTCTCAAAGTAAACCCATATAACAAGACTAAGAATCAGGCACCTAATACAGGTTCTCCACCTCTGAAACCAATGATATTTCTGTTAAATTCTTCCTACCTTAATCCTTGCTTGCCTAAGGACCAGAAAATTGGTCAGAAAAAATGAGATTAGTCTAACAAAACATTCTTGATGAACTTAAAAGAATATTGTCTAGTAAATTCCGATAGATCATATTTATATAGATGCATGCTTATATGTCTGTACCCATTAACATGCTGATGGTCATGATTTCCATATCTAGCACCATTAACCAGGGCTTTAATAGAAGATTTTCCTTAAACTTTAGAGAGGACTGACTGCACTTTTAGTCCTTTAGCTGGACAGAAACCACAACTTCTAAATAATTGAATAGTAACCAGATGAGCTTCTTCTTAGACCAGTGCCACATTATTTCTCTTTTTTTGTTGTTTTTGCAAGATAGTAGGGTTAAATGACTTGCCCAGGGTCACACAGCTAGGTGTCTGAGGCTGGATTTGAATTCAGATCCTCCTGACTCCAGGGCCTGTGCTCTATCACTTTACCACTTAGCTGCCCCCCTCCACCTTATTTTCAGTGGAATAGTTCTTACTTTCTGGCAGTGGCTTGGTTATCTCTACACTGGTTTCGAAATTTCTTAGGTAATTTGGAAGTTTCCTGATTTTCATATTTCTATTGCATGCCACTTGTCCTAGGTACAAATTAGTATTCTAATTAGTATTCATTAGTATTCTTATTCCTCTTGATAAAAGGACCAAATTGTTTCAGTCAAATGTTGACTTGGTGTTGGGAAGGTTCCTCAGAGCTGAGGGCTGAATTTGGTTAGTTCAAGTTGGCATATGGTACTTGCAAGTCATAGAAAGGTCTAGCTGATAATTTTCAACTGAGGCAATAGTAAGAGAGAATTAATCAATTCACTTATTCTATCTTCTTCTGTGAAAACTCAAATAAATTACTTAGACCTTGGGTAAATTAATAGACTTCTCCGATTCAATAAAATGAGGTTCTATTATTCTTCCTAATTCTTAGGGATATTATATTGGTTCAGACAATGTGAGAAGTTTAAGTTCTTAGGAAGAAAGATGCTCTATAGTGGTAAGATATTCTATTTATATTCTAAAAACCATCTTTTTCTCCATCTTCATTAGGATTAGAATATACATTTTTATATTGCAAACTAATTTTTAACCATTCCCAATTTCCCCCCCCCAAAGGTAGTACTATGAATTAGGCAGGTGTGGAAATTTTTGAAAAAGACAAAATAAAAGCACAATGTCTTATGCAAAATTGTGAAAGAATAAATCCAAGTCTGGAACCCCATGTGTTTAATTTCCAGTCTTGAGTACAAGGTATAAGGAATTGCTATGTTTAATAAGTCAGAACTGGAATAGTTCCATTTTCACTAACATTTTAAGATTTGAAAGCCAAGTGAGTTATGAAGAACCTACTAACCCTGAGTGCTTAGCTTAAACATCTTTTATTAAAGTGATCTCTGCTGGGTCCTCAACCAGAATAAACAGCATGACTTTAAGTAATAAAACTGACCTAATCTTTATGTATCATTCACTGTATTTCAAGAAAGTCTGGTAGGTAATGCCTGCTAAAGCATTAAGTCTGGATTGATGAAAAACTATATTTAATCATTATATTTTATCATTAGATGCTAGTCTTTTTGGGAGAGTTTTTAATTTCATGATAATTGACTCCCCTAGACTCCACCTACATACATTGATGCCAGTAAATCAAGTTGTTAATGGATTGCTATGAAGTTAGTAATTCAGAGAATTTTCCCTTCCCAGTCTAGAAATGAACCCTTCCCTGCCTTTCTCCTCACATCATGAACTAGAAACCTAGGCAAGAAATTCTATTTAGTATACATAATGGAAACAGTACATACACATTCACAAAACTCCATAGTCTAGGTTTCCCAAGATTCTAATTAAAATTCTCGCCATTATTCAGATGTTTCAATAAGATAGAGAGTTCCTTATTTATTGCCCCCAAACTGAGTGTGTTCAGATTTTTTATTTAAGTTCTTTTAGGTTCTAGCTTGAGACCAGGCAGAGACTCTAGATTGAACCACACACTCTACTCTGAAATCATTTGGATAACCTAGTTCTTTTCTTATTTTCACTGGTGAAGAGATTTAAGACTGCTTTCTTTTATCAAGTCTATTCATTCAATAAGGGCACCGTTTATGCCTTCATCTAAGTCACTAATAAAAACAATGAACAGCAGACTAAACACAGAGTTTGTGGCACCTGGAGATTGCCATCCAAACCTCATCAATTTATCAAGTCAACCTTCTTTATTAGTGGTCAGCCAGTTCTTTCTGAAGGCAATTAAATAACACAATGGGTAAAGTGCTGTTTTAGGGTCAAGAAGAGATGAGTTCATGTCCTGCTTCGGATGCATTATAGCAATGTGACCCATGAGAAGTCATCTAATTACCCAGACTCAGTGTCCTCTGTATGTAAAATGGGGATAATAATAGATAAAACAAAACTCACTAGATTGTTGTGAAGATTAAATGAAGTCGTTTATAAACAATGGTTTGCTGTTAGTATTACTAAACCATTTAACTGCTTTCTCATATAGTCTATGTCAATTCATTTTACCTGGAATATTCTCCCTCCATATTAGTTAGTTCACCTATTTCAGTCTTTTTCTTTCAAGGTCCAGATCAATGGAAATCTTCCCCTGAAAGCCTGCTCTGATACTCCTTCCCCTTCAATCCCCAGTAATAAGTGTTTTCTACTACCTGGAATGTTTCAGACCATTTCATTTGTACCTCTCCTAGGTCCTTAGCATAATATAAATTGCATAATAATATTTCAGTATTTGTCTTACTCCCCCTCATAGACTGCAAGCTTTTTTGAGGACAGGGAATATATCTTATCCTTAATCCTTAATACCTAATATAGAACTTTGAATATACAGAGTACTTATTAAATGTTTGTTGAAATTAATTGAAATAAAGGACTGGATTAGATTTTCTCTAAGGTTTCTGCCAACTTAGAATCCTGTGATTCTATGATTTTAAGAGATTTGAAAAGATAATTTGTCAATTGCTTTGCTAAAATCCAGGTGGAATTCCCCTAATCTAGCAATCTAGTAGTGCTGTTTAAAAAAGAAAAGAAAAAAAATGAAGTTTTCCTAACATGAAATTTTGGTGAATTTGAAAGGATATTAGCTAATAATTGCACAACACTTTTAGCAGGTCACTTTTTTTAGCACTTTGTTTTTCAAAGAACTCTATCCATAAAGAACTCTATATGCATTAGCTCATTTGATGCTCATAACATTGTGAGGTAGATAGTATTGTTATCTTTATTTTACGGAAACTGAGTCTCAGAGAGCTTAAGTGATTTGAAGTCATTAATTATATTTTATAGAATTATAATTATATAATCATATTATATATTGCATATGCTATATAAATATACATAATTATAGCAATATAACAAAATAACAAAATAACAGCTCTCTATCCACAAAGCTGTCTTTGAGAAAAAGGATCATTGACCATAGATCTGGAGTTGAAAGAGACTTCAGGTATCATCTAGTCTAAGCCCAAATCATTTTATAGATTAGTAAAGTGAGGCCTGGAGAAAGCAGGTAACTTGACCGATCTCAACTGACATTATATCATCAGAGATTTGAACTCAGTTCTCCTAACTCCAGAGCCCATGCTCACAGCCTTAAAGGAATCACCAAAAGGGGGCAGGACAATACCTAAAGAAAATCTAACTAATCCCTTCAAAATTAGGAAAGCATTGGACTCTACACCCTCCCCTCTCCTCCCCCAGAGAATGACTATTTTGTGAAATGCCTACATTCTAACATACAGCTATGAGCTGGGAACAGGAATTTCAGATAAGATCTTCTGGCCTAATGATTCCATCAGGGCTGCTCTTTAAGCCCTTTCCCGGTTCCTACTTTGTAAATTATTAAACCCTAAATCTCAGAAGGTTGGCCTTTGCTTCAGTCCAGTCATCTTTGGCCCTATGGCTCATTGCAGTGTAAATAAACCAGAGTGTTTTTCTAAGGCTTGGATTGACATTATGGGGTTGAAAAACCTGTTCTGTAGGGAACTTTGGGAAAGGAACGATGCTCCGGAGAAAACAAGTTAAGGATCCTTGACCCCAGGCAGAGACATGAATTTAGGTTTAGAAGTTATTTCAGATTCTTTCCAGAAAGCCTTAAATAAATGATGTAAATTTGGGAAATCATCCTGTTTTGAGACCTTTATAACAAGACTAGGTGGCAGATAGGCTTTTTGGGCTATCGGTCTTTAAGCCTATTTCATTTTTGAATTCTGATAAACAGTTGATAAAACTCTCATACATTTATGAACTATATCCTATCCTAAGAGGTTACCTCTAAGAAGTAAAGATTTATTTTATGCAAAAGCATTGGTAAGAAAAGAGAATGATGATCTTGGTAATCTGTCATTTCATGACTCTGGTTAAGAGAACATATCAATAAAGGAACCAGGAACAGTTGTTAGGCGGAAAATATAGTGATAGGAAGGCAGAACCCAACTCATTTAGAGATAGCTCTAAGGGTTTGGAAGTTTTTCCTTACATTTAAGTCAAAATCATCCTTGTTGCAATATCTGTCTACTACTTAGTAAACAAGTTCCTTGAAAGTAAGAATTTTTAATTTTATATGCATAAAAAACAACACTTATGTTTATATTTCATATAATACATTTTTATCTTCATATTCCTATCTCCTGGCATAGTGCCTGAAATTTAGTAGGCACTTAATAAATAACTCAATTTAATTGTTGCTCTTAGTTCTGTTTCCAGGGTTCAAAATACAAATCTAATCCTTCATCTTTGAAAATCTTCAAATACTTGAGAACCACCATCATGCCCCACAGCTTTTCAAGATTTGCAAATCATATGGGTCATCCATAGTAGGTGCTTTTTCCAGCATGTATATATTATATTTTATGATCTTGGGTTAATCACTTAAACTTAACTTCTTTTTTTAATTTATTTTTATTAAAGATATTATTTGAGTTTTACAATTCTCCCCCATCTTACTTCCCTCCCCCCCATGGAAAGCAATCTGTCAGTCTTTACTTTGTTTCCATGTTGTACCTTGATCCAAATTGGATGTGAAGAGAGAGAAATCATTTCCTTGAAGAAGAGACAAGAAGTCTAAGAGGTAACAAGATCAGACAATAAGATATCTGGTTTTTTTTTCTAAATTAAAGGGAATAGTCCTTGAACTTTGTTCAAACTCCACAGCTCTTTATCTGGATACAGATGGCACTCTCCTTTGCAGACAGCCCAAAATTGTTCCCGATTGTTGCACTGATGGAATAAGCGAGTCCTTCAAGGTTGATCATCACTCCCATGTTGCTGTTAGGGTGTGAAGTATTTTTCTGGTTTTGCTCATCTCACTCAGCATCAGTTCATGCAAATCCCTCCAGGCTTCCCTGAAATCCCATCCCTCCTGGTTTCTAATGCAAAAGTGTTCCATGACATACATATACCACAGTTGGCTAAGCCATTCCCCAATTGAAGGACATTTACTTGATTTCCAATTCTTTGCCACCACAAACAGGGCTGCTATAAATATTTTATTTTATTTTTTGCAAGGCAATGGGGTTAAGTGGCTTGCCCAAGGCCACACAGCTAGGTAATTATTAAATGTCTGAGGTTAGATTTGAACTCAGGTCCTCCTGACTCCAGGGCTGGTGCTCTATCCACCGCACCACCTAGCTGCCCCACCAGCATATATTTTTGACATGAATCTGTAAATCAACTCTTTTTCATAAGCCTGTTGAATCTCTGTGAACATAAGATCATAGATGTAGGGTTAATGGGGATCTGATAGACCATCTTAATGGAAGGAAACAATCTCAAGGAGGTGCTATCTCAAAATAAAGCCCAAAATCAAATAGGAAACTAGTACCAGAGATGAGATTTGAACCCAGGTCTTCTGACACCCAAAATAACTCTTTCCAGAATCGCACATTCTTTTTTTTAAGAATAATTTTTTTTCAATTCAAGTGTGTTTCCACATCATTATTAAAGAGAAAGAATGTGGGAGTGGGCAGAGAGGCACATTTGTGAGAAGAAAAGAACAAAGTGATTTTAGCAGATGCAGAGTGAAAAACTATGTGTAAATACTCTAGACCCCATACATATGGTTGTGATGTGATGATTTAATCCATCCCAGCTGCTAGTGCTCACTGAGTGGGAATGAACTTTTTTTCCCTTGTGAGATCAGTATTTCCCTTCTTGAAAGAGGAAAACATGGATATCACATCAATATGAGCAAAGACTCCTACCCATTTCCTTTACAAACCAAGATTTCTCTTTCCTCAAAATATCTTGCCACATTTCTTTTTCTCCTCTTCTTTGTCTTGGGAAATCTCTTCTCATACACAGAATGATAGTATTTTGGAGTTAGAAGGGACCTTAGAAGTAATTTCATTCAATCCCCCTATTGATGGACAGTCTTGGTGGCAATTAGTCATCTAGCTCAAACCAAGAAACCTTATGGGGTAGCCCATTCCATTTGGATCAGCTGTGAAGAGATTAGGTGCAATATGATGATGATAAAATTAACCAACAATATGAGTCAAAATCACTGTCAGAGCATTGGTTAATGAATGAAAGAGTAAATGGAAAACATTATTAAGGACTTACTATGTGATGGGCATTATGCTAAGTGAAACTCTGTTTCCACTATGAAATCAATGTAGACCAAATTTCATAGCTGGATCGACCTCCTTTTTAGCAACTTGTCTATGCCTCCATGAATTTTATATGGATCACTAGGATCCCTATTCTGTGTGACTCCAGTTCAAGAACCAACAGGAAGACAGATTTCAGTTCAGTATTAAGGACATTGCTTTCCAGAGTTAAAATAACTAAGCTACTCCAATGAAAATGTCCCCTAGTAAGTCAAATCCCCTAGGCATTCCTAATTCTAGCATGAAGTAGCAGAGGATAGGTAGTTTGTTTTTTTTAGCAAGGCAATGAGGTTAAGTGACTTGCCCAAGGTCACATAGCTAGGTAGTTATTAATGTCTGAGACCACATTTGAACTCAGGTCCTCCTGACTCTAGGGCCAGTGCTCTATTCACTGTGCCATCCAGCTGCCCCAGGCTAGGTAGTTATAAAAAATTCGTTCTGATTTGTATCTGGAGGAGAAAGGGAGGCTGGTGACTTAGCACACCCCCCTTACTCAAATCCAATTCATGTGGTTGTCTTGGCATCCACCTCCCTGATGTCATGGGCTTTTTGGAGAACAAAGGACAAACATCATCAAAAACCCAGCAAAATCAATCAACAAGTATTTATTTAGTGCTTTCTGTGTCAGATGCCAGAAATACAAAACTAGAAGTGGAACAATCCAATCCTTGCCCTCAGGCAACTTAAATTCCTTTCTGGGTAGCTTATCAAGGTAGATGTGTGGGAGATATTCAAACTAGCAAATGTTACAAAGCTGGACTCCATTTATTGTTTTGTTGATTGTCAAGACTTAAAAAAATGATGGAGAAAATGTTATTGATGCAACTTATTTTTAAAAGTGTGTCTTGTGTATATCATATATGTATAAATATATAAATGATTGTGTGTGTATATATATATATGTATGTGTATATATATATATATATATATATATATATATATATATATATATATACACATATATATTAGAGAGAGCTAAAGAATACTTATGAATAGAAGGGACATAAGTTTCCAGAATTACAGTTCTGGAAACTTATATACAGCTTTGAATATAATTTATTTTGTTTTTGTTTAATCTGGGTCAAAAGAGGCTGTATGGTTATAGTAGATAACTATAATATCAGAGGACATATAAGTTTGAATTCCAGGTCTTCATACTATCTGTATGATCTTGGGAAGGTACTTTTCCCTTCATGAGTTTAAGTTCCCTTATCTATAAAATGAAGCCTGGTGACTATTTGTCCAGAGAGATTATCCCATGTTTCTATTCTTCTAGCTGGAGTTAGATCTTTTGAACTCTCAGCTTTAGGGTTCTAAATTATTACTTTAAGTTTACAAGAAGCCAATGGGATAGGTTAATGGAAAAATCATTATTTCCATCACATAAGGCTGTGATAGGTGTATCATCTGCTACAGATCATGTACTATATTATTTAGAAACTTCAGCTCCCAGTGTTTTGTAGAGGGGCAAAGTGAGAGTAAAAACATGAACTCTTACGTTTTGGAATCACCTCAGATGAAGCAAAGATGAACTTTGATGCCCTATTAACCTCCCATTTTCCCAGTCTAGGGTTATTTCATGATCTCTGTAGAAAAATCATTAAATCTTTGTTAAATTTAATCTATTCTCAATCTTCCTAGAGCCTGTCACTGGATGGGTATATATACCCATTTCCACAGTGTGTGTATTCCTTGTATTTGGGTAGAAAACTCATATATATTTCCATTTGATCTCCCTTGTAAAAAAAGACAATGAAGTTAATGCTATTTTATTTTTTTTCATATTTTATATTTTATTTTATTTTTTAATTCTCATTTTGTACAAATGTTTTTTTACATTAATAAAATATTCTTGTTTAAGAGTAAACAAAATATCCCCCACCCCATGAATATAGACTTGCTTGGGCGATAAAGTAAAAGGGAAAGAAAAAAAAATTAAAATTTAAAAAAATAATAGTAATAATTGTAGGTAGCCAGGTGGCACAATGGATGAAGCACCAGCCCTGGAGCCATGAGCACCCGAGCCCACATCCAGCCCCATAGACCCAACAATCACCCAGCCATGTGACATGGAAGCCACCCGCTCCCCACTGCCCTGCAAAAACCAAAAAAGAAGGAAAAAAAAAAGACCCAAAATAAAATAAAATAGTAATCATAGTAGGGGTGACTGGGTGGCAGACAGAGCATTGGCCCTTGAACCAGGAGCACAGAGGTCCAAATCTGGCCCGAGACACCCAAAGATCACCCTGCTATGCGGCCCCAGGCAGGCCAACCAGCTCCATTTGCCCTGCACCCTCCCCCAAATAATAATAATAAAAAATGTGCTTCAGTCTTTGTTCCAACACCAACAACTCTGTCATGGGTGGATCGCATTCTTTATGGTAAGTCCATTGCAAAAGTTACTTCCATATTTTTCCAGTGTTGCCATTGCTGATCGCAACTCCCTCCTTTCTTATTTCTCCACTACCATGTACTATATGTTCTCTCTCCTTTCACTCTGACTCTGCTGTAGGGTCGCTGAGTGGCGCAGCAGACAGATCCCTGGTCCTGGGGCCAAGAAGCCCTGAGCCCCCATACCACCCCTTAGGCCCAGAATCCACCTGGCCCTATTGTCCTGGACAGGCCTTCCAATCCCAGCCCCTTGCAAGAAGTAAAAAAGAAAATGTGTTATATTTGACCACTCTCCCCCCATGGTCCATCCTCTCCTCCTTTATTCACATACCCACCCCTTCCTCCTGCTCCCCCCTCCTTCTTACTCCAGATGCCTATACCCCATTGAGTATATATGCTGTTTCCTCTCCTAGTCACCTCTGATGAGAGCAAAGGTTCCCTCATTCTCCCTTGCCCTCCCTTCCATATCATTGCAATAGCTCATTGTAATAAAAAAAATCTTATTATATGAAATATCTTGGCCTATTCCCCTTCTCCTTTTTCTTTCTCCCATTACATTTCCCTTTTTTTTCTATTGACTCCATTTTTACACCATATTTTATCTTCGAATTCAGCTTTCTCCTATGCTTCAAGTATAAAACCTCCCTCTACCTGCTCTATTAACTGAGAAGGTTCATATGAGTTTTATCAGTGTCATTTTTCTATGCAGGAACACATGCAGTTCACCATCATCATTAAGTCCCTCATATTTCCCCCCTCTCCTCCAGTCTCCATGCTTCACCTGAGTCCTGTATCTGAAGATCAAACCTTCTGTTCAGCTCTGGCCATTCCAACAGGAACCTTTGAAATTCCCGTGGTTCATTGAAAGTCCATCTTTTTCCCCTGGAAGAGGACATTCAGCCTTGCTGGGTAATTCATTCTTGGCTGCATTCTAAGCTCTTTTGCCTTCCGGTATATTATATTCCAAGCTCTACGAGCTTCCAATGTAGTTGCTGCTAAGTCCTGTGTGATTCTGACTGCAGCTCCACGATATTTGAACTGTGTCCTTCTGGCTGCTTGTAATATTTTCTCTTTGACTTGGGAGTTCTGGAATTTGGCTATAATATTCCTAGGGGTTGGTTTTTTGGGATCTCTTTCTTGGGGGGATCGGTGGACTCTCTCCCTTTCTATTTTGCCCTCTGCTTCTAGGATATCAGGGCAATTTTCCTGTAGTAGTTCTTTGAAAATGATGTCAAGGCTCTTTTCCTGATCATGACTTTCAGATATTCCAATAATTTTTAAATTATCTTTCCTAAGTCTGTTTTCCATATCAGTTGTTTTTTCAATGAGATATTTCACATTTTCTTCTAATTTTTCATTTTTTTTTTTGGTTTTGAAGTATTGATTCCTGATTTCTGGTAAATTCATCATTCTCCCTGAATTCTATTCTTTTTTTCTGAAGGATTTGTTTTCCTCAGAGAGTTTTCTTATCTCTTTTTCCATCTGGCCAATTTTGCTTTTTAAGGCATTCTTCTCCTCAATAACTTTTTGAACTGTTTTACCCATTTGACCTAAGCTGGTTTTTAGAATGCTATTTTCTTCAGCATTTTTTTGGATTTCCTTGACTAAGCTGCTGACTTCATTTTCATGTTTTTCCTGCATCTCTCTCCTTTCTTTTCCCACTTTTTCTTCGAACTCCGTCATTTGATTTTCAAAGTCTTTTTTGAGCTCTGTCATAGCCTGAGCCCAATTTCTGTTTTTCTTGGAGTCTTTAGATGCAGGAGCTTGTGCTTCCTCATCTTCAGACTGAGTATTTTGATCCTTCTTGGGCTCATTTGCAAAATATTTCTCAATAGTCTTCCTCTTGTTTCTCTGCTTGCTCATTTTCCCAGCCTGGGCCTGGTTTTGGGGTGCTTCCTGAGCTTTTGGGACACTCCCACAAGAATCTCAGTGTGTGAGGGTCTGTTCTCCCTCCTGGTCTGTGAATGACCAGAAGCGCCCCCCCTGTGCTACGGGGCTGAGGTGGGGGGGGGCCCTGCTGTTCTATGGGGGGGCCTAGACTACGATCAGGATCTGAATGTGGTCAGAGCCCCAGAGTCCTGTTCCAGGGGCAGAGGACAGAGTTCTGCTGTCTTCACTGCCCTCCCTCAGCTCAATGGGCTCATGCCCTAGGGGCTCCTGCTTACTGGCTCCACCTGCTTCTGTTTCTGGATCTGGGCTGGGGAAAGACCAAGCTGCTTGCTTGTGTGCCCTGAGGGCTGGGCTCCACGTGCTCCCTCTGGCAGAGGTCCCTCCCTGTTTCCCCCACTTTGTGCCCGTTGCTCCCTGGGGTGCAGCTCAGGAGACTACCCCCGCTGCTGTGAGCCGGCTCCCAGTGCCCTGGGGCTGCCTCCGGGAGGCTGAAGTTCTTTTGCTCTGGGGGCCACCCCTCTGGCTGGCTGCCCCTCCAATCCTGGAGAGCAGAGCCTTTCTGCTCTTTTCCAGGTTATCTTGAGTAGGAGAACTTCCTCAATGGGTCCCTTTGTGGGTTCTGTCTCTCTAAAGTTTAGTTAGAGTCCTTAGTTTCAAGTTTTATCACAGAGCGTCTAAGACTGGATCACTTCTTGTCCCTATCTTGGCTCTGCCCCCTGCCAAGTTAATGCTAGTTTATCTGAACTTTTAGGCAGGAAATGAAGTATTAAATGAAAAGAAATTTCCAGGTAATAAAAACTTTGTTTTTGATGGATTTTTCTAAATGATTATACAATTCTTAGCCTCAATGAAGAAAATTAATTGATATATTAACTGATATAAAAATACCATCTTTGAAGTCAGAGGATAAAAAATTCAAATCTTGCCTTTGGCACTCATTTTCTGTGTAATAGAGAAAGCCATTCAACCTTCTTGAGCCTCAGTTTCCTCATCTCTAAAATGATGGAATTGGATAAGAGATCCTTGTTAAATCTGAATTATAAGAGGCTATGTGGTAATACTAGATAATTATAACCTCAGAGGAAAGTTAAATTTGAATTTCAGATCTTCATACTATCTGTATGATCTTGAGCAGGTACTTTCCCCTTCATAAGTTTAAGTTCCCTTATCTGTAAAATGAAGCTGGTTGAACATTTGTCTAGAGAGGTCATCTTAGGTATCTATACTTCTATCTGGAGGCAGAACTTTTGAATTCTGAAGTCCCTCTCAACTCTAGAATTCTAAATTATTACTTCCTTTAAGTTCATAAGATGTCAATGGGATAGACTAATGGAAAAATCATTATTTTCATCATCCTAAAAAGGAAATTGAAAAATGTAGCTTTCAGAAGGTCACACACAAAAAAAGTTAAAGATGAGAAAAATTATATAGAGGTCTTCTGTTCTAGAATCCTTTTAACCATATATTACTCTGCCTTCCTTATTAAGAGAAATCCAGTATATATAAACTTGTTTTTTTTTCCCACTGTTGGATACTTTACATTATACTGATACCATGAAATAATAGGATTATGGACCAAGTCAAGAAATAAAAGGCTCCTAGACTATCTAATCCAATTCCCTCATTTTACAGAGAAGGGGAATAAAGTTCAGGGGAGTTAAATGATTTGTCCAAGATCATAAAAAATGGCAGGACTGGAATTTGAACCCAGAACTTCTCATTTTCAATCCATGATACTTTCTACTGCAGTGTGATACCTCAGATAAAAGGCTAAATGACTAGATTTGTAGTCAGTAAGGTATACATGGAGCTATAAGTACTGACTATGGAATCCTTTCTCTTAAAAAAAATACTTTAAGACCTCCTGGATAATGTAAATTTGCCATAAAATTAATTAGATTAGGTGAATTTTTCACTTATTCAAGAATTTATGCAAGAATATTTGAAGAAAGAATCTCTGGAAAAAAAAACCTTATAATTTGGCATAGAGGCAAGAGAACTAGATTTGATATCAAAGGACCTAGGTTAAAATCTTGTCTCTGTCACAACTTTCCATGTGACTTTGGGCAAGCTATTCAAGGCTTCAGTTCCTTTATCTTTAAAATAAAGGGATTTGAACTAAATATCTTCTAAGGTCCCTTCCAGCTGTAAATCTATGAATCTAGTATTTAGCTCTAAGGAGGGAGAAACCAGGCCCTGTGACTGGGTCATTCTCCTCCAAAGCACTAAATACTTTCTTTACTAGAATAGTTAACTATCCCTTTCTGATTCAGTTTACTTATTTCAAATTTTTATCTTTTGTGTCAATTCAAGCATAATTTGCACCTAGACTCCTAGAATATTTACCAATGAAAGAGAAAAGAAAGGAGAACTAATTTTTCTTGCAAAGAAAAAGAACTTTTGTAAAATCTGTTCATTGTCTGTAAGCATAAAAAAACAAGGAAAAGTCTAGTTTGGCAGTAGAAGAGATACTTTTCCAGACAGGGAACTCAGAATGCAATGCTTACTATAATCACAAAAGAATTTTTTTCATTGTTGTTTAGTCATTTTTTTAGACATGCTTGACCCTTCATGACCCTTTTAAAGGTACTTTTGGCAAAGATACTGGATAGATTTGCCATTTCCTTCTCCAGCTAATTTTACAGATGAGGAAACTGAAGTATATAGGTTTCAGTCACTTGCCCAGGGTCACACAGTGTCAGAGACCAGATTTGAACTAAGATAATTTTATCTAATTAAATCCTTTATTCAGTTCAGGCTTTAAAATGCTATTATTGGTATTCACCTTTGAGTTTCACAGTATAGAATGTTAGATTAGGTAGTGAGCATAAGATATATGAAAGACAAGCAAAATAGATAGAATGCACCTATTCTGAGTGCATTCATATATAAAATACATTATTATATCTATATTTATACACAAGTTAAATTCATGCATGTCTCTCTGTTCCCAGTCAATAAAAATTTATTACCATGTACCAGAATACTGATGAAATAAAATTAAAAAATGGCAAAAGACAGTTCCTGGTCTTGAGGTGCTCAAAAATCGAATGGGAAAGGTAATCAACAAATCTGTACAAACAAGCTGTATGTGGGATAAATAGGAGAAAAACATCAGAGAGAAGTATTTGGATTAAGAGGGATTGGAGGGGCAGCTAGGTGGCCAGGAGTACCTGGGTTCAGATCTGGTCTCAGACACTTAATAATTACCTAGCTGTGTGGCCTTGGGCAAGCCACTTAACCCCATTTGCCTTGCAAAACCTAAAAAAAAAGGGGGGGATTGGGAAAGACTTCATAGAGAAGGTAGGTTTAGTTGGGGTTTGAAGAAACCCAGGTAAACCAGGAGGCACAGAAAGGGAGAAAAAGCATTCCAATCATAAGGAAGAATTGGAGAGAATATATTGGAGTATCAAGAATAGCAAGACTGGAAGGGGAGGAGGAGGAGGTAAGGTAAAAGGGCTTTGAATGCCAAACAAAGCATTTTACTTTTGCTCCTAGAAGCAGTAGGGAGCCACTGGGATTTATGGAGTGAAGGGAGGGTAGTGGGAGAATAATCTGATCTGGGATTTGGAGAAATTATTTTAGTGGTTGAAAGGAGGATGGATTGGGGCAGTGGGAAACTTGAGACAGGAGATTATTAGGTTATTGCTAAAGTTCATGAATGAGGTGATGAGAACCTCAACACCTAGACTGGTGGCAATGTCAGAGGAGAAAAGGGGGTCCAAAAAAGAGAAAGAGATTGCAAAAATGAAATTGATGGGTCTTGGCAGCAGATCAGATTGGGGTGTGGGGAGTGGGGATGAGAGATAGTGAGGAGTCTGGAAGGATACACATAATTCTAGCTATTTAACTAAATTCCTAAGGTCCACAAAAGCTCTATAGAAAATTAGTAAACAAGATTTGATTTCCATTATATTTTGTTTACTCTCTTATTCTTTCTGTCTTTATGGGTTAGGAGAGGATGGAATAATTTACCCTTTCTGGATAATTTTTTCTTTTCAGGGCTATAATTATTGCATGGTATGTATTTACTTGGCTATCATTTATAGTCATTTTTATTGTGCTTTTATCTATTTATTTTATGGAAATCCTTGTTTTATTATATATTTCTTAGAGTTAATTTTTGTCTTTTGCTTCTGTTAGGGTAAAAAGAAGAAAGGGTTGGAAAGGAGCAAAAGCAGTAAAATAAATAAGAATGGGGTGGCGGCTAGGTGGCACAGTGGATAGAACACTGGCCTTGGAGTCAGGAGGACCTGAGTTCAAATCCAGCCTCAGACACTTAATAATTACCTAGCTGTGTAGCCTTGGGCAAGCCACTTAACCCCTTTGCCTTGAAAAAATCTAAAAAGAAAAATAAGAATAGAATGGGACTGTAATGACTTTGAGGTATATATTAGAGTGTGCCCCCTTAGGTCACTAGGTGATATAGTAGATAAAGGGTCAGACCTGGAATCAGACCTGAGTTTGAATTCTGACCCAGCATACATATTAGTTGTGTGACCCTGGACAAGTCACTAAACCTTCTGAGATTCAGTTTCCTCATTTGTAAATTGGGAATGATAATAATATGTACCTTATATTGTTGTGAGAATTTTTCAGATAACCTATCTAAAGTCCTTTGCTGACCTTAAAACACCTTTTAAGTGTCAGTTATCATTGTTTAAGAAAAAAAGATAATTATTTTTAAAAAATTTTTTTTGTAAGGCAATGAGATTAAGTGACTTGCCCAAGGTCACACGGCTAGGTAATTATTAAGTTTCTGAGGTCTGATTTGAACACAGGTCCTCCTGACTCCAGGACCAGTGCTCTATCCACTGCACCACCTAGCTGCCTCAAAATATAATTATTTTTAAAAAATTAGCAATCTTTTTTTAAATCAAGTAATCATTTCTTGATTTATGTGTTTTGTAAACCCAAATGATTTATGTGTTTTATAAACCCAAATTTTCATACATGATCTTTGCTTAAACAAGCTAAGCCTGAATTGTGACTATTTAAACAAATTTCCTAACAAACAATAGCCTTCACATCAAACAAAACTCCTGCCCTCCTATTACTACTACCTAGATTCTGGTTTTGGAGGAACTGAGTTAGTGTATGGAAGTTGAAGCTGTTGAGTTAACTGGCTATTCTCAATGTGATTTGTATTGTCAAAGCACTTGTGAAATTCTCCAAAAGAACCTTGAAAATTTGTCTATTTATTTTCCTCAATTAGGACCATCCCTCCCTCGCCTCATCTGCCACACAATAGAGTGATGCTTAATTTTCTCCACCTTTTCTTCAAAAGTTAGATTAAATAACTAGAATCTTTAGAGGGGGAAACTACAAATCCAGTATTTTTATCACTACATCAAGAATTTGTGACTTCATTTAGAGTGGGTAGCCCTGTCATGTATACAAATTACAACCCACTTAGAACTGATTGAACTGAACAATTCATGATATTGGAGAGAATGTGACAATGAATCACTTGGAGGTCTGCTGGATTGGTCTTCAGATTATGGGCATGCAGATCATTACTAAGCCTGTGCTCTTTCACAGGACCTAACAGTACCTAACATGTAGGAGAGTACTTTTACAGATGTTCTATCATCTAGCTAGTTACCATATATGTAAGTATGTGAAACACTTTTCAGGATCAAGGATGTAATACACATATAGACAAAATATTTTGCTGTAGCAAATATGTTTTGTATGGGGATGGGAGATGGGGGCGTAAAGTATTTAACAAGTTTACATATAAATCCAATCCCTTCATTTTAGAGATAAGGAAACTGAGTCTCTTACAGACTCCAAAGATAAATAGCTAGTCAATGGCAAAAGTAGGGTTCAAACTGAAGTCTTCTGATTCCATACCACATAGTGTCTATGTATACATTTCACTTCCTGTGCCATTTTTATCCATATTCTCCCATAAATCACCCATACATTAAAAATAGTTCTGAGGTACAACCTCATATCCAAGGGAAATGACAAATGTTAGAGGGGATATTGAAAAATGACTACATTAATATACAGTTGGTAGAGTTATGAACTGGTCCAACCATTCTGGAGAACAGTTTATAACTATACCCAAAAGGTTATCAAGCTACTTGAATCCTGCAATGCCATTCTAAGATCTGTATCAAAGAGAACAAAGAGAAAAGGAAAACGATTCGTATATACAAAATATTTATGGTAGCTCTCTCTATGGTGGCAAAGATGTAGGAGATGTCCAATTGGGGAATGGCTGAACAAATTGAGATATATGATTATGATGTAATACTATTACTGTGCTATTAAAAATGACAAGGGAGTTGATTTCAGAAAAATCTGGGAAGATCTGTGTGAACTGATGCAGAGTGAAGTGAGTAGAATCAGGAGACACTGTGTATACTAACAGCAATATTGTAACAATGATCAACTATGAAAGATTTAGCTACTCTGATCAGTACAATGATCCAAGACAATTCCAAAGGACTTATGAAAGATACTATCCAGAGAGAGAAACAATGAACTCTGAAAGCAGATTGAAATAAACTTTTTTCCACTTTATTTTTCTTGCTATTTTGATGATCATGCTAAATAAAATATAAGGAAATGTATTTTTACATAACTGTATATTTGGTATCACACTGTCTTCTTAGAAAGGGTTGGAAGGAAGAAGAGAATTTAGAACTCAGAATTTTGAAAAGGAATTCTAAAAATAAATAATAGATGAATAAAGGATCACAGAGGATCAATGGATAGATTTTTCTGGTCACTCTATAGGCATCAATGGAGTGTATGGGATGTTCCAGGAGGATAGCACCTCTGGAGTGAGGCTTCCGGAGCCCTTTTCAGGGCTGATAATCTACCTTTGGTATCTACCTTTTTATGTAACTCTGACCTGTGACTCTAGGAAGTCTTAGCACAATCAGTGGCCACATCCAACTGTCTCAGCCAAAAGGCTAAACCAAGTTGAAGGTAACTACTGGGCTTTCATCAGTGAGTTAGAGAGGTGTCTACTCCAAGCTTGTAAAGACTTCCCCTGAGAAAGGTGGGGATGAAAACAATTTGTTTCAATGTCCATGAAGGAGCTGAAGTAGGTGCTATGGAACCCTTAGAGCTTAATCAGATATCAAAGACCCCAAAGTCATATCCTGCATTCCAGGCCATCATCAATCATCTTGATTTTTGTCCTGACACTGCACTTCGATGACTCAAAGAAAGAGTAAGGCTGACAGTTTGTATAACTCACTTAAATCTAATTCACTTTCAAGATAAAACATCACTCATGATATCTTTGGTCCTCTTTGGAAAACAAATGGGAAACAACATTAACAACAAGGTACTAACACAATGTCTTTGTTGCTATTCTGTTACCTCCAGTTCTACTTAACCAGACTACCTCCTTTTCTAATCATCCATTTCTTTAGCAAAACTTCTTATGCCATTTAACTCTTGCAAGTTACCATTGTTTTATGTTGTGACTCAACAGTATATGACTTTTTTAGGAGGACTTGCACTGAAGAGACACAGACACGCACAGACACACACAGACACACACAGACACACACACACACAGACACACACAGACACACACACACACACACACACACACACACATATATCTATCAAAAAACAAACAGGATAGATACTGCATCAGGGAATTTATGTTCTTAAAGAGGAAGTGACAACCCATAGAGGCCCTGAATGTTTGTTGAAAACATTGGATTTTCTTGTCTTTTGAGTTGTGTGTACTAGTTTAAGTCAATAAAACAGCAATTTCTCAATTTATTTTGTGTCCTGATTCTCTTTGCTAATCTAGTGAATCCTACAGACCTCTTCTTAGAATCATGTTTTTAAAAGCATAAGATTGGGGCAGCTAGGTGGCGAAGTGGATAAAGCATTTCCCTGGAGTCAGGAGTACCTGGGTTCAAATCTGGTGTCAGACACTTAATAATTACCTAGCTTGGCCTTGGGCAAGCCACTTAACCACGTTTGCCTTGCAAAAACCTAAAAATAAAAGCATAAGATAAATTCAGAAATTTCAAAGATAAGTGAAAAAAAGGTGAACATTTTTTTTCCATCCAAGTTCTTACACTTGCTGAAATCTGCATTCCTCAGGTTAAAAACCCTTGAACTGTAACATTCTTTGATATCTTCTTTCCTGTCCTCCTTCATCCTGTATTCCTTATTAGAGTCTGTAGTAGATTGTTCTTTTTGACTTCATTGTCTTTTAGGACCCTAGTGCTTTATCTTGTTCAGTCTTAAGATTGAGTGAATTAACACTTCATCCTAAGTGCTAGAGACATCATGCATTACCTTATTCCAGAATTATTTTCATTTTAAAAGTGGAGGTAATGAAAAGGATCTTTTAACAGAGAAGAAAAAGTTGATGTGTGAAATCTCAAGTAGTAAGGGGAGATAAATTGGGGGGGGGGGTCTCTGAGAGAGCTCTAATGAATAGATGTTGGCTTCTAGTCCAGATAGGAGGCCAATCACCCTGCTGCTACCACCACTGCAAAGGTTCATCCCACCCAAACTTCCCCAGTTCATGTATCCCACCATGGCAATGAGTGTAGGAAAAGGAATTGGGACAGTGACCTGAACCTTTTTTTCTTTCTCCCAACTTTCCCTTTGTTTCTCCCCATTCATTATCACAGACAGTATCTGTATCCACAACAGAACCATGTTCAACTCTGGGGGGGCGGGCAGGTAATTGGTACTAGGATGGTTCGTTGACTGGGAGAATGACTATTTCTATTTCAGAACACTGTCCCAATTTGAGAACATGAAATCCTAATCAACCAAGAACATTGAGTGCTCATTATGTACAAAGAATTCGACTGAGTGCTATTGGAGACCATAAAAGAAATAAAAGACAGGATCCCTGCTATAAAGGAACTATCAGTCTTCTTGTTCTGGACAAACTTTACCTGAAATGTCAAATACCCCAGAGAGGACTGGGAACTGATCTCTTGTTTTGTTTTTGCTTTTGCTTTTTTTTTCCTATCTAAAAGTATACTGTATAGACCACATGAAGCAGCATCAACAAAATGTGATACTGTTTTGTTATTGTTAAGGAGTTTTTCAGTTGTGTCCAACTGTCTGTGACCTCATTTGGGGTTTTCCTGGCAAAGATATTGGAGTGATTTGCCAGTTCCTCTACCAACTCATTTTACAAATGAAAAACTTAGGTAAACAGGGTTAAGTGACTCACCCAGGGTCACACAGCTAGATTTTGAACTCAAGAAACTGAGTCTCCCTGACTCCAATTTTTGTCTTCCTTTTATTTATCACAGAGGAAAGAAGAATAAAACTGTTATACAGTTTATTAATTCTATCTCTACATTTCTTCCAAGCAGTTCCTACTCATCCAATCACATCCTAGTTCATTACTGCTCACTGAGATTATTATAATATTTTTCTAATCAGCCTTTCTGTAAAATGAGATAGAGAGGCTAAGTTAATGTTGCTTGATGATTAGTTATTGGATGATAGGTGGCACAGTGGATAGAGTATTGGTCTTGGAATCAGGAAGAATCACCTTCCAGATTTCAAATCTAGTCTCAGATACTTGATATGTGACCCTGGGCAAGTCACCTAAACCTATCTGCCTCAGTTTCCTTATCTATAAAATAATCTGGAGAAGGAAAGGTCAAACTACTCTCATATCCTTGCCAAGAAAATCCCAAATAAGCTTATGGAGAGATGGACACAACTAAACAACAATCAAACTTGTGGTACCTGTAGTGATACTATTCCCAGATCATTACCTCCCTGATATTATTAATCTTTTGGATCTGTAGCAAATATTGAACAAATACTTTGAGATCTCTTAATGCAAAATAACTTAGAAGTCAGTATCTAAACTCACAGAGTTTTTGAGGGCTTCTTCAGAATTTCACTTGTAACTCAAGTTTTTATGTTTTCTAAGTATTTTTTTAATTTGTTACTTAATAGGAGTATATTTGCTGCCCTTTATTTTGTTATTTCTTCTCTAGTCTGTATATAATTTGCTTGTTCATAATTGTAAGTTGTTTCCCTCACTGGATTATGAGCTCCTTGAGGGAAGCAGTTGTGTTTTGCTTTTCTTTATATTCTTAGTCTTAATCAGTTTCTGACACATAGGAGCAGCTTCATAAATATTTATTATTTATTATTTATTTTTATTATTAGATAGCTAGGTAGCATCTCATAATTTGGTAAACAGGGTGCTGCTGGACCTGGAGTCATTAAGGCCTGGATGGAAAATTTAGTTTCAGATGCTTCCTTGCTGTGTAACCCTGGGCAAGTCACTTAACATTTATTTTATTAATTTTTCTCAGTGGTACAATGGAAATAATAATTAATAGCACCAGCCTCCCAGGGTTGTGGTGAGGATAAAATGAGTTAATAATTGTTAATCTCTGGGGACATGGTAAACACTTAATAAATCCTTATTTCCTCCATTCTTTTACTGACTAACACAAATAGGTGTGAGATTTGACTGTGAAGTAATGAAATTGATTGTCTAAAATGCATCTTATCACTTGGAAGTTGCATCTTTATATTTAGCATTTGGCTTTGTAGCAATCTTGGGTTATAGGAGAACTTGCTGTTGGGTAAACAACATATACGCAGATAAGTAAACACTACTTATGTAACATAAGTAATTACTATATAAGTAATATAAGCAAATATATTATTTATCACATAATATATACTATAAGTAAATGCTATATAATAATACTATAGTTATTCTTTTTGCAAGGCAGTGGGGTTAGGTGCCTGTCCAAGGCCACACAACTAGGTAATAAGTGTCTGAGTTCAAATTTGAACTCAGGTCCTCCTGACTCCAGGGCCGGTGCTCTATGTGTATTATATGTAGTAGTAAATAGTATTATATGTTATAGTAATTATAGTTTACTATATGTACCATATGAGTAATATTACTAAATATATATAAGATACTATATAAGTAATATAAGTAAATACATTATATAATAAAATTATATATAACATAATATATACTATAATAAGTAAATGATATTATCAATAATTATGTATAATAAGTAAAACAAATATAAAAAGGAATGGCTATTAGCAACAGAAAAGGATCAGGACAAGTTTCCTATAAGAGTAGGCAGTTGAACTGAGCTGGGAAGGAAGCTAGAAATATTGTGAAGAGGAAATGCATTCCAGCCTACGAGATAGTCTTTGCAGAGAAAGAAATGTCTGAAATGGAATTTCATGGAAGCAGGAGCACAAGCAGAGGCCAATTTGACTGGAATGTAGGAAGTATGAAGGAGAATCATGCAAAAAACTTGGAAAGGTAGATTAGAGTCAGATTGTAAAGGACTTTAAATGTTGAAGGAAAGGGTTTGTAGATGATCCTAGAGACCAATGGGGGCCAATAGAGCTTCTGAAGAATAGCATGGTTAGATGTGCTTTAAAAGGAATATCTCTTGGACAATTGGTCTGAGGACAGATTGGGAAGAAATGAGACTGGAGGCAGTGATATAAATCATTGTTCAGCGATTTTCAACTCTGTGACACCTGATTTAGCGTTTTTTAGCAAAGATTCTTGGAGTTGTTGTTTCCTTCTTCAATTCATTCTACAGATGAGAAGAGTGAGGCAGACAGGGTTAAGTGACTTGTGGAGGGTCACACAACTAATTAGTGCTGCAAATTAGAAAACTATTGTGAGTCTAGGTGATAGGATCTGGGATTGGAAATGACTGTGGGAGTGGAAACATGGTAGCATGGGAGATAACTTGTAGTAAGCCTTAGAAAACTGATTGAATATGTTAAATGAGGTAGATTCCAAGAGGCAAACCAGCATGACCAGAAGAATGGTGTTTTTTTTTTTTTTTTTTAGGTTATTGCAAGGCAAATGGGGTTAAGTGGCTTGCCCAAAGCCACACAGCTAGATAATTATTAAATGTCTGAGACCAGATTTGAGCCTAGGTACTCCTGACTCCAGGGACGGTGCTTTATCCACTGTGCCACCTAGCCGCCCCAGAATGGTGGTTCTTTTAACAGGAAAAGGAAATTTAGAAGTAGGAGAAAATAGGAGAAAATAATTTAGGAGAAATTTTAGGAGAAAATAATTAGCTATCCCAAATTTTCCACATGTTTCCCCTGATGGCTTCTTAATAGAAGATAGCTAGGTGGCACAGTGACTATAATACTGGATCTGGAGTCAGGAAGACCTGAGTTTAAATCAAACATCAGGTACTTACCTGACATGTAAGCCTAAACAAATTACTTGAAGTCTATCTGCCTCAGCTTCCTCGTCTCTAAAGCAGGATTGAAAATATCATTTACCTCCCAGAATTTCAAGCATCAAATGTTATATTTCTAAATCACTTTGCAAACCTTAAAGTATCCTATAAATACTATTATTATTAGCAAAGAACATTTTTTGAGTTGTTTATATGATACTATTTTTAACTTTTTTCTTTGCTAAAAGAAAATACTAAATGATTTGTTATCTCAAGTTGTAGCTTTGACCTTCTAAGGGTTGATAAGAAGAGAAGAGGTGAGAATTGTTTTAATTCTCTCCAATTAGCTAACTGTAAATACTTAACCTCTCTCAACAGCATTTCAGTGGCTCTTAGCAAGAGGTGCCCTCAGAACTTTACTGCAGGGGAATGTCAACTGGCATGTGGTAATGCCTGATACCATTAAAGCAATAAAAACAAAATCATTTTCTCTTTTCACTCTCCTTTTAGTGTGAAATTAAAAAAATAAAGGACAGAGACTTTTTTGTAAATATTATTGTTATTAAAAGAGCAGGAAACATGACTGTAGTACCTAGAAAGCTGACTCAAAGACAGGGAGATCTGGGTTCAAGTCTTTGTCTGACACAGACTAGCTATGTGTTCCTGGTCAAGTTGCTTACCTTCTTAATATCATTTATTACTCTCTAAGACAATAAATTTCAAGTGCCAATCTGCAATGATAGAGGGAGTTTCCTATATCAATTAAATCACAGGTCCTGTCTCTAGACTTATTGTCTTTACAATTTAAATTTGAAAATATGGATTGAGTACTAATTAAAAAACCTCCAACATGATAGATTGTGACATCATACATGTAGTAGCAGGGCATATACTGGCTTTGTAATTTGGACAATTCCCTTAACCTCTCAGTTACCTCTATGATTCTCTCTAAGTCTAAAAAACTAAAGAGCAGGTGGCAGTTTATATTGGTAGAGGGGGTTCTCTAAACAATGAAATCACAAATCTAGTTAAAAAAAACCCAAGGCAAGCAAATCAATTACAATAAGTGTAGAGAGAACTCTATCAAAACTTTTATTTAAACAAGGAAATGTAATGGAAATATGGCACAGCGGAAAGAACACTGGCTCTGGAGCCATGTGACCTGGTACTTTGATACTTTCAACTTCTCTGACCTTGGAAAAATCCCTTAATCTCTGTGTATTTGAGTTTTGTCATATGTGAAATGAGGTGGTTGGAATAGATGACCTCTGATATCTCTTCTAAATCTAAAACTATGATCCTGTGAAAATTTCTCAAATATATGACTTCCAATCTAAGCTAGCAACAAAAAAGTTGCTATTTGTTAAGGAAAATCTGCTCTGGTTTCATTTCTTTCTCCTATCTTTGGTTTCAAAAATGAAGATGTTTTTCTCAGAGGTTCATTCTTGATTATAGAATATGACATTGAGCTGTCCTAAAGAGGTGAAAGAAAAATTCACTATGAAGGAAACTTTTTGAATCATGTTTTCTTTTTTTCCTAATACATATTAAAGTTTTTCAACATCCATCCATATGCCTATGTATATTTTTAAGTTAAGAAATTTCATTCCACCCTCCCTTTCTACTCCCCCTCCCCTTAGCGGCAAATAGTCAGGTTAATATTGTACACATACATTTGTATTATAGATTAGTCATTTTCAGTATGAGGAATTAGGCTTAAGGGAAAGAAATAGAAGTTTTTTTTAAAAAAATGATTGTAGTGTTCATCGGATTCTGAAAAGATTTTTGTTTTGTTTTGTTCTGTTTTTCCTTCTTCTGCATGGTGATAGCATTTTCCATAGCCAGTCTAATACAGTTGTCCTAGTTCTCTGAACTGGTGAGAGCAGATGCTTCCATCAAGGTTGTTTATCTCACAATGTTGTCAATGTGTTCATTGTTCTCTTAGTTCTACTCCCTTTGTTCAGCATAAGGTCCTGTAACTCATTCCATGCTTCTCTAGAGTCCAACAATTTATAGTTTCTTATGGAATAATAATATTCCATAGTATTCATGTACCATAACTTGTTTAAACCATTCCCCAATTGATGGGTATCCCCTCAATTTCTAATTCTTTGCCACTACAAAAAGAACTGCTATGAATATTCTGGAACATGTGGGACTTTTCCTATTTTTTATGATTTCTTCTGGGTAATAGGCCTAGAATTGGAATTGCTGGGTCAAAGAGTATGAATAGTTTTATTATTCTTTGGGCATAGTTCCATATTGCTCTCCAGAATAGTTGGATCAGTACACAACTCTACCAGCAATGCATTAATGTCCAAATCCTCCCACAACATCTCCAACATTGATCATCTTTCCTTTTTGTCATCTTAGTCAATTTGATAGTTATGAGGTGGTACCTCAGAGTTGTTTTAATTTACATTTCTCTAATCAATAATGATTTGGAACATTTTTTCATATGATTAAATATAGTTTTAATTTCTTCATTTGAAAACTGTCTATTCATATCCTTTGACCATGTATCAATTGGGGAATAATTTGTAACTTTATAAATTTGATGCAGTTCTCTATATATTTTAGAAATGAGGCCTCTATCAGAACTCCTATTTGTGAAGATTATTTCCCAGCTTTTTGGTTTCCTTCTAATTTTGGCAGCATTGATTTTATTAGTGCAAAAGCTTCTTAATTTAATATAGTCAAAATCATTCATTTTGCAGTTTATATTATATCTGTTTCTTGTTTGGTCATAAATTTGTCCCCTTTTCCATAGATCTGATAGATATAAATACTCTATTTTGTCACCTATGTCTAAATCCTCTATCCATTTCAACTTTATTTTGGTGTAGGGAGTGAGATGTGGATCTTTGCCTAATTTTTGCCATACTGTTTTGCAGTTTTCCCATCTCATCAAGCATCTGGAATGATTAGCTGACCCTGTAGTACATCTAGGCCTTCCTTCCACAATTTCCAATAATTATGACTATCAGGAGAAAGCATCCAATTTTTTAGTTTTCAATATCTGAGATCTAGAATAGCTGATGAGCTTAAAAAAATGTTTGTTCTGGAACTCTCAACAGATTTTTTGAATTAAGATTCTAACACAGTTACATAGTGTCAAACTCCTAATCAAATTTTAGCATTTCTTTTCTTTCCGGGATGGAGAACATTCAATGTTTTATTAGAGCCCATCTGTTTTTGTTCCTCTCTATGTGTTAAATTCTATAGGACGACTGTAATGCCCTAGGATTTGCATCTGGGAGAAAACCATCCATTCCATTTTTCTTGGATCCTGAAAATCTTACAAGCCTGGGAACCATCTGCTTACTCATCCTCCAAGTCTTTCAGCAGATGCCATACCTAGGTTTGTCCAAGGTGACAATTATTTCTTGAGCTTTCAAAAGCCAAAACTCTTCCCCATTTCCCCTGAGACTGCCCAGCACTGGGAGACTGCTGAAGGCAATGGCCAACTTCCAAAATGTGTTTGGCATACTCTTTCCCCATACACAGATTTTTAGTTTTTAATCATTGTTGCTTTTTCTCCTCTGTGGAATGATTTGAGTATTTAATGTCTGTGACATATTATTGTTAATATTTGGGGAAGCCCATACCTGTTATTTCACTGATATATGGAGCTCTTAATAAGTAACCCTCTCTGCCAATGCAGATCATTATCTGCTCTGCATTTTATAATCTAAGAAAATGACCCATGGCACTGAAAAATTACATGACTTGTGCAGGATCACACAGACAGTACATGTCAGAGATGGGCTTAATCACAGATCTTCAAGACTCTATGATCAGCTTTTTATCCACTATGTTATTTCATATAGATACTAATAAGAACAAGGTAGGCATGGGTCATTGAATGAGGGGTTGCCTTTGTATTCAGACCTTGTGGTAAAGTCCTGGCTTTGACAAATACTAGCTATATGATCAAGTCCAATATGAATAATCTTTCTGTGTCCCAGATAATTCTCTAAAAGTTTAGGGCAGTTGCTTATCTGCTTTGGGGGGTGGGGTGGGGTGAAGGAGGGTTTAGGAGGGATGGGGAGGGAGGAAGGAGGGGTTTCTACTTGGTAATTTCCTTACACTTGATAAGTCATAGATATGTACTAAAAGAAAACAGTAGCAGTAGTCTTACAACTAGAAGATAAAGATTGAATCTGTGATTTCCTTGGGTGTAGAGACCTCCTTGATTAGAAAATTCCCCTCTTATTGGTAGGCATATATCCCCAAATAGAGAAGTTATATGGAACAATGGATAGAGTGCCAAGCCTGGAATCAGGAAGACTCATCTTCCTAATTTCAAAACTTGTCTCAGACACTTGTGTGACACTGGGCAAGTCACTTAACCCTGTTTGCCTCAGTTCCCTCATCTGTAAAATGAACTGGAGAAGAAAATGGCAAATCATTCTAGCATTTTTGCCAAGAAAAACCCCAAATAGGGTCCCAAAGAGTCAGATCTAAATGAAAAATGATTCAACTGCATTCCCAACTTATAGTCTTAGAGGGTTGCCTTTACATAGAGAGATTAATTACTAATTAATGGTACTCCTTGAGCCCAGGTCTTCCAGGTCATCCTGGCTCTGTTTGTAGGCTATCTACCTATCCACTATATGTTGTTTCTCAGTCTTCAAATAATTTTTCAAAAGTCTTCAGGTTTCAGATGTATTTTTACTATAAACCATCCTAGCATTTTTTCCCCTTCTGTTATACTTCTCCTATGGGTTAAAAAGCTAAAAGAATGCAAGTCACTTTGTACAGCTTATTCAGTGTGAGACCTGTCAGCAGCTCAGATCCTGGGGAAAACAATCAAAAGGGAACATTAGGAAAAAGGAGAGGGGAGCCTCTGACTACTTTCTGTCAAAGCCCAGTCTGATTTTGGAAGGCCTTGGGCCAGACATTTTTATAGATTGTTTTTAATTATTAATTGCTATTACTGATAAGCCTTTCCCCTCTTCTGTTCTTTGTTAGAGATCTATAGTAAAATTGGAATGTGGGGAGCTGAAGGACAAAGTAGGCTGCACTCAAAGTATGCAGCCTTTTAGCCTCATTCAAAATAATGGTTTACCCAGTCTGGTGCAAGTGATCATAAAACACTCTAATTTAAGGAAGGTTACTGATTAAGCCAAATGGTTGTGAGTGTCTTTCCTTATTAAATTCCTTAGGTATAATTTATAGACCTCATAAGAGAGGGGGGAAAAATCACATTTATGGAATCTTGCATACATTCATATTAAGAAGCATTAAATTCCCTACTATGTGGAAGGACTTTTGCTTGTTTATCTTGGAAATAATTTATTATCAGAAAGTTGTTGCTGTTGGCAAAAATAACTTTCCTTTTGTTTTGCAGGCAGCTCCTAAAGACCTTTTTTTTTGTGTGGTTAGCAGAGTGCCTGGCTCATAGTTGGTTTTTTTTTTATTACTTATTACTAGATATTTTGAGGATGTGATGAACCTATGAATCTGAAATGAAGCAGATTTGAATTCAAATCTGTTAATTTTTGTTGTCCTAGGCAGGATGGTTAATATCTACCTGCCTCAATTTCCTTATCTGTAAAATGAAGGTAATAACAGCCATAATTTACCTCCTAGGAGTCTTATAGGAATCAAATGAGATATTGTAAAGTACT
Organism: Macrotis lagotis; assembly: GCF_037893015.1. Taxonomy (NCBI): domain Eukaryota; kingdom Metazoa; phylum Chordata; class Mammalia; order Peramelemorphia; family Peramelidae; genus Macrotis; species Macrotis lagotis. The sequence goes on from NC_133664.1 coordinate 171,271,251, forward strand.
TTCAAACCTTAGAACACTATTTAAATAGAAACTGTTGCCTCTTTTAGCATGGTCCCTTGAGAATAGAGAAGTTATTTTTAGATTGAATTGGATTTTATTTTTATTTATATTGAACTAAGCAGTCAGTCAATGAGTATTTAATTAATGGCTTACTAGGCAAAGCACTGGGGTTGCAAAGAAAGGCAACCCTTGTGGGGGAGACAACATGCAAATAGTTTTATATAAATGAGAAATATACAGAAATGTGCACACACACATACATACACACATGGAAATACAGTGCAAATAGAAGGTTATCTCAGAGGGGAGGCATTAGCTATGAGAGTGATTGGGGAAAGGTAGAATTTAAGATGAGTCTTGAAGAATCTTGAAGGAAACCAGGAGGTGGAGGTAAGGAAGGAGAACATTCCAGCTATGGGGGAGAAATATACTGAATCAGGAGAGAACAAGAAGAAAACTGGATCACAGAGAAAGTGAAAAAAATGTAAGGAGACTAGAAAGGTAAGCAAGGACCAGTTGTGAATAGCTTTAAATCCAAACTAAGGATTTTATATTTATTCCTGCAGGGAATAAGAAGTTTCAGAAGACCGATGGAAGAGGGAGATCAATACAATTTGGTAAATTAAAGAAGACAGGAGTTTGGCAGTACTAAGACCTCCTGGCTTCATTATTTTCAAGTTTGGCCCTATGTGCCACCAAGGTTCCTATTATCCTGGGATCTCTTGTGGCATGGCAAATCCAATGGGTTTATCAAAGTTTTCAGCCAAATGAAACCCTAGCCCTAGGGAATGTGGTTATTTTAAATACTGAATTTCCATGATCAGCCTTAAGCATCTGGAAAATTACTTTGGCCATATTAAAAAATGAACTGGGGACAAGAGAGCCTGGAATTAAGGAAACTAGTTATGAAATCATTACCATAGACAAGGAAAGATAATGAATTCTTGAATTAGAATAGTGGTTCTTGGGGTAGAAAAGAAAGGATAGATACAGGAAATAAGGACCTGGCAACTGAGTGTGTGTGTGTGTGTGTGTGTGTGTGTGTGTGTGTGTGTGTACATGTGCAAAGAGGTTTGTAAAGGAGATGGAAAAGTCAAGGAATACTTTAAGCTTCCAGGCAATGGCTGAGAAAATTTGAGAAGAAAGAGGGAAACTAAAGGAGAAGAAAATAATCAGATGTAAGGAGTGGTCAACAGTGACAAATGCTACAGAAAGATCTGGATATTATGAGGAGTCAGTCAGTGAAGATATCTCTGCAAAGAGCTCTGATTAATAAAGCAGAAGCTAAAACTCCAATCAAATACATTCCATTCCATTCCATTCCATTTATTTGTTTGATGGAAGATGGGATCTCCTTGCCTCATCCTGCAGATCACAGTACTAATCAGTCCTGAAACACTGACCTGATCTGTTAACAACCAGGGTCAGCTCAATCCTATAGTAATAGATCCCCGACTGTTATTGATGACAAACTTAACATGGACTGGCTCAGGACTCCCAAGCTCAAGAGATCTTCCAATCTCAGCCTCTCTAGGAATGAATCAACAAGTCCAATTCATCCAATTCAATTTAACAAATATTTATTGTCTACCAAATGCAGTCAAATTCGGATTATTAACTCCTTTCAAAAAAAACTATCAAGTAGCGTAGGTTCTGTTAGAGAACGGCTCTCAACTGGATAAAAAAAGGCTTACATGGTCAAGTCTTTAAGGTTTATAGTAGATAATTCTTTTCAGTACAGTAAATTTGCCAGAGCTCTCCAAAGGAATTGAGAGTAGTAGCAGAGATTAATTGCATTCTTGTAGTTTTTTCCCCTTGTATTAAACATTTCCATAGTATATCTTAGGAGCCAAAGTGGCCAATGATTTCTTGTGATCCCTTCATGTTCTGAGATGTTTGTTTCTATGACATGTCTATTATACTTATTCCTTAAAATAGTTTTGTAGACTGTGGTTTTTATTATTATTTTTGACTCAAAGCCTTGGAAAGGTTAATTAAATTAGCAAGGCACACAGCAAAGCAATCGTGGAGTTCAAACATGAACTTCCAAGTTCTTGGATGATTCTTGGTTCGGCAAGAAGCTATCTCTCACTGTTTCTTTCTCGTTTTACTCATTCTCTAAATCAGTTATGTAAAGAGGACAAAGACTCCAAAACGAATGTAGTATTCAACAGAACCATTTTTTTAGCCTGAATTTTAGATAAAACTATGCTATTTACAACTGTGAAAATTATGAAAACTTATGAAAGCCTATTAAATGATCTTTGCTTCAGTTTCCCCTTCTGTAAGATGGATATGATTCCCACTCACCAGGGTTATTATGATATTAGAGCAGGAAGAACCTTACAGGTTATCTGCTCCAATTCTTATTTTATAGGTAAGGAAAGTGAAGCACAGAAAATTTAAGAAACTTGTCCAGGGTCACATAAGTAGTAAGTAAACAACAATTTGGGAATTTGAATCCAGGCGTTCTGATTCCAAATTGAGCACCTTTCCCACTTTACCAGTCTGCTTCCTTATTTTTTTTTTAACAGCCAGTACTTTAATATTTATAAAACACTTTGCAGGCATCATTTTCATTATCTTAAAACTATATAAAATCAATTATTCTTTTTCACTGTTGATGTGATTTCTTAAATTTAAAATTACTTCTTGGAAAAAACTCTGTGAGGTTGTTCACATCCTTGTGCCAATGAGAAAATTAAGTTTGGCAAAATTTATTTCTCATTTCAGTGTCTAACCTAGGAACCCAAGGATTAGAATAGTCTTTAAATAACTATTTAATTATTTCTGCTACCTCATGGAAGTCATACTTCAGTAATCATTTGTCCTTTATTTTCATAAAGGACCATGGACATCACAGAGTAACGTTTTGCTTGAACATGAATTGGATTTAAGTGAGGGAGAATTGCACTAAGTCTCATTCTCTCCTCTGGAGTCATTTAAGTCCAGTGGCAGGACAAAAATCAAAATGACTGATAATGGCCCAGAATGTAGTGGATGCCCTTGGCATCTTTGATGTCTGACCAAGTTCCAGTCGTGCTTCAGTATCTGCTTCAGCTGCCTTCATGATCAATGAAATACTTTATTGCCATTTGCTCATTTCTTGGGGGAAGTTTTCATGTTCTTGGAGTCTACACCCTCTAATTCACTGATGAATTTAAAGTCTATTGCTTACCCTGAACTTTGTTTAACCCTTTAACTGAGATGGTTCTACCAGGGTATGATTGCAGCAAATGTTACAGCTTCTTGAGCCACAGGGTGATTGGTCAGACACCAAAGATAGAAGAACAGCCCTTACCTCAGAGGTGCTAGCCCTCCTGGAACACCCCATAAACCCCAATTCAATAATCAGAAGGGAGATAGAGTTCCATGGAAGGTAAATCTCCCATCATGGACATCTTATTTGCCTCACCTCTCCCAACACATATAAACATCATTATATACAAAATCAATGAAAATTATTGTTAGAGGGGAAGGCACTAGTAATTGGGACCTCAGGAAGGGTCTCCTAGAGAAGGTAGTCTTAAAGAAAGCCATAGAGGAAGCTTTCTATGAGGAGGAGTCTGGAGGGCAAGCATTTCAGGTTTGGAGATCAGCCAGAGACAGGAAATGGAGCTTCATGTGTGAATTACAACCAACAGGCTAGGATGGCGCCATCATAGAGTGTGTGGAAGGGAGCAATGTATTTTTTTTAAAAGACTGAAAGGGAAGGAAGGAAGCAGGTTACAAGGAGGATTAAATACTAGCATTTATATTTGATCCTATGGATCAAATAGCAATTTCTCAAATGGACATAATGGTCTGACTCAGACTTTGGAAAAAAGTTTTTGGCAGTTTTTTGATTCTATAAGGCAGGATTTCATAAAGTCTTTTTGTAAAAAAACACATATTCATTCACTGTGCTCAATGTCACATCGACTCTGATTCTGCCTTTGACTAATTCTACTTCTCATTTTCCTTTGGAGTCATCATCAGACTCTTTCATGACTCTCTTAGAACAGAGTAGGATTGGAGATTTTCAGCTGGAAGGAGACTTAAAGATCATTTAGTCCAGTGGTTTCTAACTCAAATAGAAATAGGGACCAATAGTCCACACATATATGGATCCTTGGAGGTTACACATTTACTCAGTTTTAAAATACAATATATGCTTTGTAGCGTTTATATTTATTTTTTAAAAATATTTCCCAGTTACATTTTAATATGGTTTGGTTGGTACCAGGGAGTGATGCAGGCTGCATGAGGTCCATAGGCTATGAATTTGACACCTCTGATCTAACCCAAACTCTTCATTTAACAGATGAAGAAATAATGGCCCAGATAGTATGTGACTTGCACAATGTCACAAAAATAGAATTTGAGTTAGGAATTGAACACATGGTTGCTCCACCTATGTGCACACATGTGTATGTAGGGATGAAGACCATTTTATGTGAAATTTATAAGGTTTTTAGATATCACCTAATCCAAATCCCTTATTTTTATAGAGGAAAAAAATGAAGGTTCAAAAAAGTGACTTAGGGAGCCAAGATGGCGACAAGAAGGGATTGAGTCTTAGGAGCTCTCTGATAAAATTCATCAGCTAAGGACTCTAACTAAACTTTTGAGAGACAGAACCCACAGAGGGACCCAGTGAGGCAGTTCTCCTACTCAAGGTAACCTGGAAAAGAGCAGAAAGGCTCTGCTCCCTGGGATCGGAGAGGCGGCCTGCCAGAGGGGTGGCCTGCTGGAGTGAAAGAACTTCAGCCTCCCGGAGGCAGCCCCAGGGTGCTGGGAGTCTCAGCTCACAGCAGCGGGGGAGTCTCCTGAGCTGTACCCCGAGGAGCACTGGGCACAAAATGGACAAACAGTGGGGGACTTCTGCCAGAGCGAGCAAGTGGAGCCCAGCCCTCAGGGCACACAGCAAGCAGCTTGGTCTTTCCCCAGCCCTGATCCAGGAAACAGAAGCAGGTGGAGCCAGTAAGCAGGAGCCCCCAGGGCATGAGCCCATTGAGCTGAGGGAGGGGAGTGAAGAGTGACTGCTGAGCTCTGTCCTCTGCCTCTGGAACAGGACTCTGGGGCTCTGACCACATTCAGATCCTGATAGCAGTCTAGGCCCCCCCATAGAACAGCAGGGCCCCCCCCCCCACCTCAGCCCCATGGCAGAGGGAGGTGCTTCTGGTCATTCACGGACCAGGAGGGAGGACAGAGCCTCACACACTGAGACCCTTGTGGGAGTGTCCCAAAAGCTCAGGAAGCACCCCAAAACCAGGCCCAGGCTGGGAAAATGAGCAAGCAAAGAAACAAAAGGAAGACTATTGAGAAATATTTTGCAAATGAGCCCAAGAAGGATCAAAATACTCAGTCTGAAGATGAGGAAGCACAAGCTCCTGCATCTAAAGACTCCAAGAAAAACAGAAATTGGGCTCAGGCTATGGCAGAGCTCAAAAAAGACTTTGAAAATCAAATGAGGGAGTTGGAAGAAAAACTGGGAAAAGAAAGGAGAGAGATGCAGGAAAAACATGAAAATGAAGTCAGCAGCTTAGTCAAGGAAATCCAAAACAATGCTGAAGAAAATAGCATGCTAAAAACCAGCTTAGGTCAAATGGATAAAACAGTTCAAAAAGTTATTGAGGAGAAGAATGCTTTAAAAAAGCAAAATTGGCCAGATGGAAAAAGAGATAAGAAAACTCTCTGAGGAGAACAAATACTTCAGACAAAGAATAGAATTCAGGGAGATTGATGAATTTAACAGAAATCAGGAATCAATACTTCAAAATAAAAAAATGAAAAATTAGAAGAAAATGTGAAATATCTCATTGAAAAAACAACTGATATGGAAAACAGACTTAGGAAAGATAATTTAAAAAGTATTGGAATATCTGAAAGTCATGATCAGGAAAAGAGCCTTGACATCATTTTCGAAGAACTACTACAGGAAAATTGCCCTGATATCCTAGAAGCAGAGGGCAAAATAGAAAGGGAGAGAGTCCACCGATCCCCCCAAGAAAGAGATCCCAAAAAACCAACCCCTAGGAATATTATAGCCAAATTCCAGAACTCCCAAGTCAAAGAGAAAATATTACAAGCAGCCAGAAGGACACAGTTCAAATATCGTGGAGCTGCAGTCAGGATCACACAGGACTTAGCAGCAACTACATTGGAAGCTCGTAGAGCTTGGAATATAATATACCGGAAGGCAAAAGAGCTTAGAATGCAGCCAAGAATGAACTACCCAGCAAGGCTGAATGTCCTCTTCCAGGGAAAAAGATGGGCTTTCAATGAACCACGGGAATTTCAAAGGTTCCTGTTGGAATGGCCAGAGCTGAACAGAAGGTTTGATCTTCAGATACAGAAACTCAGGTGAAGCATGGAGATTGGAGGAGAGGGGGGAAATATGAAGGACTTAATGATGATGAACTGCATGTATTCCTGCATAGAAAAATGACACTGATAATACTCATATGAACCTTCTCAGTTAATAGAACAGGTAGAGAGAGCTTTTATAGTTGAAGCACAGGAGAAAGCTGAATTCGAAGATAAAATATGGTGTAAAAATGGAGTCAATAGAAAAAAAGGGAAATGGAATGGGAGAAAGAAAAAGGAGAGGGGGAATAGTCCAAGATATTTCACATAAGATTTTTTTTATTACAATGAGCTATTGCAATGATATGAAAGGGGGGAGGCAAGGGGGAATGAGGGAAACTTTGCTCTCATCAGAGATGGCTAGGAGAGGAAACAGCATATATACTCAATGGGGTATAGACATCTCGAGTAAGAAGGAGCGGTGAGCAGCGGGAAGGGGTGGGGATGTGAATGATGGAGGAGAGGATGGACCATGGGGGGAGAGTGGCCAGATATAACACATTTTCTTTCTTACTTCTTGCAAGGGGCTGGGACTGGAAGGCCTGCCCAGGACCACAGGGCCAGGTGGATTCTGGGCCTAAGGGGTGGTATGGGAGCTCAGGGCCTCTTGGCCCCAGAACCAGGGATCTGTCTGCTGTGCCACTCAGCGACCCTACAGCAGAGTCAGAGTGAAAGGAGAGAGAACATATAGTACATGGTAGTGGAGAAATAAGAAAGGAGGGAGTTGCGATCAGCAATGGCAATGGTGGAAAAATATGGAAATAACTTTTGTGATAGACTTACCATAAAGAATGAGATCCACCCATACAGAGTTGTTGGTGTTGGAACAAAGACACAAGCACATTTTTTGTTATGATTATTTGGGGGAGGGTGCAGGGCAAGTGGGGCTGGATGGCCTGCCTGGGGCCACATAACGGGGTGATCTTTGGGTGTCTGGGGCCGTATTTGGACCCAGGTGCTCCTGGCTCAAGGGCCAATGCTCTGTCTGCCACCCAGCCATGTCTACTATTATTACTATTTTATTTTATTTTGGGTCTTTTTTCTTTTTTTTGTTTTTGGTTTTTGCAGGGCAGTGGGGATCGGGTGACTTGCATGTCACATGGCTGGGTGATTGTTGGGTTTATGAGGTTGGATATGGACTCGGGTGCTCGTGGCTCCAGGGTTGGTGCTTTGTCCATTGTGCCACCTGGCCATACCTACAATTATTACTATTTTTTTATTTTAATTTTTTTCTCTCCCCTTTACTTTTTTCGCCCAAGCAAGTCTATCTATATTCATGGGGGAGGAGGGGTATTTTGTTTACTTGTAAACAAGAATATTTTATTAAAGTAAAAAAAATTTGTACAAAATGAGAATAAAAAATAAATTTCAAAAAAAGTGACTTATGTGAGAATCTTCTGACCTGAAGAAAATGCCAAACATTTATCAATATCTTCTTCTTTTGGTTTTTGTTTTTAGGTTTTTGCAAGGCAAATGGGGTTAAGTGGCTTACCCAAGGCCACACAGCTAGGTAATTATTAAGTGTTTGAAACTAGATTTGAACCCAGGTACTCCTGACTCCAGGGCCGGTGCTTTATCCACTGCGCCACCTAGCTGCCCCTATCAATATCTTCTTAGAAATTATAGTAACTAGGTTCCTATTCTCCTTGATAAAGAAAGAAGAAATTATAGAGTTAGTAAAGATCACAGGAAACTCATAGCTTTATAGTTAGATGTAACTTTAAACAATCATTTAATCTAGTGCAACCTTCTCATTTCACAAATGAGGAACCTGAGACTCCAAGACCTACCCCCCATAACCCTTCCCTATTCCCCCCAGCACACACAGAGTATATATAGAGCACTGCCATCTTTTTAATCCTAACTTAGTAGAGCCTAATGAGGGATAAGAAGGTTAAAAGAGCATAGATATACTACGGAATTTCTGTACTATCTTTGTTTTTTGCCCTTAAGTTAAATAGCTGAGATATAGTAGATAGAGAATTATCTTAAGGTCCAGGTAGATCTGGGTTCAAGTACTGCATGTGAGATATGTTCACTATGTGTTTGTGTGACTCAAAGCTTGTCCCTTAACCCCTTAACCTTCTCAAACTTTTTAGACTCAGGACTCCTTCATACTCTTTTTTAAATTGAAATTTTGTCTTATTTTTCAATTACATGCAATGATAGTTTTTCAACACTTCCCTCCATCTGCCCTTTCCTTCCCTCTCATTTGTACATGTACACTTGTTCTTTAACATAATTACACAGTAGTTATATTGTGTAAGAGGAATCAAAACCAAGGGTAAAGAAAAAACCATGTGAAAGAAAAGAAAAACATAAAAGAAGTTTTTAAAAGTGAACATATCTTTCATAGGAGGTCTCTCAGGGCTGTCCTTGATCTCTGAACTACTAAGAGGAGCTGCATCCATAGTCATAAAAAATTGCTCTAAATCATTACTAATTAGAGAAATACAAATTAAAGCATCTCTGAGGTACCACCCATACCTCTCAGACTGGCCAATATGACCAGAAAGGACAATGGTCAGTGTTGGAAGGGATGTGGGAAATATGGGACACTAATATATTGTGTCTCCTTTCTGGAGAGCAATCTGGAATTATGCCCAAAGGGCATTAAAAAAGTGCATATCCTTTGATCCAGCAATACCACTACAGGGTCTCTATCCTGAAGAGGTCATGAAAAATGGCAGAAACATCACTTGTACAAAAATATACATAGCAACCCTGTTTGTGATGGCAAAGAAATGGAAATTGAGTGAATGTCTATCAATTGGGGAATGGTTGAATAAATTGTGGTATATATATGTTATGGAACACTATTGTTCTATTAAAAACCAAGAGGGATGGGATTTTAGAAAAGTCTGGAGAGACTTGCATGAACTGATGTTGACTGAGATGAGCAGAACCAGAAGAACATTATACACCCTAATAGTAACATGGGGGTGATGATCAACCTTAATGGACTTGCTCATTCCATCACTGCAATAATAAGGGACAATTTTAGAGTACTTGAGTACACAACTGTGGAGCTTAAACAAAGACCAAAGTCTATTACCTTCACAACATAATTTTGCTATCACTAATATTTTATTTTCTCCTTAAGGATATGATTTTTCTCTCAACACATACAATTTCAATCAATGTATAGCATGGAAACAATGTAAAGACTATCAGACTACCTTCAGTGGGGGGGTGGGGGGGAGGGGGGAGGGAAGGGAAGGTGGGGAAACATTATAAAATTCCAAACCTTACAAAAATGATAGAAATTGCTATTGTATATAATTAGAAAACTAATAAAATATTTTTTAAAAAAGAAAGCTTTGCTTGCTCATTGCTAATTCTGATTCCTTCAATTTCTTTTTCTTCTCTTATTGCTAACTAATAATTCTAATACTATATTGAATAGTAGTGGTGATAATAGGCATCCTTGTTTCACCCCCTGATCTTATTGGAAATGTTCCTAGTTTACCCACCTTACATATAAAGCTTGTTGATGTTTTTAGATAGATCCTGCTTATTATTCTAAGGAAAACTCCATTTACTCCTATACTTTGTAGTGTTTTAATAGGAACGATTGTTGTATTTTGTCAATGGCTTTTGCATCATCTATTGAGATAATCATATGATTTCTATTAGTTATGTTATTGAAATGGTCAATTATGTTGATTGCTTTCTTAATATTGAACCATCCCTGCCTACCTGGTATTAGTCATCCCTGATCAAGCTATATTATCCTAGTAATAATTTGTAATCTCTGCTGAATTTTTGCATCAGTGTTCATTAGGGAAATTGGTTCCAAAGTCTAGCCTTTTCCTAGTATAATCCTTTTATATATTTGGTGTTTTAACCCTTTCTTGTACCTATATCCCCTCTGTCAAAATATATTTTTTATCTGTCCTGATAGAAGTACAATTTTCAAGAGTTGATTAATTGATAAGCAATATTGCTTCATAGTCACTATCCAAGTACATTCCCCTCTTCTGTCCCATTAGAAATATACTTCTCAAGAGTCATAAATATAGGTGGTGCAGTGGATAAAGCACCGGCCCTGGAGTCAGGAGTACCTGGGTTCCAATCTGGTCTCAGACACTTAATAATTACCTAGCTGTGTGGTCTTGGGCAAGCCACTTAACCCCATTTGCCTTGCAAAAAAACACACCTAAAAAAAGTCATAAATATCATCAAATTATAATCAATTTATAACACTCTCTTTTCAACTACCCTTTATATACATAAACTAAATTATCATGGAAAGTAAAATCACTTCATAAACCATTTATACCCTTCCATTCTAAATACACTCCCTCTAATTGTAGCTAAAGTATCAAGTGAATCAAAATCAATCATGATCTATTTATAGTCTGTCTCTCTAAGTACACTCTCTCACTCTGACCCTACAGTACTATAACCCTCCTTAACTTTTTCTACCTCTGTCCCTATAGTACCACAACTATAATACTACAACCCTTGTTAACTAAAGTAACAAGTATACTTCCTCCCTCTGTCTCTATAGTAATACAAATTTCATTAACTAAAGTATCAAGTAAAGCAAAATTACTTCATAATTTAAATGTATACTGATCCTCTAAGTGCCCTCTCTCCATCTGACCCAATAGAAATACAACCCTGGTAATCAACATCACTTCAGTATCCCATACCCTCTAAGTACAATCCCCCAACTATATTCACTCCTCTTTAGCTAAAGTATTTGCTAAAGGGTCTACTGTTTCATGGTTATCCTATACCCAGGTCCTTTCTCTAAGTATGTTTCTTTTAACTATCCTAAGAGAAATTCAGTTCTCAAGAGTTACAAGTACTATCTTTTCTTGTAGGTATGTTTACAGTTTAATGTTCTTGACTAGGCATCTCTTGAGTCTTGTATTTGTCCTGTTCAGTCCAGGTCTTTTGATCAGAAAATTTTGAAAGTCCTCTATTTTATTGAAAGTTCATCTTTTCCCCAGAAAGAATATGCTTAATTTTGCAGGGTAGTTGATTCTTGGTTATGATCTAAAATCCTTTGCCCATTGGAATATCATATTTCAGGTTCTCTAATCCTTTAATGTTGAAGCTATTAAGTCTGGTATAATTTTGATTGTGATTCCTTATTATTTAAATTGCTTCTTTTTGATAGCTTGCAATGTTTTCTCCTTTAGCTAAGAATTATGAAGTTTGGCTACACTATTACTTGGAGTTTTTATCTTAGGGGTCTCTTTCAAGAGATGATTAATGAATTCTTTCAAGGACTATTTTGTCTTCTTGGTCTAGGATATTCAGGCAGTTTTTCATGATAATTTCCTGAAAGATATTTTCCAGGCCCTTTTTTTTGTTTGAGGCTTTCAAGTAGACCAATAATTTGTAAATGATCTCTCCTGGACTTATTTTCTAGATCATTGGTTTTCCTAAAAAGTACTTTACATTTTCTTTTATTTTTTTTTTCAACCTTTTGGTTGAATAGAGTCATTAGTTTCCATTTATGCAATTCTAGTTATTAGGGTTTTATTTTCTTAAGTTACCTTTTGTATTTCCTTTTCCAGTTGATTATTTTTATTTTTAAAGTGATTTCTTCAGTCAATTTTTCACGGTCCTCTTACATGACTTTTTTTCCCTATTTTTCTTCTCTTTTTTCTTTATTTTTTAAAATTCTTTTTGAGCTTTGCCATGAGGTTTTGAATTTGAGGTCAATTCATAAACTCCTTTGAGATATCCTATATAGGTAATTTATCACTGCTTTCTTCTTCTGAGATGACATTTTTATCATCCTTATCAGAATAGAAGCTTTCTATGATTAACTCTCTTTTTTGGGGGGGAGGGTTTGCTCATTTTTATAGCTGAGCTCTGCTTCTGGGGCACAGGGAATATAATCCCAAGCTTTTTTTGTGCTGGGGTCAGGATCTAGTCCCTGCTTTATCACTTTGCCAAGGTGTTGCCTATGCAGCCTGGGCATCGTCTATGCAGAGATTTGTTTCCTTCTTTATGCCAAAGCTTTCCCTATACAGCAGTTTGTTCCTAAGCCAGTCCTGTCTGTTGCCCCAACATTTGTAGGACTTGGACTTCTTCGGGAATTGGGGGATACTCCCGACTGGCCTGCTATCAAGCTGGCTTCCTGAGCCAGGACCTGGTTAGTCTATGCCACAGTGACTAAGAGCTTTCTGCTGACTTTCCTGCTCTCCAGCTTACAGTGGTCTATACTTCCCCATTAGCCCAGAAGAGACCAGACCTCTCCTGAAGATCCTTCAAGATATCTTGAATTGAAAACTGATTTCACTCTTTTTTTTTTTTTGTAGGATCTATTAATTTAAGGTCTTTGTAGAGTTTTCATATAAGTTGTTTTGGGAAAAGTTCCAGGAGCATGCTAACTTTGTGATGCTATCTTGGCAGTCCTCCCTTATATTCTTTTTTTTTTTTAAGGTTTTTTGCAAGGCAAATGGGGTTAAGTGGCTTGCCCAAGGCCACACAGCTAGGTAATTATTAAGTGTCTGAAGTACTCCTGACTCCAAGGCCGGTGCTTTATCCACTATGCCACCTAGCTGCCCCACCCCTTATATTCTTAAAAAAATGACTGAGGACCCTCTATCTCCCAAGATCTTTTATTTATGTGGGTTATATCTAGTAATATTTACCATATTAAAAATCAGAACATCTTAATACTATATATGTGATGTATGCAACATATATTTTATTATTTGCATATAATCTGACCTTGTAGACCTCATGAAATGATCTCAGGAAGCCCTATGATTCCAGAGACAATACTTTGGGAAATACTGCTTCAGACGACTCTCTAAGACTATGAGTGAAATGATGCTGACCTAAATTGGTAAAGGGAGTTTCTTCAACTGTTCCCTATTTCAATGAAATCACAGATTCAATTCCCTATTTTCTATGGTTTTTTTCCAGAAGAAAAAAAAATAAAACATTGTTTCCAGTATAATCAACTATGCCAAACTGGGGCCACTTAGTTTCCTTCATTTATTCCATACAGAATGTAATGAGTAATTCTGGCCCCTGAAGTGTGCAATGAGGCAAATTCTGGCTCCTGGTGCTTGTGTGGCAGGCCCTGTACATCACTAGAACAGCCATTGGTACAGAAACAGGGTAGGCCTGGCTAGGGAGAAGGAGGTCACTTTTAAATTCTAATAATTTTTTGAATTTTGCAATTTTTCCCTCAATCTTGCTTCCCTCCCCCTACCCATTCCCTACAGAAGGCAGTCTAATAGTCTTTACATTGTTTCCATGCTATATATTGACAAAAATTGAATGTGTTGAGAGAAAAATGATATCCCTAAGGAAAAAATAAAATATAAGAGATAGCAAGATTACATAATAAGATACCTTTTTGTTTTAAATTAAATGTAATAGTCTTTGGAAACTCCATAATTCTTTTTTTAGATTCAGATGATAATCACCACCACAGATTGTCCCTGATTGTTGCACTGATGAAATGAGTAAGTCCATAAATGTTGATTATCACCCCCAGGTTGCTGTTAGAGTATATAATGTTCTTCTGGTTCTGCTCATCTCGCTCAGCATCAGTTCATGCAAGTCTTTCCTGGGATTTCTCTGAAATCCCATCCCTCTTGGTTTCTAATAGAACAGTAGTGTTCCATAACACACACATACACACACACACACACACACACACACACACACACACACACACACACACATATATATATATACCATATATATATATATATATATATACCATAATTTATTCAGCCACTCCCCAATTGATGGACATTCACTCAATTTCCATCACAAATAGGGCTGCTATGAATATTTCTGTACAAATGATATTTTTACTTTTTTTTTCCTGATGTCTTTAAGGTATAGACCCAGTAGTGGTATTGCTGGATCAAAGGGTATGCCCATTTTTGTTGCCCTTTAGGCATAATTCCAAATTGCTTTCCAGAAAGGTTGGATGAGTTCACAGCTCCACCAACAATGCATTAGTGTCCCATATTTCCCACATCCCTTCCAACATTGACCACTGTCTTTTCTGATCATATTGGTCAGTCTGAGAGGTGTGAGGTGGTACCTTAGAGATGCTTTAATTTGCATTTCTCTAATCAGTAATGATTTAGAGCAATTTTTCATGTGACTATGGATAGCTTTGATTTTCTCATCTGTATATTGCCTCTGCAGATCCTTTGATCATTTGTCAATTGCGGAATGGCTTGTTTTTTTTTTATTACATTTGTCTCAGTTCTGTGTATATTTTAGAAATGAGTCCTTTGTCAGAAATACTAGTTGTAAAAATTGTTTCCCAATTTACTACATTTCTTTTGATATTGGTTCCAGTGGTTTTGTTTATACAAAAGCCTTTTAATTTAATATAAACAAAATTATCTAGTTTGTTTTTAATGATGTTCTTCATCTCTTCCTTGGTCATAAACTGTTTCCCTTTCCATAGATCGGACAGGTAAACTATTGCTTGATCTTCTAGTTTGCTTATAATATTGCCTTTTATGTCTAAATCCTGTACCCATTTTGATCTTATCTTTGTATAGGGTGTGAGATGTTGGTCTAATCCAAGTTTCTGCCATACTAACTTTCAATTTTCCCAACAATTTTTAATCAAAGAGAGTTCTTATCCCAGAAGTTGGACTCTTTGGGTTTATCAAATAGCAGATTACTATAATCATTTCCTGCTATCTCTTTTGCACATAGTCTATTCCACTGATCTACCACTCTGTTTCTTAGCCAATACCAGACAGTTTTGATGACTGATGCGTTATAATATAATTTTAGATCTGGTAGAGCTAAGCCACCTTCTTTTGTACTTTTTTTTTTGTTAAATCCCTGGAAATTCTTGACTTTCTATTTCTCCATATGAATTTACTTACAATTTTTTTCTAACTCATTAAAGCAATTTTTTGGAATTTTGATTGGTAAGGCACTAAATAAGCAGTTTAATTTAGGTAGAATTGTCATTTTTATTATATTAGCTCAGCCTATCCATGAGCAGTTGATATTTGCCCAGTTATTTAAATCTGATTTTATTGGTGTGAGAAGTGTTTTGTAGTTGTTTTCATAGAGTTTCTGAGTCTGCCTTGACAGACTCCCTAATATTTTTATATTATCTGAAGTTATTTGAATGGGATTTCTCTTTCTAGCTCTTGCTGCAGTATCTTGCTAATAATATATAGAAATGCTGAGGATTTATGAGAACTTATTTTATATCCTGCAACTTGCTAAATTTGCTAATTGTTTCTAGCAGTTTTTTAAGATTTTTTTTTTAGGATTCTCTAGGTATATCAATATGTCATCTGCAAAGAGTGAGAGTTTGGTTTCTTCCTTCCCAATTCTAATTCCTTCAATTTCTTTTTCTTCTCTAATTGCTGAAGTTAACATTTCTAACACAATATTGAATAGTAGTGGTGATAATGGACATCCTTGTCTCACTCCTGATCTTATTGAGAATGCCTCTAGCTTATCCCCATTGCATATAATGCTTGTTGATGGTTTCGGATAGATACTGCTTATCATTCTAAGGCATAATCCATTTATTCCTACACTCTTTAGTGTTTTTTAGTAGGAATGGGTGCTGTATTTTGTCAAAGACTTTTCAGCATCTATTGTTAGAATCATATGATTTCTGATAGTTTTGTTACTGATAATGTTAATTAAACTAACAGTTTTCCTAATATTGAACCAACGCTGCATTCCTGGGATAAATCCTGCTTGGTCATAGTGTATTATCCTAGTGATAACTTGCTGTAATCACTTTGCTAAAATTTTATTTAAGATTTTTGCATATGGATTCATCAGGGAGATGGGTCTATAATTTTCTTTCTCTGTTTTGACTTTTCCTGCTTTAGGTATCAGCACCATATTGGTGTCTTTAGAAAGAGTTAGGCAGAGTTCCATCCTCACCTATTTTGCCAAAGAGTTTATATAGAATTGGCACCAATTGTTCCTTAAATGTTTGATAGAATTCATTTACGAATCTATCTGGCTCTGGAGATTTTTTTCTTAGGGAGTTCAATAATGGCTTGTTGAATTTCTTTTTTCTGAGATAGGGTTATTTAGGTATTTAATTTCTTCTTCATTTTATTGAGCAACTTACATTTTTGTAAATATTCACCTGTTTCCACTTAGATTATCAAATTTATTAGCATACAGTTGGGTAAAATAATTCCGACTTTTTACTTTAATTTCCTCCTCATTGGTGGTGAGTTCACCTTTTTCATTTATGATACTGACAATTTGGTTTTCTACTTTCTTTTTTAATCAAATCAGCCAGAGATTGATCAGTTTCATTGGTTTTTTCATAAAATTTTTTTTTAATAATTTTTAAAATTTTTCTACCTACACAAGAAGCACAAATATAAATTCTCTATTTGCAAAAATCTACCCAGCCACTAGGAGATCCTCTCAGAGATAAGACTTCTTGAATCTCTGAGATGCAAGGTTATGTGTTATAGAGAAAAGTAAAGATGAATATATTCTCAAAAGTTTGTTTTTTTTAATTTTGAGTGTCTTTTGAAATGACAAAAAATAACTGTTTGGTATATCTTCAAGTCAGGGCAGCTAGGTGACACCAGATCTGAAGTTAGGTAGATGGTAGTTCAAATCCAATTTCAGATACTCACTGTGTGACCCCAGGGCAAGTCACTTAACCCTGTTTAACTCAGTTTCCTCATTTGTAAAACTTGAGAAGGAAATGTCAAATCACTCCTCTATCTTTGCCAAGAAAGCTTCAAATGGAATAGGGTCAAAAAAAGACAGACACGACTAAACAAAAACCAATAATTACTTGTGAGTTAGGGTTGGGATTTCAGTTCTGCTTTGTACTATCATGTGTCACAACCTTTTAGAGTCTCAGTTTCTTCCTTAGTAAAACAAAAGGGTTTAATGAAATGAAAAAGCTTTATGTCCATTCCCAGTTCTATACCTATGAACCCAAGATCCTTAAGCATACAATTAACAATTAATAAAAGTATAATGAATTGTGTCCCCAGGTTGGAGCCCAGAATCCAACTCCTAAACCAGTAAATCAGATTAGGATTTGTGAAATGCTTCTTTTCTCTTACAGAAATAGCCAAATGAGACCAAGCAGCAAGAGATTAAAGAGAATGCTGAACTTGAGCAGCTAGAGTATTAGCAACCAGTGAGGACTGGCATCAAAGGACTGTGGGTTAGAAAAGAGTAGGCTGACTGTTGGAAGGCATTGGCAAGAGGAAACTCAAATTATTTATCCCTTTTAAAGAAACCTTTCTTCATTTCCATAAATTAACATCTCAACAATATTACTCTGAGTTTAAGTAAGTAATTTAATCTCAGAGATAAAACTTTATTATCTCTAAAATATGGGGGCGGCTAGGTGGCTGAATGGATAGAGCACTGGCCCTGGTGTCAGGAGTACCTAAGTTCAAATCTGACCTCAGACACGTAATAATTACCTAGCTGTGTGGCCTTGGGCAAGCCACTTAACCCCATTGCCTTGCAAAAACTAAAATATGTATATGTATAGTGTGGTAAGAGGATTGGGCTACCTAACCTCTAAAAACTCTTCTAACTTTATATAAATCTATGAACCTTGTGAAATAGCAAGAGAGAGGTGTTATTAACTCAAGTTCACAGAGGAAGAAAATAAAGTCCAAGGAATTTGCCAACCTAAAGAAAATTCAACTCTAAATTAGAAAATTGGATTAATCTTGGGGTAAGAACCATCACACACACACACACACACACACACACACACACACACACACACATATATATGAAATTGACCTAGAATTAATTTCTTGATTCCTAAACCCAAGTTATTTCCATTAAATTATACTACCTCCTGAAATAAATATTTTAAATAATTTTAGGAAAGAACATAAGGTAGAACAAAAGTTGCCTTTGGAATCAGAAGACCTAGGTTCAAATTCTAAGTTATTTATTAATTGTGTGATATTGAGCAAGTTAACCCTTTTGGGTCCCACTTTAATTGACTATAAACTCAAGGAGTAGAAATAGATGTCTTCTGAAGTATCTTCCAATTACAATACCTTGATTATTTAATGACAATTTTTATTTTATTTTAAAGGTTAGGGAAATTTAACTTGAGTTAGAGATGTATGTGTTTCAAGTCATTTGGGTCTCTAGTATAAGTGGAGTTTCAATATTCAAATTCTATGAAATTTTTGACATCTAAAATATAGACCAAAATCACTAACACTATTTTCATTTTGATGGTTTATGACTGTGAATCATGGTGCTCCATGATCTCAGAAGAATTTGTTGTAGATGATCCAAAAAGATGGTGAAAATCCCCACAGTGATTGTTAGTAAACTACAGCTTATTACAGTTCATGATTTGTGTCACCCAAAGTAATGTAAAAGATATCATCACGGACATAAATCATTAGAAAAATGACACATGAGGATCAAATGTAGGGACAGGGACTACTTAGCTTGAAGGAAGTATGATAAGGGGAATATGAACGAATGAATGAAAACACATAATATGTTTAGTTACTGTACTAAGTAAGCAGTAGTGTATCACTAAGGTGATACAAAAACAAGTGAGACTCTACTCTCAAGTAGCTTGCATTTAACAAAAAGAACAGCTAGAAGGGAACAGATACGTTTTGGAATTGTCCTGAAAGTGACTTGGAAGTCTCCTTTAGGGCAAGATAAGGGAAAATTCAGATTCCAGTGGAAGGGAGTTGAGAAGGTTGACCAAATCAGCATGGCAACATAGTTTGGAAATAGCAAGTAATTAAATTTGAATCACAGTTTCAAGCTAGGCAAGGTTTTGAAAACTCACCACCCTCCAATACTTGAAAAATGATAATGTGGAAGGAGAATTAACACAATTTTTAGTCTGACCAAGGAAGAGTAAAGCAGGACTCTCACCTTCTTATTGCACAATACTTTGCCCTTTACTAACATAGCATTAACTTTCTTGATTGCTATTGAACAAAGTTATCTCACAGTGAATGAATTTCATTAAATCCTCTGGGTACTACACAATCCAATGGTAGGGTTTTAATTTTTTTTTTCTATTTTTTTTTATTCTCTCCTCCCTAGACTAGAGCTAGAAAAGGACCTTAATGGTCATCTGGTCTAATATCCTTGTTTTATAGATTACTAAACAAAATTCCAGAGAGACTAAACTCTGATTACAAAGTAAGTAAATGACAGAATCAGGCCTCTAGCTTGGGTCTCCTGCTTCCCAGTTCAGGGCTTGTTCCACTATGCTATACTGCCAAGACCACTTTCTATAATTGACTCTGTAATACCCAGTTTAGCATTTTTTTCCAGGGTGTATTTAGCCAACATTTTAGGTCAGCTGAGTAGTTTATAAACAGCATTCTATAAATACTACTTTGTGTGTGGCTATATTTTCAATGTTAGGAAAATAGATATATTGACCAGTCTTGAGTCTTGAGTCTCCTCTAATTTATTTACCACAGCATCAGTTGAACCAAGTTCAGAGACACTGAAGCTTATCATACCTATTTCTACCTTATTCTGTAGAACCCTGCATAAGATGAAAGGGAGCTGTTTGGTGATGTCCCTATGACATTATGTGTGGTTACTGGCATAGTCTTATGGCTTCTGAAAATCAAGAAAGAGGTTCAAAGAAAAAGAGCTGAGGCAGAAGAATATGGCTCTGGAATTGAAGGTGAAATGTGAAAAAATCAAAGAAAGAGGAAAAGTTTCTGTAGTAAAATGCCATGTTATTCTTAGTATCCAAAATTTGGAAACTAAGTTGTTTTTCTTTTTATAAAATTTGTTCAATGTAGGGGAGACATTATAGGAAGGAAAGGCACATTTTTTAAAAATACTTGTTATTTAAAAAATAAAAATACTGTAATAAACTATTTTTAAAAAGAAAAAAGCTTATTAAAGGTCACTTTAGGATGAGTAAAAGTAGGAACCACTTGTGACTAGTGCTGTCCATTTATATCAATATTTATAAAAAAGAAATTGCTTACCTTTAATGTCATTTTCAAGAGAGGGTACTCATAGAATCCCACAGAACATTTAAAGCAAGGCTGTTCAACATTTTTACTAATGATTTAGATGAAGGCAAAGATGACATGCATTGGTATCTGCCCCACAATTTATAATCTTATAGAATTGCCTAGAACATGGGTTAGTTACTGTGACAGGGAATATTAAGGTCATTCCTTAAGACTCCTAGGCTCAGCTTCCCATTACACCAAACTATCTTTTCATATAAATTTATTTTACAAAATCTTGCATATAATAGTTAATCAATAACTATTTGAGTAAATAAATGGATTTTACACACATTTCTAATCAACCAGATTATCTAGTTTCTTAGCTGACAAGCAGAACAGGAGCAGCAATTTAGAAGGGAGCAGAGGGGAAAATAGCATGGACAGCAGCAAGAAGAAATATCTGAAAACTTGAAGAAGAAACATAAAATTTTAAAAACTATAAAAATCATACCTATGAACTCAAGGCAGAGCATTCTGGTGCAACCTACTGCAGGGGAAATCAACCATTTGTACCTCATTAGCTCCTGAGGTATTTTGAATAAGATTTAATACTGATCCTAGTGAGAACTCCCAATGATCAAAGATTAAATTATATTTAGTTTACTCTGTTTAAGAAGGCAGGGTAGCCTGTTATCTATACCACTAAAATTGACTAAAATAATAGTATTTTAAGAAGTACGTTTTTATTAACCCATTGAGTTGGTTCATCAGTTAAGTAAGTTAGACTGGAGTGGTGAAAAACTTGATAGGAGAGATCAATTAAAAGCTATTGTAGTAATCTTTGTTATTCAATCATTTCAGTTGTGTCCTGTTCTTCATGACCCCATTACAGTAATCTAGGTGAGGGCCTGAAATAAGATAGCTGTTGTATGAATGAAGAGAAGGAGTTGAAGATAGCATAAATGTAGATAGAAAGGGCAAGTTTTGGCAATTAAATGGATAGATGGGGTGAGGGAGAAGTCTGCAAAAGTTATAAACCTTGAGAGGCATCTTTGACAAGAAATAGGGAAGTTTGAAAACCCTATAGTGAGGTTATTTTTCTTTTAGGTTTTTTGCAAGGGAAATGGGGTTAAGTGTCTTGCCCAAGGCCACACAGCTAGGTAATTATTAAGTGTCTGAGACCGGATTTGAACCCAGGTACTCCTGACTCCAGGGCAGGTGCTTTACCCACTGCGCCACCTAGCTGCTACCATGAGGTTATTTTTCCACCAACATCTACAGCTCATTTATTCTCTGAGCATACCAGAAAAATGAAGATTGCTGTGTTTGGTTTTTTTTTTCCTTACTGCCTACTCAGTTGCTTTAGTTTAGTCACAGATTGATTACTTGGAGGTCAATAATGACAAGCAAATTGCCTGTCTCCAAAGAGGGATGGTGTGATTCTAAACACAAACCTCTACTTCAGATCACCAAATGCCTCAACTAGTATTTGAAGATTATATGAGTTTTAAATGCTAAAAATGTTTTGATCCAGACATGTCTATCAATATTAATTCAAAGAGAAACATCAATGAAATTTAAGAGAACTCTGAATTCTAAATGATTCATCTGAACTTCCATATTATCATGTGATAATGCTTAATTGTTAAAAAACACTAGGTTAAAATGTTCCTTGGAATTCCTTTATCTTCAGTTTTGAAAATATTTGTTTTTTGTTGTTTCTTATCTAAAAAGCTGACCTTTTTTTTTCATCTCTGGTAAAAATGTGAGTTTATTTATCATTACTAAACACAACTTCAGAAGGGCTGTCCTGAGTTCATTCTCCAAACCTGTGATTCCTGATTTTATTTTAAATTTTAGTAATGAGTTTCGTGTCCAGAATGCGTTGTGTGACACACTGGAATCTGTGGCCACCTATCTGTGATCACAGAGATCCATACAACATCACAAGAGATATCTATAGGATACTAGAATAAGAAGAGATCTTAAAAATCATCTTTTATGGGAAGCAGAAGAGAATAATGTACAGTGATAGACTCAGAGCCAGGAAGATATCAAATATCAAATACCGCTTTTGATACTTATTATGGGTGTGACCATGAGAGCATTTTGTAATCTTGCTGAGTTTCATTTTCCTCCTCTGTATAGAAGAGATAATAACACCTGTCAGACCTACCTCATAGGGTTATGAAGATAATGTATTTATCATTCATTACTCTCTCTTTCTCCAGTTCTATGGTTATTCTTTCTGAGCCTTAGGAACATAAGCTTTTCTCCCACTTCCTTGCCTTTGAACTTGCTGCCCCTATGCCTGAAATGTTCTCTCTTTTTTTTCCTCTCTCTCTTAGAATCCTTTTTCTCCTATGAATTGTCACCTTCTACACAGAACTTTTTCCTATAGTGACTTTTACTGTCTTTCAACATAGTTTGTTTCAATGTGACTAAAATCATTCATTTTCTTTCTCTCCAAAGTCACCCCTCTTTCCAAACTTCTCTATTTCTGTCAAAGATGCCTCTCAAGGTTCATAATCTAACTAGCCATTGTTCTTGTTTTTTCTTTGCTCTCCTTTACCTCACTGATACAATTAGTTGCCAAATCTTGCCCTTTTTATCTTTACAGCATCTATGGCCTCCAACTCCTCTCTACTCACAACTACCATCTTTGCTCAGGTGCACATCAACTCTCATTTAGATGATTCCAATAACCTGATAATTGATCTTTCCTGTGCAGTTTCTCACAACTCCAGTAGAGTCAACACATTGTTGTAAAGTCATTTTTCTTAGTCACTTTCCCCTTGTGAATCCCTTACTCAACCAACTCTAGTGGCTTCCTGGTGTCTAGGATAAAATATAAACTCTTCTGTTTAGCTTTTAAAACCTTATGCAATCTTTCTCTTTTCTCTCTTTAGATTCATTGAACATTGCTCTATTTCCTGGAGTCTGTAATCCAGTCAAAATGGAGTATATGACACATACATAGATACATACATGATACTGCTTCTCCTGTCTTTGGGTTTGGCCATTCCTTTCCTTCCTCTCCCTTACAAGAGTCACTCTTTCAGCTCAGACATCATCTTTTGCATGAAAATATACAGCTTCCTTCTCTCCCAAGCTAATATATATTGAACTATCTTGTATGGATTTGTATTTATTCTCTTTATGATTTATATATGTATACTTGTAGTCTGACATATGGTAAGAGTTTAGTAAGTAAGTACTGATTGATTGAAAAGGATTTTAGGAAGAAGAGATGAGGAGTGCATAGCAGCCAAGTCAAATTGGGCAAAGAGGTTGGATAGGAAGTGTTTTGTGTTAGAAATAGAGATCTGTTTATCTGAATTGTGGAATGGGAAAAATGTACAAAGAATATAGAGAGAGCTCGGGGAGAAGTTGTGAAGGTCTTTAAGAGCTAAATAGAGGAGTTTATCTTTGATTCTAGAGAGACTAGGAAGCCACTGGAGTTGATCAAGTAGAGGATTCCTATGGTCAGATCTGTGCTTTAAGAAAATTATCTTGACAGCAGCTTGGACTGGAGTGATGAGAGACTTGAGGCAAAGAGACAATTTAAGAGATTATGGCAATTATCTGGTAAGAGGTGATGAAGGCTTATACTAAGGTTATGTGAGAGGAGAAAGGGGATCAGAGATAAGAAATGTTGGAGAGATGATGGTGGCAAGATTTGGCAAGTGATTGGATAGATATATGGGATAAAGAAGAGCAAGGATTGAGAACAAGAGCACAATTAACCTGGGAGATTGAAAGAATAACAGATGTGAAGAAATTTGCAAGATGGTTGGGTTTGGGAGGGTAAGGATGAATTCTATTTTGGACATTCCAGGACTTACTTTAATTTAGCAACCATGATTTTCTATCCACTATTTTAACTTCTTCCAATCTCAGAGATAGTCATGCTACCTTTCTCAAAATCTAGTTCCATTTCCGGCTCCTTTTCCTACCCTGCCATCAAATGTAAGTTTCTCAAGGACAGGGACTGTTCCTTTTTTGACTTTGTATTACTAGCACCTTTGATAGTGCCCCACACAAAGCAAGCTACTAATAAATGTTATTGACACTCATTTTATTGATGGAAAAAGCTAGGGTATTAAGAGATTGCATGATTTTACATAGTCACATAGAAAATCTTTGGCAAAGGTGCAAACAGCTTATCTTATTCTTGGTCCAGTGTTCTACCAATCTCTAGGTTAAATTGTCAGTTAAGATTTCTTTCTATTAACAAACATGATTTCCTTAAGTGAACTACAAAACATTAATATTGCAAAACAAGATCCCAAGCTATGGACATGACAAGAGTGAAGTTATGCTATTAAATTTCTTTTAAAGGAATGAGTAATAAACTGAGTTAGTGTAATAAGCCCAATCAGCTGGGCAGATCACAGGGAAAGCAAGCTCATTCACACTTCTACTCATTTCTTTAAGGCTACTCATTAAACCCTAAACTCCTGATGACATTAGTGCATAGTAATAATAAAAGATCATGCAAGAACACTCCCAGCTGTTTCCCCAAATTTTTTCCAAATGCATGTTATGCATTCATCACCACTATCATACATGATTTGTTAGCTCCCATTGTCCACATGATGCTATTCTAGGTGCCACATGAAAAAAGAACAAAGGGGAAACTAATAGAGTAAAGCAGGAATATTGTCAGATTCATAAGCTTGAAAGCAGAGGAGACCTCAGTTTTCTTCAAATTTAACACCTACACTTACCAAGAGTGCAGCAAACAAATCAAACAAATATTTATTAAGCACCTACAAAGTGCCAGTCACTGCGTTAGAGACTGAAAATAGAAAGACAAAAATAAAATAGTTCCTGCCCTCAAGGAATTTAGACTGAATTTGGGGAATTAACACAACACAGAATAAATACAAAGGAAAAGGGTGGAGCCCTGGCTGCTAAAGGAGATTTACAAAGGCTTTTAGGAGAAAACTACACACAAACTTTGAAGTTGGAGCTTTGTAGTGAGCTCAGGCTTTTAAGAGGTGAAGGTGTAGAGGGACAGCCTATACAAAGAGATGGAGATGGAAGATGAAATGTTGTGTGTGTGAGGAACAGCAACAAGACCATTGACTTTCAGAAGAGGGCCTGAAGTGGAAAGATGTATCTTTAAACCTGGAGAAATAAATCAGAGACTGTAGAGATCTTTAAATATCAAATGGAGGATTTTTATATTTGAACTCAACTGTATAGGGATAATGACAAGGGTTTTCAGGTAGTCAGGAGGAGAGAAGATTGCAAGAAAGAGATAGCAGGAAAGTCACAGGTTGGAGAGAAACAGTACTAGGAAAGAATTTCAGTATTTGATTCTAATAGAATAGCAATGATGATGAGGTTTTCAGGTACAGAAAAGGGGAAAAGAGAGAATGTATGCAGTGGCCTCTATTTTTGGAGTAAAATATAAGTTGATGTCCTATGCTGAGAGAATGGTGAGAACAGCATTCTGGGAACCTTGATCATATTTGTCCTTTGTTCTTGAAGACCATAACTTCAGGGAGGTGATGCCATGACATGTACATGAATTGGATTTGAATGAGGGGGTATTATGCTAAGTCACGGGTCTTACTTTCTCCCCTGGAGTCATCTGGGTTCAGTGACCACTTTTGAATCAGGATGACTGGAGAGAGCCCTGTATGTGAGAAACTCGTAATTAAGTGCCTTCCCAAGTCACACAGCTAATATCTATCTGAAGACAGATTTTAACTTGGGTTTTCCTAGCTTCTGTCCACCTCACCATCTAGCTACTCTAGACAGGAGACTTGGGAGAGGTTTGGAGCACCCCATGTGGAAATTCCAAGCAAGAGGCAATTAGGAAAGAGTTGAATAATAGACTTGAATCAAGACCTAGATGAGATTAGGAACCCAAGCTCTCATGAATTCAGCTGGCATGGTAATATGACTTCCTCCACCATATTTCAACAATAGGTGAGTAGGAGCAGAGGAGGTAGATCATGGGGAGGTGTTAATTCTAGGGAAACCTTAACACATAGTTCTCCCATTGCTTGACAATCTCTAGGGACTGGAAAGTCACTTTCTCACAGGCCTCATTTTTTTTTTAACAATTCTAATTCTTAGTTTGTTCTCTTTTGAGGAGCTTAAATCAGATTTACTATAACTTTGAATCATTTGGTTTTACTTCTTCCCTTTGGCTCCAAAGAAACACAAATCTCATAATCCCCCATCCATATAGGTACTCTTTAAAGATTTAGAGACTCCCATGACATCTCCCTTGTCTTCTCTTCAACTGGTCATCTTATGTCACATCTTTAATTCCCCTTTCCAATCCTGGTCACTCTCCAGCTTGTGGTTTTTTAACTTCTAATGCATGTTCCCCAGAACCAAAAACATTACTGTAAATGTAGACTAGCCAGGAGGATAGTGAAGCTAACCCCTCCTTAGATAGTGGATACTATGTTTCTATGAATACAATCTAATCTAAGATAACATTAGCCCTTTTAGCTGGTACATTATGCTTCTGAACTAAATTAAATAGGTAGTTTTTCACAACCATTTTCAGTTATTTCTCCTTAATTCCTTTTATAGTCATTGAATATAATTTTTTAATTCAAACACGACTGCATTTATCCCCAATCAGCTTCATTTTGTTAGCCTCAGCTCATCAGTCTTGCTCTCAAGATCTTTTTGGATTCTATTTCTGCTATTCAACCATAAATAAACACACAGATATGAAGATAATATTACCAGAATTTTTTCAAAAAATGAGTATTTACAATTTTTTTAGCTTTTCTGAGAAAAAGTTGGGGGCGGCTAGGTGGTGTAGTGGATAAAGCACCGGCCCTGGAGTCAGGAGTACCTGGGTTCAAATCCGGTCTCAAACACTTAATAATTACCTGGCTGTGTGGCCTTGGGCAAGCCACTTAACCCCGTTTGCCTTGCAAAAAAAAACACCTAAAAAAAAAAAGAGAAAATGTCAACAAGAGGAAGTTCATGTAGCCTACATAGTCTTTGAAACTCAGCTCAAACGCCTCCCTTCATTCCCCAGTTATCTATCCTTCAATGATTTCCCCACCCTACTCCTGGAAATTACCTTTCTTTCCTTGAATGTTGCTCATTTCAATTATTCCTATGTTGAAAGCTAAGATTAGTTAGATGACAAGAGAACACCTCATCCTCAATATAGTCAAATGATGAGACCCAGTGAATGGAAAGTATTTATTAAGCCATTATGTGTCAGATACTGAACTAAGGGTATATAAATACAAGCAAGCAAAATAGTCTTTCAGATAGCTTAAACTCTAAAGGAGAAACAATACTTATGAGGCAGTAGTAGTGTTTTGGACATGAAAATCAGAGGAAATGCTGATGGTTGATTGGACAACAGATTGACACGTCCTTACCAGAAATGGTGGTACTGATTTATATACTGTCCTAAGTGCTGGAGTTGGAAAGCAGGTAGGGCAGAAGGGTTTGAAGAGCTGAGGAAGTATGACATGGAGATGTCTAGGAAGTGGCCGACCTGAAACTGGGGCTGGATCGAATGAAAGATCATTAATCAAAATTCAGGATCACAACAAGTTAGTATGGTTTAAAAAAAGTAATTCATTCCAAGAAGTCTCTGTTTATACCTGTTAACCCAGACAGAGCAAGCAAAACAGTTCTTCAGATAGCTTAAACTCTAAAGTGGAAAAGAATACTTATGGAAGAGTGATAGTTTTTGAATATGAAAGTCAGAGGAAATGCTGATTTTAGTTAGCAAAGAGGTAAGAGAGAGATATCAATAGAGAGATTGTATGTGTGGATGTGTATGTGTGTGAATGTGTATTCATATGGGCAGCTAAGTAGCAAAGTAGATCGAATGCAGAGTTTGAAGTCAGGAACACTCTCATCTTGAGTTCAAATTTGACCTCAAATACTTATTGTCTGTGTGACCATATTTGCCTCAGTATCTTCACCTGTAAAATGAGCTGGAGAAGGAAATGGAGAATCATTCTAGTATCTTTATCAAGAAAATTCCAAACAAGGTCACAAAGAACAACCGTAAAAATATATACATATACACATGCATATGTACATATGTTCATATATATGATTATGAAAAATTTTGTGACTTTTGGGGAATAATCTAGTCATATTTGTATATATAAAATATATATATATATAAAATATATAAATATACATGCATGCATGCACATATGATGATGATGATGCTTGATCTTTGTTCCTGAAGAAGAAGAAGACCATGAGATCAGGGAGGTGATATCCTAACAAGCATATGAATTAGATTTGAGTGAGGGGCAGCTGTGCTAAGTCACCAGCCTCACTTTCTCCTCTGGAGCCATCTGAGTTCAGTGGTTAGGTATGAATCAGGACATATCTGAGGTTGGTAAATATCTGAGGTGAGATTTGAATTTGGGTCTTTCTGACTTAAGGGTCAGTATTCTACCCACTGCACCACTTAGTTGTAGCTATATAAATATTCTTTGCACTTTTTTTGTGTGGTAGAAAAAACTGGAAACAAAGTAAATGCTCTTTAATTGGTGAATAGTTAAAAAATGATATATGAATTCAATAGAATATTATTGCATATAAGAAGTAATGAATAAGAGGAACTCATGGAAACATTGGAAGATTTTATATATATGTATATATATATATATATATATATATATATATATATATATGAAATAGTACAGAGTGAAGAATCAAGAAACCTATATGCAATGACTAAAAAATAAATTAAAAAGATCATTTAAACAAAGCCTCATGCTGTGTAATTGTAATGATATAAAGACATGAAGAACTGGTCTTTGGAGAGGTGGGGGACTATGGCATTGAAATTGTCAGATGTGGTAGCTGTGGCAGTTTGTATTGCAGAAATATTTTTCTTTCTTACATGGGAAAGTATACTAGGGGGACAGTTAATCAGTCAAGAGTCAATAAGCATTTGTTAAACTACCTAATGTGTTTCAGTTTGTGTGTCGGTTTATTTAGTGGAGGAAACAATATGGTAGCAATGATATATAAACAAGAACAAATTGCTGTGATAAAACTAGAGGAAAAGAATTGGGAAAGACTTCTTGCAGAAGGTTTAAGTGGGCCTTGAAGAAAGCCAGGGCATCCAGGAACAAAGAAGAGGGAAAGAATTCCAATATGGGAAAAAGCCAGTGAAAAGGCACTGTCAGGAGGTAGAGTACTTTGTTTGGGAGAAAGGTAATATCTATAAATCACCTTCATATGAAAACAATGAACCTTTTTAAAAAAAACAAATAAGTGAAACAAATTATACAAGACTAACCTGGTTTTCATTTTTGGCAGGTAGGCCATGGAAATGTTAAAAATATAGGTTACCTAGATTTAGAAAAAACTTTTGACAAAGTTTCACATACTATCCTTTAGGACAAGATAGAAAAATGCAGTTCAAATGATTTAGTTAGGTGACATTAAAATTGACATTGAGTAGTTAAATGTAAAACGCAGTTAATGCCATCTTGGAGAGAGCTTTAATGTAGTGCCCCCCCCCATCTGTCTTTGACTCTGTACTACAATATTTTGTTAATGACTGTCACAGATGGCATATTGATCAATTTGCAGATGTGTTAAAGCTGGAAGAGATACCAAACACACTGGATGACACAGGGTTAGGATTCAAAAAGATTTCATATAACTAGAATGATTGATCAAAATAAATATGATTAAATGCATTGGAAATAAATGTAAAGTCTTATATCATATCCAAAAATAAAATTCCCAAATGTAAAGTAAGGGAGATATGACTAAGCAGTAGTTCTTGTTAAAATTACCTGAGTTTTTTTTTTTCTTAACATAATGAAAGTAGAATATAAGGCAATAATTTAAATAAAAGCCAAGAAAAGCCAAAATAATCTTGGGCTGCATGAAGAGAGACATAAAACATATAAAGTCATAAAGAGGGAGGTAAAAGTCCTTGTTGTACTCTGTCCTGTGCAAACTACATTTCAAGTATTTTGTTCAGTTCTAGGGATCATATTTTAGGAAGCCCATATGATGAGATGAAATATGTCCAAAGGAAGGTAACCAAATTGGTGAGAAGACTTACAAACTATATCTGAGGGTATGATTTGAAGAAACTGGAGATATTTGACCTAGACAAAGGAAGATTTATGTAAATATGTTAGTTGACTTCTTTTTCTACTTGACTCTATAGGACATAATTAAGACAATTTTCTATAGGACAGGATTAAGAACAATTTTCAGAAACAGGGATTTATAGTTAATCAAGGAAGAAATTCCTAACAGAATCATCCAAAAGGGTAACTAGCTGCTTTCCCTTTACAAGATGTCTCCAAGTCAAGACTGGATACCCCTTGGGGATGTTGTAGCCTAGGTGACTTTGAAGATCCCTTCCTATTCTGAGATTCTATGATTTGTATATCTGTTATATTATCCCTTCTCAACTACATGAAGGGAGGATCATATCTTCTCATTTTTGTATATTAAATCCTTTTTTTGCACAGTGTTCTGAACATAGGAATAGGGATTGGATCCACAGTTTCTTTGATTTAGATAACTTTTCAGCTGAAGGCATTCTTTCTATTAATATAAGTCAACACCTTCTCTAGAATTTAAAAGTCTCAGAGAGCTGTCTGGAGTGGCTTTTGTGAGATCACATAGCAAGTATATGTCAGAGGCAGGTTTTAAATCCAGATCTCATTGACTTTGAGTTCAACTTTCTGATCAGAATATGACCCTTGAACATATATTTCTTTTATTAAAATGTCATCTTAGAGAATGAAGGAACTTTAAAAAGCAATGAATACCAGCCTCTTCCCTCTAAAAAGGATATTCTATACCATCTAACTCTGGTAACCTCAAAGAGAATAGTTATTCTATGCTGAAAATTCTCTAGGAAAGAACAATATAGAACATCTCTCCTTATTATGCCTATCAGTATTTAACAGCCCTTACTAGAGGGGAACAGTTGAAAACAAAGCAATCAATACCTTTGACCAGTGTCTAACTGGTTGATCCTTTAGCAACAGTATTTGATATACAAAGCAAAGGAAAGATACAATAAGTATATGTTATCTTGTTCTTTCAAAGGGCTGAATCTTGCCATCTGTGAAGCAATTTAATTTTTATTATACTGGAATCCAGTGAGACTGTCCTGCAGTTCCTTTATAAACAGCAACCATGCTTTAATCGCAGACTGTCCCATTGGGCCTAATTGAAATATTACATTATTCAGTGCATTCAGTTTTGATGGGATGAGGTTCTCCTGTAATTTATATATCCTTGGGGTAATGTACACTTTTTATAGAGACATAATTTTGGAAGCAATTTTCCATAAAGTCACCATTAGCTTATAAATTTGAGATAATTAGACAATGAGCTCACTCACCTAACTTATCTGTGCCAATAATACTATATTGATGACAATACTTGTTCTAAAAATTACAGGATAAATTTTGAGAAAAACTAGCTTCTGAAGATGAAAAGTTTCATGGGGTTTTTTGACTTTTGGTAAATTCCTGTGTTTATGGTACATGCAAAATAAACACGTGAATTTATACTGAAGATGGTTTAATGAAATCAATTAATTCATTTTCAGAAAAAAAGGTATTCATGATCTCAGTGATAAAATGTATTAGCTTTAAAGTAAGAAAGTACCAATATTACTCAAGAACATTAAAAAATTTAAGGCAAATTTGGGTGAATTATTATATTGAATCGATTAATAATATTTGTTCCTTTTTAAGACTAATTTTCTCTGGGGCCTTTTAGCCTTTGCTGATTAGTATGACTGCATAAATTATAAATGAATGTTCTATTAATTTTCTTTCTTTCTCTCTTTTTCATCTGTTTCTCTCTTCTATCTGTCTTTCTTCTCTTTTTCTTTTGATGGGGCTGGAACTTTACAGGAAGAAGAAGAAATACAAGGAGAACCTCATTGTCTCGTGATGGAACATAAGGTTATAACAGGTAGAGTACAATAAATGGGCCCATCCTTCCTTTCCTGACTGCCATCTCTTGTTGTAGGACCAAAGGAGATGACAACTTTGTAGCTCATAAGAGATAGTCTCTGCTTTTCTAGTATGGCTGGTGGCATGTGATCAGAAATGCTACAGCTGTGATATATTCCAGGCATCTGGATCGTCTGGTTGCAATGCAGAAAATTGTTATTTTCAGGAAAAAATGACTGCATTCTTTGGCTAAGAAAAGCTGGTTGTACAAGTCTGGTGGAACAGTTTAGTGTTAAAATAACTAATATAAGTTAGTTATTGAAGTAGAAAGCATAGTTTGTGATGCATTTTTGGTGAAAAGGGGTTTTTGGTTTTTTTTTTTTTGCTTAAGTGAACAGATGATGAAATTGCTCTGCTATCTATTAAAGTGACAAGGGGGAAAGAGAAAGAGTTAAACTTAGAATCAAAAGCCAAGGTCAAATCTTGCCTCAAATACTTGCTGTGTGACCCTGCACAAGTTACATAATTCTGCCTGATTAACTTTCCTATCTGTGAATAATAACAGAACCTATATCTCCCATGATTGTTGTTAAGATAACATGAAATAATATTTGTAAACTTTAATATATTATATAAATCTAAGCTATTGTTAGTGCTATTGTTGCTTTGGGTCAAGGCTTGTTATAGTGCTTTACATGGGGCAAGTTTATAAATTAGTTTATAATTAAGTTCATTAATGATAATGCTAAAATGAAAATAATTACTCCTCTAATGGACTTAATAGAAAAGGCAAAGCTTTTACCTCTCCTTTCTAATTCTTGGTTTGATTTTCATGGAAATCCATGCTGAATTATCACAAGAATATTTGCTGTGAGCAAAGGCTCTTGTTCTCCTTTGTTCAAGTCAGTTTTCAGTTGTGTCTGACCCTTTTTGACCCTATTTCAGGTTTTCTTGGTTTGCCATTTGCTTCTTCATCTCATTTTACAGATGAGGAAATTGAGTTAAATAGAGTTAAGTGACTTGCTCAGGGTCACACAGCTAATGAGTGTTTAAAACCAGATTTGAATTGAAAAAAGATTAGTCTTCCTGACTTCAGGCCCAGCACTTTCTCCAATGTTCCACTTAACTGCCTTATACTTTTTTTTAAAGTTATTTGTTTATTCATTTTGAATTTTACAATTTTCCCTCATTCTCACTTCCATCCCCCCCATCCCCACAGAAGGCAGTCTGTTAGTCTTTACATTATTTCCATGGTATACATTAATCTAAGTTGAATGTGATGAGAGAGAAATCATATCCTTAAGGAAAACTGCCTTATACTCTTAATCAACCTAATAAAATTGAGGTTGTTAGCAAGAGAGGAGAATGGCTAGGACAAAGGTTGGCCACCTTTAAAATTCAAGGTACTAAACTGACTACTGGTGCTTTGTTTTAATGTGTTCTGAGACTACTGACTTTCAAAGGTAGGAGTAGGAACTGTGAATGTGAGCCAGTTTTAAAAGTGGTTAGTAAGGTAAGCAACTGAGCAGAACATCACTTAAAATTGTTAGAAATGTTACCTTCGGCATTTATAAGTTTCTACTCCTTAGGGTAAGGGATAATGGGAAATGTTATTGGTAATTGGGAGGTAGCAATATAAGTTTTGCAGCTAATAGAATTTTTGAGATTTATTGCTGTGTAATATTATTTTATACAGGCCAAATGTCCCCGTGGCACAGAACCAGATGGGCTTTTAGATACTTGTTATCATTCAATGAGGAAATTAAACCTTATGTCTAGAGTGGAGATTCTATGATTTTATAACCTCTCATGAAAACTTTTCCTAGATGTGAACTGATACTATGAAGCAACATACAAAGCATTAGAACAAGAAATTTAAATTTTTTAATTTTTCTGATGTCCTGAATCTTTAAGACCTTAACGTTTATTTTTGCCGGTATTCATTTTCTTTTACAACTAACTCACTTTCTTCTGTGCTCAGCCTTATCTAACTGGTTAACCTTGGCATTTAATTGCCATTTGGCATTTAATTCCCCACCAACACAAATTCTCTTGAAAATTATTAAGGTAGGGACAAGAAAGAGGAGAAACTTCTAACTTGTCTTTTGTTAAACTGCAGAGTGGTATCTTTGCTGATTCTCAAAGGCAGCACTGGGGGCTATTCAGGAACTTGTTACATCAATTTTCTTTGAGTTTGGTTTCTTTTAAATTTTGGTCCTATAGATAAATGACTTACTTATTTAAATCAGTGTTTTCTGATCATTCTAATCATTCTTTCAAGCATCCTCCTGGTAAGCATCTCATAATTTGAGGACAAGCAGGTTCCCATTAAATCTTTTGGCCTTTGGGCCTGAGAAGGAGCAAACTTCTACACAGAATTTTCTCTTATAGTTTTATATAATTTTCTTAGTGTGCCTTCAGGTTTTGTGATTTTCATTCACTCAACGACCAAGGTAAATAAGAGTACTTAAAATCTGAGAGCAAAATACTATAAACTGAAACAAAAATAAAGTTGAAAGAGGACACATAAAAATCCAAGTCATACCCATTTGGAAATGGGCTCTTTTTTGTTGTTGTTGCTGGGTTTTGGCTTACTGTCACTTGGATCCTAGCAGCTAATGACCTAATCCTTAGACACCTGAAATTCTATCCTGAGGTCTGTAATTTATACTTGAAGGAGTCAACCAAAGGGCAGTGACCTGTCAAGGACAGAGGCATAGATTTCTAGAAACAGAAGGAAGGGGGTCAATATCTTTCTCTAATAATTGAGTGAGTATAAGGACATGTTGTCTTGTCTAGAAAAGATTACTCAGTCCTCACCAAAGACCAGCTATCATTTTTTTTTTTTAAGTTTTTGCAAGGCAATGGGGTTAAATGTCTTGCCCAAGGCCACACAGCTAGGTAATTCTTAAGTGTCTGAGGCTGGATTTGAACCCAGGTACTCCTGACTCCAGGGCCAGTGCTTTATCCACTATGCCACCTAGCTACCCTGAGAGCGATTTTTTAAAAAAAATTTTAATTTTTTAATTTTTAAATATTTTATTTGAGTTTTGAGCTTTACAGTTTTTCTCCCAATCTTACTTCCCTCCCCTCCCCCCTTGCCACGGAAAGCAATCTGTCAGTCTTTATTTTGTTTCCATGTTGTACATTGATCCAAATGGAGAGAGAAATCACATCCTTAAGGAAGAAACAGAAAGTATAAGAGATAACAAGATCAGACAATAAGATAACTGTTTTTTTCTCTAAATTAAAGGGAATGCTCCTTGAACTTTGTTCAAACTCCACAGTTCTTTCTCTTGATACAGATGGTATTCTCCATTGCAGACAGCCCAAAATTGTTCCTGGTTGTGGCACTGATGGAAGGAACAAGTCCATCAAGGTCGAACATCACACCTATGTTGCTGTTAGGGTGTACAGTGTTTTTCCTGGTTCTGCTCATCTCACGCATCATCAGTTCATGCAAATCTCTCCAGGCTTCCCTGAATTCCCATCCCTCCTGGTTTCTAATAGAACAATAGTGTTCCATTACATACATATACCACAGTTTGCTAAGCCATTCCCCAATTGAAGGACATTTACTTGATTTCCAATTCTTTGCCACCACAAACAGGGCTACTATGAATATTTTTGTACAAGTGATGTTTTTACCCTTTTTCATCATCTCTTCAGGTTATAGACCTAGTATGGTATTGCTGGATCAAAGGGTATGCTCATTTTTGTTGCCCTTTGGCCATAGTCTGTAGAGCAATTTAGAACTGTGCCCAAAGAGCAGCAACCATGTGCAGACGCTTTGATCCAGCAATGCCATTACTAGGTCTGTATCCCAAAGAGATCATAAAAAAGGGGAAGAGTCCCACATGTTCAAAAATATTTGCAGCAGCTCTTTTTGTAGCGACAAAAAAGAATTATAATTTGAGTTTGAGATCATTTGAGGAATGGCTGAACATGTTATGGTCTGTGAATGTTGTGGAGTAAGATTTTTCTCTAAGAAAGCATAACCTGAGCGTCTAGGTGGCGCAGTAGATAGAACACTGGCCCTGGAGTCAGGAGTACTTGAGTTCAAATCCTTCCTCAGACACTTAATAACTACCTAGCTGTGTGGCCTTGGGCAAGCAACTTAACCCCATTTGACTTGCAAAAAATTAAAAAGAAAAAGCATGACCTGCTGGGTCATGGGAAGCACAGAAAGACTTGCATAAACTGATGCTGAATGAAGTAAGCAGTTAATATGAAGTGGTCATATTAACAACAAGATTGTAAGATAAACTATGATGGATGTAGGTCCTTTCAGCAGTTCAGTGATAAGGACAGTCCTGAGAAATCTGATTTAGAAAATACCATCCACATCCAGAGGAAAAACTATGGAGTCTGAATGTAGAACAAAGCATTCCAAAGCATTCACTTTTTAAAACTTTGTTTTTTCTTTCTTACTCATGTTTTTTCCCCTTTAGTTCTAATTCCTCTTTCACAACATGACTATAATATGAAAATACATTGAACATGTTTGTAGTGTACAACTTTTACCAGATTGCCTTGGGGAGGTGGAACATAGTAGAAAAATGTGGAACTCATAAAACTTGCAAATGTATTAAAGGTTGAAAACTGCCTTTGCATGTAATTGGAAAATAAAATTTTTTTATAAAAAGGATTTTCTTTGATTATTGTACTACTGAGAAGAGCAAGACCATCATAGTTGATCATCATACAATGTTGCTGTTGCTATTTATGTATACAATGTTTTTCTGGCTTTGCTCACTTCTTAGCAACAGTTCATACAATTTAAAGGATTCTTAACCTGAGATCTTTGGATTCACAATGGATAGATTTCTGGAGTTCAAAAATATTTTGATAATTGTATTTCTCTCTTTTTTTTTTTTTGCAAGGCAATAGGGTTGAGAGTCTTGCCGAAGGTCACACTGCTAGGTAATTAGAAAGTATCTGAAGCTGCATTTGAACTCAGGTCCTGCTGACTTTAGGGGGTGCTCTATCCACTGTACCATCTAACTGCCCCCTTGATATTTGTATTTCTAAATAATTGGTTTCTCTTATAATCCTATGCATTTTATTTTAGGTTGATAAAGGCAGTATTCTTAGAATTCAACAAGAATTCTTCATCAGACTGCCAGAAAGGGTTCATGACACAAAAAGGTTAAGAACTCTTGTGTTAGAGGAATTTCAAACATCAGGCAAAAGTGGTAGTCACAGAAGTACTGGGAGGACTAAGACTTTCCAAGTGTTACTGAAATCCCATCTACCCCATGAAGTGCTCATCTAGTTCAGCTATTTGTAAGGGCAACTTTCAATGTTAGATTAATACAGGAAAACTAATTTAAGTTATCTTAACTATCTCCCACTTAGGGAGCCATCCCAGTGCTAGGTATAAGGCTGCATTTCCTAATAATTAAAGACAAATGTGGAAGATCTTCCACTCTCATCAAAGAGCAGGTCTTAGGACCTGATAACAATCAACTGGGAGACTGATCCTAGGACAGATTCAAAGTGGAGAGATAATTTCATTGATAATAATTGTATATTAAAAATATACAAAAGTTCAGAAAGAGACAAGACAATTTTGTTATAACCTTGTTAAACTTGACGTGCTTAAAAACTAAATTACTTAATATAAATTCAGTTTCATTAGCAATCCTTTTATTCCTCGTGTTTTAGAATGTTTATCTTTATTAAAAATACATAATAATAAAGAACATTTTTAAATCACTTTTACATATTCTTTCCTTTTATTTATTTGCAAGGCAAATGGGGTTAAGTGGCTTGCCCAAGGCCACACAGCTAGGCAATTACTAAGTGTCTGAGACCGGATTTTAACCCAGGTACTCCTGACTCCAAGGCCGGTGCTTTATCCACTGTGCCACCTAGCCGCCCCATTCTTTCTTAGCTACAACTAGAAAATTTTTCTTTTTTCTTCTCCTCTAGGAATTTTTTCCTTTTCTTCCAAATTTTCTGGAAACCATGTTCCTTTCACACTGGTTTCTAGGGCTGATCCAGGACATGTGTGATGAGGGGTTTATATGTGAATGAGCAGGTAATGGACACTAGCTAAAGAGCAAGAATTGGAAATAGGCTAATTCCCAGGGGTGAAAAAAGATAATTCTCTGGGATGCAGGGACTACCAGGAGCAGGACAGGAACCACTGGTAGGGAAGTGGAAGATAGGAAAGACAATCTGGCAATTTTCCAATTGTACTTGGGGTCAACTACTAACAGTTAATAATTTCATGGAGTATCTATATGGTACAATGGCTAGTGCACTGGTCCTGGAGTTAGTCATGCATGAGTTCAAATCTAGACTTGGTTACTTACAAGCTATGTGATTCTTCACAAATCACTTAACCTCTGTGTCTCCATTTTCTGAACTGTTAAAATGGATATAATAACCTTGGAGGATGATTTTAAAGACATGATAAGATAATATTTATAAAGTGCTTATCTGACACATAGTAGGTGCTATATATAGCCAGTCCAGGATCCCAGAAGGTCTGATTCCAAGTCTCAACTCTGATACATATCGGTTGTATGACCCTAAGTAAGTCACTTACCTTCTCTTTGCTCCAGTCAACTCTCTAAGCTCTTAAGTTACAGAGAATATGCTGACCTGCCTTAGTGGAGGAAGTTTCCTCTCCTTGGTGAAGTCACAGGTGCAGGTACTTGATAAATGCTTATTTTTAAAACAAATTATGTGTCACAAGTTCCTATCAGATACATGAGGTATATATTTTTCTTCCTTATTTTTCTTCATTATGATTCCTCATTATGTTTAGATGATAAATAGTTCTTTGTACAGAGAAGTTATTAAACATTACTTTAGATCAGAGGTTCTTGACCTGGAATTTCAAATGGTCAATGAACTTATATAAGGGAAAAAAACCCTGACATTTTTATTTTCATGGAACTCTTAGCTGATTTTTAATTTTTCTTTCACTATTTCAAAATATTATTCTAAGAAGAGGTATATAGGCCTAGTCAAGTTGCCAAAGGGTTCAAAAAAATATTGAAAATCCCGGCTTTAGGTAATAGAATCAGCATCTTACAATTATATGTTACTTTTAATTCTACAAAGCACTTTCCTCTCCACACTAGGCAGTACAAATAAAATTATCCTCATTTTACAGTTATGGAAACTGAAACCCCAAGATTTTAAAAGATATGTCCAACTCACTTAGTATGTGTCAGAGATGAGTCTTTAATCTGATTTTCCTGACTTCAAGAACAGATGTTTTTAGTCATAGATATATACTGGATACTTGAAGGGATTTCCCAAGCCAAGTACAACCCTCTCTTTTTTGTACAAGAGGAACATGGGGCCCAGAAAAATTGAGACCTGCCTGAGGTTACCTGGGTGTTAGAATTGGGGTTTGGACCTAGCTGGGATCTAGTGATAGAGGTGGTATTTGAACTTAGGTCCCCATGCACAGATCCAGTACACTTTTAAGAGGGTTTAAAAAACAGGAAATGTGCTTGAATTCTTTTGAGATCATATTTGAAAAATCTGAATAATTTCCTTTTGGAATCAGTTGTTTTATGTTTAAATGCTGAAATCACTTGTTTAAAAAAAAGATTAAAAAATCCTTAAAAGTATACAGACATATATATCTCTATTATCTGCCATTTCTTAGGGCTTCTCTATATTCAATTCTAGGGATCTAAATTTGATTTTCCCAAAGTTTTAAACTGCTTCAATTCCCAAGAGAAAATGACCCAGTTCACTTCATCTAACTGTGAGAAGAATGTAACAGGATATTTGCACTTCTGGAAAAAGATGGGTTTGTGAAAGCCCAACACTCAAGAATGGCTGTTTATCACGCTTTCATTTCCTGTGGTTTGTAGTGCTCTGAAGAAAAGTAAAGTTCTAAGCCTATAAGTGGTTGAAATCCTTAGACTAAAAATGGGTGTAGTAAAAAATATATTTATATATTTCTGAACCTTCTATGGGGGAAGTGATACTGGGGCTTCCCATGGAACTTCCTGACAGTTGTAATATAGTTGTTTTATGTAAAACAGATCTGCCCTGGAGGATGTGTAGGCTCATGGGTTATGCTTTGCTCTCAGAGAACCTAGTATCCCTGCCAGAAATGAAGCTCCTGTCAGAATTAGCCCTATAGCTTCCCCATTTCTCCCTTATGATCTTAACAGATTGGCTATTTTTCTATTCTTCATATGTGATACATCATCTCTCAGCTCCATGACTTTGCACTGGCTGTCCTATATATCTGGAATGCCCTCCCTCCTTCTACCTCATAGAATCCCTCCTTTCCTTCAAGATGTAGTACTAGCACCAGCTTCTCCCTGAAGCCTTTAGTAATCCCCCCCTTCCCAAATTATCTTGTGTTTATTTTTTTATTGTAATTATAGACTGGATAAGTATGCTAGTGGCATAAAGAATAAAGCTCTGGAACACCTAAGTTCAAATCCAACAATAGACACTTACTAGCTGGGTGAGCTGTAGGCAAGTTCCTTGACCTCTATTTTCCTCAGTTTCTCCAACTATAAAATGAGCGCAGTAACAGCATCTCCCTCCCAGTTTATTATCAAACAAAATAATATCTTCAAAAAGCTCTTAGTTCAGTATCTGAAACATTGTAAGTGATATTTAAATTCTTATTCCCTTCCTTGCCCCTATATTTACTTATATTCTCCCCAGTGGAATATAAGCTCTATGTAAGTAGGGATTGTTTCATTCTTTGTACTCATATCCTCAGTGCCTCTAGTAGAGGCTTAATAAATGTTGATTTGATTGCTCAAGAACAGGTTATGCAAGTTGCTCTTTTGCATTGCTAAATTTCTAGAACCTTCATCAAGATATGCATAGAAACTATTCATGTTGGAAAGAAAGAAAATGGAATTTGGTCATTGGTTTCTAGATAGAGCCAAGAACAGATTTTAGTCTGTCATGTGAGATAACCTTTTAAATTCTGTTAAATTATCACTATTATAGATCAATTCCTTGGGGGCTGAAGTTCCTTTTTTAGAAACCTTGACTGACTGAGGGGGGAAAAAAACCCAAACTGTCTTAAAGTTCCTCCTTCTCACAGGGTCACTTTCCCTTATGTCCTTTTCTCACGAGATATTTCATTTCAAATGTAATTCAAATGTTCCCAGAAGACTTTTAGTTTGAAGTCCAGCAAAGTGAAGAAAGACTTGATGTGCAACTCTTCTACTTGTCTTAATTACCACTCATTAATTACTTATAATTTGAAAATAAGACTACTTCTCTATTCATCAAGAGCAAATCATTTGAACTAAAATATAATTTGATTTATATCATGCCAGTTTTCCTAAAAAAAATGAAGTCTCTACACCACCTATTTCTTATATTAATCACAAGACTGATGGAACCTAGAATTAAGGCAGAAAAAATGTTCTCACACCCAAACCAAAAGAACTACTGGAAAAGAGTCACTGCTTCTAATATACATACATACATACATATATATATATATATATATATATATATATATATATATATATATATATATATGTCTATGTCCCCTGACATAAGAGTAAGAAAATTTGGGTTTTCCTCAGAGATATTGTATGATCCTGAATGAGAGGCAGTCAACAAATATTTATTAAGTACCTCCTATGTATCAGATACCATGCTAAGTCCTGGGAATACAAAGAGGGTCAAAAATTAGTTCTTGCTCTCAAAAAGCTCATGGTCTAAAGGGGGAGATAATGTCCAAATAAATATATATACATATAACTATAGAATCAGTTCTACCTTCATGAGAATTTGGGAAAAAAAGAATGTGCTCCATTGTGATTGATTTATTAGGGAATATTTTGAGCATAACTCAAATTCCAAGTTAGCTTTTGCTTGATTTCTTTTTTGAGAAGTGTAAACAGAAGACTGCAACACTTCACAGTAACTCACAAGCTACCAATGCCTGATTTCACGAGTACACTCCAGGTCTTTGTAAAGATAAAGTACTATTTTTATTGGATATCTTCTGGTGCAGCAGAAGCTGCAAATAGAGAAGAATTGGTCCACACCATCCTCACCTCCTTTCTCCTTAGCCTCCACATAAGAGTTCCAGTGGTCAGATCCAGAGGATGTGGTCACTATTTCTTATATTCATGTATTCATGTATTTTATATTTAGCATGTTTAAAACTGCGCTAACATTTGTAATAGGTTCCTATCTTTTTTTAATGTTCCATTAACATTTTTTCCATAAACTCTGTGGTTTTTAATTGTGTGATTTTGCATAGTACAGCACTTTTTGGGAATGCATATGTCTCATTATAGCTGAACTGATTGTATACAGGATAAATTGGGGACAGACTCAGAGGGAAGTCATTAAGATTAAGGAGGGCTGGGAAAGGTTTCTTGCAGAAGTTAAGACTTTAACTGAGACTAGATGGAAACCAGGAAAGCCCTGAGGTAGAAATGAGGAGGAAGAGAATTCTAAGCATGGGGGCAGCCAGGGAAAAGACTCAGATGGTGTATCTTGTACAAGGAATAACAGAGACCTATGTCACTAGGTTGCAGAATATGTGAAGGGTGTAAGAAGATGGTTGGTTGGTTGATTCTTGTCCTTCGTTATCGAAGAAGACCAAAATGATAGGAATTATGATATTGATTTGACTTATGATATGATATGATATTAGAGATGAGTTACAGTGTGTCCGACCATGACTGATTAGACCAGTAGGAACATGGAATGCTCTACCACAGGTTTGGCAGAAATTGTCCATGTGAACACCTGAGGTGGTTAGTCTAAACTTATGTATCTCAAGTTTTCTTTGATCTGCTTCAATTCTACCTTGCTCATAGAGTGCAGCACCCTCTCTGATGAGAGCACGAAGTGCTGTGAGGTCCTGGGCTGTACACTCAATTTCAAAGTTCATAAGAGTGTTTCTGTATCATTTTTTCTGACCCTTCTGTGAGCACTTGCCCTGTGAGAGTTCTCTGTAAGATAAGTCTTTTTAGCAAGCAAATGCCTGGTATTGGAACAACATGGCCAACCCATCTTAGTTGTACTCTCTGTAGTAATGCTGGAAGGCTAGGAAGTTTAGCTTGAGAAAGAACCTCTGAATCTAGTATCTTCTTCTGCCAGGTGATCTTCAGAATCTTTCTAAGACAATTTATACTTTTTTTTTTTGCAAGGCAAATGGGGTTAAGTGGCTTGCCCAAGGCCACACAGCTAGGTATCTAAGATAATTTAAATGGAAGTGATTCAGTTTCCTGACATGGCACTAGTAGACTGTCCAGGTTTTATTGACATATTACAATGAGGTCAGCACAAGGGCTCTGTAGATTTTCAGTTTAGTAGTTGGTCTATTATCACTTTTCTCCCATACTTTCTTCTGGAGTCTTCCAAACATTATGCTAGCTCTGGTAATGCATGTGTCAACTTCATTTTCAATGTGTACCTCCCTGAAAAGGAAATTTTGAAGTTAAGTAAACTTATCCATAATATTCAAAACTTTCATTTGCAGTAATTGATGGCTCCATGTATGGATGGTGTGGTGCTGGCTGAT
This sequence comes from Macrotis lagotis, assembly GCF_037893015.1. NCBI lineage: Eukaryota > Metazoa > Chordata > Mammalia > Peramelemorphia > Peramelidae > Macrotis > Macrotis lagotis. The sequence continues at coordinate 171,314,924 of NC_133664.1, forward strand.
GGAGCACCTGTGTTTTCTTGAGGTAGGGCCAAAGTTAGCACAAGTGACAGAGGATCGATCCATACTTTGTGGCATCTCAGCTTCAGGGGCTGCACTGAGTGAACAATCATCTACAAACAGAAGATCATGCACCAACATTCCCTCCATTTTGATCTTGGCTTGTGGCCTTTTCAAGTTAAAGAATTTACCATCAGGGTGGTAAACTGATCTTGCCATGTTCATCTTTAGTGAAAGCATTTGATAACCTGACTGAAAACAGCCTACTAAAAAGCATGGGAGCAAGAACACAATCTTGTTTCACTACACTGGTTACTGGAAAATCATGAGAGCATCATCTACACTCCAGAACCCAGGAATGAATGCCATCATGAAATTGCTATACCATACTGATGAACTTCTCTGGGCAATCAGATTATAGCATATTTTTCCATAAACCCTGCTACTGCTGGTATCAAACACCTTGGTCAGATCTACAAATGTATTCAGACCTTTGTTCTGTTCCTGGCAATTTTCCTGGAGTTGCTGGGCAGCAAACACTATACCAACTGTTCCTTGACCCTTTCTGAAGCCACATTGGCTTCATCTTTCAGAGGAAGGATTAGCCTATTGAGGAGGCTTCTAGTAAGAATCTTACCAGCAATGACTAAAAGAGAAATACCCCTGTGATTGTCACAGGACAAACTATTCCCTTTACCTTTATAGAAGTGGACAATGGAGGAATCCTTGAATTCTTGGGGTAATAACCTCTTCCTGCCATATAACTTGGAAAATTTTAGTCAGTTTTTGTATGAGCATTGAACCCCCAACTTGTAGATCTCAGCTGGAATAGAATCAGCAAGTTAATTAGAAGATTTTATGTTTGATCCTGAAAGTAATTGAAAGCTACTGGTATTTATTTAATAGGGGTGGAGTTCAGTGGGGAAGGAGAAATGTCAAGGTCATATCTGAGTTTTAGGAAGATCAATTTGACAGCTAAGTGGAGATTGGACTGGAATGGGGAAGAGCAAGCTCCTCCAACAAACTTTTGCATTATATAGTTCGGAGATCAGGTAATAAGGGCCTGCACCAAGTTTGTGGGAGTTTCAGAAGAGAGAAGAGGAATGTAAGAGATGCAGAAAAGAGATGAAAAAAAAGAGAAACAATAGAATTTAAGAACTGATTGGAAATTGGGAGAGAGAAAGTGAAAAGATGAGAATGATACCTAGGTTTGAGCCTGGGTGACTTGGAAAATGGAGGGGGACCTTCAACTATTAAAAATAAGTTAGGAAGGGGGAAAAACTTGGGTGGAGATGGGAGAAGATAGTGAGTTTTTATGAATTTGAAATATTTTCAACATCCAGTTCAAGATTGTTACAGAGGATAAAGAGCTGGCCTTGGAACCAGAAAGACCTAGATGGTATGATACATACTGGCTGTATATCCTAGGAAAGTTCCCTAACTTTCTAAGACTACCAATTGAAGACATGGTGTTGACCTGTCTTGGTAGAGGAAGTTCACCCAGGAGTTTCTTCTAACAATGGAACTTCAGGTCTAGTCCTTATTGAGACAGCTAGGTGCTAGGAAGATTTTATTATGTCATATCTGACTCTTTGTGACCTCATATACCATATCATGCTAAGTCCTTCTATCCTCCACCCTCTCCCAACTGATCTGTCCAAGCTCATGTTCTTTTTTTTATTTTAATTTAATTTTTTTTCAAGCTCATGTTCTTTACTGACTCTTTCATCCTCTGGAGTCCCCTTCTCTTTTTGCCTTTTCTCTTTTTTTCAACATTAACATCTTTGCTAGTAAGCTCTGTCAACTCATTATGTGGACAAAGGAGCCAAGAAGATCTGAGTTCAAATCCTACCTTCATATATTTACTGTGTGACTCTAGACAAGTCACTTCACTGCTAACTCTCAGTTTCCTTAATTGTAAAATGTGGATAATAGCATTTATCTCCCAGGATTGTGGTGAGATTCAAATAGGATAACACTTAACACAGTGTCTCACACCTAGTAGGCAATGTTTCTTCCCTTCCCTTCACCCTGTCCCTCTCTATGCCCCAAGTGAGGGCTACCTAAGAAGTTAATTGGGTATTTCTATGTAATGGTTTACTGCTCTGACTTTTTTCCAGGAAGGCCTAACAATCAAAATTAGGAGAGTTTTCATTATCTACTTTGTTAGATGACACAAACCAAATACCAACTTACCCATCATGGCCTTGAGTGACTAATGGGACTGTGTTTCAAAGCACTTTGAGAACTTAGAGGAAAGGATTATACTGGCAAAACATATTAGTGCTCTTATCACCCACTGCTCTGAATACCTGGCAGCCATCCTCCTTAGGATCATTATCAGTGTAACCTCCCTGTGTGCCCCAACCCTCTGGTTATTATAGCCGGATTTTATTGTTTAAGAAATCCAGCCTCCTATTTATTCATGCTCAGAAATTAAAGTACAAATATAAAAGAAAACCAGCTTGGGGTTGTGTACATAGCATGCACCTGATAAATTTTGTTGACTGAGCACTCATTTCATGCTTGGCCTCAAAATGTGTTCTTTTTAGCATCTGTGTATAATACTGTTTGTATAGCATAAGTGTATATTGTCATTATTCTTAACACACCTGGCAGGCAAACCAATAGATTTTTCCATTGAACAATCTTTCTTCTTTTGATTTTAAAAGGGGAAACTGAGGCACAGGTTTTCAATGCAATTTCCCTTGCCCAGTGAGCTTAAATGAATTTGGAATATTTTTGACATCCAGTTCACATATCCTTTTATCCATATATCCATATATCATAAAGCCTTCAATATCCAGTTCGACCAGCTCTGGTAAAGTCCCCTAACTTTCTAAGACTACAAATTGAAGATATGAAAATAGATTAAGATTAGAACTCAGAAAGTTCATCCAGCTCCCAGACTTCTGCCTAGCATAATGAACTGCATTGTTTCTCTAGGTTCCTCTGGAAGAACCTTTAATCATCTGGTGTTGTAAAACTTAATCTTGCCACATCTCATTTTCTTTTGTGTCTGTTTGCAATTTCAGTCCAATAAAATAGGTCTCTGATCTTAAAATGGCTGGCTAAGAAACCAAAAATTGGTGGATTTAACCAATTGACTGATTGTTTGTTCAGAGAAGGGAGCAAGGAACATAGACTCTGTGGAATCTACACCCTTATCGTGTGAAACTATGATGGGTCAGAATGAATTGGTGAAGAGGTTATCAGAACTGACTCTTAACAAAGAAGTCTCAGAGCACAGTCAATCAGAAGAATTAAAACAAATCCAGAAATAATAGGAAAAAGTAATTGGATTTGAAAAACAAAATCATAATGTAAAAGAATTATCCTTAAAATGAGATCATATTGGAAATTGACCTTCCATCCATTACTAGATAGATTAAAAACAAACAAAAAGATAGATCATTCTGTCACCTCCTTAACTTTATACATTCATTGTAAGAAAGAAAAGCTTCCAGTCTTGAATCATTTAATCAAATATTTAACTTCTAACTGAATTTGAGACATCCATCAATCCATCCATTATAGCTGCTTCCATGACTCAAATGTATTCAGATTTGAGGGCAGTGTCATAAATATGATCATAAGTTTATAAGACTCTGGATTACCTTCATGAAGTGACTATCCTACCAACAAAGCTCATAATAATTGACCAGGGCAACTAGGTGGCATAGGATAGAGTGGACTTGGAGACAAGAAGGCCTGAATACAAATATGACCTCAGTCACTTACTAGGTGTGTGACCCTGGCTAAGTCTGAATGCCTCAGTTTCCTCATCTGTAAAATGGGAATAACAAAGTACCTACTTCTTAGAGTTTTGTGAGCATCAAATGAGATACTCATTTTAAAGTGTTTGGGGACATTGTAAGCCCAACACAAATGTTAGTTATTATTATTATTGTCCCAACCACATTGGCTTTACTATTTTTGAGGAATACTTAGAATCCTTAGTCTTCATTCTTTCTCCTCAAATGTAATCCTTAGAGAACAAAGGATTTCTTTTTTTTTTTTTAGGTTTTTGGAAGGCAAATGGGGTTAAGTGACTTGCCCAAGGCCACACAGCTAGATTTCTTTTTTTTAAAGAAAGATTTTATTTATTTTGAGTTTTACATTTTCCCCCTAATCTTGCTTCCCTTCATGCACCCCCCCCCACAGGAGGCAGTCTGTTAGTCTTTACATTTTTTCCATGGTATATATTGATCTAAGTTGAATGTGTTGAGAGAGAAATCATATCCTTAAGGAAGAAAAATAAAGTATAAGAGATAGAAAAATTACAAAATAAGATAACAGGGTTTTTTTTCTAAATTAATGCTAATAATTTTGGTCTTTGTCCAAATTCCATAATTCTTTCTCTGGATACAGATGGTATTCTCCATTGCAGACAGCCCAAAATTATCCCTGATTGTTGCACTGGTGGAATGAGCAAGTCCATCAAGGTTGATCATCACTCCAAGAACAAAGGATTTCTTAGCATAGTGCTGGCATAAAATATTTACTTAATTATTGACCCACTGACTTCCTTTAGCTTAATTCTCTGGTTGATCATCTAGGAAGTACTTCCCCAAAGCAGGTATCTTACTGCTTCTTACTCTAAGATTTCAGTTACACTCATACCTTATAGTCACAGTCTAGACTAGGGGTACATAAGATAGATAGCTCCCTTTCTTCAGAAAGGGAGAATTCAGGACAATATTGTTATTATTTTTATACATGCACAAACCTTTTTTTAAATGAGTGACTTCATTGGTTAGAGAAACTCCAGTGAAGGACATCCTCTCTGTCCATGGAGATCAGCAACTTCTAGACTTGGTAGTCTTTTAAGTTGTTTGGGGTATGAGGAAGATGCATAACTTGGGTCACAGTGACAAGATGCGACTTGAACCCAGGTCTTCCTGACTCTCAAACCAGCTTTCTCTCTGCAATAACATTCTGTCTCAAATATTTCTAAGGCCAAAAAAAATCCTACTCATTATTATACAGATATTTATTTGTGCCAGGTCAAATTACATATACTATTTAATAATGAAAACTTGAAGCCTCTTTTAAGTAACATGTTATGGGACAATTTTCAAAGATAGGGTGAATCTTAATTCTTAAATCTTGCCTAGAGTATACAAATACCTTCTTTTGGATATTTCTACAAGTCAGGAAACTATAAGTTTATCAGGCAGGAAATCCATAGCTAGAGGTTCTCTGTAAAATACATCCTATTTCTAATTCAAATGGAATAGTAGAGAGGGGCAACAGAAACTGACCACAGGGTTTATAGGGAGAGTTATCTGATATTATAGAATTTTAGAGAGAGAAGATCTTTTTTTTTAAGGTTTTTGCAAGGCAAATGGGGTTAAGTGGCTTGCCCAAGGCCACACAGCTAGGTAATTATTAAGTGTCTGAGACCGGATTTGAACCCAGGTACTCCTGACTCCAAGGCAGGTGCTTTATCCACTGTGCCACCCCCAGAAGATCCTTTAGGGATGGTCCAGAGTCTCTTAACCTTCTTTGTGTTATAAATCACTTTGGCAGGCTAATGAAGTCAATAGACTCTTTTCCCATATAATATTTTTAAATGTATAAAATAAAATGCATAGGACTACAAAGGAAATTAATTATATTGAAATATTGCTATTAAAAGAGCAAAAATTCACATACCCCTTGAAATCTATCCAAAAAAATTTTGGGCACCCTAAGGACCCCAGATTATGATTCTTTCTTGGTCCATTTTACAAATAAGGAAACAGAAATTCAGAGATTTAGTGACGCAGAAGCAAATAGGCCAGTAGTCTAGGTTATGACACATGGGCTTACTGCGTGTCCTGAGGCTTGTTCTACTTTTTTTAGTCACTCAATGATTAACCACTTATATCTGAGCATCTCAGGAACCAGTTAGATGCATTGATATCTTTTATTTTCAGAGAAGTCTTGGGTTTCCCCCTCACCCCTTTCTATTAGAACTTAATAAAGAGAAATAATATAATTTGTCATATATAAAGGTACCAGAGAATCTGATTAATGCCTTCAAGTTCCAGTCTAAGAAAAGTGTTTTGCTCTGAAAATTGTTGCTCTGTCCATGAACCTGATTAGCAATCATTAATTTTTGCTTCATTAACTGGACAAGTTTTGACAAATGTTATCATCTTTCTTGGACTTACAGCTCCCTTTGAAAAAAAAATTATTTACAGCTTCCTTTAGATTGTGAACACCTTGTGGGCAGAGATTGTCTTGCTTTTCTTCATGTTTCTATGGCTTTGCACAGAAATTGAGTACTTACTAAATATTTCTTGATTGACTAACTATAATTTTGTGCCCAATTAGAAGGACTGACTGGTTGGTTAAAAGGAAATTTTCTTTTCTTCAAAGTACTTGTCAAAGAGGACCACTTAGTTTTGTGCTTCAGTCCAACACTTTGTAACCCCATTTGAGGTTTTCTTGGCAAAAATACTGGAGTGGTCTGAAGAAACTGAGGAAAACAGTATTAAGTGACTTGCCCAGGCATCACAGTTAATAAGTGTCTAAAACTGGATTTGAAAACAAATCTTCCTGTCTCTACTCCTGCCCCTTACTTAGCTCCTGCCATATTCAAGCCTAAGGGTCAGATTTGGGAGTAGAGAATGAGTGCTTCAATAGCAAAGTCCAGTTCAGAGATAGAACAGAAGATAGAGAGGCCTAAAATGCTATGCTTCTTCCTAGCTCAGTGTCTTAGTTGGTCAAGTGTGACCATGGGCAAATCATTCTTTCAGCCCAGTAATAAAATAGCAACTTTACATGTTTTTATTCTTTATGGTTACCAAATGTTTTTGTTCATCTCACTGGATTTTCATAACAACTGAATGGGTTGGGTAGCCAGATGTTACTAACCCAATTTTACAGATGAAGAAAGTAAGCCTCCGAGATCTTGCAGCAACTCAAACCCAGATGTTCTGATTTCAAATCCAAGGTCCTTTCCCCTAAAACAGATTGCCTTTTGGTTAAAAATAGCAATGCTTTTTAATATCATCAGGGTAATGGCCTCGTCTAGCTGTGTGACCTTGGGCAAGCCACTTAACTCCATTGCCTTAAATAAATTAAAAAAAAATTAAGTTAAAAATATCATAGGGTAGGATAAGGATGCAAAAGATATTTTAGGTAAATATGCTTTGAGCTTAAGTTAGGTTTATAAAACAACCAGTCAATGTCTCTGAAAGATGATAAGCAAATTAATAGATTCTGCATCTCTTGCCGCTTTAGTGCTCAATTTAAATCTTATTTAACATAAGATTGGTTGTCCCCAATTTATACTATTTATTTATTTATTCATTCATTTATTTGTTTATTTATTTATTTATTTTTAGGTTTTTGCGAGGCAAATGGGGTTAAGTGGCTTGCCCAAAGCCACACGGCTAAGTAATTATTAAGTGTCTGAAGTCAGATTTGAATTCAGGTACTCCTGACTCCAAGGCCGGTGCTCTATCCACTGCGTCCCTATACTCTTGATTTATTAAAAGGGTATGACACTGAAGAGTAAATACAATCTCCATTTGTCACCTTTTTAAATCTCAATCTAAATACCATTTGTTGTGGTAATAGTCCCTAATGAGAACAAAAGTCCCATAACTAAATAAACAAATTGCTAGATTAAGAGTAGAATTGTCAATAAAGAAATCTACTGATCTACTCATTATTAATGCTCTCTATAAGTCTAATTCTCTTGAGGCACAAGAGATAGGCTTAGTATAAATATTGCTTTACTACTAAAATTAATCCTGAGGATCTTTATTTAATTGCTTGTGGATAGAATGTACTTTTTCAGAACAATATGGATAGTTTTGTTTTGTGTTATTTTGTAGAACTAAAAATTATTTGCATTTGAGGGGGACTGATGGTGGACCAGTTTTAAATGTGTCATATGTAGTTAGAAGTGTTAGGTATAGCTTCATGTTGAAACTATTTTGGCTGGGACCACAATCAAACATTTTTCTTATATTGGTGGGCTCTAAGTGTGTAGACTGGGTCTATTTCTAAATGGGTATTGATTTCTAAACTTCTTTTCTTCAACTGATGATGATACCATGTACCTCATGGGACTATTGTGAGGATCAAATGCAATAATATTTGTAAAATATTTTGCAAATCTAAAAACCCATGCAAGGGTCATACTTGTAGACGTCTTTAAGGTTTACATAGAACATTCTTTTTCACAATAGCCCTGTGATGCCATCCAGTCACAGAGTGGGAGCTGGAATAAAGTTGAGAGGTAAATTAATCCAATCTTTTTGTTTTATAAATGAGGAAACTGCGAACCAAGGGGATTGAATGACTTTTTCAAGGTGGGATTTGAATTTATGTATAAAATGAAACACCCTGAAACATAAAACTGAAATTTAAAAACCACTTTACTAAATTGAATCATAATTTAGAACTATACCTTTAGAACCCAACTTATTCAAACCCCTTCAATTTACAGATAAGAAAATTGAGAAGGTATGTGACTTACTCAGGGTCACATTGGAGATTAAAGGAATTCATTTAAAAGGGCACAAGGTTAAGATAAAATAGTTCTCAATTCCTCTTTTCAGAATCAACACAGCAATGCTGGCAATAAGACTCATGATAAATAACATCTTATACCAGTTCCCCATGGACTGGGTCCTTTATGCCTCAGGAAGCAAAGAAGAGATATTTGCTAATACTACAACCCCATCAAGCCCTTTGACTCCAAAGTCAGGGCACTTTCTTTCTTTTTAAGGTTTTTGCAAGGCAAATAGAGTTAAGTGGCTTGCCCAAGGCCACACAGCTAGGTAATTATTAAGTGTCAAGGGTCGAATTTCTAACTTCCTTCCCCTCCCCCTCCTTCACTGTCTTTCCCTCTCCCTCTCCCTCCCTCTCCTTCACTGTCTCTCCCTCTCCTTTTCTCTTTCTTCCCCCAACTCTCCTCTTTTACTTTCTTCTTTTCCTAGTTTCATAGATTTGGAGCGAGATGGGTGCTTAGAGGAGATTTAATTTACTTCAGCCCCTGGTTCTGTAGATGAAGAGACTGAGGTGCCAAAAAAAAAATAATAAGTGACTTGCCCAGAGTCACATGGTGAATAAGTGTTTGGGATGGGACACGAATCTAGGTTTTCCTTCTATCCATTCCACCATAGTGTCTCTGAAGCCTTTCTGTGCCCATAGTACCCACAGGCTATAGATATGTCTGACTTCCAATTTAGAGCACCTGAGATAATGTCCCATTAATTCTGTGGAGATAATAGCTATGCTAAAAATAAAAGTACCATGATAGGACTCTTGATAAAATCTGGTTTCCTACATGTTACATTTAAGAGAAATGATAGGGGCGGCTAGGTGGCATACTGGATAAAGCACCGGCCTTGGAGTCAGGAGTCCTTGGGTTCAAATCCGATCTCAGACACTTAATAATTACCTAGCTGTGTGGCCTTGGGCAAGCCACTTAACCCCATTTGCCTTGCAAAAAAAAAAAGAGAGAGAAATGATAAATAGCTTAGGTACTATAGCTAGTAGATTCAAATTTACAGAAAATAGCAGATATCCTATAAGTTACTTGAGCTACTTATTTTAGCTACTTATAATGAAATGAGAAATGTGAAATCCAGATGATGATTTCAAAAACATCCTTTTCAGTGAAAGCAAAACTAGCTGCAATGACTTGCTCCATAAATGCTTAGAATATTGCATGCAACATCATATTCTCTGCAATCATCAGAAATAGACAGTAAAACTGTGTGGCCAGTGCAATAGAAACAGTAAAGAATCTGCATGTTGTTTTCCCCATCAGTCTGCTCTCCACAAGGGCAGGGACTCACTATTCTTTGTCTCTATAGTGCTTAGCACAGAGCTGGTGACAAAGTTTATTGACTGATTGACTGATGACCTTGAATTTAGCTGTGATGTAGTAGAAAGAACTGGGAACTTAGATGACCTGAGTTCAGATCCTGGCTCTGCAACTTCTAGCTATGAATAAGATTCTGTCTCTCTGAATCTTATTTGAAAATGAGAGAGTTGGATTATAGGATCTTCATGAGCAAATAGTCCCAGTAGAATTTAAGTTCCTTGAGGGAAAAAGTTTATTTCATTTTTATTTTTATATCTAAATCTCTCTTCCTATACAGAAAACCCCCCCCCACAACAACTTTGTGTTATTTTAGTTAACCGAGGAGTGCAAAATATTTATAAACTCAGAATGATGCCTAGATACTAAACTAAGTCATGGTTGGATGTGGTTAGGAGTATGGTTCTGTTTATACCACTGTCAAACAGGAAAACACAGGGGCCAGAGAAATCAGCCTGGCAGATAGTTTCCTTCTTCAACTCTTCCATCTTAAAGTAAAAGAGTTCAGGGCACTAATCTCGGTCATTAAATACAGGGAAGGGTATCTATTTTTGTTCAGAGTAGGCAAAACTGATGATATACAATTCCCTTTGTATGTATTTGTTCATCTGGCTCTTTGCCTAGCAGCTTTTAGATTGATTTGATCAAGCATGATTCCAGGATTATAGAATCATAGAAAATTTAAGCCTTGAGTTTCAAGGAGAAACTCACAAAAAGAACAAATTGACCTTGGTTTTCTCTGAGTTGAAAGGAACAAATGTATCAAGGGTGTGGCACGTTACTGCCAGGTCTCCAAAGGTCCACTTCCAGCTTCTGCATAAATGTGACACTTTTGGATTTTTCCTACTTCTACCAACCCTCATCTAAACTCAGTTTATTACTTCTTTAGGTTGTAATGGAAGTGTTTCTTTATTTTCAACTGAAATTGCTTTCAAGGCTGCATAATCAGAAATGAACTATGCAGACAGCATGATATAATTGTAAGGTACTTACTGTTGTTCAGTCTTGTCTCACTCTTATGACCTCATTTGGGGTTTTCTTGGCAAGGAAATATTAGAGTGTTTTGCCATTTCCTTCTTCAGTTCATTTTACAAATGAGGAAACTGAGGCAAAAAGGATTAGATGACTTGTCCAGTGTCACAACAATGACTAAGTATTTGAGACCAGATTGAAACTTAGGTCTACTTGACTCCAGGTCAGGGACTCAATCCACTGTGCCACTTGACTGATCACATGTCGCCTAGCTACCCTTCATCTTACAGTTGAGAAAACTGAGGTGACATAGTCTGGGCATCTAGGGATGAGTTTCAAACATTTAAAAATTCTCAATTAACCTGAGTATCACAAAGTTATTGTGATGGGTTTTTTTCTTATGTAGGGAAAGAGATTTAGATAGAAAGATAAATTAAAGTAACTTGCCCATGGCCATAAAGGTAATAAAGGTGAAAACCAGGACCCAAATTTCATGACCTGTCTCCTTGTATAATACTCTTTGTTTTATAATATAACACTTCTCATGCTGCTTACAATAAACTGTCCACTTCTCTTCCTCAAGGTTCCCTCTGCTAATTCATCTTCCACTCATCTACAAATGGGATGATCCTAAAGCATAGATCTGACCATGTCACTTTTATGCCTAGGATAATGGTAGCTAGGGGGCCTAGTGGATTGAGTGCCAGCTCTGGAATCAGGAAGACCTAAGTTCCAATCCAGCCTCAGACACTTATTTTCTGATTGACCCTGGGCAAGTCACCTAATCCTGTTTTGTCATCTGTAAAATGAAGTGGAGAAGGAAATGGCACACCACTCCAGGATCTTTGCCATGAAAACCCCAAATGAGGTCACTAAGACTCAGACATGACTCAACAACAACAAACCCTAAGATAAGATACAAACTCCTTTGTTCCACATTTAGAGCCCTTCACAATCTGCCTCCAATCTGTCATTATTCTCCTTCACTGAAAGGACATACCAAATGGTATGAGACCATTCCTGATGTCCCACAAGCTAATGCTTCCCTACCAAAATTACTTTGCATTTATTTTGTGTATCTTTATATATGTACATATTATATTTCCTGGTAGCTTATAAACTCCTTGAGGGTCCACTTTTGTGTATATTACCACTGCCTAACTTTTTTTTCTCCATTAGGTTTGTTAGCCCAATTAATGCTGATAGCTATTGCTTCCCTTTGTTGGGTATTCTCCTTGATTTGGTGCTAACCCTTCTATAGTTCCCTGGAAGACTCCAAGTCATCCAAGTCTCTTCTCTTGGATTTGGTTAGTCTATGAATTCTGTCTAGATTTGTCTGGGTTTCTTGTATATCATACCAGAGAGGGTCTCTTCCTGCCAATATCCAGCTAACCAAAGAATCTGTGTTTTCCTCTCTGTAGAACGTGAGGATTCAAAATAGGGAAGCTATCAACTTTGGAGGGAAAGGATTAAAAGAAAATATACAAATGTTCTAATTCCTATAGCTGGCTTTATATTTTTGTGCTTTATACCATTCATGTAATTTACTGGTTTTTCTTCTATCCACCTGGCCCATTTTCTCCTTTTGTACTTAACATTCTTGGGAAGGGGTTATCTTAAACATTCTTTGCTTGCAAGTGAACATAAAACATCTGGTACCTTGTGCCTGTCTGTACCATCTATAAAGACCTTATTGACTTTCTACCATTGGTTTCAAATTCCATCTAAGAGCAGAATATCTTTTAGGTATGAACTTCCGAAGAAAGATTTGAGCCTCTGAGAAATACAGCATTAAAAATGATCTCATTTATGGTATGCTCTTCTGATTTGAGGGTTTGGCTTTATAGTCTATTTTTGAAAGATTATTGTTTCTGGAGGGCTGCTTGTTGTCTGTCTTTTAAGGTGAGCCTGAAGGTTTGTGCAGAGGACAGAATTCCCCTCCTTTGTACAGTAGAGAAGTTATCATCATATATAATTTATAAAATCAAGATATTGGTTTTATTTGATACATATAATATACAAATATATATTTATACAATGTAATAATATATATTCATATATGAATACACTATGAACAATGTGTATATACCAGGTGTATATACACATATACATGCCTAGATTTGTAAGTTATACATATTATTATTATTATACTTATATACATTTAAGTATACACATATAAACATATATACATGTACATGTACTTATATATACATTTAGAGCCTAGACATTACATTAGAGACTAGCCTTGAGTCAGATCAGTTCCTTGATGATTTAGGTTTGAAACAATTATTGAAACAATAAAAATCTAGTAAGTCATTTACAGTCAAAAAAAAGATTTATTTAGTCATTGAGGGGAAAAATATAGTCAATAAGGACAAGCACTGCTTAAGGTAAATAAAGCTCCCTTTGCAATTCACTAGCCAAGAATTTCAGAATACATAAAGTGTCTTGGGGCTCCTTCTCGCTTGGGTAATGAGGAAATGATGACAACCATTTTACTTCCCGAACCAAACAAGCCTTGAAGAATATTTCAATGTTTGCTCAGGTCTGACTCTCCATGACTGATTGACCAATAATAGGTGCCACCCCAAGCCTCACTTGATCATTGTTAGTGTTTTGATGACTTAGAATGAATGTAAATAGCAATTGTGTCTGTTCTGATCAGAAACCCTGAGATTCTTCCCTTCCCAGTTTGATTTTTTTTTTTTTGAGGAAGCAAACCAGGCCTTATTTCGTTCCTAGCCTTATATCACTGAATGGGTGTTACCTCAGAAAATCTGAGACCTAGGAAAGACATTAGCTTAAAAAAGGCCAAAATTTCCTAATTGTATCAAGGGTCATCTTTAGTCTTTCTGACTTATGTCTTGCTGCTGGACTCAGATACACTGTATTATGGTTCAGACCCATTTTATTATATTTCTTCTATTTGTTTGTTTCATAGATAAATAGACATTAAATGCTTACAATGTATCAAAAACTAAAATGAGACTTGTGGCTACAAAATATAAGCAAGCAAGATACTCCTTGACCTCAAGAAGCTTACCTTTTAATGAGGGAACGAAAATATGTAAATGGAGGCTAGAGAGCATGAAGGAGCAGGTAAGTATCACAGAAGGTAGAGTGTATAGAACCTGGAGTCAGGAATACTCATTTTACTGTGTTCAAATCTGGTCTCAGACACTTAATAGATGTGTGACCCTGAACAAGCCATTTTATTTTGTTTGCCTCTGTTTCCTCAACTGTAAAATGAGCTGAGAAGGAATCTACTCCAATATCTTTGGCAAGAAAACCCCAAATGGGGTCACAAAGAGTTGGACATTACTGAAAATGTCTGAAAATAGCAACAAAAAAGAAACCATGAGGGGTATCGTGTGGAGGAGACCTAGTTCAGGGCAAGTGAAAACTAACCTGTCAGAGCTAAGGAACTCAGGAACAAAGTTCAACATTGGGTTTGAAAGGAGATTATGATGGTGGCTAGAGTACAATTACTACAATGTTGTATTAGCAGATAGATTTGTGAGTAGAAAATAAAGAATATGTATGTATGTATAGTTTTATTTTGAAGTTTTCTACTTTATCCTTAAATTAGACAGTACTACAGAGTATAAATGTGAAAAGCATACCTATTTCCACATTAGTTTATATAAGGACTATTAAGATAGCCTCCTATTAGACCTATTAAGATAGATCAATCATCCTGATTCTGGTATCTCCTTACCCAATCTAGCCTGCCCACAATTATCAGATTAATCTTCCTAAAATGTCACCTTCATAGTTTTACTTGCTTCCTTCCAAACATTCCTTGACTTCTATGGCCTATTGGATACTACTCTATTTAAAATTCAAGGTCTTCAACAACTATTTTGATCTTAATCTCCAACTGCTCTCATGTCTAGTGCTCCCTCTGTACCAGACTACTTGGTTTTCTTCAGATACTCTGATTTTTCTTATCTGTGTCCATTTACTTATGTCTTCTCCTTAAAATTCCCTTTCTACATTTTCACCTATCAAAATTTTGCTAATTTTTCAAGATGACTCCTCCATGCAAACTTCCCTGATCATTACAATGAAAAGCTATCTCTTTCCTTCTTGTCCTCTGATGATCTATGTTGCTTTGTACCATTCACTTAGATTTTGTCATATATCATATTTTATGTAAATGTTCAATACTGGTTATAAGCTTGATGAAATTAGGGACAATATTGAAGATTAGAAATTTCACATATAGGTGAAGTTAGAAAGAGGGATGGGAGGGCAGCTAGGTGGATTAGTGGGGGGGTGGCTAGGTGGTGTAGTGGATAAAGCACTGGCCATGGAGTCAGGAGTACCTGGGTTCAAATCCGGTCTCAGACACTTAATAATTACCTAGCTATGTGGCCTTGGGCAAGCCATTTAACCCCATTTGCCTTGCAAAAACCTTAAAAAAAAAAAAAAAGAAAGAGGGATGGGATTGGTGAGAACACCTTCTCCCCAAAATACCTTTTCTACATTTTCACCTATGGAAATTCTGCTGATTCTTCATGGCCCAACTTCTCCATGAAAACTTCCTCTTTTTGACTTCCAGGGAAAGTAGACTTTGCCTAGTGTTACCATGACAGTTCTGAACTTTGGGAGCAGTTTCTTTTTCATCCTAAACCCAGTAGTATTATTCTACAGAGGTATGAATAACTCAGGGGTTAGCTGCAATCAACAAAAATGGTTTCCTTGGCAACTGGAACCCACTAAAAGTCTCTTAGCCAAGTATGCCTCATTTTCATGTTTTCTCTCTAGTTAACTTACAGACATAATCATTATACCTGCTTTTGGTTCAGCATTTCAGTTGTTCTAAGTAAAACTGTTTTTCCTCTCTTTTGCTTATTTCTTTGTGAGATCTGGACACACACACACACACACACACACACACACACACATATATAGATACATATATGTATGTGTGTATATGTGTGTTTTGTATATATATGTGTTATATAATATATATATATATCTTGTTAGTGTTTAGTTTATAAATTTGTAACTGAAATTTCCTCTATATTTTAGCCTAGTTATAATAAAAAATAGAAAGTACTTGAGTTAAAATAATTGTGACTTCTTAATAAGATAATTTTTTAGATTTTTTTATTTCAAATTTGCTAAATCTGCTCAAAAGAGATTTAGATTGCCTTCCTCCCGAGGAATCAAATTTCATTGTATTCCTACCTTCAATTTCCCCTTTTTCCTTCAACTACAGTTTGACTAAATAACTGCAAAACACTATGTTGAGAAATATTGTGAAGAACATCTTAAACTTGTGAAATCCTAGATTTCCAT
Organism: Macrotis lagotis; assembly: GCF_037893015.1. Taxonomy (NCBI): domain Eukaryota; kingdom Metazoa; phylum Chordata; class Mammalia; order Peramelemorphia; family Peramelidae; genus Macrotis; species Macrotis lagotis. The sequence continues at coordinate 171,331,032 of NC_133664.1, forward strand.
ATAGTAAGGAAAACTTTTGGTGGACAGCCCTGAAGTAAGGGCTGTTAGTTATCTCTTTTCTTGCTCTATTTTTTTAAAGTTTTAATTTACATTTTTATTTATTTACACATTACTAAAATTATCTTGTTGTAGGAGTAAGCATAAGCCGCCCCCCCCCCCCCGAAAAATAAAAAACTCATAGGAATAAAATGAAAGAAAGAAAAAAATATGTTTTAATCTGTGTTCAGATATTCTCAGCTCTGTCTCTGGTGTGGATCGCATTCTTTATCATAAGTCCATCAGAGAAGTTACTTCCATATTTTTCCACAGTTGCTGTTGCTGATTGTAATTCCCTCCATCTATTCCTTGCCACTACCATTTATTGATATTTTCTCTCCCCTTTCACTCTCTCTCTTCAAAATGTGGGGCAGCCAAGTGGCACCGTGGACAGAGCACTGACCCTAGGACCAGGAGGCACCAAGCCTACATCCCACCCCATAGACCCAACAACCACATAGCCCCGTGGTCCCAGACAAGCCACCCAATCCTACTACCTTGCAAAAAAGTAAAAAAGAAAATGTTATATCTGACTGTCCTCTCCTATGAGCTACCCTCTTCTCTATCACCTACATTCCCCTTCCCCTCCCCTATCCCCTTTCTCCCATCACCTTTCTCTCCCTTTTCCTTTAGATTTCTATACCTCATTAAGTATTTATGTTGCTTCCTCTCTGAGCCATTTCCAATGAGAATGAATTCTCCCTCATTCTCTCTCACATCCCCCCTCTTCCATCCCATTGCAAAAGCTTTTTCTTGACTCTTTTACATAAAATATCTTAGCCCATTCTACCTTTCCTTTCCCTTTCTCCCTTTTCACCCATTGACTCTATTTTTACAATATATTATATCTTCAAATTCAGTTTCCTCCTCTTCCTTGTCTATATATATATGCTCCTTCTAGTTGCTGTAATAAACGAGGTTATCAATATTATTTTTCTTGTGAGAAAATTCATCATCTTTAAATCCCTCATCATTTATCCTTCCCATCCACCTATGCTTCACCTGAATCCTTTACTTGAAGTTCAGATTTTCTGTTTAGCTCTGGCTGTTTCAACAGGAACATTTGAATTTCCCCTACTTCATTGAATATCCATCTTTTTCCCAGAAGAAGATGTTTAGTTTTGCTGGGTAGTTGATTCTTGGATGCACTCTAATCTCTTTTGCCTTCCAGAATGTTATATTCCAAGCCATACAAGACCTTAATGTGGATGCTGCTAAGTCCTGTGTAATCCTATAGCTCAACAATATTTGAATTGTTTTGTTCTGGCTGCTTATAATATTTTCTCTTTGACTTGAGAGTTCCAGAATTTGACTATAATACTCCTGGGGGTTATTTTTTTTAGATCTCTTTCCAGGGGCAGCTAGGTGGTGCAGTGGATAGAGCACCGGCCCTGGAGTCAGGAGTACCTGGGTTCAAATCCAGTCTCAGACACTTAGTAATTACCTAGTTGTGTGGCCTTGGGCAAGCCACTTAACCCCATTGCCTTGCAAAAAAAATCTTAGATCTCTTTCTGGAGGAAATAGGTGAATTCTCTCAATTTCTATTTTACCCTCTGCTTCTAGGATATCAGAGAAATTTTCTTGTAGAAACTCTTTAAAAATGAAGTCAAGGCTCTTTTCCTGATTGTGACTTTCAGGTAGCCCAGTAATTTTTTTTAGTTTTTGCAAGTCATCAGAGTTAAATGGCTTGCCCAAAGCCACACAGCTAGGTAATTATTAAGTGTCTGAGGCCGGATTTGAACTCAGGTACTCCTGACTCTAAGGCTGGTGCTCTATCTACTGTGCCACCTAGCTGCCCAAGCTCAGTAATTTTTAAATTGTCTCTTCTGGATCTGTTCTACAGATCAGTTGTTTTTTTCAATGAAACATTTCACATTTTCTTCTAGTTTTTCACTCTTTTGGTATTTTTTATTGTTTTTTGATTCCTTGCAAAGTCTTTGGCTTCCTTTAGTTCCATTCCACATTTGAAGTAGTTGTTTTCTTCATAGTGCTTTCTTATCTCCTTTTCCATCTGGCCAATTCTGCTTTTTAAGGTATTCTTTTTGGACTGCTTTTTCCCATTTGACCTAAACTGGTTTTTAACATGTTGTTTTCTTCAGCATTTTGGGGGGATTTCTTTGACTAAGCTACTGATTTGGTTTTCATGTTTTTTCCTGCATCTCTCTCATTTCTCTTCACAATTTTTCCCCTACCTCCCTCACTTGCTTTTCAAAATCTTTTCTGAGCTCTGCCATAGCCTGAGTCCAATTCCTATTTTTCTTGGAGGCTTTAGATGCAGAAGCTTGGACTTGATCATCTTCTGAGTATGTGTTTTGTTCCTCCATGAGACCAAAGTTATTGTCTATGGTCAGGTTCCTTTTTTTTTGATTACTCATTTCCTCAAACTGTACCCTGGTTTTAGGATGCTTCCCCAGCTTTTGAGTATTGCTGGGATACCCCAACAAGGACCTCAGTTCCTTCAAGGTCTTATGAGAGGCTCTTATTGCTCTCCTGGCTTGTGCTTTGTTCTATGGATGACCACAAGCACTCCTCTTTGCCCTGGAGCTGTGAGGAGGGTCCCTGCTCTGTAGCAATGGGGGGCCCCAAACTGCAACCTGGGTCTAAACATGGGCAAAGCACCAGAGTCCTGTCCCAGGGTCAGAGAAAAGACCTCAACAGTCTCCCTCCATCCCCTTACCTTCTGTGGGCTGAGTGGTCTGGGAGCAGCTGCCAGGCAGCTTTCTGCTAGGTGACTCTGTAGGTTTGCTTCCATTTCCTGGGATCTAGGCTGCATGACAGCTGGGGCTGCATTGAGGGCCACAGCTGTGTAGAGGGTCACAGCTATGCTGAGGGCCAAGCTGGCCTGGGCTCTGTGCTCACTCTGGCAGAGGTCTCTCTGCTGATCTTCCAAGTTGTGCTTGGTGTTCCCTGGGCTGGCAGGTCAGGAAACTGCTTATGCTGCCAGAAGCTGGGGCTCCCAGGGACCCAGACAGCCTGCAGGCTGTTCCCAGAAGGCTGGAGCTCCTTCACTCCAGCACAGTGATACTGGCTGCACTGCTGCCTCCTCCAACCACCTGTAACAGAGCCTTCCCACCATCTTCCAGATTATTTTGGGATGGAGAATTGCCTCACTGGGTCTTTCTATGGGCTCTTTCTCTCAAAAATTTAGTTAGAGTCATAATTTTAAGGTTTTTGAAATATTCTGGAGAGAGTTCCTGGGAAAGCCTATTCTCATGCTGCTTTCTTGGCTCTGCCCACCCCTACTCTATTTCAATGGTCCTCAAACATTTTTTCCTCCCAACTCTGTATTCTTCCTTGTTAATAGCAATTGTGAAGAGTTAGGAGGTTTGTAGGATATTGCTCTTCATTTTCAAAGAAGACCACAACATCAGGGAGGTGATGCCATGACAATCACATGGACTGGATTTGAGTGGGGGAATACTGAGCTCAGTCATCAGCTTCACTTTCTCCTTCAGTGCCATCTGGGTCCAGTGACTAGATATGAATCAGGATGACTGGAAATGGCCCTGGATGTAAGGCAATCAGGGTTAAGTGACCTGCCCAAGGTCACATAGCTAGTAAATATCAGAGGCTGGGTTTGAACTCCCCTTGTCCTGATTCCAAAGCCAGTGCTCTATCCATTGCGCAAACCCATGCATGCAATGACAATTGTAGGCATACAATTTGTAGGCATACTTGGGTACTGCTCTATTTTGTACCTTTGATTCTTTACCTTATGAAATAGACTCAGAGCACACCTATGGCAGGCTATGATACTTTGTAAGGGGTTCTATTTGTAAAAAGGGGACAATGATAATTGTACCACCTACCTCATACAGCTACTATGAGAACAACCTTTTGCAAATGGAGATGAATTTTTATGTTCTTTTTCATATTTTCTTGCTGATATAATAGAAAGATCATGAAACTGGAAGTCAAGAGAATTGAGTTTTAGTCTTTGTTCTTAAACTTACTGTATGACTTTGGAAAAGTCATTTTTCACATTTTTACTACACTTGATCTTAGTCAAAAGGCTGAGAAGCGATGCATTTTTCATTTTTTTAATGCTTAATTTCTTCATTTGTAAAGATGGGAATGATATTTCCACTCTGCCCTCGTGGCCATTTGTGAGGTTCAAATAAGATAACATATAGAAAGAACCCTGCAAACATAAAGTAGTCTATAAATTTCAATTATTCAATTATTATTGCTAATAAGTTCATTAATATTTTGGTTGACTGGAAATGCCTTCATTCCTGTCAAACTAGGGGCTAGTTACAAGAGAAGAGAGACCTGAGAGGAGATGCCTATGCATCTCACATACACAATTAGCTTTGTAATTGTAAGCACTTAAGGTATGTTTGTTGAATTTATTGAGAAGGTTGGCTATTAACAATTTGCAAAGTCTGACCTAGTTTGGTGGTTACAAAACAACACCACCCAACTCCTTGTCATCTAAACTGGCTACCAAGAAGTGTTTTTTATCACATTATAATAGAGATAGTCAAAGGCAGAAGTTGGGTGGTTCCTTCTTGGACACTGTGGTAAAGCAAAATTGGCATGGCAGAGAGGAAGTGATAAGACAACCATCTGAACTATTTCTGGTTTTGCATAAACAGGGTTTGGTTTCCAAGGTAAGCAGTTAGTTCTTTCTTCTTTCCCTCCTTTCTTCTTTTCTTTTCTTCTCTCTCTCTCTCTCTCTCTCTCTCTCTCTCTCTCTCTCTCTCGGTTAAAAATAACCAAGTTTGTTTTAAAAAAAAACAACAAAAACAAGACAAACACAAACTACCAGAAAAAAAATCCCATCATGTCATGATATTCTGTTTCTACCAAAATAGATTATTTTTGATCATTTCTAAGAATTTGACATGTGGGAGCCAAAGTGAGTTAAAACAGGATCCAGAAAGGAACTTATCTTGGATTTGGGAAAAGTTTTAAAAATTCCCTACAAAACACCAAACCTTTTTAAAATGTGAATGAGGCCCAAGAAAATTTAAAGAAAAAAAAATATTTATCTTATTATCTTTCCAAGACATTATTTTCCATTAGCAAATGAAAGGAGAAGAATAACATGACTCAATACACAAGATCTTTGGAAGTCAGCTCTCTTTCAAAGTCATAGATCCATACAAGCAGTTGATTTTCTCCAGTGAAGCTCAACTCTATCATGGTTATATGGCAGAAGTTGTAGATGAATGTTCAGAAGAAGAAAGGGCAAACTCTAAAACCAGACAGTCACTATGTCTTCTTCTTCAGGCTTATTCAGACAAATTGGGAGAGCATGTCTGAAATTCATTCATAATTTATCCAGGTGACAAGCCATTGGGGAACTTTTTAAATAACAAGAAGGAGGGAAACAGCTACTGCCTTCCATGGAGAGGACATTAGTAGAAGATTTATGAAGTGAGGAATACAAGGCAGGCAATAAAGGAGCTTTTTGAAGCTGTGCAAATGATTTGTACCCAAGGGTAAAAAGGACATTGAGGTCACATCTATAAAAATAATTGAATACCCCTTAAGTTATGTACTGTAGACAGGGACTAAAGTCCTAATGAAACAAGGTGGTATCTGGGGTATTCCCCACAATGCCCGAAGAAGTTTGACTTTCTTGTATCTTGAGCATATTTTAAAAATTCCTGACCAAAGTACTAATATCACAAACTTTTTATTTTTTGTAAAGAATATAAAATTTTCAAGTTAGAAAGAGCTCTCATGCTCTCAATACTTTTATGTAATCTCTCTCTCTCTCCAACAATTCCCCTCCCACAGATATTGAATAATAAACAATTTTATTTTTATTCCCATTATCAGGACTCAATGTGGCATGATAGATTTTGAAATCAAGGAAGATGGGATTATGTCCCATAACTCCCATGTGTGATGATGGCAAATCACTGGATCTCTTCTAGTCTCTATTTTTTCATCTATAAAATAGCCTCAAAGTTCCCTCCAGCTCTAAGTCTGTGATCTTATATCCCTATGTACTCATAAACCAGTAGAGAGTTTATTTTCTGCTATGAACAGCTGTCAATAAGAGATTAAGGACACAACTATAAAGGAAACATCCTGCCTGCCACTTCAACAAAAGTAAAAAGAGACATGTGATTCTCTAGGTTTGTAGTAAGCATCATCAACATCATCATCATCACCATCATCATCATCATGCTTATGTAGGAATAGTAATTTTCAAAGTGGCTTCAAGTCCATTATTTTATTTAATCTTCACACTATAATTTTGAGGGATAGGTAAGGGAAAGATTTATAGACATGTTTTATCAATGAGAAAACTGGGTGAGTCTTAGAGAAGTCAAATTATTTTCCTAAATCCACAGAGGAAATTAGTGGAATGCTCAAGAATATGACCTGGATTTCCCAATCTCTAGTTTAATAATGTTATCAACATTTATCATATTTATTTTTGCTGATGGTCCCTATAAGCTATTGCAAAATCTGTGGATCATGTTTTGCCCCAAATATCTCTATTTCTTTTTTAGTTTAGATTCCTTTATTTTCTTTCTTTCTTTCTTTCTTTCTTTCTTTCTTTCTTTCTTTCTTTCTTTCTTTCTTTCTTTCTTTCTTTTTTCTTTCTGTCTTTCTGTCTTTCTGTCTTTCTTTCTTTCTTTCTTTCTGTCTTTCTGTCTTTCTTTCTTTTTCTTTCTCTTTTTCTCTCTCTCTTTTTTCTTTTCTTTTTCTCTCATTCACTCTTTCTTTCTCTCTCTCTTTCTTTTTCTTTTTCTCCCCTCCTTCCATTCTTTCTTCCCTTCTTTCTTTTCCTTCTTTCTTTCTCTTTCTATTTCTCTCTCTTTCTTTATTTCTTTCTTTCCTTCTTTGTTTTCTTTTTTGTATAAAAAGGAAAAAAAATCTAACAGTGTTCCATATCAGTAGATCTCTGCAAAGGAGGGTGGGGAAGTGCTTTCTCATATTTCCTCTCTGAGGCCAAGATTGTTTTGTGTAATTATCCAGTCATCATTTTTTTAAACTATTTCATGCTTGTTATTCTTTCAATTTAGATTGATATAGTCATAGGATATATTTTCTTGACCCTGTCTACTGAATTTTGCTTTAATTCATGTAAAGTCTTTCCATACTTCTCTGTATTTGTCATATTCTTTCCTATAGCACAGTAATATTCCATTTCTGTAATGTACCATAATTAGCTTAGCCATTTCCCAGCTGAGGTGCTTCTATTTTCCTTTTCTTTGTGATCACATAAAGTGGACTATAAGCATATAGTCAAGTGTGTATATGGAAATGATCTTTTTCAGTGAACTCCTGTGGACTCTCTGGGATCTAAGACTAATGACAGTTTAGTCAATTTAGTTGCATAATTCCAATTGTTCCCCAGAATGGTTGTAATAATTTACTGCTCCACCAATAGAGTATTATTGTGCCTAGCTTCCTTCAACTCCTCCACCACTGACTATTCCCATTTCCCATCTTTTGTCATCTTTGTTTTGTGGCTCATGCCTTAATGGAATAAGCAGAGACAGAGAGAGAGAGAGAGAGAGAGAGAGAGAGAGAGAGAGAGAGAGAGAGAGAAAGAGAGAGATAGACAGACAGATACAGAGAGAGTGACTGAGCAGACAGTACTAGAGATAATGATTTATTAAGAACTTTCTATGTATTGAACTGGGGGAGATGCAAAGTTTATATAAGACAGAGTCCTTGCCTTTATGGAGTGTGCAGTTTAACAGGGGGAATAAGACATAAACATATATAGTATAATTCTCAGGCAGCTAGTTGGGGCAGTGAGCAAAGTTCTGGGCCAGTAGTTAGGAAGACTTATCTTTCTGAGTTCAAATCTGACCTTATTAGCTGTGTGATATAGGTTAAAAGATGTACAAACTATTTAATGAATAGATCTGGATTCTCCATTTCATGTAAGTTTTTTATTTAAAGAAGAGAAAATGAAGAGAAAATGTTAAATTTGGCTTTTGTCTAAGAAGGAAAGAAAAAGTCACAGTTTGTCAACAAGCATTTATTAAAGGTTTACTGTTGCTAATCACTAAGCTAACACTGAAAATATAAAGGAAGGCAAAACATGGTCTCTGCCCTCAGGAAACTCAAATTTTAATAGAGAAAATAAGATGCAAGCAATTATGTGCATGAAAAGATAGACACAGCGAAAATACTGTGAATATTCTGTCCATACTCTATTGGAGCAAGACTAGCTATATCTTTCCCTCAGAATTCTAAGTGTTTCCCTAAGGAGTTGGGATGTCTTCCTCATCCTTTCCACATTGGCCACCACATTCATTTTGCCAGTTAACAACAATTAGCTTTTATAAAGGGATATTTACTTCAAGCATATAGCAAGGAGAGAAGAATAAACAATTTCCAACATTCAGTGGGGGTGGGGTGGGAGAGAATATTATCCCATATAAGACCTAGCTATCTAGGAAGAGAAGATTCAGGCTTAAATGTAGTTGCTACCACCAAGTTCACATACATAGGCATGTTGAGGCTAAATGAACAGCATCTCAGCTACCATTAGACTGGAGTCTAGAAAGTCCATTCTTGATCCTTGGGGCATCAGTTCTGGGTTGTCTGCAAAATTCAGACTCCTAGATGATTCCCATTCTGGATCTCAGGTGGCTCATTTTCTTGATCTTTCACAACTTGTTAAGATTGTAGCCTCATTTTCTTCACCTAGAACAAAAATATAAACTCTGGAGCCAAGAAACAAGACCCTTATCCTTTAGCTACAATGACAGGAACCAAGATTCTCTAACTTCCCTGTTTCTTTTCTCTCACTGGAATGACAACAGCAAAAATGAGTTTGCTCAAGATTTCAAACCAAAGAGAAGGGATGAGGACAAATAATACATTTTTAATTCCCCCTCAGGTCCAGCTACATGACTGAAGATGATCAAAGAGGCTCCTATTCACCACATGGTTAGAGGATTGGAACAAGTTATAGTTAGTTATCTATGCCTGCTTCAAATCTCTCAAAGGCACTTCTATTACATGTCATCAAAACTTCCAGAAGTAGACTCTCTGACCTCTTCCACAAAGGGAATTACATCAGAAGCATTCTGTACATGCTCACAAGGACTAGATTCAGTTCCCCATTTTAAAAGTATGATGTAATATCAGAGAAGAAAGTACTAGAAGGATTGGGAAATGACTCCTGCAAAAGCTAGGATTTGAGGTAAGTCTTGAAAGAAGACAGGGAAACTAAAAGTCAGAGACAAAGAGGAAGTATAAGCAAGGCCAAGAAAATACAAAATATTCTTCTTTGTGGCTTTGGACTAGTAATCAATAGATTATGTGAGTTGAAGAGCTTCATATTCCTTCATCTGCAAAATGAGTTTGTTAGGATTAGGGATGGGGTAACCAGGCAAGGTTTCATAAAATTTTTAACACTGAGTAAGATCTAGAAGGATGGGTAAGATCTTGAGAAATGCAAAAAAAGTGAGGATCATTATAAGCAGGGGAAACAATATGAGCAAAGGTAAGAATTTTTAAGTAAGCTTTTGAGAAATTTCTTTCTTTCAAATTTTTTTAATACATTCTGTTATTACATTACTGACATTTCCCAATGTATCCTTCCTTCCTCCTCCACCCTAGAATGCTGTCTCTTGCAATAAAGGAAAAAAAAGTTAAAAAAAACTAATCAAGATATTGAAAAGGATATAAGATTAAAGACTTAGAACTGAAAGGGAACTTAAAGGTCATATGATCCAACACCTTGACATAATATGTAGTGTTCCTTACCCATAACCTTTTAACATTGGCAAAGAAGCAGGATCTCATATCTCCTCTTTCAATCTAATCTTGGTTAATATAATTTCAAAACATACAATTTTGATAATTTTATTGCTATTATTCTTTCCATTTACATTGTTGTAGTCACTATGTATATTTGTTTTCTTATCTGCCTCAGTTTTATCACCTGTAAAATGAGGTGGAAAAGGAAATGGCAAATTGCTCCAGTATCTAGCTAGAAAATGCCAAAAGAGGTCTTGAAGAGTCAAACATGACTGAAAGGTCTGAACAACAATCATCTTTGGTGCCCACCTTCATGTATCACATACAGTGGCTACACCTTGGTAAAATTATTTTAGCAGATGAACTAAACTAGATTGAAGGTAACTGACAGGCCTCAAATCCATCAGTGAGTTAGGGAGACCACTATCTTATATGTGAAGATTTCCCTGGGTGGAACTGGAGGATGAGACAATTTGTTCCAAAGACCATAAAGGTGTCTGAAGCAGATATTGTGGATTGTTTAGAGCTTGGCCAGACATCCAGAGACCTACTATATCCTGGGTCTTACCAATGAACTTTGATGACTCAGAAAGAGAGAGTAAGACTTTGTGCAATTTTGTCTCACTTAAATCCAATTCCAGATAAGTCAAGACATTACTCCGTGATGTCATTGGTCCTTTTGGAAAACAAAGGATGAATAACAATTTCACTTTGCATCAGTTCACATTTGTTTTCCCAAGTTTCTTTTTAGTCATCATAATCTGTCTTTCAAATATTTATGTGTCAGATTTTGTGAGAAGATGAGTTTTTGGCCTTTTGAGATATTTTTCCAGAGCAGAGCCACCAGGAGAAGATTGGGGCTTACCCACATAAAAAAACCACACTAAGCATGATAAAAAGGACCTCTGAGAACTATCTCAGAAACCAGCTCACTTTCTGGTTTCTCTGGTTCTAACATAAACTCATCTCCAGCTCACTTCATAGACCAAGTTCCCTGTTTGTGACTGTGCCTCAATCTATTTTTCCACAATGAACCTGTGGCAGTTCAACAAGTAAATAAACAAATATTCCATGCCTACCATGTATACAGCAGAGAGGCAACTTGATGTAATTGTTAGAGTACTGTACTTTAATCAGGGAGACCTGGGTTCAGATCTCAATTCTAACAGCAGATCTATAACTACATAGACAAATCACTTAATGTCTCTGAGCTTCAGGAGACTCTCTAAGGTTATAAATTATAGGTGAGTTGGAACATGCATTGGTGGAAGGAGTTGCCATATAAATCACAAGTCTTTGAAATCATTGGCTATTTGCAAGGCTCATCTCTAGCTTACAGACAGGAAAAAAATCTATTGTCTTTACTCTTGTGGTGCTAAAATTTGATGTATCCAAATAACTATAATCCAAATTGTAATATAAATAACATGTGACAACATAGTTTGACATATTTAGGGGACAATCATTTTTATCTAGATCTAGAGGGATCTGGGAAGATTTCATCAAAGATTGATAGGACAATGGGAAAAGCACTAGATTTTGTAGTTCAAGGACCTAAATTCAATTAACAGTTTTTTGTTGCCATGTTACATTATGAGCTTTGACTTTCTGGACCTCAGTTCTTTCACCTGTAGAAAGAGAGAGGTTCGAGTTCTAAATCTGTGATTCTTTGAAATCCTAAGAGATCATGAAAAGAAGAGAATTATTTCTAGCTCTGAATGTGATACAACTACTTAGACATTAGTCATATCCAACAACTTCCAGTTCTAGCTTTTACTATCCTATCACTGAAAGCAGTCTTCAATTGGGCTATGCCCTTGAGTCAAAACCTGCTGCCTCTACCATATGAAAGATGTATTCCCAAATGTTGCTTTAAATTAAGGTGTTTGGACACTGAATGTAGTTCTCATTGAATCAATGTTACAGTGATTAGATACTAAGGATCATCCTTGAGAGCTATTTATACCGTCATACTCTAAATTCAGCTACATTGAATATTTTTTTTTTTTTGCAAGGCAATGGGGTTAAAGTAGCTTGCCCAAGGCCACATAGCTAGGTAACTATTAAGTGTCTGAGGCCGGATTTGAACTCAGGTACTCCTGACTCCAGAGCTGGTGCTCTATCCACTGCGCTACCTAACCACCCCTTACACTGAATATTTCTAAGGGAAAATGGGTTGAAAGTTCCAAGGTAGCATATTAGTAATACATCTTCCCTGCTAATCCTTAGAGCTGGAAGCAATAGTTTTATGAGTAGAGGTGTACTAGTAATGTTAAGTTCTTTACATGCATAAAATTATGTACTTTTCTGAGCTGATGGACCAAGGAGTCTGCATTGGGAAACAAAGGAAAGTTGCCCCCAAAGAGTAACAATGGTAGCCAAAACCTGTAAGCATCATAGATCAAATCCTACTTCTCCTTCTTGCCATTGTGCCTTCTTAAGCACCAATTCCATGATTAGCAAACTTACTCCTTTTGACTATAAGATTCCAGGACTGGTCTATATTTTAAGGAGGACAGTGACAAAAAGAAAAGCTCTATAAACACCAGGATAGCAACACTTTTTGTGGTAGCAAAGAATTAGAAATAAAGAAAATATCAATTTGGGGAATGGATAAACCAATTGTGGCATGTGAATGTAATGGAATATTACTGTGATATAATAAAATTAATATATTGAATTTGGAAAACTGATTCAAAGTAAAGTAAACAAAACCAAGAAAAATAAACGGCTACAATAATATAAATTGGAAAGAAAAATAAGCACAAAATAATTAAAATTAATATTACAAAATTACAAAGAAGAAGCAAGAAAAATAAGAAAACAAAGGTGGGAGATGTAGTGTTGTGAAACAATGCATGAAACTTGGGTAAGATTATTAATTATTTTTGCTGATTTTTTCCCCCTCTTTCTTTTACTCTTTAAAAATAATTCTTTCTTGGGCATCTAGGTGGCCCAATAGATAGAACACCAACCCTGGAGTCAGGAGGACCTGAGTTCAAATTTGACCTTAGACACTAGCTGTGTGGCCTTGGGCAAGTCATGGAACCCCATTGCCTTGCATAAAACCTAAAAAAAAATTCTTTCTTATAGGGATGGTTCTCAAGGAGAGAAAGGGGAAGTGATGCAGAGGAAGATTGAACAAAAAAACAATCAACATTTTTTAAATGTTAAAAACATTAAACTTCCAACATTTTAGACCTCTTCCTCTTATATTTTTTTAGATGGATAATGTATAATTAAATGTATTTTTAAAAGATTTTAAATTTGAAAATTAAGTTAAATTTAAATAATTATAATTAAGTTAAATTTAAATAATTATAATTAGGAAGACTGAAAAAAAAACATAAAAAGAAGTCAATTTTCTCCCTCAAGTTAACTTATATGGATAGTACAGTTATAAACCTTCTGACTAGAAAGACTAGGGGGAAAAATGTTTTAGTTTACCAGGAACTGAAATCTAAGATGCTTGAGGAAAGAATAAGTTGTCCTCAAATGGTGTTTTTTGCAGCATATTGAAAGTATTTTATCTAGAATTCCTGAGCTTCTCTTGATGACTATTAGAAAAGTCAGGGAAAAGAAGAGAAATATCACAGGACTAGAGGTGGGAAATTTTGTCCAGATTATTAAAAGGGGAAGAGAAAGGATTCATCAAACTAGAGGTCAGTAAACTTTGCTTCAGTTCCTGGAAAAATTCTCAAAAATGTTTTATTACTAGCATTTGTAGTCACATAGATCAGGAGGTGGTGATTCTCATAATATCATCAAGGATAGGCAGTATCAAACCATCTCCATTTCTAATTTTGGCAGGGTTAGGAGACTCAAGTAGCATACATATTTGCTGTATTTTAATAAAACATTTGACAAAGTCTTTGATGACTTTGGACAAGATCAAGAAACAGGCAAGACTTTTAGTATAGTTAAGGGTATTGAGAACTGATAAATGATCATCTTTGCAGGGAGATCTTTAGTGGAGGGTTTTGGGTATCTATCTTGATACTTGCTCAGTTCAATATTTTTATCAATGATAGAGAAAAAGAAATTGATAGAATGTTTTTCAAAAAGTTACTGACAAACTTATGATCTAAAAAGATCTCAACAAATTAGAATGAAGGGGCATTTCTAAAAAAATTAAAAATAATTCGATTCAACAAGCATTTAATAAGGGTCACAAATGTGAAGTTTTCCATTTAAGTCACACTAAAGTATTAAGAGGAAAAATGCAGCTAGATAGCAGTTTATTTAAAAAAGGTCTGACACTTTTTGTGAATCACAAACTCAAAAATGAAAAAAAATTTAATCAGGGTAGTCTCAAATCTAATCCTAGATTACATTTCTAGAAGCACAAGATCCAGAATGATGGAGATTTCAACCCTATAGTATTCTGTCCTCATTAATTCACATTTGGTCTGCATAATGCTTCATTACTTAAAATTGAAAACTGGGAAGGAACTTTAGAGGTCATTTACTTTAATTCCTTATTTTATATAAAATGAAAAACAAGAGATATGACTGCTCAAACAATAAACAACTATGATGCTACTTTGGAAAGGTTTTCCCATTCCCAATAGTAAATGACAATGTGCATAGGAGCTAAATCAAATCACATAAAATTTCATTTTCTATAAAGAACGATATTGAGCTGCTAGCTAAAAGAGCTCACTTACTTTCATCTTACTTTTCTAGAAATTTCAGGACCCTTCCCCCCACTTTTTTGGATTAACATTTTTTTGATTTATATTTTCAGGTTAACTAGTCCTTATCTATCAGATATTATGTAAATAAACATAGGGTGAATACTTTTTTTTAGTTTTTTTTTTTTGTAAGGCAATGGGGTTAAGTGGCTTGCCCAAAGTCACACAGCTAGGCAATTATTAAGTGTCTGAGGCTGGATTTGAACTCAGGTACTCCTGACTCCAGGGCCGGTGCTCTATCCACTATGCCACCTAGCCACCCTGATATTTTTTTTAAAAGCATTTTAACATTTTATTTGTTTTCCAATTATATACAATAGGAACATGTACCTATCATTTTTTGCAAGGCTCTGAATTCTACAATCCCCCCCCCCCCCCCACAGAAGGCTGTCTGACAGTCTCTGTATTGTTTCCATGCCATACATTGATGTAAATTGAATGTTATAAGAGTAAACATAAGATTAAACAGTGAGAGAGAAATTGTACTTCAGTTTGTGTTCAGATTTCAATGGGTATGTCTCTGGGGTGAGTTGCTTTCTTTATCCTAAGTCCACCAGAGAAGTTGCTTCAATAATTTTTCCCTCAGTTGCTATTACTAGTTGTATTTCCCTCCACTCTATTCCTCCCCACTCTCATTTATTCTGTTCTCTCTCTCCTGTCATCCTGGCCCTGTTCAAAAGTGTGTTGTGTCTGAGTACCCTCTGCCACAATCTTCCCTCTCTTCT
This sequence comes from Macrotis lagotis, assembly GCF_037893015.1. Taxonomy (NCBI): domain Eukaryota; kingdom Metazoa; phylum Chordata; class Mammalia; order Peramelemorphia; family Peramelidae; genus Macrotis; species Macrotis lagotis. The sequence goes on from NC_133664.1 coordinate 171,346,177, forward strand.
ATCACCTATTCCCCCCCTTCCCTCCCCCCATTCCCACTCATCCCATTCTTTTCCTCCCATCCCTTTCCTCCCATCCTTCTCCAGGGCAAGACAGATTTCCTCACCCTATTAAGTGTGTATATTATTTCCTTCCTGAGCCATTTCTGATGAGAATGAAGGCTTACTCATTCCCCCCTTGCCTTCGCCACCTCTACTCCATTGCAAAAGCTTTTCTTGACTCTTATGTGAAATCTCTCAGCTTCTTCATCTCCTTTAACTTCCTCCCAGTACTTTCCCCATCACCCATTGACTCCAACCCTTTACCACATCATACCATTATATTCCACTCCTTCCTACGTCCTATCTATATATGCTCCTTCTAACAGCTCTTATAAATGAGAAAGTTCATATGAGTTATTAATATCTTCTTCTCGTGCAGGAATACAAACAGTTCAACATCAAGTTCCTCATAGTTAGTCCATCTCTTCCACTCCCTCTGTGGTTTGCCAGAGTCCTGTACTTGGAGATCAAACTTTCTGTTTAGCTCTGGTAGTCTCAATAGGAAAGTCTGAAAGTCCCCTGTTTCATTGAAAGTCCATCTTTTCCCCTGAAAGATGTTCAGTTTTGCTGGGTAGTTGATTCTTGTTTGTAAACCAAGATCTTTTGCCTTCCGGAATATCATATTCCAGTCCCTATAAGCCCTTAATATAGATGCTGCCAGATCCTGTGTAATCCTGACCATGAAGCCTCAGTAGTTGAATTGTTTGTTTCTGGCAGCTTTTAGAATTTTCTCTTTGATTTGGGAGTTTTGGAATTTGGTGAATTCTCTTGATTTCTATTTTACCCTCAGCTTCTAGGATCTCAGGGCAATTTTGTTGTATTATTTCTTGAAAAATGCAGTCTAGTTTCTTCTCCTGATTGCGGCTTTCAGATAGCCCAATAATTTTTAAAATTATTTCTTCTGGATCTGTTTTTGAGGTCAGTTGTTTTTCCATTGAGATATTTCACATTTTCTTCTAATTTTTGGCTTTTTTTTGAAAGAGTTTTATTTCTTCCTGATTTTTCTTTTTTTAGGTTTTTGCAAGGCAAATGGGGTTAAGTGGCTTGCCCAAGGGGCCCACACAGTTAGGTAATTATTAATTGTCTGAGACCAGATTTGAACCCAGGTATTCCTGACTCCAAGGCAGGTGCTTTATCCACTACACCACCTAGTTGCCCCTTCCCCTTCTTCCTGATTTCTTGCAAAGTCATCAGTTTCTTTTAGTTCCATTTTGTATTTGAAGGGGTTATTTTCTTCAGAGAGCTTTTTTACCTCCTTTTCCAGCTGGCCAATTCTGCTTTTTAAGGCATTCTTCTCCTCATTTGCCTTTTGTTTTGCTTTTTTTCCATTAGGCCTAAACTGTTTTTTTGTTTTTGTTTTTGCAAGGCAAATGGGGTTAAGTGGCTTGCCCAAGGCCACACAGCTAGGTAATTATTAAGTGTCTGAGACCGGATTTGAACCCAGGTACTCCTGACTCCAAGGCAGGTGCTTTATCCACTGTACCACCTAGCAGCCCTATTCATCCTAAACTGGTTTTTAACATATTTTCTTCAGTATTTTTTTGTATATCTTTCACCAAGCTTTTGATTTGGTTTTCATGATTTTTCTACATGGCTCTCATTTCTCCTCCCAATTGTTCTTCCACCTCCCTTAATTGCTTTTCAAAGTCTTTTTTGAGCTCATCCATAGTCTGAGCCCATTTTCTATTTCTCTTGGAGGTTTTGGAAATGGAAGATTCGATTTTGTCATCATCTGAGTATGTGTTTTGACCTTCCATGGGACAAAAGTAATTCTCTATGATCAGATTCTTTTCTGTTGTTTACTCATTTCCTTAGCCCAAGACTAATTTACAACACTTCCAAGGCTTTGGGGTTGTTTTTTTTTTTTTTTGGAGGGGGGGAAAAACCCACTGGGGTTCAGACCTCCAAGGTCTGATTCTCTCTAGCCTGTCCTTTGATATGTAGATACTCCCCCCCCCCTTCCCTCTGCCCTGGGGCTAAAAGGAGGGATCCTGCCTGGTTATTTAGTATGGAAGCCCAAATTGCATTATCTGAGTGTAGGCAACAGCAGAGAAATCTCTACAGACTTTCCTTACTACCTCTGGGGGTGCAGGCTGCTTTCTCCAGATTCTTGCTGTAGGCTCTGCAGCCAGTACTCCCTCACTCCACACTCATTCTGGTGGATCAGAGTTCTCTCACTGCTTCAAGCTGTTGCCAGTGATCTCTGGGCTGGGCTGGGCTGCGCCTTGGCTTTTTTCCCATCCCTGGTCCTTGTGAAACACACCTTTCCAGTGGAACTTCTAAGTTATCTTGGACTGGAAAAATATATCACTCAGTTTTTCTGTGGGTTCTGCCCCTCTAAATTTTGGCTAGAGTCATCCTTTGTTTTTTTGGAGAGTCGGAGTTCCTGGGAAATGCTAATTTCACACCGCCATCTTGGCTCCGCCCTTGGTAGATACTTTTTAAACAATATTTTAATTTTTTTCTGAATTACATGTTAAAAACAATTTTTAACATTCAAAAAAAAATTTGAGTTCCAAATTCTATTCCACCCTTTCTCCTACCTCTACCTCCTGCCTGAGATGGTGAGCAATTTGATATAGGCTATACATGTGCAATCATGTAAAACACTAAATAAATCTCAGATAGTAAGCAAGCCAGGAAATTTGATGAAAAAACCACATCAATATCAGACACAAAGCTCTAAATTTTATAAACAATGGAAATGATAATGGTTAAAGCTACATGCACTTGGCCAATTTATCACTCTACTCTCCCCAGAGGGAAGAGAAATGATCTCGTGGTTTGATTCATCATAGATCTGATTTCTAGCCTTGACTTCACTTAGCTATAACCTCAGGCAAGTCACTTAACCTCCTGGATTTTCCTTTCCCCATCTTTAAAACATGAATAGCAATTCTTGTTCTCTACCTAATTCAAAGCTGTACTCTGATGATTCAAAATAGAAATGATAAATATTTCAGTAATGATAAGCAATATAAATTTATGTTCTTACATACTGTAAGCAGAATTCAAAGTATTTATTGAAGAAATAACATTTTAGTAAATGGCTAAGATAAGACAGTACAAAGTTTAATAACTGATAGATGGTACTTTGGAATTAATTCAATTATTTTTGTTTTGTTGTCATTATTGTTGCTGTTATAGTAATATTGAATCCTATCATTACTGCTGCCTCATCTTAGAACAGAGACACTTGGCTTTTCAAAGGGTGGACTTATACTCTGACAACTTCGACGAACATGGAGAGTATTCAAGAATCTCTGGTGACAGATTGTCTAACTATATGAAGACCAGCTTAGCTAAGAACAGAAAATGGACATCAATCCTAGTGGTCCTGCCCACTTTCCCTGTGACAAAAGCAAAAATGCTAAGAATCTCATATAGTTTAGATCAGGGATTCTTAACCTGAAAGCCATGAACTTAAAAAAATACATATCTTTGAAATTTGTTTTCAAATATAATTTGTTTCCTTTGTAATTTTCTCTATTTTATGCATTTAAAATATTATTCTGAGAGGTTTATAAAACTTCACAAAAGTACATAACATAAAAGGTCAAGAATTCATTATTTAGATCATTTATATAAATGAATTTAATTATCAGTCCTCTAAATGTGAGATCTTTGTGAGATGTATTTTATTGGAGAAACTAACTCAAGTCAATATTGACATTCTTACATCAATTGAAATCAGAAGGCATAAGAAGGATGACATGAAATGAAAGGATGGCTCATGAGTTTTCTTTGGAGAGGCCCATAAAGGGGATTTTGAATCAGGTCATTGAGCACTTAAAACCAGTAAATAATGGTAGTGAGGTGAGTACTAGAGAACCTTTGTAGGCCAAGCTTCCCCATTGGGATTGTTTTGCAACAAAAGAGAAGACAGATATGATAGCAGTATCAGGATAGGAAAAGTAGAATCACAACTGATCCTTTTCTGATGATGTTTGCTCTACATTCTTTTTTTTCTAGGATTTTTTTTTTTTGCAAGGGAAATGGGGTTAAGTGGCTTGCCCAAGGTCACACACGGCTAGGTCATTATTAAGTGTCTGAGGCTGGATTTGAATTCAGGTCCTCCTGACTCCAGGGCTGGTGTTCCATCCACTGCACCACTTAGCCACTATTGCCCTTCATTCTTGAAGAAGACCATGATGGGGTGGCTAGGTGTGCAGTGGATAGAGCACCGGCCCTGGAGTCAGGAGGACCTGAGTTCAAATCCAGCCTCAGACACTTATTAATGACCTAGCCGTGTGTGGCCTTGGGCAAATCACTTAACCCCATTTGCCTCACACACACAAAAAACCCCCCCTAAAAAAAAAGACCATGATATCAGGGAGGTGATGCCATGACAAGTACATGAATTGGATTTGAGTGTGGGGGGGGGGGGGGGACTATGCTAAGTCACTCATTTTCTCCTCCAGAGTCATCTGGGTCCAGTGGCTAGATATGGAAACTCGAGATGACCCTGGATGGAGAGGTAAACTGAGTTAAATGATTTGCTCAAGGTCACACAGTTAGTGACTGTCTGAGGTCAGATTTGAACCTAAGTCTTCCTGATTCAGGGTCAGTGCTTTACCCACTGTACCATCTATCTGCCCCTGATCTTCTTCTATAAGAAGCCATAATGAGAAATCTAGACAATGGAAAGCAAATGAGGCTATTTAAAATTTTCTATAGGTCATTGTATAGTATAAACTTTGAAATTCAAACTAACTCCTTCCTTTCCATTAATAAGCTTAACTCAGTTTACAAAGATATGCAACTAGATAAACCCATAGTTAAAAACTTCTAGAGATCTAAGGAATTTCAAGCTAACACAGTCTGTTTTAACTGATAATCCATAAAATTTATGGGAGAGACTCTTAAAAGGGACCTGAAATAGTTTATGGAAGCAGCTGGTATTAAACCAGACTGGCCCTACATTGTATACACACATAGAGTAGGGTGAAATTCAAAGACAAGGACAGGAAACAGGAGTCAAAAACAAAGCGTGTTTTAAAAATCCAGGCAGGAATCTTTGCATTAGTTCAAATGGTGATAAATTCCAGGATCAATGCTATGTAAGATGAAGACTAAAATAAAAGTATTTTGATTGTATACTATCTATCTATTATTCCTTTCTCTTTGTTTTATTCTGCTCTGAGTTTTCTGTTGATTCTGAAATATTAACTTCTATTACTACTACTACCACCACCACCAATCACCACCACCACCACCATTGAATGTTCACTAGACAATTCGTCTTTCATTAAATTTGCATCCATACAATTATTTGTGAAATTAAATCTCTAGATGTGAAACAAAATCATTATAATCTCTTTTCGATAAAGCTCAGTCCACAGGATGGGAATTCAGAAACATATTTGTTGACAGTAATTTGATGTGGAAGTTGGGCATAAAGTATATTAATATATCAAGGTTAAATGCATTTGTTTCATCTATTATTTGTTAACTTATTTTCTGTATAAGCAGTGGGCATAAAGAAACAAACTGGTGTATCCTCTTCTAAGAGATCCTTGAACATTCTGAGAGCTCATCTTGCCCAGTAGAATATAAATTCCTCATGGACTATGACTTGTTTCTGTATTTGTATTCCCAGTAACTGTATAGATCTTTCACACACACACACACAGAAGATACTTAATAAATGTTTGTGAAAATATATTCCTTAATATTTCACATCCATATTAGTAAATAATATACTCAGGCAAGAAAATTCTTTTTTGCACTGTACAACCCAAACCTTCATAGTGAGTGATACATGGTGGGCACTTACCAAATCTTTACTAGATGACTGAATCAATCTAAGTTCTTGGGATATCAGATGTGCACGCTTGAGCTGATTGAAGAACTGTGAAAAATGAAACAAAAAATGAAATAAAATTGTCCTTTGAATGACTTTGATGATGTTACTGATAGGGAAATACAGGGTAGAGGAGACTCGGAATGGGGGGGGTCTTGCCTTGAAAATCTGACTCAGGACAAAAGTTTTGCTTCATTTTTTGTGGCATCTTTATTGACCATTCCATCCTTCAAACATCCGCCAAATAAGGCTGTTAAAGCATGGGTATGACTTGTTCCATACTTTAATCTATGATGAAATATAAAAACTCTATTGTTCATTTAGAGCCCTTTACACTCTGTCTTCATCCTATGTTTCCATGCTTATTATGCATTATTAATAAGTTTCCTGCTCTACCTGCCATACAACATTTCACCTCCTGTGAAGGTTTTATTTTATGTAGGTTGTCCCTTCTCCCTGAGATTCAGTCACTTCTCATATCTGCTTCTTAGAATCACTAGTTTTCTTCAAAGTTCAGGTTAGGTGGTACCTGTGTTAGGCTTTTCCTGATTCTCAACTATTAAAGTTTCCCCTCCAAAAAAAAGGTTTAATTAAATTTTTATCATATATATATATATGTATATATACATATACATATACATATATATATACATACAGATATATATATATATATGTATATATATATATATATATATATATATATATATATATATATATATATGGACTAGTTCATTTTTGTCATATACCCCCATAGCTTAGCCTTCAGGGTCTGGCAACTAATAAGTGCTTTGTCAATTAACACTCATTTATTATTTATGGTGAGGGGCAGTCATTGGGCTAGAAAAATGAAATAAAAAGAAGTGAACATCAAGAAGGTATTTAAATGAAAAGGTGGAACCTTGAGATACAATACTCTCATGATGACAGAAGTAGGGTGAATATGAAAGTCCTGTTGAGGAACTGAGGAAGATGATGAAGTGGGAAATCAAGCTATTTGGAGGAACATCAGTGTGTATAAGAATGAGAAGGGGCAGAAGGTAAGATTGAGCCTGGTACTGAACTCTTTGAGAAAGGTGAGAGAGTGATCTAGTGGTCAGCAGATAATTTTAATAAGAGCCCTGGTGAGGGTGATAATGAAAGGAAAAATGAAATTCAAAACAGGATTATTTGCTGAGTGATGGTGGTAGAGGAAAGGTCTGGAAGTAGAGTGAGCCCAGTTAAAGAATTGGAAATTGAGGGGATGTCCATAAATTGGAGTCTGGCTGAACAAGCTGTGGTATATGAATGTAATGAAATACTATTGTGCTAAAAGAAATGATGAGAAGACAGATTTCAGAAAAACCTGGAAAGGCTTACATGAACTCATGCAAAATAACATGAGCAGAACCAGGAGCACATTTTACATAGTAGTAACAGTATTGTGTGATGATTGACTCTGAATGGCAGTTCTTCTCAGCAATATAATGATCCAAGACAATTCCAAAGGACTCATGATGGAAAATGCTATCCAGAGAAAGAACTGATGGAGTGTGAATGCAGATTGAAGCATACTCTTCACTTTTAAAAATTTTTCCATAGTTCTTTTGTCCTATTTCAAATTTCTCAACACAACTAATATGGAAATATGTCTTACATGATTGAACACATTTAACCTATATAAAATTACTTATTGTCTTAGGGAGGGAGTGATCAAAAAGGGAGGGAAATAATTTGGAACTCAAGTATCAATACTCCTCTGTTATCTGTTTCTCTAGATAGTCACCTGTGACTTAGCCATTAAGTGACTTACCCAAGGTCACACAACTAAGTAGTTATTAAGTGTCTGAGGAGAAATTTGAATTCAGATCCTCCTGACTCCAGGGTCGGTGCTCTATCCACTGTGACACCTAGCTGCCCTATTTTAATTTTCTTAAGTAAAGAAAATCTCCCCTGCACTTTCATAATGGGTGGAGAGGGGGAACAACTGTTGGTTCCATTTCTACTTCAGAAAAGCAGAGAGGAGATTAATATCCTAGAGATACAGGAACATTTGGGCTAGGATGTAGTTTGTCACTCAGTGCAAATTTTGATGAATTAAATTTTACATTAGATTTTAAATGAACTTATTCATATAGGTGGTTTTCAATGTTTTAGCTGGGTCAGTGGATGGGACAAAATGAGGGTCAGTGATGTTCCAATTCTTCTTTAACTTGATAGATAATTTCATAGTAGAAAAAAATTCAGTTCACAGCAATCTCCTTTGTTATTGTTGTTGATTTTTTTTTACTTCCCTCTGCCCCCCCCCCCCCCCAGGCCCCAGCCCTACTTGGTAAGGAAAGGTAAGAAGAGGGGAAGAAAAGAAAAGGATATGCACTGTTCTAGTCCTTTCCTGCCACCAATCCAAACTCAAATTCTATTTTTTTTTGCTTTGAAGTAGAAGAAATAACTCTGAGGTTCCTCTTGGCACTATTTTCTTCTATGAAACATCCTTGTAGATAGAACTCTGGTCCTGGAGTCAGGAAGACTTGAGTTCAAAATCTGACTTCAGACATCTATGTGACCCTGGAAAAATCACCAACTTCTGTTTGCCTCTGAAGTAGAAAATGGCAGACTACTCTAGCATCCTTGTCAAGAAAATTCTATGGCCAGCATTAGCATATGGTCCATAGAATCAGGAATAATTGGACAGGACTGAACCTTCCTGGGCCTTAATATCTTGACAATGCAGATAATAAAATGTGACCTGTTTACCTCATCATATTGTTGTGGGTATCAAATGAGATAAAGTATAAGAGAACACTTTGAAATCAAAGAAATATCATCATCATCATCATCATCATCATCATCATTATTATCCAACCATTTGCACAATATAGAATGCCTGAAATGAGAGATGAGACATCCCTCTTGAATGACAAAGAGGCTCCCTGGGATTCCTTTCTAACCAAGTGAGTTTATGTTAATCTGTGGCCACCCAGGGATTGGCAGCAGCCAGCCAGCCATGCTTTAAATAAAACCATTTCAGGAACAGCAAGAGATGGCTTTCCCCCATTCCAGCCCATCCCCTTCCTCTTCAGTTTTGCCAACCACAAAACAATCACCATATTAAATTTTTTTTAAAAATCCTAAATCTACTTGGGCAGTCCTGCGGTTCTAATCCTCTCTATTTCTTAACAAGGTAAGAGGATGCTTAATATTTTGATGTAGAGAGATGCATATTTTCCAATAAGGCAAATAAGAGTTAATTTTCCAGGAGGAAATCTGCTTCTAAGCCTTGATTATTCATCAACCCTGTTGAAATTAGCTGTTCATTTATCTACAAGCAGCTGCACACAGGGTTGTATTTTCTCTCACAGTCTCACACTGAGTGGGTCTGGACTAAAGCACTCACATAATATTTATTTGTATTGACTTTTCCCTAATGTCCCTTGGCTTTTTTTTTTTTTTAACTACAGCACTAGAAGATGAAACCACAAGAATTCCCTCATAATAATGGCTTTGTAATCTGATCTGGATTGTAAAATATACCAAAATTCAAATGTAGCTAGATTCTTTCTCATTCTATCCCACCCCTTCCCTCCATGAGGCATGAAGGTCTATTCTGGTATATTATGTCACAGCTGCATAACAGGGTTTGTTCTTCTTTTCTCCCTGTTCTTATTTGTTCCCTGCCGGGTCAGCAGAACAGATACATTCATGAATGCCAGGCTTTGGCTAGAGTAATTATAAAGGCTCTATCCTAGAGCCAAGAACTGCTTAGGTGGGGTGGTGTGTGTCCGGCTGGATGGAAACAAGCCACTTTGTAGGCTGGGAAAGGAGAAGTGGTCAGACATTAGAGGGAGGCAAGAACAGAGGGCATATTTCCAGATGGGAAAACAGGCAGGGTTAAAAGAATAAAGCCTGTGTGGGAGTATTGTGCTGATTAAAAGATCTATTGTTATTCATTTCAGTGGGCCCCCAGAAGACCCCAAGTGCTTCCTATTATTTAATCTTTATTGATACAGATAGGAACATAAGATCATAAACTTGATTTATTACTCATATGGTTTTGTTAATAGGATTGTTTTGCTCAGTTTCATTTCATTCAACAAATATTTAAGTATTCACTATGAACAAGATGTACAAGACACAATGTTAAAGTGATAGGAACAGACAAGCACAGACCACAGTCTCAAGGAGTTTGCAGTTTAATGGCAGGAAGAATGTTTGTACCAATAACTTTGACAGGAAATAAAGGAAAGAATCTGGAAAGACACTATGGAAAATCAGGGGTATAGGACTAGAAGACTGTTGAGGGTCTATCCCTTCCTACTTTCAAAATTCTACTGATTCCTGGTGACTGACCGATTTCACCTGGAGGGAAAGAGAGTGATGAACCTGATTTGGGCTTTGAAGGCAAGGGGAGGTTTAAGAAACAAAGACGGGAAGTAAGGAATTAATCAAAGGAATGGGAGCAAAGACATGGGTACAGGAAAGAGCAAAACAAGAATGAAAGACTGAGAAGAGACCCTTTGTCTAGACTTCAGAGGATGTGAAGAAGTAGTATGAGAAAAGGCTGATTGGGTAAGCTGGAATCAGGACTTCAACTCAATTTGTTAGATAGTTGGTAATAATCACTGAAGGCTTTTTAGCAGAGCAATGACATCATGGCACCTTAGAAACAATGGTTGAGTGGAAGAAGGAAAGGGGTGAGGAAGCTTCAACAACTGTCTAAGCAAGAACAGATGAGCAACTAGGGAGGTTGTAGTACAATAGGAGAGGAGATGAGGGGATGGGTGAAGACAATATTGCAGAGACAGAATACATAGAATTTGATAAGTGCATTATGGAGTCAGAGAAAGGGAAGGACAAAAGATGCTTCCAAATTTATAAGCCTGGGAGACTCCGGACCCTGCATTCTATCCACTGTGCCACCTAGCTGCCCAAACAAAAGAGCTATTAGTAGAAATGAGCCATTAACAGGAATAGAGACATTAAAACCTTGGGGTGGTTAGAAAGAAGAAAAGGAGCTATTCAAATTTAGACAAGCTAACTTTATGGAGCCACCAGCATGGGTTGTTAGAGTTATAGAGTAAATATCTGCAAAGAGATGTTTCCGTACAAGATATTTCATTTCATTTCCTGCTTTCACACCTTTGAACAAGCTATCTCTTGTGCCTAGAAAATTCGCTCTCATCTCTGCTGGATGGAACCCCCGGTTCTCTTCAAGATTGAGCTCATATTCCAATTCTTACAGGAGACTTTTCCTGACCCCCCCCCCCCCAAGTTGTTAGTGCTGCCTCCCCTTCACAAATGATTTTATGTTAACTTTATGCACGAATTGTATTTTCTCAGTAGAATGTCAGTTTCATTGAAGACAAGGATTTTTGTTTTCACATTTGTATCCCCAGGCTATATCACATTGGTTTGCACCTAAAAATGTGTATTGAATTAAATGAATTGAACCAAAAGATGTGGATTAGCATAGAGAAGGACCAGCTCTAGCTCTGAAAAAGGGAAAAAATGATAAGAAGATAGATGAATCATAAGAATCATAGCTATTGAAATGGAAGTGACTACAAAGATCATCTGGTACTAGCCCAACACTTTCATTTTAAAAATGAGGAAACTGAGATGCAGTTAATTTTAAGTGATGCTGATATCACACAAATTAATAAGAAAAGGTGGTATTTGAATCTAGGTCCTCTGACTCCAGATTCAGCACATATAGAGGAAGAAAACTGAGATTCATGAATGATTAAATATAAAAGCTCTTACCAAGTGCCTACTATGTGTCAAACACTCAAGTTATTCTGTGATCTTCAAGCTATCTTCTATGGGAGGCTTTTCATGATGTTCTTAACTGTTAGTGCCTTCTCTTCTTGTGCTTAACTAGCTGTTAAAGTCCCACATTACAATGTGATCTCATAGAGGGCAAGGACAATTTTTTACTTTTCTTTATAATTCTCCAGTGCTTAGAGAAGATATGGCACTTAGAAAATGGGGATAAACTTTAGACCTGTGATTCCATCTGTATAAAAAGTTCCGCACCTTTAGTATCTTTTAAATTATTCCCTCAATATTGTCACAATTGTAATGCCTCCAGCATGGTTTTTCACTGAAAAATATTTGATCAAATTTAATTGATTTTCCCATCATTATGTTATTTAGTGCTGGTTCTATTTCCTCTCGAAGTATTTTTAGGCACAATGAAGTTTTTAGGCACACTGAAGTGTGGTATTTTCATTATCTTTAATACAGAAAATTGATTGTTGTCATTTTTGCAAAACTTTTGAATTTTTCTTCTGTTTATAGTCCTCTTTCCATTTTTATTCTTGAATGCCTATAGGATGACTTTGATTGTTTGACTACCTTGCCAAATTTTATTTAGACAAGTTTTACCCTCCACTGATTCTTTCTGCTTTATGAGATGATATTGCTCATAATAATCTATTATCTTTCATAAAATTTTACAGAGGAGTTTGTGTCCTAACTTGGTGTTATTTTTGGCAGTCATCTATTTTTCAAGGAAGTCAAATGTTTACTGACTAAAGTGCTTTGTGAACTCTTTTGGTCTTTTTAATGTGGCAATTAATTCAAATTGGTTTAACTTCTGGATAATATTGTGTCAATGGCAAAGTCATTTCTGTTGCCATTTTTCATTTTTAACTTTCAGTAATAACTTGTTTAAATAATTCAGGCTCAAATCTTCTTAATTATATGCCAGATATATTTCTCTTTGCTGTTCTTTTTGGTTTATTATAACTTCTAGTCTCAGCTCTAGTGAACTATTGATAGTCTGACTCTGCAAAGTTTGCTGACTCACAGGTAACACTAATCATAGCCATACATAAATATGTAGTTGATAAGCTATGTTTTGCATGTATTTTTTCCATTAGGATTTCATCCTTTTTTTTCTCTTCTGTGTTTCCAGTTTACTGCCTCCTATCTCCTGAAAATTCACAGAATTTAAGAATTGGAAGGGACCTAATTAGTAATCTGATAGTTAACCCTGTCTCTATGTCCTTATTATTCAATTTACTTTATCCTCTGACAGTTATGAAATAAGATGCATTGTTTTCAAGCATTGTGTGCTAAAATTATTTTATTACATATTTACAATTTAGTTATATAGACCCAATTCATACATGTTTGTTGAAGAAATTTTCCTAGAAGTCTGTACTTGGAAACATATCTAGGTCCAGCATATTCTCAAAAGGAATAAAACTTCACTTTTTTTCTCACCCTTTGTAGCTCACAAGGCTCACTTTTGCCTCTCATTCCAAACCTCCATTAGCTATCTATATACTAGACAATGAACTCACAGGCTCATAGATATGGAACTGGAAAGACACTCAATGATCATCTAATTCCAACTTTCCTATTTTTAAGGGAGAAGAAATAGAAGCCCCTGAGAGGTTGATTTTCCTAAAGTCATACAGGTGATAGATAGCAGATAGTGAGTCAAACCCATCTCCAAATGCTGTTGCTTATGAGTTTCCACCAAAGTCTGTGTTTTTAAAAATTAAATTAGATTTATTTTAGGAGGAAAAATATGTAACAGTGCACAGAAAGAATATTTTATCCTATCATTTTATATTTGCCATAGGACACACTTAATTTATAGCAAAGATATTTAAATAAGTAACTAAGTAAAGTAACTAAAGAATATCCTCTTACAAGCATGCACATATACCATAAACCTTGAACTTGTAAACACTGGGAAGAATGAAATTCTATAGAAATTACGTGTGGGATAGCCACATATGGTGAACATGAAGTCATCCTTACATGAGAGAACGTCATTGGGGAACATGACTAAGTAGGACATAAATCTAATGGGACAAATTGCATCTCTAACACTGGAAAGTTGATGTTTTCTGATGATGCTATCACACTAATCTCTGCTTAGTGACAAGACCAACTGACTGGACCTGATTTTGCCAGGCATTTCTCTCTTTTTCAGTTTTACCTAAAAATCCTAAAACAACATTTACTAAGGATACTAAAGCTCATTCGCTAGCTCTTTCAGCCATTTCTGTTATCCACTGAGGCATGTGTGCTATGGTTAAAAAAATTTCTTTTCTATAGAGGCAAGGAAATAATTCTTTTTATATGAATGAATAGCTAAATGAATGAATGAAAAAAATTATGCATTTACTTTGTGCAAAGTACTGGGATACAAATAGATAAGCTAGACAATCCTTGCTTTCAAGAAGTTCACATTCCAATGGGATGAGAGAATCCATATAGGAGCTTTTCAGCTGCAAGTCAAATGGAAAGGCCCCATAGTCCTTAGGGTACATTAGCAAAGCAGATGGTAATGTCTTTTTTTTTAATGTCATTTCCAGTGATAAAACTCTTATCTGTTTCTGATGATCTGATGATCTGGTTCATGAGAACTTCTTTTCTGTTTTTTCAGCTTTCTCTGGCTGCTGAGGAAGCAGAGATTGTAAAACTTGGAGTGGCAGTTGCCAGGTCATATCTTTACAAGAGTTGCTTTCCTTTATGATGGCTTCAGGAGCAGACAGAAGGGCTCCAGGGAGTATTGCTGTTCTCAGTGTTCTTGGGTTCAGGTTCCATGTTGTCCCTATTAGGATTTGAGATGATGATTGAGGTGGTGATGGTTTGAGCAGCTTTTCCCAAGCCAGCTCTTGTTTCTCCTTTAAGGTGTCTTGATGTTTCAGCTGAACCGGCTTATTTGTTTTATGGGTCAGCAAGTGAATCCTACATTATTTTTCTGTGGCTCAGCTACAGTTCTCAATCAAGTTGCTATGTGGAGGGTCAACTGCAACTGGGGTGCAGGAAGGACTAGAGCTTTCCTCCTCCAGCATTCTCAGACAGTAACTATGAAGGCTTCTTCAGCCTTCTCATCCAATGACAAGGAAGTTGTTTTCTTCCCAATTACATTCTCCTTAAAGAACTTTAGTTGCTATCATGTCTGCCATTGAAGAATAATAACTGCTCTTCTGAATTTGATTTAACTGAACTGAATGCAACTGCATTATTCTCTGCCTTCTCTGAGTCTCTTAGTTCTCTTATCATCTAACTTACCATCAGAAACTCATTTTAGTGCTTGTGTGTGTGTCTTATCTGTACCTTCCTCTGCCCTTCCTCTCCACCCTTCCTAAAATGGAAAAGGAAGAGAGAGAGAGAGATGGTTTGGTCATGGAACAGTTTTAACCTCAGATAAGTAACTTCTCTGTTATAGGTAATATAGCAACAATGATTGACTACTAAAGGATACTATTAGCTTATTGATCCTTGGCCCACTTTCCCCAGGGTTTCCATTACAGCCTGGACTTTTTCTTTGGCCTCTCTTCCCTATAATTCAGATTTTTCTTTAAGGAAGACAAATATTCTATGAAAGTGGTCTAAATTAACCTGCTCCAATAGATAAGTTATTCAGATTTTATATATAACCTATATAGACTATATATAGCCTATATAGTCTTCATTCTTTACCTGCTTGGGTTTTTTGTTAATGGACAGGTAGTCAAGCTATTTTGAGTTGTTATAGTTCTCATTCAGGAAATTCTCACCCCAATACTGAAATGGAAAGAATTGATGCAATCTGTATAATAACATCCATGGAAAAAGTGAATCTCCAAAATCTCACTGCCTATAAGTAATCTTTCTTCAAATAAACTTGCCAGATGGATTGCCTCCCTAAGAGTGAACACCTTTGGTGCTTTTCTGTTTATACCTGTTTGGTGTTAATGATCAGAGGATCATCAACAAAGTTACCCCTGTTATATCTTTCGAGGAACCTTGTATGCCTGATATATGCATGGAAATGTCTTGTTGACTTAGGGCTTTTTAGACTGCAAGTAGACAGTGAACTTGGCCCATTACTGGAAGCAAACTGAATTGCCTTTGGAAAGCTATAAAGTGATATTAGGGATCTCAAACTTTTTCCTAGAGGGCAAGGCCTTTTAACACCCATATTCTTTTTTTTGAAATAGCTCCAAATTACTTTATTTATTTATTTTAGCAAATCAGGTTTTTTCTATTGCTATTTATTTTTAATTATTAATTTATTAATTTATTTTGGAATTTTACAATTTTCCCCCTAATCTTGCTTCCTTCCCCCCCCCCCCCCAGAAGGCAGTCTGTTAGTCTTTACATTGTTTCCATGCTATACATTGATCTTAGTTGAATGTGTTGAGAGAGATAGTATATCCTTAAGGAAAAAAAATATATAAGACAGCAAAATTACATAAGATAAAGTTTTTTTTTAAATTAAAGGTAATAGTCTTTGGTCTTTGTTCAAACTCCACAATTCTTTCTCTAGATACACTGATGGAATGAGAAAGTCATTAAGATTGATCATCAACCCTATGTTGCTGTTATAACACCCATATTCTTTTAATGTAGTTTTATGGTTATGAGATATGGAATATTTTAGCCTCTGAAATATCAGAATTGAAAATAATTGAGAACAATCTAGAGGACAATGGAAAGGTATGCACTGGTATGAAGGAAGAAGAAGCATAATTTACATAGTAGATCACAAAAGAGAGACAGAATAAAATTATCATCAAAAAATATATAGCCATGGGGAGAGATTAAGGAATAATCAATTGGCAGACCATGTATATACTCCATGGGCCTTCTCAACAAGAGAAATAAATAGGGTTTCCCTGCATATTGGGTATACCCCTGTGTCCAGAAAACTTAACAGAGAACATAGACAATAGTCACACAAGATGGATAGGGCATGGTTGGGTTGTAAATCTCATTTTTAGATTCTAAGAAATATCTCCAGAAATACATTTGAGAATGACAGAATTAATTATGCATTGATAAAATTATGTGAGGTTCAAGATTTTTCATTTGGGGAGTTTCCTATGAAGCTAATCAAAAAGAAAAAGCTTACAGTAATAAATGAATGGAAAAGCACATCTTAAGCACTGACTATATACAAAGTGTTCAAGATACCAATAAAAAAAGCAAAACAATTCATGATCTCAAGAAGCTCAAATTCTGATGGGGAAAAATTAATACATGTCAGATTAAAAGGCTGAGTGTTCTTTAGGGTGCAACAGTGAAGCAGATGGTAATGCATCTTCTTTAATGTCATCTCCACTTATAAACCATTTCCATTTCTGATGCTAAACCACTTGACAATGCCAAAGACTTTGATGATAGGACTGTTTTCTGGGGGAGTTCTAGTTGCTGTGGTTGCTGAGGAGGCAGGGACCTTCACCTGGAAAGGCAATTGTTAAGTCACATCTCCACAGTGGTTGTTTCTCTGGATGATGGGCATGGACTAGAAAAAGTACAAGTGTTTTGAAGACACTACTATTCTTGGAGTTCTTTTTTTAAAATATAAATATTTTATTTGTTTTCCAATTATATCTATATCTATATCTATCTATCTATATATATATAGGTAGTTTCTACCTATTATTTTTTGTAATTTTTGAATTTTACAATTCCCCCTTCCTTCCCCCACTCTCCCCACAGAAGGCAGTCTGATAATCTTTTCATTGTTTCCATGCTATACATTGATTACAATTGAATGTGTTGAGAGAAAAATCATATCCTTGAGGAAAAAATAAAATATAAGAGATAGCAAAATTATGTGGTACATAAGACAACTTCTTTTATTTAAAGGTGATAGTCTTTGTTTAAACTCCACAGTTCTTTCTATAGATATAGATGGTATTCTCCATGAAGATAACCTAGAATTGTCCCTGATTGTTGCATTGATGAAATGAGCAAGACCATTAAGGTTGTTCATCACCCCATGTTGCTGTTATGGTGTACAATGTTCTTTTGGTTCTGCTCATCTCACTCAGCATCAGTTCATGCAGGTCTTTTTCCAGGCTTCTCTGAATTCCCATCCCTCCTGGTTTCTAATAGAACAATAGTGTTCCATAATGTACATATACCACATTTTGTTCAGCTATTCCCCTATTCTTGAAGTTCTTAGGCATACCTGCCTATAGGTAGCATTTGGTTTTACTGGTAACAGACATGGCAGACCCCATCGCCACTAGAATTGTTCTTTGACTTTATGGGGTGGATATGCTAGGTTAGGGGCTGATGACTTCTGGAAGAATATTAAATTTTGTCCTCAATTCAAGAGCATGGAGTAGTAGAAAGAATACTGGAGTCAATACTACTTGAGTCTGAATTTTTTGTAACCTTGTTAACTTCCTCAATTCCTCTATGCATTGGTTGTTCTCATCTGTAAAATGAAGCAGCAGTTCGATACAGTATAAAGACTTCCTCACAGCTTTAGATGTTCAAAAATGGAGTGGATTTTCAAACTAAGTTGTGAGTTACCCATCATAACAGTGCTTCATGTTGAGATCATATGACCACATATTTAAGATGTCCTGGATGGAATTCATGATTTAATTCTTTGATTCCTATAGCTACAAAGAAGTTTGCAAAGCCTTCTCATATCATTCAGTTGGAAATGTTTTAAAAATTCTGAATTCTTCATTTCAAGTTCTGCTTATTTTCTTTTTCTCTATTCCCTAACCTCAAATCAACACATTCTGGGAATCTGGTTTGAGAATGTAAGGGATTTCTCAAACCCATATATTCTGTTTCCTTTAATTAAGGAAAGTTATATCTAGATATTATGTTCTTTCCTAAACTTTAGATTCTTTAATTCTTAGTCTTAACAACTGTGATTATATGATTTGCATTAATTTATCCCATGCCCTGTGGTATTTGCCTTATGTCAGATAGTCATGCGACCAAACATTCCATTTTATGAGTATATATATGCTAAAACAAGGCAAAGAAATTCACTAACAAAACTTTGAAGTGTGTGAACCCTTTATATTTAACACTTAAAAATCTTAGAATCAAGAATTTTATAATCAAAGTCAGGCATTTAAGACATCAATGATCCAGGATTTTAAAAATTGGAGTATAAACTTCAACAATAATAATTATAGAAAAAAATTACAAAACGAGTGTACAGGACACACATAATAGACCTGAATCTTGCTCTTCCCTCATAATGAAGGTACATAATTTTTGTGGCAATGAAAATTGAAACCAGATCTAAGCCACTTTTATATAGAATATAAAATTTTGTGAAGTCCTAAGTAATTACAGAATCTCAGAGGTCTCTAGAAAGGACCTCAGAGACCATCTATTCCAACCCACACTTGAGCCAGAATTCCCTCTACAACATATCTGGCAAGTAGTCATTCGACTTAGCTTGGAGACCTCTAGTGAGAGGGAACTCTACTCCCTGAGCCTGCCAACCTATTCCTGTTTTGAGTAGATTAATTGTTAGTAACTTTCCTTGTGTGAAGCTAAAATAGGTATCTTTTTAATTTCTACTCTTAATATTGAAGAACTGATCAACCTGCAAAAATTTTTGAAAGACTGTTTCCATGCCCTACCTAAATCTCTTTACTAAGTTAAATATTCTTCCATTTTTAAACCAGTAAGCATGTAGCATGATTTTTATGTCCATCATTCTTGTTGCCTTTATAGAAAACAGGTGTTCTTAAAATAACATCAAGAATTGAAAACAATACTCTAGATGTAGTTTGATCAGAGAAGTTCAGAAGAACTAATAGCTTCCTCTTTCTGAAAAGTTCAGAACCTTATTAGCCTTTTGGCTTTTTGTTTGTAAATATTTGTTTGCTTGTTTCTCTAATTAAATTGTGAACTCAGGGCAGCTAGGTGGCCTAGTGGATAAAGCACCAGCCCTGGAGTCAGGAGTACCTGAGTTCAAATCCGGCCTCAGACACTTAATAATTACCTGTGTGGCTTTGGGCAAACCATTTAACCCCATTGCCTTGTAAACAAACAAACAAACAAACAACAACAAAAAAAAAACCAAACCTAAATTGTGAACTCCTTGAGTTCACAGCACTTAGCATAGTGTCTAGCATGTAGTAGATGCTTAACAAATCTCCTGGAATGACTGGCTGCCAAATCAAACTATATGTTAGGTAACCATTCCAGTTATAACATGCTCTAGATTTTTTTCTAGAAATTGAAGTCAATTCATTGGACTCAGTTTTCAAGTTTTTTTCTTTTCTCTTGTGAAAAAAAGAATAATATTTATCTGTTTCCAGTCTTACAATACCTTACCTATTCTCCAGAATCTTTTAAAGATTACTGACAATGGCTCAGGAATTATTGATGACAGTTCCTTCAGCTCATATCAACCTGCTAACTTGAACTCATCAAGGGTAGTTACTCTTTTACCACATCTCCTTTATTATCAATTCTTCATTAGCATTTTTTTCCCATTTCTAGTCTAAATTCTTTTCTCTTTGACTGGAAAATAAGCAAAAGTTGAAATGTTCTGTTCTCTCATCTTCCATTATCATTGTCCCAAGTAGCAGTCAGATCCATTCTATAATGATTTTGCACTAAATATAGCTTTAAAATTTCTTGATGGTAATTATCAAATGAAAATAAAATTATATCAAGTTGAAAAACCTTTTTTCTGTAAATCAATGTTTAGAATCTCTAAATGGGGCCCTTTGTTTGATTTCATGCAATCTTTGGAGGTGATGAGAATTTTGGTCAATGTTGTAGCAGTTCAGATGAAGAATTTTCCTCTCAATGAAATATTCTTATCCTTCAAAAGAGAACCTCTAGCTATTTTAAGGAATGGAACAAATTGAGGAGCTGTGGACTGAGTTTATCAGGTAATCAACACTTCAAAGAGAAACATGTACTTGATCATAGTGCCCTTTAGTTCACAGTCCAGGTGACAGTAAGTAGAGTTTGACTGCTAATATTTAACTCTAAAACAGCTAAGGCTCCCCACCCCCCACATTTTTCATAGCTTTGACTCCCTCTTATTCAATAACTCTTTTGCCCTTGAACTTCTTCCTTCAGTAATTTGATAGCTTCATTACCTTGGGCAAATTATTTATCAATTTGAGTCTCAGGTTTCCTTACATGTAAAATGGGCATAATAACAACATATATACCATAAGAGTTGTTCTGAGTAAAAAATGCTATAATGTATGTTAATATGTTTGCTACATAAACATCAACTAGGGGCATTATTTTTATTTCTCTCCTTTCAATTATTAAGTTAACAATATTTTACTAAGAATTTACTATGTATCAAGCACTGTTTTAGGTCCTGGAGACACAGAAACCATCCCAACTCTTAAGGAACTTCCCTCTATGTGTATTTCTTTATCCTTTCTACATTTCTTCCTCTCCACATTCATTCCCTCCTCCTCTTTCTTCTAATGTCTCTTTTTCTTTTTTTTCTCTTGCCTCATGTATTCCCTCTTACTCTTTCTTACACTCCATTAATTGGACATAATATGTAATAATTGAAGTGTATTTTAATTTAAAAATCAGGTGAATTGCATGTTTAGTCTTTTCAGGTCCCGGGGAGGTGGGTGAGAGGAGAAGCTGAAATGAGTTGCTTTTTCTCTGTGGCTCAACCTGTGGTTGAGTGGCTAGAAAGGAGAAAAAAGATCATATCTCTGCTATAAATCTGAAGCCTTATTTATCATCTTTCTTTCTTTCATTATAACCACTTTGAGGACAGGTAAAGCCCTAGCCTGTATAATACCTAATAGGATTACATACAGATGAACATTTAAAAAGAATTTTTGATGACAGAGGCAGATTTTTCTATGACTTAGAACTGAAGCATGGAATATTAGAGCAGGACGGGAAATTAGATGTTTTTATCAGTCATAAGATCACTGACAAGACTTCAGAGATCATGTGGTTCAACCCACATCTGAAGAAAAATCACTTATTGGTGTTTTTAGTCCAAGTATAGGAGTTTACATTTATCACTTTATTAAATTTGAACTTATTAGATTTTGCATGTTATTAGTTTAATTTAATTTAAGAAATAACTCCCTGCTATGAGCAAGGTATTGTGGTAGGCCTCTGGGATAAAAAAGACAAAATGAAAAATAAATTTTATTCTCAAAAAGTATATAGTTTACTGAGTAATACAGCATATAAACATAAGTAAATGCAAGATAATTTGAAGAGAGAGAATTCACACCTAGATAGATTAGGAAAAGCTCTTTGCTTTCTATTTAACATTTTTATTCAGTGATCAAGCATTTATTTTTTCTCCTCCCTCATCCTTCTTTCTGAACTTCCCCTCTCCACAAAATAAACAAATAAATAAAACCCTTGAAATAAACATGCATAATCAAGAAAATTTCTATATTGACCATTCCTCAAAATATGTGTCTGAGTCTACATATTTAATCCATCATCTCTTTATCAGAAGCTGGGTAGCATTCTTCACCATTAGTCCTCATGTTGAAAATTGTGTTATCCCAAAATCTAAAGTCTTTCAAAATTGTTTGTTACAGATGTCTTTTGGCAGTATAACATGTCTTTTGAAGTTTTCCTGGGAACCTCTTCATCATTTCTTATGGCTCAATTGTATTTTATTATGTTTATATATTATAATTTGTTCTGCTGTTCCTCAGATGATAAGTACCCTCTTAATAAGTTCCCAGTTCTTTGCTACTATAAAAAAGAGATGCTAGACATATTTCTGTATACATACATACATATATATTTTCACATATATAGAAACATATATATGTATATATATACATATATATGTTTTCTTTTCCTCTTTCTTTAATCTGTTTGGAATATAGTCCTATCAGTAGTAACAATATTAATAATAATGAAAGATAGCATTTATATGGTGCTTTAAGATTTGCAAAATACTTTAGATGTATCATCTCATTCAAGCCTCACAAAAACCCTATTGCTTGTCCTCATTTTAAAGCTGAGCAAATTGAAGTGGAGGAAGGTTAAATGACTTGCACAGAATCATGGAGCTAAGTGTCTGAGGTAGAATTTGAACTCAGGTCTTCCTCACTCCACTGCACCACCTCAATGCCTCTGATATCACTAGGTCAAGGGAATTTATACAACCTGGTCATTTTGGAGACATAGTTCCAAATTTCTAGGGAAAGCTCTTTGTAGAAGTTGGTACCTGTCTTCATCTTTGAATGAAACTAGCGTTTCTAACCAGTGGAGGTAAGGAATGAATACATTCAAGGCATAAAGAATAGCTTTTTAAAAAATTATTGACAAAGAAAATGAAATACAGAGTTTCCAGAATAGCAAAGCCAAGAATAATAGTTTGGACCATGAATAAGAGTAATATTAAGGAAATCTGAAAAAAGGTAAGTAGGAGTCAGATTGTGAAGGGCTTTAAACACCAGTTTAAATAAGGGATTTGATTTTATCCTAGTAGTAAGAGAGAACTATTGAAGGTTTTTGAATAGTGTAGTGACAGTTAATCTTATTATGATTTAGGGAGACTATTTTGGTGACTGTGTGGAGGACAAGATAGGGAAGATAGAAACTAAGAGTAGGTACACCAATTAAGAGACTGCTATATTATTAGCTATCATTTACATAGCATTTTAAGATTTATAAAATGTTTTACCTGTTATCTCATGTGATTCTCTCAACAACCCAATAGTGCTGTTATTCTTCTCATTTTACAAATAAGGAAACCAAGACTGAGGGGTTAAATGACTTAGTCAGAATCACAGCTAGTAAGCATAAGAGGTAGGATTTGAAATTGTGTTCCTAACCCTAAAATGATAGCTCTAGTCATTGAAATCTCTGTAAATGGTCCTGGAAAGGATGAGAAGGGGTTGGAGTCAAGGGTTGTTGTACAGGTAGGATTGACAAAACTTGGCTTCCTGTCTCTTAATTAGATATATGGAGTGAAGTCAGGGGAAGAGTCAAGGATTACTGAGTTTGCAGATCTTGTAGACTAGTGGTTCCTTCAAAAGAAATAAAACAGGCAGGTTTAAGGGAATAGAAAAATGAGTCCCATTTTTGGACATGTTGTGACGTCTTTTGTTCTAAACTAAGTGCCTAAAGTGATTCAAGTCAGCAATAGACTATTTCCAGATATACTTTTTTTGCAGCTCAATTGCCCTCAGTGATGGGAGTTGTCTCTCTAAAAGGATTTCAGAACTCTTCAGAGAGTTGGCTGCAGGCAGGTATAATAGAGCCAATTGATGTAAAACTTAAAAGTGTGAGCCTTTATCCTTTGGAAATTGGGAAAGGCTATAAATCAAAGTTTGAATTTTTTGTTTTGTTGATTTTCTAGACTTAAGAAAGTAATAGAAAAAGTTAGTAATTGAGATTAAACTATGAGCCACACATATTGAAAAATTAATTAAATATTTAAAAGAATACTTCTATCTGTAAACATTTTTTCTTTTACCTATCTTTGTGAGTCTGTTGAAATGTTTTTATATACTGATATATAAGTTATGCACATATTTGCTATCCTCCCAGTTTCATGTTATTTTCACAAGCATGTCATCCAAATCTTTACAAAAGTAATTGATGAATTATCTTTACATGTATTGGAAAAATTAACTATTTTTTAAAAAAGTAATTGATGAAAATATTGACTAGCACAGGGTGGAGGTACCCTGAGGTACCCCACTAAAGACCTCCTTCTCAATTGATATGACTCATTATCTATGGATTCTTTGGATTTAGTAATTCAACTTGTTCAGAATCTGACAAATTATAATTTTATCTATCCCAAGTACTTCATGTAATTGAAAGCAATTCATTGGTCCATTAAGCATAATATTCAATTTTTTAGATTTTTTTAAACAGCAAGCATTTACTGAAGGGCATGACTTCATGATTATTCTCTATGGAGCCAGGGATGATCATCTCTTCCTTTTTTGAATGTTTATAATTGTCTCTTTATATAATATGTATAATATATCTATAATATGTATAATATATTACTATATGTTATATATGTATATATTTTATTTATATAAAAATAAATTGTAGAATTTTACTCAATTTCATATTCTATTTTTGAAAAATTAAACAATTTATACCTCTTCAATCCTATAGCACATCTGAAATTTTGTAATATTTCATAATATTTCAAAAAATTTGTAATATTTCACAGCATTTTAGCAATTGATGACAATGACTTAGCAATCATAGGCACTAGTTTTGGATTGTTTTATTTTTAGTGTCCTGGGATGTAGTTTGAAGCTAGGTAGATTTTCTGCTGTGTCTCTTTATCTTGGGTTTTAACTCCTAATCAATATTCAAATCTATTGACCCCCAATATCCTTAAATTTCTTAGACTTTCATAAGTTACGTCTGGTCAGTTATTCAACTAAATGAAAATGACTTCAGGCAAAAACAACAGCTCAACCCATCATCTTAAAAAAGTTAATATCTTTTAAAAAATGATAAAAATAGGAAATATGCTGGGGGTGTGTGTGTGTGTGTGGAATGGATGAAACGGAATGGGGTATGAGAGTCAAGTGGGGCTGAGAAGATATGGTAGAATTTGGGAGGCTGGAAGGTTATGGAATGGATGGAACTTAAGGATCATAGAATTTAGAGGTAGAAAAACCCCTAAATATCAAAATATATAATTTTATGGGTAAGGAAACTGAGGTCCAGAGAAGTTAAGATTTCCCCAAGGGCACATAGATGCATGACTAGGACCAAAACCCAGGTCCTCTGAATCTTAATGGAGTACTTTTTTGTTATCTATGTGATGTAAGCTGAGGAGCAGTACTCACATTGCCTTCTACCTCCAGCCCCAATAGTTGTAGCATGGGGAGGTTGGGACATTTAGGTTTTGCTTGTAGCATGGGGAGGTTG
This sequence comes from Macrotis lagotis, assembly GCF_037893015.1. Classification (NCBI taxonomy): domain Eukaryota; kingdom Metazoa; phylum Chordata; class Mammalia; order Peramelemorphia; family Peramelidae; genus Macrotis; species Macrotis lagotis. The sequence continues at coordinate 171,371,603 of NC_133664.1, forward strand.
GGACATTTAGATTTTGCTTGCATATCTATTTCCTACTCAGGCTTCTCCAAACTGAGGGTTTTATATTTGACAAAATCACTGAATATTAGACCAATGCCTAGAATTGTTTCTTTTCCTACGTATTTACAGTAATGCTTCATTTATTCCAGGGTCAGACTCCTAGCAACTTCAGTTAGCTAAAAAACAAAGCATGGAACCTACTGGGAAAAAGTCCATTGTTCATGTACTTAACTCCACAGGGGAGGAGTTCAGAGTCTACTGACTTAAAGGTATATAAATGAAAGTCACTGATTTAATAAATTCATTTATCTGATTTGTCCTTTAGAGTTACCTAGGTGACTAGGACAGTAGATTAGAAACAGCAGGATGATGGGGGTGGAATTGGTTGGTGAGGCTGCTTGAAATTGGAAGCATTGAAAAATAACAAGTGACAGGAAAGAAAGAAATAGAACCATCACTAACAATCTGGGACCATTTATTTTAGGGTTAAACAGTTCTAAATAAATCTATCAATACACATTCTCCTGATCTGCATGTCTTTGTAGATCCCAGCACCTTTTACAATTGAAGGTTTGAGGCAACTCTTCATCACACAAGTCTATTGGTGCCATTTCCCCAACAGTCTGTCATTGTGTCTTTGTGTCACATTTTCTCAATGTTTAAAACTTTTCATTATTTATTATTATTATTATTATTTTATCTGTAATGATTATGTTACTTTTGTAATTGTTTTGGGATGCCAAGAATGGAGCCTTATATAAGACAGTGAACTTAACTGATAAATGCTGTGACTATTCCCCTTACCTCACCTTCATCACTCCTCCTTGGGCCTTCTTATTTCCCGAGACACAAAAAATATTGAAATTAAGTCAATTAATAACCCTATAATGATCATTAAGTATTCAAGTGAAAGGAAAAGTTAACTGATGTAGAAAACTTCATTGGCTCATTGTAAGAAATTGCTAGAACCACACCAACTGCCACTTTGGTCAGTCGGCATCCATCCACATTGAAGCAAGATTCTCCATTGCAAAAAGAATAAGACTTGCTGAAGGCTCAAGTGATCGTTATCATCTTTTAGCAATAAAGTTTTTTAAAAATTCAGTTATGTACATTGTTATTTTAGACATAATGCTATTGCAATACTTAATAGATAACAGTATACTGTAAGCATAACTTTTATATGCACTAGGAAACTAAAATTTTGTGACTCATTTTATTGTAATATTCGCTTTATTGCAGCAGTCTAGAACCAAATATACAATATCTTCAAAGTTATGTCACACACATGTGTGTATATGTGCAAATATACACATATGTATATATCTACATTATATATGTATAAATACATATGTGTTCATTTGCCGAAAAGACACTTGCAAAACAGATATGAAGAAACTTTGGAAAGGAAGTATTGAAAGAAGACCTGGGTGGGTGTTTCCTCAGAGAGTCTTTGTGAGGATAAAAAGAAACGGTTTCTATTAAGTGCTTGATAGACTTGAAGTCATCTGAGAGGCCACCCCTGCGAATGAATAGAGACCCGATTGTGGAGTCAGGAAGACTTTGGTTGGAGTCCAACCTCTGACACACACAGAGCATGTCACTAGACACAAACCACTGAACTTCTCATTGTCTCTAGCAATTCTTTGTAAAGTTCTAATTTACAAAGGAGCTGATGATTTACGTATGTGGAGAGAGTTTCTAAAACATTGAGTTCCACATGGATGGAATCACAGATTCAGACAGATGGAAGAAAAAGAAGGAAAAAATAGCTATTATTATGACAAGGATAATATATGTTAAGACAGTATTTAATTGAATGTGTCACGCATTTTTGTAAAATTCATGTACATTTAAAAAATAAGTCTGAAAAAATAAGGCATACATTTCAAGGGCCTTAATGATGTTTACTCAATTGATTTCTTTGAAAGAATTTTATATCACAGGTTTTCCAATCTAGTGCTTTTCTAGTTACAGTAAATTGGAAAATTTACTCACTGAAGGGATTATTACTCCAGTGATGCCAGATAAATGAAACATTGCTATTTATTTTTATTGTAAGGCTCAGATAAAGATACTCCAAAAGAAAAAAAAAACACATTTAAAATAGCTCTGAAGGAATATCCTCTAGCTAACAATTCTCTTAACAGCTACTCATAGTCAATTCAACCTCATCTTTTCTTAACTTCTTGGTGTGACTCCAGCTCATGCATATTTATACACTACCTCATTAACAGTCTCCTGTCATTTAGAGTGCAATGGGACATGTAGAAATCTCAGTGAAAACAATAGCTATTATCTTTTCATCTATTCTGACATTTTGTTACATGTCCAACAGCTTTCATGTTGGTCGCTAAGTCAGATTTTTACTTTGTCTACTAAGTTGAATCCCAAGGGCAGCAAGTCTAGTCAATGTGTGGCTTTGATCTTAGGCTCATCTTTAAAAGAATTGTCAATAATCACAGGACCATAGAACTTTTGGCAACACTCATTAGTGTAATCCCCTTTTCCCTGCAAGGACTTAGATACTAGCAACACTATTATTGCTGCTTGTACCTCACTATTACTCTGTACTTGTTCCCCAATGGTTAACATACTCTCACTCCTTACTCTCCATATTCCAGTGATAGTGCCAGCTGAAGGAAAAGTCTGCCTTGTCAACTTGAGAAACTGCCTTTCCCATCCAGCTCAATCTTACCTTTACATTATCCCATTCCAAATTTGGTCTCAAAAACTTCTGCTCCACAGCAAATTTCTTTTCACTTTATTCTTCCTCCTCATTTGCTCCTTCCATCTTCTGCAACTCTGAGACCTGGCTCCCTCTGGATGACATTCCATCCCTGATCAACCTTCCTGACACTGTCTGCACTTTCACCTATACTGTTTAAGGTAAGGGAATCAGAATACTGCTTACTTCCCATTGCCATTTCTAGATTATACCTCTGCCACACCAGTTGGCAACTTCTCATCCTTTGAGATGCACAGAATCTAAATATGTCTCTCAATACAGATTCTGGTATCTCATTATTTGCTAATTCTCACATTATCTTTCCTTTCTCAATTGAGTTCAATGCCCACTTAATAGTTTTCTTCTGCATCCCAACTCCTAACTCCATACTAAGGGACTTTTAGCAAACCTATTGTTATTCCCTCAAATATTCTAGCTTTCCATCTCCCTAATCTTCTCAGCTTCCATAACCTATGCCTTCATTCCTGCTCAATTACACACTTAGTCATGTCCTTGATCATCACTATAAGCAATCTGCTTCCATAGTTAAGAATTAAAATTCCTTTATCTTGTCATAATTTTTCATCTCCTATTTCATATTCCTCCTAACTCTGTTCTCACTGTTCTCATCTCCATTTCTTCCAACTCTCAAGTCTTTTCCAGGCCAATAAGATTGAGCTTCCTTGCCTATCTAAATCCATTGATGGGTCACTTTCATTCTATATCATCCTATATTCTTGAATCCCTTATTCTCATGTTCCATTGTTATCATGCCTTTTCAAACTCCAACTCCCAATATAATTTCCACCATCTGCTTCCTTTGTTCCTAATCATGTGTTATTAAAAGAAAGTTTTAGAGGAAATTATGAATCCATGCAGACTGAGTTCACTATAAATTCATATTATCTAATTTCAACTACATTTCACTGCAGCAAAGCAAACTTAATATTCCTTTTTAATATATTTCCAATTTTATTCACTACAGTGGCTGTTCCAAACCTTTTTTCCCTCTCCTCAGTGTTTCACTGCACCCTTCTCGACCCACTTTCTCAATCATCTGAGGTCTTTGATTTATTCTTCACACACAAGGACACACTTGAGGCCATTCATTGAGATTCCACTTCACACTTTTTTCTCATCTCTCTGATATCATCCCTCACTATATTTTATTTTTAGTCTCTGATGAAGAGGTGACTCTTCTTGCTAATATAATACTTCTATATACACACTTCATTCCATCTTTTCTTGTCTTTGCCAGCACATTACTTACCAGGGTCAAGCTCATTGTACTCTAATCTTCATTCTCTTCTTTTATACTGGCTCTTTGCTACCTAGAAACAAGCTTGTCTTTTTACATCCTTAAAAAAATTCCTTCTTAGATCCTACTATGCCAACTAGCTAATGGTTTATATATTTTCTCCCTCTCAGTGACAAAGTCCCCCAAAAGCCCTATGTCCTTGATGTTTCTGTCTTTTTAAATTTTTATCAATCTTTCTTTTGCAAAGCTTTGAGTTTTACAATTTTTCTCCCTCCTTCCCTTTGCTTCTCTGTCTTCTACTTGTCTGCATTCTGACTTCAGACCTCATCACTTAATTAAAACTAATTTCTCTGTTCCCAAACAATTGAAAAGTTGGAAAAAATAAAATGATCTAGGGGCAGGCTAGGTGGCGTAGTGGATAAAGCACCAGCCTTGGAGTCCAGGAGTACCTGGGTTCAAATCTGGTCTCAGACACTTAATAATTACCTATCTGTGTGGCCTTGGGCAAGCCACTTAACCCCGTTTGCCTTAAAAAAACCTAAAAAATATATATTACTATCTTAAGAATTTCAAGAGTTAAATCATACTTATCTTTTAATTGCCAATTGTCTTTTCATGACTATATTTCAACATAAATTGTCTCTTTGACAATCCTATGCATTTTATTTTTTACATTTAAAAAATTTACAAAAAAACCCATAGGCTTCACTGTGCTGCCAAAGGGATCCATAACATAACAGAATTAATAATCTTTGCTCTAGAATCAAATATAAACTCATCTGTGTTGGATCCAGACCTGAGTTTCATTGTTGCTAATAAAGCCTCATTGATTATCCTCTCTTAAGGACATGAACCCTAACTTCCATAGAAACTCCAGATAACTGCATAATCTCACCCTGGTGAACACTCAAAACAAAACGAATCCTCCAAGGAGACCCCCCCCCCCAAAGGCTCCATATCCCTGTAGAAACCATACCATCCTGCCTCCTATATCCAATACCCTATAAAGAGACCTACTCTCCCCACTACCCACTGCTGGAGCTTGCTTAGACTCAGACTACTGAACCTTCCTTCAATAAACAGCTTTGCATTTACTCCTATTTATAGTGCCATCTTCTTTTTAACAGAAAGTTCACCTTATGACTTTTCAATCTGTCATTCAAAATTCTTCACAACCTGAAACTTTCCAATTTTATTATATATTACTCTCTTCCATATATACTCATTTATTGTCAGCTAATCATTTTTCAGTTGTGTCCAACTCTGGTTTTGAGATTTTCTTGGCAAAAATATTAAGAATAGTTTGTCAATTTTTACTCCAGCTTTTTTTTTTACAGATGAAGAAATTAAAGCAGATAGGGTTCAGTGACTTGCTTACAGTCACTCAGCTAGTAAGTATCTGAAGCCACATTTGAACTCAGGAAGAGAAGTCTTTGTTTCTAGCTCTAGTGCACCACCTCGTTGCTCTCCATGTATTCTACAATTCAGCAGTAATGACATGTGTGCGCCATTACTCACACAAGATCCTCCAACTCTCATCTCTGTATCTTTCTGGCTGCTTACCTAGAATGCTCTTCTTCCTCTTTTTCTTAGAATCTTTGGATTCTTTTAAGATTTGGGTCAAGTACAAGGAGGCATTTCCGGTCTCCTTATCTTTCTCCTCTAAGGCTTCCTTTCATCTATTCTGTATTTTATAATTGCTTATTTTTATACATATTGACTTCTCTATTAGAAAATAAACTCCTGGGGCGGCTAGGTGGCACAGTGGATAAAGCATCTGCCCTGGAGTTAGGAGCACCTAGGTTCAAATCCGGTCTCAGAAACTTAATAATTACCTAGCTGTGTGGCTTTGGGCAAGCCAGTTAACCCCATTTGCCTTGCAAAAAAAAAAGAAAATAAACTCCTTGGGGCATCTAGGTGGCACAGTGGATAGAGCACCAGCAGCACCAGCCTTGGAGTCAAGAGTACCTGAGTTCAAATGTGATCTCAGACTCTTAATAATTACCTAGCTGTGTGGCCTTGGGCAAGCTACTTAACCTCATTGCCTTGCAAAAAGAAAAAGAAAGAAAATAAACTCCTTGAAGATAAGGACTATTTTTACTTTTCTTTATATCTCAGTGCTTAACAGAGTGCTTGCTGATTAACCCAGAAGCAGTAAAGTTGAACTTTAAAGATATCCCTTCACTAAGATTTTTTTGATTCAAGTTATTAAAACTTAAAGTGGAAGGAGAATTGGTGCACAATTTTTCTGTTTGCAGATGACTGTGTACTCAATGGATCCTTGAAGGTCGAGATGCAACAACATAAGGATTCTCTGCTGGCTGTGCTAATTTTGACCTGACAACACCAAGCAAACAGAGATTTTCCACCAGCCAGCATCACACCAGCCAGCATCACACCATCCATACATGGAAACTTTGGTTATAGCAAATGGAAAAATTTTGAATGCTGTGGCTAAGTTCACTTACCTTGGCAGTGTACTTCAAGGGATATATACATAGATACATAGATGATGAGGCTGAGGCACTCATTACTAGAGTTCATTTGGTTTTGGGAAACTGAGGAGCAAAGAGGCTGCCTATCAGATAGAAGGTCCATGGAGCTATTGTGCTGATCTCATTGTCTTATGCCTGTGAAACCTGGATAGTATACCAGTGCCATGACAGGAAATTCAATTACTTTCATTGTCTTAGGAAGATTCTGTAGATCACCTGGCAAGATAAGATACTGGACATTGAGGTCCTTTTTCAAGTTGAATTGTCAAGCATTCAAACTCTCTTGCAGAGAGTGAAATTTGGATGAATTAGTCACATTGCTTGAATGACAAACCTTCATTTGCTTAAAAGACTGCTTTACAGAGAATCACACAAGACAAGTGCTCACATGGTGGTCAGTAGAAACTTTCCAAGGATACTCTCTACATCTCTTTGAAGAACTTTTGGAATTGTGAGACATGGGCAACACTGGCAAAGGATTGCCTAGGATGGCATAACCAGTATCAAAGAAGGCACTATGATCTCTAATCAAAGTAGCATTGCAGTTGCTCAAAAGAAATATGACATGTGCAAATTTAGAGACATCACCACTCCAGGTAGTCATGTGGACTATTAGTGCCTGACCTGTGGTAGAGCCTTTCAAGCTCATATTGGTCTAACCAGTCAGTCAGACACACTGAATCTTGACTCCAACAAAGTGACATCATTTGGGACAATAACCAACCAGCCACTACAAATTGCCCACTATGTGCCAATTACTGCTTGACAATGAAGAAAGAATAAAGACATATGTGAGACATGATTCTGACTCTCAGATGCTTAAAACAGAGGTACAGGATCAAGGAGATCCTCTGTGTCTGGTACTCTGCTACGCATTTTACAAATATTATCTAATTTAATCCTCACAACAATCCTGAGTAGTTGGTTCTATTATTATCATCCCTATTTTACAAATAAGCAAACTGAGATTAAGTGACTTGCCCAAGGATACACAGTTAACAAATGCCTTAGACTGAATTTGAAATCAGTCTTCCTGATTCCAGGCTTAGTACTCTAACCACTTATCTTCATCTGTTGGCAAATATACATTTGTATATGTGTATATTATGCATATATATGCATATACACATAATCACTGCAAATTAAGTAATACTACAAAGCTAACAAGCCATTTTAACAGTATTTCAGAGATAAAAGAGCTAGGGACTGCAGTAGTTAGGGAAAACTTCATAGTAGAATTGCATATTCAGTTATGGTAAAGAGGGAATTTAAAAAGTGAGAGAGGAAAGGAAAAAAAGAGTATTCTACGTGTAAGGAACAACTTGAACGAGGGCTCAGAGATAAGATTGGACTTGAAATAGGAGAGGGTGAAGTCAGAATGTCTGGATGGATTCAACCTTTTGGTCTAAAGAAGATTTTGTTGTCATATACAGTAGGTGCTTAACAAATAAATACTTGTTGACTGACAGCTTCACAATACTTCAAGTTATCCTCTAAGATTATAAATTGCAGAAAAGTTCTTTATTTCTGCTAATGGAGGAATTTGTCTTTTTCATCAGGAACCTGTTTTGCACTGGTGAAATTGCAGGTTTGAAGTCACTTAACCTCATTGCCTTGCAAAAACCAATAAAGGAAAAGAAAAAATAAATAAATTGCAGTTCTGGTTTAAAAAAAATGCCAGGTCTTCTGCTAAGTGCTGAAGTACAATGACAAAAAATGAAAATTTTTGCTTTCAAGAAGCTAACTCTGTTGGGAGGAAAAAGCAGATACACCGAGAAGCAAATACAACACATACACTGAGTAAGGACAGGGTTGATTCTGGTTAGGGTTTGATTAGGAGGTGGTACTTAAGAGGGGTCTTTAGGAAGTTAGGCAGAGACAAGAAGAAAGTACATTCCAGGCATGGGGAGAGGCTGTGCCAAGGCTTAATGACAGGAAATGTATTGTCATGAAAAGAGACTAGCAATAAGACTAATTTGACTGGAATGTAGAGTGAATGAAATTTAAAAATAAACTTATTGTACATTATTCTTAGTACTTTATTTTTTCCAATTACATGTTAAGACATTTTTAACATTGTTTTTATAAGATTTTGAATTACAAATTTTTCTACCTCCCACCCTTCCCCTCTCCCCAAGACAGCAATCTGATGTGTTATATATGTGCAATCATATAAAACATTCCACATTAGTCATGTTGTGAAAGAAGAAATAGCACAAAAGAAAAAAATGAAAAAAAGAGTGAAAATAATTTATTTCAGTGTGCATTGACTCCATCAGTTTTTTCTCTGCATGTAGACAGCATTTTTCATCATGAGTCTTTTGGAACCATCTTGGATCATTGTTTTGCTGAGAAGAGCTAGTCTATAATAGTTAATCACTGTACAATGTTGCTGTTACTGTGCACAATGTTCTTCTGGTTTTGCTCACTTCTCTTTTAAGCAGTTCATATAAGTCTTTCCAGGTTTTTCTTAAATCCACCTGCTCATCATTGCATTTATATACCACAATTTTTTCAGCCATTTTCAAATTGATGGGCATCCCCTCAATTTCCAATTCTTTGCTACCACAAAAAGATGTATAATGAATTTAAAAGAAATAATTTACTTATAAAAGTGCATCAGGCTCTTTAACTTAAAGCAATATTTTTTGACTTCCTTATAAGGTAAGATGACATGATACGCACCAATAAGATATTAAAATATTCAAGAATAGAATTGCCACTCTTGTCTGTCAATAATGAGGAGGCAAAAGGGTTAAGAGGGGAGAATCCTTCCATTATTAGCATTGAAATTGTATAACTTGGAAGATGAAGTTTTATAGTTGCCTGATAAAAAAAATCTTGAGTGATTTCCCTTGAGCATTTGTTATGGTTTGAACCCAAGTTTTTCTGACTCCAAAACCAGCCCTATAGCCACACAGCATCATACTGCTCTCTCAACTTTAGCTTACAAGTTTGGTTTACAAAATTTAGAAAGGCTTTCCAAAAAACTAAGTTGTTCAATTTAACTAAGAATGTAGGGTAAGGAGAAGAAACAGCATGAATATAGAATGATTTTTAGATTACTGCTTAAGGCAGATGGCAGATGAGAAGGGAAAGAATGAGTGGACAAAGGGTTTCTGTTGCTCAATCATGATTAGATACTGAGGGTAAGAGAGATGCAATGGAATGATATTAAAGCATATAAAACAATAAAAGGATAGTAGTGCTATTCTTTGCAATAGGGAGCCTGCATGAAGGAAAGTTAAAGGTTAAAAAAAAGAGAGTATTGTTTTTTGGACAGTTCTAAAAATTTTCAAATGATTTAAGATTTACCATCTCAAGTTAGTTTTTTATTTTTCTCAGTTCTCTTGGCCCTTATCAAGGAGGACTGCCTCAATCCCTGATGGGAATGAGACCTCCTATAATGTCACAGAGTGGCTATTACTGTTGTTACCTTGCCCAGTCTGATAAGTTTTGAAAATTAAATCTTTTTTTCATCTTGTGATATTTATATAACCAAGCTTTCATCAATTAAGGTTACTTTGTGAATTTAACAAACATCTTCCCACATACCGGGAACTATTGGACATTTTGTTTTACACAGGGAAAAAAAAGTGTATTTGGAATAATAAAGCAGGACTTTTTCCTGATGTTGCAATTTTTTAAAAAAAGGTTATTTTTTTCATAGAATTAGACAGGATAAGACTGTCACTTAGAAACACACACACACACACACACACACACACACTCACATTCTACCCAGCTGTTTAAAGTTGTAATACCTTTGACAACAGGATATTTAAGTAGTTGCTCTAAATAGCTGACATGGGAAAATTAGATAAAACATAGGATGTACTAAAGCATAGTTTAAGGCAATGCAGTTGAAAATAGTTTGAGGAATAAGGACAATAAAGAAGCATATAGAGCCAGGGAAATGTAGACACAGTTTCAAAAAAGACAGAAACTTTCCAAAATACTGACTTCAGTAGTACAAGAAAGGAGTGAGGTAGTACATTCCTCACCCCTTGTTGTTGCTCAGTCACACTCATCTTTTCTCAACCCCATATGGGATTTTCCTGTTAAAGATACTGAAGTGGTTTGTCATTTCCTTCTCCAGTGACTTAGGCAAACAAAAGTTAAATGACTTGCTCAGGGCCACACAACTAGTGAGTGTCTGAGGTCAAATTTGAACTCTGGTCTTCTTCTGAGGCTCCTACCTCTTCATCACTAGAGGCATCCAGACAGAGATAAGGATATATCTGCCTGGTAAGGATGTTATAGGTCAAGGGTTCTGAGGTTGCATTTTAAATGATCTCTCAGGTCCCTTTCAACACGTATTTAATGATTCGATAACATTTCCATTAAAATATAAACTATAATGTTACAAAGTACAAACATCAATGTTAACTGGCTAAAGTTAATATTAGTTAGAGGTTTAGTTAAAAAAATCTTGCAAAATTAACAGAATACTATTATCTCTAAAATCACCATCAAAGCCCAGAAATTATTAGCATTTTAAATGTGTAGGTTATATGGTTCTCTAAGCATAGTTAATAAGCAAAGCCTTCCTGTTTAGTCAGAGTGAATATTAGCCAGACTATTAATGCTATCATTAGCTGTGGTTTGGATTTTAGCTGCCAATGCAATATGAAAAAATGCTGCTGCTTTTTAGCCTCACCTAGAAACAATGTCATCAGTAGCATCCTCTTCAAACAGAGTAATACAAAATTATATTTTCAGAGTAGAGAATTTTACATAAAGAGCTATAGCCTTTATTCTTACTCTTCCCCATTAATTATGTAATCTTATGGATATATTTATCATATATATATATATATATATATATATATATATATATATATATATATAGGCATGTAGATGAAATAAATGCTCTTTAATCTGTCAAACAGTACAACTCATGCCACTGTATACTTGTTGAGCAAGAGTGTGTGAAAAGGTCTACAACCAGATATTGGTACCATAAGAATTTCAAGTTAAAAAATGTTGATGAAGCAAAGTCTATCATGGTTATTTCTTCTTAGAAAAAATCAAAAAAATCAGGAAGAATAAAAAAAAAAGGAAAAAGTGAACTAAATTGTAAAATATTTAGCATTCTGGTAAACCACAAGTCTCCAACCACTAGTGTAAAGGAAATTAGCTCTGTTAACTTATGTAGTGATGCAGTATATTGGTTAATAATTTCCAGTGTTAGAATATTTTAATGATTTGGCAAGTTGGTATTGGATTTTTTCCCTGGCTTTCTGTGCTTTGGTCTAATTATTTTCTTTTGTCAGAGAGGAAGAATCTAAGATAAAAATGTTCTTTTGAAACTAGTTTTAATACACAGGAAAACTCTCAGGAAATCCTTTTTCTGCCTCAGGCTTCATGTAAAGAAAAAAGACAAAATTCAGATATTCAAATCATTTAGTTTCTGTATATGCGAATAAACAGCTGTTTCTTTAGTGTATTAAGTCAGTTTGGTTACACAATTGCATTCAGTATTTTATGGAATTTTTTCTTTATATCAAAACCATTTAAAAATGCATATTATGAAAACTCAGATTTCAAACATTTTGGGGAAAGCAGGCATATTAATTTTTTCCAGTGAAATAGACTCTGACATTTTAAAACTAAATAACAAAGAAAAATTTCATTAAATCACAAGGACTTTGAAATATAGCTTTGTCATGTGGTGCTTGCAAAATACTTTGAAATTGAAAAATATAGGAAGAGAAAAAATATTCAGCATTGCTGATATTGTAACATATAGTATATGAAGTAATTACGTATTTTAATCATAAATGACAATGAAAAGAGGGCATTTCGTGAACAATCAGATCATCTGACTTCCAGCATATTCTAGTAAATATAAATAATATCAGTCTTTTCCACTTACTTTAAAATAAATACAACTGTCATATTTATTGAACATATTTTTAATTTAATAATTTCTCAAGATAGTCATATAAAATATTTTCTTGAAATGCAGGTCTCTCAGGGGTGAGATATATTTGTCTTAAAGGGAAACTATAGCTGTAATAAGGAAATATCAAGAACTCATGTAATCTTTTGTCAGAGGTTCTCTCCTGAAGCAAAGATCCCTGTCAAATCTGGAAGCTTCTCATAAATCTTTCCAGTTCACCTATCGTTACCTAACTTGAATCACAAGTATTTGCCATTTCCCAGAGATAGCCATCAGTTTTCCTTATAAGTACTCAAGCTCACACCAGATAAGTTTTTATTTATTCTATAAAAGATCATGGATAGATCTTCCTTCCCTTCTAACTTCTAATTTCCTCATCTATCATATAGTCTACATGACTTACAGCATTCCCCCAGCAAGGAGGAATAACTCACAATTTGCTAGTTTTGTTCCTTCTTTTGTAGTAGATTAGCCCCATCAAGAGAAAAACCATTCACATGTCTTTATCATATTGCCCTTGTTGCAGGTCCTCTGATGGACAAAGTCTCAGTTTACTCTTCTATATTACAGCTCTAAGTCTTATTGTCCCATGGTCAGGTACCTCCTCTAGTCATCTTGCTCTATGGTTTCACTGCTTCAGCTCCTTGTCTTTTCAGTGTTGTATAACTCTGCTACTATTGTGATTCAGTTTTGTTACAATGGCTAACACACTAGACTTCCATTTCTATGAGTGCTCTGCTCTTTAGCAGTTGCTTTTTCTAACTTGGAGATAGCGCTCATGCTCAAGCCACTGAATCAAGGGAGAGGGACTAACAACATATCTCTTTTATGCCCATCATTCTGCTTGAGAATTTGTTTTCACTTGGGCCAATCCACTCAAGAGTCTCATCCAGTTGTGGGGATCATTCTCTAAACAACCTCTTCCACTGAGTTATCAGTCTTTAATCCTGTCTGACTTATGGTAAATCCTTCCATAAGCACCCTCTCTAGATTCTAGGTTATCTTCCACTGAATCATGGGCATTTGATTCTTCAAGCTTGTCTGAGTTCACTGAGGTGGGCATTATACTCCATGATTGTCTTAAGACTTTCCTTTAGAAGCTTCAAGAAAACAAAGTGGAGAAGGAGTTAGAGCTGATAGTTATTGCCATATAAGTTCCAGGGAGATGATGCAACCCTGATGAAATAGTGGTTGAATAGTGGATAGAAATGTCTCTTGCACACTCAGATGTAAAAGGGATTGTTCAAGAAAGTTTTCTGTTCCACTTGAATTCCCTGATCAAATATCTTGGTCTTCCTTGACAGAACACTTTCTAGGGCTGTCCACATAAAGCTGATATTATCAGAGTCAGCTCAGTGTTTGGGAAGTTTCAAAAGAAAGGAGAGGAAAGAAGAGGTGCCAGACTACATACCAAACCAAAGGTCTATAGAATCATTTTGCTGACTACAATTTTGCATGCCTGTGAAACCCAGACAGTCTATCAGCACCATGCCAGAAAACTGAACTACTTCCACTTGAATTGTCTCAGGATGATCCTGAGGATTACCAGGAAATATAAGGTACCAGACACTGAGCTCCTCTCTAGAGCTAAACTGTTACATATTTAAACTCTACTGCAAGGAAGGCAACTCCTATGGGATAGCCATGTAGCCTGAATGCCAAACACATGCCTACCCAAAAGATTTACAGAGAGCTCACACAAGGTAAGGATTCACATGGTGGTCAGAAGTGATAGAAAGAGACTCTCAAGATATCTTTAGGGGGCAGCTAGGTAGTACAGTGGATAGAGCACTAGCCCTGGAGTCAAGAGTACCTGAGTTCAAATCTGGCCTCAGACACTTAATAATTACCTGTGTGGCCTTGGGCAAGCCACTAAACCCCATTGCCTTGCAAAAATCCTAAAAAAAGAAAAAGAAAAAAAAAAAGAAATCTTTGAAGATTTTTAGTCTTATGAAACAAAGGAAACACTGCCACACCGCCACAGGACTGCCCAACTTTGTGTGCCTGCATCAAAATTGGTACTGTACTCCACAAGTAAAGTGGAGTTGTAGAAGTAAATCTGTGCAAATTCAGAGCCACCTCCACCCAAAATATTCAGACAGCTTGTACCCTGGCTTTGGTATGTGCCTTATCTGAATTTATTGAGCCACAGCTGAACTTCAAAAAACCAAGAATACCAGAGTGTGACCTTGATCTGGGACCAAGATTGTCATTCACTCATAAGAATGCTTACTCATTTGTACCTTGAAAGAATATGGGACATATTCTCTCTTTATAAACTCCTTGAGAATTGGGAGAGCTTCATTGCTGTATACCTAGTACCTGTATTAAGTAACACAGTGATTGACATGCAATAGGTTCTTAGTAAATGTTGATTGATTTACTGTTCCTGGTTGGATTTCAAGGATTGACTGATGACTGATTGGGACTCAAAAGGTATAATCTTGCTGGCACAGTTAACCTTTCTCAAAACAATGTCAAAATGACCCTGTATAGGCTCTTTTTAAAGCTCCTCTCCTCTCTTCTCCCATTTTCCTGATCAAAAGGAAGACACTGCAGAATGAATCTGTGTATTGCATATAAGCACAGTGTCATTTCCCCAGGAATCACTAATGGCTGCTTTGGCTTAGAACCATATGGGAATTATTCAGCCCAAGGGAAAAGTTTGTTGTAGAGCACTTTTTTCAATGTAAAATATGGCAGCAGCTGGAGCATTGATGAGTGTTTTTCTGGAGAAGTATAGGACAGAGACAGATGTATCAGTCATTCAGACAGAGAGAAGTTTATAGACAATGCTGTGAACCTCAGCTATTGTGTTAGAAGAATGGGATTTTTTTTTTTTATTCCTAAATAGCATGATTCTAGAGGTAGTCTTCTCTCCCTAGGAGGGAGATCTCCTGGTCAATGGCATTTTGTGAATTGAATAAAAAGTAGTCTCGTATTTAAGATCTTGATATTATGACTTCTGGAAATAAATCAGGTCCTGGGAATCTTTTGCACCTTGTGTATTTTCTAAGATTGAAGGTTTTCTATATGCTTCATTGTTTTTATGTTTCATTGACATTCCTTACCTGTATTTATAGAATACTAAATATGAACTATATCTAATATTTTAAGATTATCATAGATTAAGCTCTAGGTGGGGGCAAAGAGATCAAAAGAAAATTAACTTATTGGGTCATATATGTACATGCATATTTGTATGTATATATATATATATATATACACTATACACACATGCTTATGATATTTCTCTGTTATCGAAGAACATGATAAGCATATGATTTGGATCTGAGGGGTGCTGTGTTAAGTCACCAGCCTCACTTTCTCCTCCAGAGGAGAGGTCCAGTGAGCAGATATCAATCAGGATGATTGGATGGCCCTGGATTTGAGGCAATCAGGGTTAAGTGATATGTCCAAGATCACACAGCTGCTAAGTATCAAATGTCTGTGGTTGGATTTGAATTTTCGTCCTCCTGACTCCAAGGCCAGTGCTCTATCCACCTCTATTCACCTAAGGTTTGATATACAAAAATTATATATGAATCTACATATACATAGATTCATAATGTGTGTATATATATATTTTCTGCTTGCCTTCTAATTTTGACTGCATTGGTTTTACTTGTGCAAAAACTTTTAAATTTTGTTTAATTAAAATTATACATTTTCTATCTTATGGCATTTTCTAGTTCTTATTTGATCATAAAACCTTCCATGATCCATATTTCTAGCAGGAACACTTTATGCTCCCATAATTATTTCACCATTTTATGTCTACATAGTATGCCAATTTTGACCTTATCTTGTCAAGAACATGAGATGTTGCTCTAAATCTAGTTTCTGGCAGAATGCTTTCCAGTTTTCAGTTGTCAAATTCTTGTTCCAAAAGCTTGGATCTTTGTGTTTACTTACTATATATTGTGCACCTAATATATTTCACTGATCAACCATTCTATTTCTTCTTAGATGATTACTGCTTTGTAATAGTTTAAAGTATGGTAGATCATCTTCCTTCACTTTTTTTGTGCATTGATTCCCTTTTTATTATTGATCTTTTGTTTTTCCATATGAATTTTCTTTTTCCCCCAGCTTTTATGAAGTACGGTAATTTTTATGGTATGGCATGAAATAAGATAATTTAGGTAGAATATCATTTTATTGGCTCAGCCTATCCATGAGCAACTAATATTTCTCCAATTGCATAGATCTGTGTCGAAAAGAGTCTTGTAATTCTGCTCACAAAATTCCTGTGTATGTATCTTTGCAGGAAGACTTCTAAGTACTTTTATAATGTCTGCAGTTTTAAATGAAATTTGTCTTTGTATTTCTTCCTGTTGGTTGTTCTTGACCATATATAGACATATTGATGACTTGTATGCATTTATTTTATATACCGTATCTTTGCTAACATTTTTCTAGTTTTTTTTAAGGTTTTTGCAAGGCAAATGGGGTTAAGTGGCTTGCCCAAGGCCACACAGCTAGGTAATTATTAAGTGTCTGAGACCGGATTTGAACCCAGGTACTCCTGACTCCAAGGCTGGTGCTTTATCCACTGTGCCACCTAGCCGCCCCTCTAGTTTTTTTTAGTTGGTTCTGTAGGGTTCTCCAAGCATACCATATTGTCTTCAAAGCAATAATTTTGTTTCTTCATTGCCTATTTTTATTCACTTTATTTTTATTCTACTATTACCAAAGCTAGCATTTCTAGTACAATATTGAATAATGATAATAGGCATTCTTGTTTTATGCTTCTTGATCTTATTGGGGAGACTTCTAGTTTATTCCCCATTACAGATAATGCTTGTTCTTGGTTTTAGATACTTAGCATTTTAAGAAAAATTTCATTTATTCCTATCCACTGTAGTGTTTTTAATAGGAATGCGTGGTGTATTTTATCAAGTCTTTTCTATTGATACAATCATTTTTTTATTTGCTACATAATCTAGAAGCATATTTAATAATATTAAAGATCATACTATAAAAAATTAGAAGAGGAAACAAATTCTATATCTCTCTCTCTTAGCAATGGATAGGAGTATTTCTTTCCAATGACATGCAAAATTAGTTTTCACTCTTCATCCTTTTGCAAGCTTTGGAGTTCCACATTTTTCTACTACCCTCCCTTCCCTCCTCTTTCCCCATGGCAGCAAACAATCTGATATAGATTGTACATGTACATCATGTTTTACAAATTTCCATATTAGTCATATTATAAAAGAGGAATTAGAACTAAGGGGGAACCCATGAGAAAGAAAAAACAAAAGTTTTAAAAAATGAACATTATATGCTTTGCTCTGCATTCAGACTTCATAGTTTTTTCTCTGTTGGCTGGCATTGTGGATGTCATTGTATTCAGTGAATAACTATATTTATAAGTCTAACAGCCATTGCCCCATAATGTCAAATGATAAGAATGAACAATTCTCAAAGAATAATTACAAAGTATTTACAGTTACAAGAAAAAATACTGTTGCAAGAAAAAAATTTGTTAAGAGAAATGCACCAAAAAAATCCAAATAACAAAGCCAAACCCTGAAGTTTTACCTAAAAATTATAAAAAAAAAATGACCAAAATAGTTAATATAGTTAATATTGGCAATATTTAACATGGAGGGTGTGGAATTATAGGCTCACTAATACATTGTTGGAGTGTGAAATGGACTTTTAGAAAGCAATGAAAAGTCTCTATAAGATCCAAAATGTTTATTGTAGAACTTTTTGAGATAAAGAATTGGTAACAAATTACATATTTAACAAATAGGGAATGACTAAAAATGTGGTACGTGAATATAACAATATTATTTTATTCTAAGAAAAGATACGTATGATGAATACAGAGAAGTATGGAAAGATCTTTGTGAAATGATGCAGAGTAAAGAAAAAGTCAAGAAAACAATAAACCAAGTAACAACAACAAGGTAAATGGGAATAACTATACACCACCCCTCTCCCCCCAATCAAAAGTGAATGTAATAAAATTATATAGCTCAAGCATTACTTGAATAAAAAAGATTTGAGTGAATTTCCCAAGCCCATTCATCTCTTCATGGAGGTGGTCCCACAGGTGTTATACATTACATATCTTAGGATTTTTTTCAATATATCAATGCCTTGTGTTGATTTTTTTTCTCTCTCTCTAAAAATACTCTCTTATATGGGATGGTTTTATAATGGGAGAGGAGGGATAGCTGATAAAAATTAAAAAAAAAAAAGAAAATGGGGGATTATAGCAGATGACGACCAAAGTCTTGTCCAGCTTTTTGGATTCTGTTCTATGATTTCCTAAAACAAAAATGTTAAATCAAATGAATTCACTAAAACAAGTGTCTTAACTTGCTTTGTCAATGAAGAGTAGATCAGCCTCAGTAAATGGAGTCTGAAACACCATAGATCCAGGATGGGGAATCTACTATAATTCCCAGACTTTAGGACTTGAAATCAGGTTTCAGTTCTAGCTCTGCTGCTTGTTAGCTTTGTGATCTTGGGTCAATTGATTTCTTCTCTGTGAAATGGGAAGAATAATACTTGATATATAATATATACAAAATGTATAAATATATTATGTATATATACATACATATCATAGAACTGTTGTGAAGAGAATGGTTTATAAACTATTAAAGTATAATGTATTCTTTTCTCTCACTTTATACTAGTTAGACATTAGAAAGAAATAGTTTTGGGACATTATCCAATTATTGTTCTTTTAGAGAGGGAGAAATGAAACAACCTATCCTTTCAGGAACTGTACTAAATTGTTTTTACAAATATCTCATTTGATTCTCATAATGACGCTAGGAGATATTATTTTTAAAGTTGAGGAAAATAGAAGTTAAAGAGACTTGCCCAGGGATAGTATCTGAGTAGGGATTTAAACTCAGATCTTGGGGTGGCTAGGTGGCACAGTGGATAAAGCACCGGTTCAAATCCGGTCTCAAACTTTTAATAATTACCTAGCTGTGTGGCCTTGGGCAAGCCACTTAACTCCATTTGCCTTGCAAAAACCTAAAAAAACCAAAACAACTCAGATCTTCCTGGGTCCTGGGTTTTTTTTAGGATTGTAGTCTTTTGTTTGACTATTTTCTGAATCTCTGGCTCCATTTTGTCTTCCTAAAGTGAATTAAAATATTAAATTTGTATTACAAAAGGATTGATAGTTCTAAATGTGTTTTTCCCTTTGAACTTTGACATCTGGATGCCAGTCTCTTGACACAGGTTGCCACAATTTCTCCTTCATTACTTTATGCTCAATTTGTCTTGCCTTAAGAAGCTAAGGTATTTTTTTAAAAAATCATTTTTTCACTGATTCTGTTTGCTGAATTTAAGCTCAGAGCCTTAAGCCTCTATTTAAAAAAAAAGTTGTACTTGTTGAATATTTTAATACAAGATGATAATGCAATTCTGGAAGATCCAGAGTTGAACTCTGGATAATCTTTAATGCAGAAGCATTGTAGGGTACCAAGTCAAACTAGATTATTAACTATGTCTGAAAACACACATTCTGCTTCAGGCTTCTGTGTATTGCCATAAGTAGTTCCCCATGAGTGGAATGCACTCTGCATTTCTGCTTTTCAGTATCCTTATATTCCCCCTGCTGCTGCTCAGGTGGCAACTCTTCCATGAAATTTTCCTTGAGCCCACCTTACGGGTGACTTTTTTCCTCTTCAAATTCTCTTTATAATGTTTTTTCTGTATACCTTGTGGTAGCTCCTACTAAGATGTCAAGTCCTTGAAGTCAAGGGCTCTTTTGTTTTTGAACCTCCAGAACCTCGTTCATTCATGATGGTCTTGGATTTTTTTTTTTTAAGTATTCTCTTTGTTTAGACTAGGTAAGAATTACTGTAGTGAATGGGTCAGAATGTTCCTTTTCCAACTCACATCTGCAATTATGTTGCAACTTGCAGCTTTAGAGAATCGTTTGAGGGAACTTGAAATGTCAAATGACTTGCTCAAGGTCACCAGTTTGTATCAGATAGGGAAGCGAATTCAAGTCTTGACTATCCTCCCAGTTTTCTCTCCACTGCACTCCTCCACCGTGGCTCGTCATTTATTTTCAGTTTCCTGTTGCAAGGGCTCGGGTTTATCCCGGAAAAGTTATCAGGCAGAATTTGGAGCATGTGAGATGAATCTCAATCTGGGCATCCCTGATCCTCCCACAGGCCTGTCTAATCTCAATAGGGCATCTGACCCTGCATCCTTACCTTTGCTCCACTTTTGCACCGAACACTGAAACCCAGAGAAGGCTCACTTTTGGTTAAGCTCTAATAGTAGAACTTTCTGGCACTTTGGCAATTTCTCAAGTTTAGACCAATCAGATAAGAGTCCACGCGAACATGTGCAGGCTGAGATGTGAGGTCCAGAGGGAGTTTTCTCTCTTTGGTGCTGGTTGTTGCGGCTTTTCTCTCTTGGAGTCCGTGGATGAAGTCCACGTCCCGAGCCCACGCCGCGGTCCCTGCCCGGCGGGGATGCTCCGCCGGCTCTGGCACTGCCGGGGCAGCTGGGGGCACGCGCTGCGCTCGTGATTGGCTGCCAGCCGCTGCCAGCCGTGACTCAGGTAGCTTCCAGTCTGGGCAGGCCCGGGCCGGGAGGGCTCAGAGGGAGTGGGCAGGGCCCGAGGGGCGGGCCGGCCGTGGGGGCCGCTCTTCTCCCACGCGTCGCGGTCTCGAGGAACGTGGCGGCCTTTTAAAAGGAAAAGGACCCGCGACCGCCCTTCGGCCGAGGTCTGCCAGGGCTTGGGGAGGGGGCTCCGCCGTCCCCTCCTGGGGGCGACACCTTTCCAAGTCACTCCCCCCGGGAAAACAAACAAAGCGCACGACCCCCCTCCCCACCGGGCCCCAACTTTCCCCGGACTCCTGGAGGCGGCGGGCCGGGGGCGGCCCGGAGCGAGCCCAGTCCCGGCGGGGGGCTGGGGGGCCGGGGCGGGCCCGTGACTCGCGCCTGCGCTCCGCCCCCGGCCCGCCCCGCCGCTTAATTCCGCCGCTTCGGCCGCCGGCGGTGAAGAGCCGCCCCGGAGCGCGGAGCGCGCGAGCCCTGCCCCGGAGCCCCGCGGCCGCGCCCCCCCGCCCCGGCCCCGGCCCCGGCCCCGGCCGCGCCCCTCCCCCGCGCCGCGCGCCGGGCCCGACTGGCAGCGCCACAACGGCCGCCGCCGCCGCTGGGAGGAGCCCGGGCCCGCCGCCGCCGCGCTCCTTTGTGAGACCCCGGCCCAGGGAGGGAGGGAGGTAGGTAGGCTCCGGCTGCGCCGCGCTCCGGCACCGGGCGCACAGCAGCCCGGGGGGCGCGCGGGGACCGACGGCTGCGAGGCGGCCCCTGCCCTCCGCGCCGGGCTTCGGGGCGCGCTCCCCGGCTCGGCACGGGGAAAGTTTCCCGGGCATCCCCGCCGAGCGAGGCGCGGAGGCGGAGGAGAAGCCGGCGGCCCGGGGGGCGGGCGGAGGGGAGCCCCTGCCCGGGCCGGGGGCGCGCGGCGGGGGGCTCGGCCACGTGCGCCCCCCGCGGGGCCCGGGCCGGCCCGGCTGCGGGGGGCCCGGACCGGCCCGGCTGCGGGGGGCCCGGGAGGACGCGGCCGTCTGGCGAACAAAGGAGGCTGGCGGAGCCCGCGGCCGCCCGGGGTTCGGGGAGGGGGCTTTGTTCCCCAACAAGTCATCCGTGAGGTGCCCCGCGCCCAGCCTGGGGCCCTCGGGGGCAGCCCCCGGGCACCCGCCGGGGACCTCAGCGCGCTGCGCCCAGGGGCAGGAGCGGGGGGGGGGGGGGTCCCGGCCCCGAGGGAGGGGGGCAGCGTGGAGGGAGTGAGCGGCGCCTTGGCCCTTGCCCAGATTTGCCAAGTTTTGCGCCCCGGGAGCGGGGACAACCCACGACACTCGTGCCCTCCTCACCAGGGCAGCCCTGCCCGGAGCACGTGGCCCGGCAGATGCCCGGACAGGTCCATGGGCCGGCAGTGCTTCGGCTGGTGGACGGGGGCAACGGGGCGACGCCTGGCAGGTGGGAGCCAGTAGCCCTCCGGCAGGGAAGCGACTTTGAGAACTCAAGTATCCTCATCCTGAATTGTCTCCATCCAGCGGGCAGAGAGCCCGGCACTTGCCCAACATGAACAAGGACAGTGAGGGATGATGTTGTTTAAATTGAATTAACTCTGGTTCCACGGGGGGGGGGGGGGGGGGGGGAAGTGGGGTTCGTAAACAATTTTATTTAGTCAGCTTTATATGAGGGGATGTATGTGTGAGAGACAGACAGACGGACAGAGAGAGAGATTAAAGGTATTTCTCACCAAGCAATTGAGGTACCAAGGATCTCTCATCTTAATTTTTCCGTCAAAAGGGTAAAATTCTTATTGACTTGGACTTCTACTCAGGGTACTGAGTAGTGAAGAAGATGGTCTTCAAGAAGGGAGCACTTAGAAGATTGTGTTCTTGAAGGACCAGGAAGTGAATGATGGCAGTACGCAAAAGATGGTTTTGTTAGTGTTGTGGCACAAATGTTGAGATCTAGCAGTAGTTCCTTAAAGCAGAAAATTGAATAGAAAAGAAAGCCAAGAGAACTCCTGAGCCTTGGAGGTGTGATCCATGGTGGAAGCTTGCAGAAGGGAGAGATGATTTCCTTTTCTTCATGTCTTCTTTCTCTCCTGGGGCCATGATTTGATCCTTGTCCATTTGATGGGATGGCCCCACTTCATCTTGGGCTGGAAAATGTTCTAAGGGAAGTAACACAACTTGCATTCCTTGAATGTTGAAAACTAGATTTTGAGAGATGCTGTGGGCACTGTCTCCTCTGGCCTCCACAGAGAGTCAGGGGGTTGAGAACAGATGATTTTCTGTTTTTTAAACCATGGAAGCTGAAGATGGAAAGGACTTGACAGCTTTTCTTTGGGTAAGAGGCAGAGAAATAGAGCTTTCCAGAAAGCAAAAAGAATGAGTGCCTGATCTCCTGGCTTTGATTCCTGACTCAGGTTGTTCTCAGATGGTGGTACTTCAAACTGGGAAAAGTTTTACTTGTACTACAGCTAAAGATCTGACTTGGCTCTGCCTGAAAGCAGAGATGCACTCAGCAGCCAAGCCAGTGTGAGTGTGGGGAGCTTCAGGTCACCTGATGGGGCCCCCTGTTCTAGTTCACTTCCTTTTCCTTTCCTATTTCCCTTCTCTCTAATTTTGACTTGTTTTTTGTTTACCTCCTTTGAAACCTCCCCCCCCCCCCTTTCTGTTGTGAAGAGGAACTTTTGGATTCTGCACGTTTTTTTTGTGATTTTCACCTTTGCCATTTAGGGATTGTAGGAGGAAGCACCTTAGAGGCCATTTGTTTTGTCCTTGTTATAGAGATGAAGAAATGGAACCCCAGACATTGTTTAAGTCACAGGGCTAGAGAGCAAGTAGCAGATTTGGGATTTGGACCCAGGGTGTCTTGATTCCATATATAGGCTTTTTTACACTAAGCCTGGGACAACCTGTTGGTCAGGGGAGTAGGAAATGGAAGCACCAACTCAGCCTTCCCTCTCATCTTGAGGAAGGTATACTGGAAGTAAAAGGGATGATAAAATCAACATGCATTTTTGTTTGTCTGGTATAAGGTGCTATTCAGCCATGGTGAATAGAGGTAAGAGACTCTAGGGATATTAACTCCCTTCAGGTTTATAGAGGGCTCACAAGTTCTTAGCATTTAGAGGATCTTAGAGATCATTCAGACCAAACTTTCTTTGGACAACAAAGGAAACTAAAGCTCAGAAAGGGCCGGGGGTGGGGTGGGGGTCAGTGATTTGGCTTAGGTCATAAAGGTATTAGCTCTGATTTTGGGATTCAAACCCAGGTCCTCTGATCCCAGGGCCAGGGAGTTTTCCTTTAGGGTGTGGTCAGAGAGAGGATTCATTGCTGTAATGAACTATTTAATAATAATAATAGCTGAAATACATCTAGGACTACTCAATGCTGGGCAATGTGCTAAGTAGCACCTTACACATAATCTCATTTGGCCTTCCTTTTACAGATGAGAAAAGTGAGGTAATCCTGGTTAAACAACTTGCCCAGGGTTACAGAATTGGTCAATGGAAACGTGGACCTCTGGACTCCTTATCTAATCCTAATTTCATTTATTAGCTATTTTTTCAATATATCCAGGACAACTGGATGAAAATGATAGTTACTATAGTTAAGGATAGATATTTGAATGTTTCTGAATATGCAGGGAGGAAAAGACCATGTAAAAAATTCTCTTCAGGTGGGTTGATCTGGGCTGATGGAGTTGTTTAGGGGGAGGATAATTTAAGATTACTTCCACAGTGATGAAGTTTATATACCCTTCAGCTGATGTTGTGATGCTTTACTGAACTTGATTAAGCCCTTCCACGTTGAGTGCCCAGTGAATTATCCTGACTCCCCTAGGTTCCCCATACTTGGCATATGAAGTTGTTCCTGGGTTCCCAACAGTCGGGATTGACGGAGGAGAATCCAGGTCTGGTATCTGGGTGATTCTGATCTCAGACCTAATATGTTGTTGAATGAAAACTAGGAGTTGGTAAAGAACAGAAAAGTTAAGCCTTCTGAAAGTATGGAATGTGGTTTTGGTTTATTCATTTTATGTATTATACAGTACTCACTTTGGACATAGATTCTCAGTATACCACAAATGCTTAACAAATATTTATTGAGTAAATATTTTGAAACTAGATGCTTTTTAAATTTTGAAAAGAAAGGATGGGAGAGATAGAGGAGACAGACTGAGAAAATAGAGACCACTAATTTCACTTCACATGTGTCTTTAACCGGATTGTTCTAAAGGATTTGTTAAAAAAAAAAAAAAGGAAACCTTGCATAAAGCAGTGCACGGCAATATCTAACCATTTAGTATTATCAAAAAAAATTGATAATTTAGGATTTGGGGAGGTAATTGGGAAATAGCATTCTATAATAACATAAGGACTTTAGACTTAACTCTTGCAAAAGAGGGAGCTTTGTATTTACTGGTTTAGAATTAGCGGGGCATCATCAGTTATATTTCTGGTTCCATTTCTGAGTCATGATAGGCCCTGGATGTCCTTTTGCTATTTTCCAGTTTCTCCTCTTGCTAAATGAGGAAATGTGAATATATGTAATTCTTAAAGTGATCGTGAGAATTAACTGGAATGCAGTGTTTTGGGATCATCTCAGCTCCTTAGACAAAGTAAAATGTTGAAATGTGAAGTCTTGCAACTTCAACCATCTCCCTCAGTCTTTTTTTTCCTCTTTTTTTTTTTAATTAGACCTGGTTACTATTCTTCTCTAGTGAATGAAATCTGGATTCCTATTTATCTCTAATTCTTATCAGTTACTTTATTCTTTTCTGGTGTGTTAGAGAGTCTATGTTTCATTCTCCATAGAAGCATAATTCATGACATGGATAAGACAAGGGTACAGGAAGACCAGGCTTCTAATAACTAAATCCCTGCTTGGACCATGACAGGGACACCATTAATACCTGTGCTGGGTTTACTAATTTGTCCTTTTCTCTATGACAGGCCCCCAGAATCCTCCTCTTGTCAGAATTAGCTGAATAACTTAGTTTAGGTTATCTTCTGGACCTTGGTTTCCTCATCTCTACTTTATGCTATGCTTCATTGATGGAGATGACCCAAGGTTCTCCAAGACTGTGACCCTGGACGATCAGCCTTTCTTACTCCACTGGTACATATGGCCCTGGCAGGAGGAGTCCTTGCTCTATCATTGGCCACCTGCTGGGATACTTTGGAGAAATTTAGATAATTTAGAACCACTTGGTTGATCTCAGGGTAATCCACTTTTCAACCATGTTAGCTCTAGAAGTTCTATTAAGAGTAGAGAGGTCATATAATCTAACTTTATGGAAAGAAAAATTTGCCAAATTAATCAGAAACATTTAATAGGGGCAACTAGGTGGCACAGTAGATAGAGCACCAGCCCTGGAGTCAGGAGAACTTGAGTTCAAATTTGGCCTCAGACACTTAATAATTACCTAGCTGTGAGACTTTAGGCAAGTCACTTAACCCTCCACCAAAATAAATTAATAAATGTGTACTATATAACAGTTATTGCTCTAAGCCCTGGAACAAGAAAGAGAAAGCAAAAATAGCCTCTACCCTCAAGGATCTTAGATTTTAATGACGGAGACATGTTTCTACATTGGTAGATATAAGATACATGCAGAGTAGATACAGTAACCTGAGGAAAGCAAGGTACTAACTCCTTGATTAAAGTGAAGCATTGTCTGTCTAAAAAATCAAGACTTTTGCCCTGCCTAACAACTTATTGAAGCTTAAAGCTGCACTAGGACTTTTGGGACACCCTTTTTAATTCTCTTCCTTAACAGAGTTGTTGTGGGAGCCAATAAGAGAATAAATATTGTCCTTATGCAAATGTATAAGAAATATTAGATGTTGTAGGCAGGGCTCTAATCCCAGTCCCCCTCAGTTCAAGTTAGATGTTGAGATGTAATGAGGCACTTTTGAGTCATTGAACAAAGGAAGTTTACTGAGTTCAAACACAGTAAGTGTATTTAGCAAGGATAATGATCTTTAACTTCTCTAGACTGGGCTCTGGCAGCATGATAATAAGTGTGGTCATCAGGGAATGGTTCCTCAGTGGTTTTAGATAATCACTAAATCAGCCAAGCCTGAGAGGCACTAACTGGAGGGGACCACAACTTTGCTGTGCCCCCAGTCTAGGGGAATGAGGGCCTCTCTGGCAGCATGGGGGGAGGTTGTGTCAGGGAAGCTAGTCTATGAAGTTGGATGGGAGGAATGAGTCAGGGAAACTGGGCTGAGAAAATGCTGGCATATTAGAAACAGTACCTTTAACCTTAGACTGATAAACAAAGGTATCCTCCATGACTGGAATTAACCCCCATTGGAATGAATAGTTTTCTTACAAGTATACTATAAAGATACATCTAGTTGATTAGCCCTTTGATGCTATTGGAATCACAGATGGGATAGTGTTCTTCATCAGGAAATCATAATTTGTGATCCAAGAGGAGGAAAAGGATATGTGTATATCTCACATTTTAATTCTAGGTTAACTAAATAGAATTACGTTGTCATCTTAGAGTGATCTGTTTATGTAGGAATTCTGTTGAAACGGAATTGCCTTTTGATTAAAAACATTCAGCTACAAAATTTGCCAAGGTTTGCTTTTCAAGAAAAATACAATTATTTGTTTATTTATTTATTGGAAACAACATCTTGGTAGGAAATGACACCATCCAACGAAGTACGCAACTTTAACTCTGTGTTTAGCATTTGTCCCCACATATGGCATAATATCCTCAATTTTTAAATAATCTGATAATTTCCATTCTCATGGCTTTGTGTGAAGAGACCCAAATGCTTCTGATCAGCTTATGTTACTGGCTTTAACTTAATACATCCCTTTATTGAACTACAGGGTACATTAGTGCCGGGAATGACCTTGAAGATTATTTGGTCCAGTTTTCATTATTTTGCAAAGAAAGTCATTGGATATGGAAAGTATTTGTATTTGAAAGAAAGAGTATTTTGGTAATATTGCAATACAGAGGGTACTGAACTAGTAGTTGAAACCTGGGCTCCCTTCCTGATGTTGTTCCTGAATCATGTGGTCTTGGGGAAATCATTTAATTTAAGATTCCAAGTTTCCTTATTATAAAACAGGGAGTGAATGGGGGGTTGGGGATCGTAGAGTAGTGAAATAGTTAAATAAGGAATTTTCAAGTTCTAAATGCATGATTCTAATTTAATTGTAGCATCTTTTACACTCTCAAGAGTTAATTCTAGTTTTGTCCTTAGTAAGTTATGAATATGATGACCATATGACACAGATTTTCCAGGCCAGACCTGATTTCAAGGGAAAAAAAGTGTACTTTTAAAAATGAGGCCTTACAAAAGGAATATACTTTTGTAACCCAAGTGTCCTGATTTTTTTTTTTTTTGTTCAGAAAATAGGGTCACTTTTAGAGCAAAGAAAAATTTGGAAATTTAGGGGGATTAAAGCTACAGACTTAATCCTTTTTCAATCTAAACTCTGGTTCATTTCTGGTTAAGTCAGTTACATGTAGTATTTATGTATGCCTGTTTCCTAAATTTCCAAAAGACTATCAAAATATAGATTAGTATTTTTAGGGGCGGCTAGGTGGCGCAGTGGATAAAGCACCGGCCCTGGAGTCAGGAGTACCTGGGTTCAAATCTGGTCTCAAACACTTAATAATTACCTAGCTGTGTGGCCTTGGGCAAGCTACTTAACCCCACCTGCCTTGCAAAAACCTAAAAAAAATATATAGATTAGTTTTTTCAAACAATAAATTTTAAAATTTTGGCTTAATCCTAGATTTTGATTTGGAATAACAAACAAGATAGATGTTTTTGTTCAGCTATTTCAGCTATAACTGACTCTTTGTGACTTGTCCTGCGGTTTTCTTGGCAAAGAGGTTGGAGTGGTTTGCTGTATCATTCTCCAGCTCATTTTATATATGAGGAAACTGAAGCATACAGGATTAAGTGACTTGCCCAGGATCACACATCCAGTAAGTGTCTGAGGCTAGATTTGAACTAAGGAAGATCTTCCTGACTCCAGGTCTGGTGTTCTATCCATTGTGCAACCCTACTTTTGAGTAACTTATAATTCTAAGAAAAGATAAAATTGTGTATTACTTAACTTTTAAATTGAAGGTGAATCAGTCAATCCATCTAATAGGCTGTCCTGTCAGTCCATAGTTATTTAAGATACAGTTCCTTATTCCATAGCCTTTATTTTTCCTGTAGTTAAGTTGAAGCTACAAAAGGCAGTTTGAGGCAATCAATTCATCAAAAAACATTAAGAACCTACTATATATGTAGGCATTATGATGAAATATGCCAGGTTTGTCAAGGATGCTCTTAGCTTCTTTTTTTTTTCCCCTCTTTGACTTTTCAGAAAAAAAATAGAAAGCATATATGTAAGTGTATTCTACAACTTGAGGAAAATGCAAAGAATCCTGAACTTGAAGCCTGGAGCAGCTAGGCAGTGCTGTGGGTAAGAGCGGTAACCTTAGAGTCATGACCTTAGTTCAGATATTGCCTCAGCTAACTCACTGTAGCTTGTATTTACTCTATAAGCTAAGCTTACTTACTGAATGACTAAACCTCTTTTAGCTTTAGTTTCCTCATCTGTAAAACTACCAAAACTTCCCACTGTTGTTCTGAGAATCAAATGAAATAAATAAACTATGTTTTGCAAATCTCATGATGTTACATAAATGCCTAGCTTTCTTTGAATTTGAATTCCTTTTTATACATTAACCAAACTTTGTTCTCTTGGATAAGTCACAGGACCACTCAGTTGACCTCAGGTTCTTAATCTGTAAAATTGGAATTGACTTCATCAGCCATGTAGAATTTTTGTGAAGAAAAACCTCTTTCCACTGAACTCTGCTGTCTCGGTGGCTCATTTCACTTTTAAAAAGCTTTCTAGAAGTTTGAACTAATAAGATTCCTTGTAGCATTCAGAAATTTTGAATTGGATAGACATGTTACCTTCATGACTTACTGAGTGGGCAGAGGTGAAATTGTATTCTTAGAGCCCAGAGGCCAGAGGGTGGCACAAGTTTGGGCTAGTTCTGGTGGGCTACAGCCGGGTAACAGGACCCTGCTTGATTTGAGGTCCAGCTAGGTAAATGTGAAGTACTCATCAATAGAAAAGACTGGTTGACTGCTAAGTGGTGAATTTTTTCTGTCCATGATGATCTACGAAACAGATAAAATCTATTGAACATACAGCAACAAGATATTTGCTGTCATCACTAATGACTTTAATTTTCAAGGTCTAGAAAGTAGGAACCTCTCCAATCTGGATTATGTTAATCCAACTTTCTTAACCTCCTCTTTCCCTTTCCTCTAAATATCATTAGGAAATAATAATCCCCAAGGTGCAAAAAGACATCCCTTTAACCTAAGGAGGGATAATGTCCCAATATTCTGTTATTATAAGAAAGTTTGGAGGGTGTGATGCTTAAGTGGCAGGGCAAGGTGTGTGGCATTCATGGGTTGATTATGTATTGTGTGTTTGTGTGTATTATGTATGTATGTATGTATATAGAAAAGAAAACTTAGAGGCTCCCCCCCCTCTTTTTTAAGGAGACACTTTCAGAGGTTACTAATTTAGATGTACCTTCTGTACAATATCCCTGAGTAGAGGTATAGTCTCTGGTTGTCACTTAGCTTTTGTTGGAGGATTTATTATCTTGGGAAACCTGGGCCTGTTGACTTGAATGTATTATGGGCAACTTGGTGCTGTTCAGTTATCTCTTTTAATTATCTTAATTTTAGCACCTTCATAGGCCATTTTTATTACAGTCTTCCTGGTAGTTTGTTTTCCCTTCCCACTACCTACCAGTCACCACTTTTGTGAGGTTCTAGTAGAGAAATTGAATAGGTTTTAATTAGTGTAGAAAGAACAGAACCTTGAACTTCAATCTTTGAATTAACGCTTCTAATGTAATCAAAATTTCCCTGTATTTTTGTTCATTCTTCAGGCTTTTATTGTTAAACTTCATTTTAGCACAGATTAAACCATTTAAGCTTCCAACCTGCTGTTATTCATTCATAAGCTTCTTGTTTTTCCACACTTTATAAATTTGAGATATGTGATGATTAAAAGACTAAGGCTTGCCCCCTTTTTTTGTGTTTGAAACAAAATAATAGTTAAATACAATTTTGAGCATGTTGCTTACGTATACTTCATTGGGGACCATAGCATATAATGCAGTAATTTCAAATATTTCCTTTTTTGTAGTCTCACTTGTTGGCCTCTTCCTGGTTCATTTATCAAAATTACAGAAAATATACACTTTTTAAAAGTGCAGATGAAATAGTTGGATTATATCTAAATGCAACATCTGGCATATAGTAATTAACTTATTGATTCAAAAGTGGCAAATATTTTATTCAAACACGGAAATTTATGTGTCACTTTAATCTTGTAGCTATTGAGGTTTTTTATATTTGTAATGGAATCTTAGAACTAGAATGAGTCTTAGGTCTCATCTAATAAAGTACTCTTTTTTTGGTTAATATACTCCTATTCCACTTGTTTTATTTTTGCTTCCACAAAGCCCCCCCTAAACTTTACTAAAAGAACGAGACACTAATGATCAGTTTTAAAAACATTTTTATTATGTAGAGGCTGTTTCACCTTTGTTATTATATCCTTTACATCCTGCCTGACATTATTGATTGAATGTCCATACTTTAGCTTAAACGTTAATACATGAGATTAACGTGTTGCTTGCCTGGGAGAGACCCTCATTAACTTTGGAGAACTAATCTTTTAGGGTTAATCAAGTTCTGGCGTCATTAACTAAAGTCAGCCTATGTTCTGTTGCTTCTGAAAGGCACTTGCCATATTACTCATATTACATATGTTCAGTAAATTTCCAGATGTACATAGATAGTAAACATTGATTCTTCCTCCTTTGAATATATTTATTTGAATACTTTTTCTTCATATGAATGTGTATATGTATATATATATACGTATATATGTGTGTCTATATATATATATATATATATATATATATGTACTGTTCTCTCCATTGTAGGTGATTCATGCTTATGTTTTCCCAAGAATTTGAATTTTCAGCTGTTTTATGTACAGTGTTGTTTTTACTATATAAATTGTTCTGATATGCTTACATTTTATTCAAGTCAGTTTCTCCAAAACTATTCCTTTCATTGTTTCTTTGGGTTGCAATGTCCCTATTTATATACCAAATTTGTTCTGCCATATCCCACATGATGGGTACTTTCTTTGCTTCTAGCAAAAGAACTACTATGAAAATGTTTCTTTCTCTGATTTCTTTGACATATTAGGCATGGAAGTGATACCACTAGTTCAAGGGGTCAGTACAGTTTAATGTTTGGGGGAGGGTTTTTTTTCAGCCATCTTAGTACAGCTATCCTCCTGTTGCTCATCTGACAATTTTCATTTTTAATCCAGTACTTCTGACTTTAAACATACTTCCATGGATCTGTGGTTTCATCAGTGTGGGTAGCATGTAGGTATTAACTACTTCTGTTTTGGTCTCAGCCCATCTATATTTTCTCATTTTATAATGATTTATATTCCTGTTTTCCCTCTAGGTCTTTTGTATTAGTGGAAAGAGTTTTTAGATTTGGAATCCGGGGACCTGGACTCAAACCTTCACACTTAGCTGTAGGATTTTGGACAACTTAAGCTGAATGATCTTGGACAGCTTAGTTTTAGCCTCTCTTGGGTTAGTTTCTCCATATTTAAAACAAATGACTTGGATTAGATAACATGAAGTCCTTTCTAGTTTGGAACTCTATTCATATTTTCTTACCTTTTTATGGCTACTAGTGTACCTCTTTGATTATACCTTGACCTCACTACTTGGTCCACTGCTACAAAGCCCTACTCTAATATAGCCCATTTGAGTCTGGAAGTGATTCTTGAGTTTTTGAAGACTCTTTCAGCAGACTCTACTTAGTTACTAGTTAAGAAAGAGTCACCTGTCCATGAAAATACCAAGCTAAGTATAGGGAGAGCACCAGTTATACCAACTGCTACTATTAGATGGTGAACTCTTTGGGCATGGAATTCCAAGAAAAGAATACAAAATTCATTTTGAAAATGCTAAAACAAAAAATAGAAGATACATTTTACAGGGTTATTTCAATGACAGGCAGGAGACGGGGAAATGAAGAAGGTGAAGTAGAAACAATACTGTAATCTGTTTTTGCTAAAGTCCTGAATGTCATAGATGAAAATAATATAATAAAACTCCTTTCTTTGAGGAAAAAAGGTAATTCCTTATTTTTTTATGGGGCAAGTACTGCTATAATTTGTTATAACAAGTGCATTCCTAAAATTTATTTTTCTTTTAATTTTTTTTAATGATAGAAAATCCCCTATAACCTTGCTGTATGTGGAGTGGCACGGGAAAAACAATGCTTTAAGGAGGCAAAACTTCTGTTCTTTGTTGTTTTAGGTTATTGTTTCTAACAGTTACGAAAAACTGAGTTGTTTCTGTAGTTAGAATCATAGAAGCTTTCTCCTGCTTCTCCCCTCCCCTTTCCTCCAGTAGGTATGATGAAATCAAACCAAAGGGGCCCACTCAGAAGATAGTCTCTTCCTTGAGGAGGAAATGAAGCCTAGGCTCTTGCCTTGGCTCACTATGCCTCTGAAAACATTCCATGAGTGAAACTGAGGAAGTACAGCTGCAGTCATCTGTCAGTCTGGAGAGAGGCGCAGCATGGAGCAGGCACCTCTAAATCATGGCTTTATGATCATCAGTGAGTCATTGATGACCTTTCAGTGTGCCGGCAGCACCAGTAAAATCACAGGGTCATCAGACTGAAGTGGCTCCCTTGAGCCTGAGATTACCTTTGCTCTCATTTTAATTTCCATGGAATAAGAGCAGAAAGAAATGGGACTACTTCTTGGACTTTGTGGTTCTGGTTGGATTTGAAGATCCAAGCCTAGTGAGCTGGTCAGTGTTGAAGAGTCATCTGGAAGTCATACTTTGAAGTAATAGCCTAGCTAGACTCCCTTGTGTGGAGGAGTAGTCTGTGAGACCTAGAGAGGTCCCTCTGGAGTTGGTCCCACACAGGCCTGGGGCTTCTCTGGACCTTGCTGCCTGTTCCTTGATGATGGTGCTTGTCCTTTGGCAGTAACTATTTCTAACTTAGTTTGATGGTAGCTAGGATTTGCAGGACTTACTATTTTAACAGTTGTAGTTCAGTTTTCACTTGTTTGATGTCTCCATTGCCCTGAAGGTATCCACAAAACCCAGTTCCCCAGGTAGTCTTATATTTAACAACAACAAAAAAAGCATTTTATGAACACAGGTTTCCCCAGCCATTTAGTTCTGCTTTTTTTTTTTTTGTTTCCCCTATTCCTGGTTCATAGTAGGTTCTTCACAGTGAATGCTTCTTGAATTGGGATCTGTAATACAGTGCCCTGCTGTCAGTGAAAGCCATAGGGCTGGTTTTCCATGTATTTGTAAGGTTGTTAAAGTTTTTTTTCCTTAGTTTATTCCCATAATAAATAATCCTTCCCCTGTTCCTCTTCCAGGCAGCCCCTTGTAGTAAGTAAATGTGGGTGGAGTAATCTTCTCTATGATCCTTTCAGGGCTCCTCCTTTTAGATACAATGCAAATTCCTCATTTAAGTCCCTCTACTTTTTCAACCTTATTTTCCATTACTATCCTTTGTAAGCCTTATGTTTCAGACAAACTAGATTCATTAACTGTTGGGGAATTGCCAGACTTAAGTGTACCCTTTCTTAACTGTGTTTTGACAAGGTTGTCTGTCCCCTTTGTAAGGACTATATATTCCCCTCTTTTGTACTGGTCAGAATATTGGACTTCCATGGGGAGTCAGCTTGGGTGCCAAATCTGTTGTCTTTTCCTCATCAAATAGTATTTCCTTTACTTGTATACAAGTTGAGTCTTTCCCAGAAGACTAAAAGTTCTCTGAGAGCAGGAGCTATTTATTTTGTTTTTCTCTCTAGGACAGAAACTTTAAGGTAGACATCTTTTTTGAATTTGTTGGAGAGTAGGATGGTAAATTGGCAGACTGTTTTCAGGTGGTTTTGATTCTAAATTTCCCCCCCTTTTTGCAAGGCAGTGGGGTTAAGTGACTTGCCCAAGGTCACACAGCTAAGGTAATAAGTGTTTGAGACTGCATTTGAACTCAGATCATCCTGATTCCAGGGCCAGTGCTCTATCTACTGTACCACCTAGCTGCCTCCTTGATTCTAAATTTCAATTCTTAATTGGTTGAACATTTGTTACACAGGATCTTGAGTTTGAAGTGAATGTTGTTTTTTTTGGTCTAGTCACTTACAAATGACCAAATGGCATTTCTCCCCTTCATACGACTGTTTCATTTTGTAATTTTTTAAAAATTTTTTATATTTACTTTTTTTTAATAGGGATACTGATTGAAAGTCTGTGGAGTT
Organism: Macrotis lagotis; assembly: GCF_037893015.1. Lineage (NCBI taxonomy): Eukaryota > Metazoa > Chordata > Mammalia > Peramelemorphia > Peramelidae > Macrotis > Macrotis lagotis. The sequence continues at coordinate 171,406,914 of NC_133664.1, forward strand.
GTTCTCTGCCCCTTTACCCTTTTTATATTTTTATTCACCAACAATTCAGGTATGATTAATTCAGGGTGATTAAATATCAGAGAGGTAATAAATGTTGAATAATTTGACTGTAGTTTCAAGATGAACCTGTTCTTAGTTTTGTTTGGATACAAACCATTCATTCCTTTTCAGTCAGAAGTTTTAAAATGAGTTAGGGACCCTAATTTAGCATACTCATAGCTGTTCAATAATATTTAAATATTTAAATGCTGCTATACCAAAGGGCCTGAGAATTGTATTTTAATTTGTGCTGATGTCTATTAAAATCTATTGATGCATTTTTTTTAAAAAAAGTCATTTCCTAATATATCCATTGTCTGCAGGTATTCAACAACACTATGTAGAAATCAACCTTTGTAACAAAATGTGATCTATGCATAGCATTCTATGTTATGCTGTCTCCCTACTAAGAGTTGGAAAGTATTTTGTCTTTCCCCACATTAAGATTAGTCATTGTATTTAGTTTATGCCTTTCATTATTTTTTTTAGGTTTTTGCAAGGCAAATGGGGTTGTTATTATTGTTTTAAATTACATTATTGTATGTTATTTTCCTGGCTCTGCTGTTTGTATCAGTTCATATATCTTCTCTGAATTTTTCATTTTCTTACTTTGCAGTTATGTTCTATTATTTTTTAAGTCAGTCACCAATTGCTGGGTAAGATCATATATTATTTCTAATTTTTTTGCTATTAAAATATTTTACAATGAATATTTTCTTTATGTTTTTAACTTCCTGGGGATAAAATGTCAGTAGGGAAGTAACTTCATAAAAGAATGTCAACAATGATTTTTAATTGAGTGATTTCAAACTTGTTTTCCAAAAACAGTCTAGTGAATGCAGAGCTCCATGAAAAGTATATTTGTGGACCTATTTTCCCCAAAAAATCTCTACAACATTCAGTCAATCAGTAAGTACTTAGTAAGAGCCAGGTACAGGAAATACAAAGCAAATTATAAAGTAGTTATCTTCCTTCAAGGAGCTTCATATAAATATGTATTTCCACAATAAAATAGAGGGTGATATTTTTAGAGTGGGGAAGCACTATTAACATTGACTATTTCCATTTTTTTATGCTGAATTGAAGTGAAATCTCCAAGTTGTTTTTAAGTCATGCTTCTCTAATAAGTGATTTGGAACAACATAATCCAAAGAGAATTCATTGTAAAATCATGAATTTCTACTTTACACTATTTACTTTTTTTTGTTTGTTTGTAGTTTTTTGCAAGGCAAATGGGGTTAAGTGGCTTGCCCAGGGCCACACAGCTAGGTAATTATTAAGTGTCTGAGACCAGATTTGAACCCAGGTACTCCTGACTTCAGGGCCCGTGCTTTATCCACTATGCCACCTAGCTTCCCCATACGCTATTTACTTTTAAAAAAATTAATAATTACTACATCATAAATACTACCCTGATTTTCTGTGCCTCCTAAATTTTCTTTTATTCTCTATTCTGTTCTTTTTTTTTCTCTTTCCCTCCCTGTCCAAGAGAAGGCTATCATTAGTCACAAAAATATAAATATATACAAGTAAAATTCATACTACAGATACTTCTGTTTATCAATTTTTCCTTTGGATATGGATGGTATCTCCCTTGAATCTTGGAGTTGATATAAGTATAATACTCAAAATGACTTAGCCTTTCAAAATTATTCTTAGAAAAATATTGCTGTTACTGTACATAATATTTTCTTTTATGCTGATTTCACTCTTCATTATTTCATGTGAGTCTTTCCATCTTTTTCTAAAATAAACCAGCTCATCATTTTTTTTTTTTTATAGTGAAGTAGTATTCTGTCACAGTCATATACAACTCCATGTTTAACCGTTCCCCAATTGATGGGCATTCTTTCCTTTTCCAGTTCTTTAGAGCTTCTATAAATATTTTAGAACATGAAAGTTCTTTTCCTTTTTCTGCTTATTACATTGGGAAACAGACCTAATGGTGGTATTGCTGGGTGAAAGGGTATGTATAGTTTTATAATTCTTTGAGAACAATTCCAAAATTTATTCCAAAATAGATCAGTTCACAGGTCCACCACCATAGGTCCCAATTTTTCCACATCTCCTCCAACATTTGTCACTTTCCCATTATATTATTTTAGCCAATCTGATAGGTATCAAATGATATCTCAATTATTTTAATTTGCTTTTTCTAAATATTAGTGATTTAGAGCATTTTTTATATTAATATGTATATATATATATATATATAAAATTTTAATTACTTCATTTTGTATCCTTTGACCATTTATCAATTGGGGAATGATTTGTATTATAAATTTGACAAAGTTCATTATATAGTTGAACTGAGATCTTTATCAGAGAAATTATCTATAAAATTTTTCTTTTCACTTTTAAAGTTTTGATGCTTTTAATATATGGTCAGTTTTTGTAAAGGTAGTACATGCTGAGGCGGCTAGGTGGCGTAGTGGATAAAGCACCGGCCTTGAAGTCAGGAGTACCTGGGTTCAAATCTGGTCTCAGACACTTAATAATTACCTAGCTGTGTGGCCCTGGGCAAGCCACTTAACCCCATTTGCCTTGCAAAAAACCTAAAAAAAAAAAAGGTAGTACATGCCACTGAGAAAAAAAGTGTATTAATTTCTCTCCCCATTCAAGTTTCTTAAAAATGCACGTGCGTGCATGCACAGACACACACACACACACACACACACACTCTCTCTCTCTTATCCTATTTAAGATTCTATTCATTTATTTTTTGATCAGATTTATCTAATTCTGAGAGGGGAATATTAATTTGATTGTTGATAGTTTATCGTGTTTTTTCCCTTTGAATGACTTTATACCATTTGATAATAATAGCATTTGTAAAGTTTGCAAAGTTTTTTACAAATATGCTCACTGTATCTTCACAACCCTTAGAGATTTGTGTCTTATAACCCTCCCATTTTAAAGAAAAGGAAACTAAGATGTAGAGGTTTTCACCTGTACATGGTCATCCAATTAGCAATTGTCTTTGGTTGGATTTGAACTAAAGTGTTCCAGGTTCCACTCTTAGCCACTGTGCAACCTTGCTTTGACCATTTATCTACTGGACTTTTAATCTAGCATATTTGAGTTAAATCACTCTTCTTAGATATCAGACATTTAGTGAGGCTATTTGATACTATTCTCTCATTTGAAAATTTCTATTACAGTTAGTTACATTAATTTTATATTATCAAGATTGTCTATCTTCATTCTTCCCCATATTTGCTTTCTAATTTTCCCCTCTCATAAATGTAACCAGGTAGCGTTTATGTTTTTTATTCTTTTGGAATTTAACTATGCTAAATGGTGGAAAATAATATGTCTTTAAAAAGAAATTATACTTTTTAGCATAATTAAGATAGACACTAGCTTGATTTAAGCTTCCCTTTTTTAGTGAAAGTTTTTCCAAATATGTGCATTCAATCAGAGTTGAGAAGTGAATCATGATAACATTTCTTAACTTATGTTTGGATATAAACTTCCATATTTTCTAGAAAGTATGATTTTTTTTTTTTAGGTTTTTACAAGGCAAATGGGGTTAAAGTGGCTTGCCCAGGGCCACACAGCTAGGTAATTATTAAGTGTCTGAGGTCAGATTTGAACTCAAATACTCCTGACTCCAGGGCTGGTGCTTTATCCACTGTGCTACCTAGCCATCCCTAGAAAGTACGATTAAAAGAGATGTATGATTTAGTTAATAATGTCACAGAAATTATAGTATTGCAAAGACTAGCACTTGTCTTGCTTATAATCTCAGGGATTTAGGATTCAGTGCCCAGTCTACTGGAATTCACATTCTAAAGGGAGAAACCACATGCACACAAATATGTGCATGTAAGATATTTACAAGTAGGTGGAAGGTAATCTTGGAGAAAAGACCCTAGCATAAGGGGGATGGGGGCAGGCTTCTTCTAGAAGATGGCTCTTTAGATTCAGAATTTGAAAGCATTTCAGAGCATTTTTCTTCTATCTATTTACATTCTCTTAAAATTACTCCCCCCCATTTAATGTTTCTTTATGAAATTGTGTAATATTCTGATAAGTTCCAGTTTTACAATGTATTTTTCTTCACTTTGTTATTGGAGGACCCCCTAAACTGGCTGTGTGTCCTGTTCCTTCCTCTCTTCCCTATTTCATCTGAGACATGGTACAAATGATATACCTTTTGCTGAGCTAGTTGAATGCAAAATAAACATCCTGCTTGTTCAGGAAGTAGCCGCGTTTAAATATAAGCATTAATCATTGAGCTAGGTCCAGTGGAAAAAAGATGGGTTGAGGCCAGCTCAAGAGAGCATTCACATTGAGCTCTGTTTGGTTTCTGGCATTTAATCAGGCTGGTCTGGGAAATAAAGGTTAATCATTTTGAGGAACCTATACTGAAGGACAGACTAGCATTACCTAGTTGTTTTCTGTTTGACATGGTTTTTCCCAGTTCATAGGTATTTATTTTCTCATTCTTAAAGTAAATTATTTTTTGGGGTGGGGGGGGAGATCTGGGAAGTGCCAATGAAATGACTGGGATGTCAGCATGAACATACAGACACATAAAAGATGTAATTACAGATAAAAGAGAGTTAATGGCATTGGCCCTACTCTTCACTTAGTCTTCAATCCATTGCCATTCACTTCCCCGCTATTTCACGAAGAAGGTTTCCATGAACTCTTAGCTACAGCATTTTCTCTGGCTGTCTCCATGTCTTGGCATCTTCTTCCTCTTCATCTTTGCCTACTGGTTTCCCTAACTTCTTTAATCTACAATCTTAAAGACAAGTTCAAAACTATAATCTCAGAGATAAATAAATGGTATAAATAATTGCCTTTAAAATTCAAAGGAAGAGATTGAATTAAATGTAAACCTAATTGACTAAATGAACTATTTGACTGGGTTTATGAAAATCCAACTTTTGACCCAATAATGACAAACCTTAAGCTCAAAAAGAATGAAGATGACAGAAAAGAGATGAACTTAGAATTCACAAGGAGACATATTTTTAGCCATGTCTGATGTGAGAATTTGTTTTTCCAGACTATATAGAAATGTATCAAAGTATTCATTTCTCAGATTTTTGGTTTTTTAAGAAACATTGCTCAGTGATGGAAGTTATGGGAGGGATAGATTAATTAAAAAAAACTGATTTGAAAAAGATTATAAGCCAAAAAATACCATATTCGCCTTGTGACTTTACTTGGTAAAGTGTTTTTAATGTGTGTATGATGCCCAAAGAAGTGGAAAAACACTTAGCTTTGAATTGATGTAGCACTCTAATGTCAAGGACTTTCAAGTACTTTCTGTTCTTGTTTCTTTTGAAAGGTCTCACTGTGACAGGATCTAAGATTTAGAGATGACAAAGACCTCAGAGGCAATTTAGCAAAATCCTCTCATTTTGCAGAGAAGGAAATCTAGTCTCTGGGAGTTTAATGTCTTGTCTGAGGTCATATAGGTACTTAGCCTCATTAGTATAATGTGAATCCAAGTTTTCTGACCCTAGAGCCAGTACACTCGTCTTACACAGCACTAGAACATTTTTCTTTAACTTTGGAATTTGAGTTACAGAATATAATTAGTTTTGCCTAGTCATATGGCTAGAACTAGCAAAGGTAGGAATGGGTTCGGGTCTTCTAATACTTGGTTTGCCTAAATTATGTAGCCTCTCATTACAGAGATTAGAGGTCACTTGTTGTGTTCATACTAATTTTGTTCCTAATTACTAATTTTCATATTTGACCTAGTCATTTTTGGCCTATTCTCTATATGGTCCAACTAGACTGGTAGTCTAAGAGACTGCTTGTGAATAACACATACCATTTATTTATTAGATTCATTAGAGTTGTTAGTGCTTTGTTCTCATTTAATTTGCCTGTCTCTCAACTGTAGACCACTCTAGAGTAGTTTAAAGAACACTGGTCTCTTTCTATAGGATTGTTTGCTCTCCACAATCCTAGTCTTTTTCTTAAAGTCTAAATATTCTCTTGATCATCATCGGACATAGTTCTTAGATCTCTGATCATTCTGCTTGTTTTCTTTGTCAGTTTTGCTCTTAAAAAGGTCACTGTATTCTAGATTTATATGATCAACAAAGAGTAAACTGAATGTATAGTAATTTTCAAAGAATTCATTTTTTTGGTGGGGATTTGGTTTGATCCCCCCCCCCCCCCCCCCCCCGCTTCCTTATATTATAGCCTCCTGTGTCTGTTATTGTTCAGTCATTGGGACTCTATTTGGGTTTTCTTGGCAGAGATGCTGAAGTGGTTTGCTGTTTCTTTTTCCATCTCATTTTACAGATGAGGAAACTGAGGCAAATAAGATAAAGTGACTGACTGACCTCACATGTAGTATCTGAGGCCAAGTTTGAACTCAAGCCTTCTAACTCTGGGGCCAAAGCTGTACTCGCTGAATCACTTAATTGCTTTTATGCCTGGCATCTTTTTAAAATAACTTTTTATTGCTATCCTTCAGTTTATAGCTTTTTTAAAAGACATCTTTAAAAATTCATTCTTTTTTTTAACTTTTTAAATATAAATAGTTCCTTGTTTTCCAATTATATACAATAGGAGTTTCTACCTATCATTTTTGAGTAAGGTTTTGAATTTTACAATTTTTTTCCCCCACCCTCCCTTCCCTCCCCCTTCCCCCCGCACAGAAGGCAATTTGATAATATTTATATTGTTTACATGTTATACATTGATTAAAATTGAACGTATTGAGAGAAAAATCATATTCTTGAAGAAAAAATAAAATATTAGAGATAGCAAAATTAAATAGTACATAAAGCACCTTTTTTCTATTTTTAAATATAAATAGTTTATGTTTTCCAATTGTATACTATAACAGTTTCTAACTATCATTTTTGAGTAAGGTTTTGAATTTTACAATTTTTCCCCACCCTCCCTTCCCTCCCCCTTCCCCCCCACAGAAGGCAGTCTGATAATCTTTACATTGTTTTCATGCTGTACACTGATCAAAATTGAATGTGTTGAAAGAAAAATTATATCCTTGAAGAAAAAACAAAATATAAGAGCAAAATTATGTAATACATAAGACAACTTTTTTTTTAAATTGAAGGTAATAGTCTTTGGTCTTTGTTTAAACTCCACGGTTTTTTCTCTGGGTACAGATGGCATTCTCCATTGCAGGTACTCTAAAATTGTCCCTGATTGGTGCATTGGTGGAATGAGCAAGTCCATTAAGGTTGATCATCAATCACCTCCATGTTGCTGTTAGGGTGTATAGTGTTTTTCCTGGTTCTGCTCATCTCACTCAGCATCAGTTCATGCAAATCCTTCCAGGCTTCTCTGAATTCCCATCCCTCCTGGTTTCTGATAGAACAATTAGTGTTCCATAATGTGCATATGCCATAATTTGTTCAGCCATTCTTCATTTTTATTGCCCTTTGAGCATAATTCCAGATCCCTCTCCAGAAGGTTTGGATGAGTTCACAGCTCCACCAACAATGTATTAGTGTCCCAGATTTCCCACATCCCTTCCAACACTGATCTTTGTCCTTTCTGGTCATAATGGCCAGTCTGAGAGGTGTGAGGTGGTACTTCAGAGATGTTTTACTTCGCATTTTTCTAATCAGTAATGCTTTAAGAGAAAGTTTTCATATGGCTGTGGATAGCTTTTATTTCCTCATTTGTAAATTGTAAAAATTCATTCTTTTGCTGTATATGCATTTTCTCTTGAAAACAATTATAATTATTCAAAAACAACACATTGGGTACTAACTGTGCTGCTTATCTATTGTGAATTTCTTTAATTTGCTATTTGTTTCAAAGTTCTTTACCATTTAATTTGAGCTTTCTGCTCTTTTAATTTCTCAGCAGAGTGTACTTATTGAATTCTTTTTCTTTTATAACTGCTGTTTGGAAGTGATAGATATGGCAGAGTAAGAGCATTGGAGAAAGCTAAGAATGGGACTGTTAGTCTGGAAATAATTCCTAATCTATCATTTTCTTAAAGTAACCATTAAAATAGAAAATTTTTGACAGAACTTGTTAAATTTTTAGGAAATACTCGAATGCACCCATGTAAATGAGTTAAAGGAAAATTCAGTTGATTTCCCTTCCTATTTGAGATTTATGTATGGAGTACCTAGCAACAGTTACTAGAGAGAAGCTTCAGCTGTCAAAAAATTTACAATTTACAAAGAATAGGGTTCAGTGGGGAAGTGTTCTGAGTCAATTTGAGATCCAACGAGGATATGTAGAGTTCCTGACTTAATGGGACTGATTTGATTTTAGAAACATGTTGAAGAGAGATATGGCATTCGGCTTATTTTTAAAGTATGTGCATGTATAATATATTTATCCATCTTTACCCTATGAAACCAATTTTCAAAACTCCTATAAAAAACTGGAATTAATATCCTATATGTTGAGATCTCACCCAAAAGTTAGCCTTGATTAGCTATCAGTGGCTTATTGAATAGAAGCAGTGATGTCTAGCTCACAGTTGGCAGCAGAGAGATGTGTAATGTGATAGTGAAATTTGCACACACACCTCTGACCCCATCGGGGATTTGAGGTAGAGATGATAGTCATGACACATCTGCAAGAAGTTAGAGAATTGAAAACTTGGCAAAGTGAAAATGGAATAGAGAAAACTAGATTTTTTTCTCTTTGCCTAAGTATTAAGAAATTATTTAAATTTGTTGGTTAAGTGTTTTTATTGGTTTAAGTTTACTGTCACTTTTGTGATAGCTCACCTTTGTATAATGCTTTACAGTTTATCAAAGTGCTTTCATCTCAGTGACTCTTTAAGATAGGTTGTGTAAGTATTATTTCCATTTTAAATATGAGGAAATAAAATTTCAATCAATGAAGTGACTTGCCCTCACAACTGGTAAATGTTGGCCATTAGAACTGAAACGTAGGTAGCTCTCAGACTTCAAGTCCTTTTGTTAAAAATGTACATGCGCATACATACTGAGTTCTTCTGTTATAAAAACAGATTTCAAAAGCCAATGCAAAAACTGTTTTCAGTAATTTTTCCCCTCTTTATTAAAAGAAGAATCAGGCTCCCTTAAGTATCTAAGATATAAGCCAGTTCTTCCAACACTTAATTTTTTATACTGAGATAAGAGCAGCATCATTTCCTGAATGAATCCAGGTAAGGTGGAACTGAGTAACAAGAACAGATGAACTCAAAGGTTCAGTGTATTATTTTTTCTTTTTACTATAAGATTTTCACATGGAAGAGAAGGCAGGGTAGGAAATGTGGACCATACAAATAGCATTATTTATATACTTTCCTCCTCCCATGGAATATTAGTTGACTTCTACTTATTTGGTTGCCTCATTTTGCTTTTGGCTCCATTAATGGAGAGTAGAAACAAAGAATCCCAGAAAAATCTGTTTTCTCTGATTTGGGGGAATGTGGTGATTTGTACTAATGAATTTATTTTAACTTTCATAAAAGTTAATTGAAGAAATAGATGTACTTCTTGGCATATAATTCTCTCTAGTTATTTTCATTGTTTTTGCTGAGCACAAAAAAGTCTTTCTGATGCTCTGAACCTTTAATTTCATTTTTCTTAAAAAAAGTAAACTTCTTAAAAATGATACTCTTTAAAATTGACATATAATAGGTGAAAATCAGCCTAATTGAGGAAGATACTTGGAGAGAGCTGAAAAAGAAATAAGATTATGGAATCAGGGTTGTTTGTTAAAAGTATAAATGAGGGCCCTGTAGCTATATATCTATATCTATCTATAGATATCTATCTATATCTATCTATCTATATATCATCTCTATCTCTATATATTACATACACACTATTACACCATTTAATGACAAATTTAGTTCATAAGTATCAAGTGTTTGCTTTAATGAATAGATTTATTTATTTATTTTTAGGGTTTTTTTTTTTTTTTTTTGTAAGGCAAACAGGGTTAAGTGGCTTGCCCAAGGCCACACAGCTAGGTAATTATTAAGTGTCTGAGACCGGATTTGAACTCAGGTACTCCTGACTCCAGGACCTGGTGCTTTATCCAATATGCCACCTAACCGCCCCTAATGAATAGATTTAAATTAACTTGTACCAAGAGTATTTACACTGAGTAGATAAAAATCTTACAGCTCACTCTAAGAAGCAGCATTTTCTATTGGCTCAGGCAATCAGTAACTGGTACTAGAGTTTGTATGGTCTGCTTTACATTGTGAGGTCATTCATCTGTACACAAAGATTGATATATGCAGATATAACTCTTTCTTAAAAAATTGCTACTGGTTCTTTTTATTTTGGACACTAATTTGGCTTTCTGAAAAGGTAAGTTTTATTTAGAGTTAATCTCATGCCATTGGGGGAAAAATAGCATCTGACCTTTTTGAGTGTAGTGGTCAATGATTTGGAGGCTTAAATAGATAGTATTCTAAGAGTTTTTAAGTAATATTTGGATTTTATATCCAAAACATCTAAGCACAAGATTAGTTGGAAATATGAGTATAAAATTCTATTTTTTTCTTGCCCAAAAGGTTTTTATTCCTTCCTCAAACACTTTATATGTCATTAGTTATAGCAGGAACTAAATCATGAGCCTGAGAAAATATATACTTACTGGAATCTTTTTATAGTTTCATTGTAGATACAATATTTTGATAGAGGAGGTATGAATTCTTATTTTAAAAAGAAAACAAACAGTAGGAAACTCAGAAAGTTTACTGTGTATGCCGTGGGGATACTGAATATCTTTTATTATTTCTGTGGAAAAGATTTAAAATAATAGTAATTGTTGCCTTTTACTCCAGTGTTCCTTTACCCTCCTAGAAAACTCAAAACTTTTTACTTGCTACTTTAAATTCATTTCCAAGTAAGTTGCCTTCCTCATCTTTCTCTTCTTTGCCCCCACCTCTGCCCCTATATTTTTGTTTAGCTTTTCCTCTTAAGATAATTCAACTTAAACAAATAAGGTTATATTAAAAATGAGTGTAAAAATAAACATCTGTTATGTGTACGCCATTGTGACAGTAAGCCTGGAGAATTCAAAGCCAAAATTTAGATGTGGGTTTTCTTTCCTTATGAAGTTGTTAGCCAGAATAAATAGTCTTCAATGAAAACTATAGAGCTGATCTTTTAATTAAAGGACTAGCTGAAATTCGAATGTTAATTTTTTTAAAAATAAAGTTGTTGAAAGCTTTTTAAAACCTCATTTTTCCTTGTATTTATTCATGTCTATGTTGAAATACTATTTAAAAAAAAACCCTTTAGAAATGCAATTTGATTTTTTTCCTATTTTTTTCTCCCCTGGGATGTTTGCCATAGTTAAGGGCTTAAGGAATGTGTTTTCAAGCACAGTTACAGTAGTAAGTCAAATTTCAATATTGTTTTCCTTTTTCTGGGTGTTCTTGTGTCCATTTTTTGCAGTAGGTTATTAGGAAATCAATCCTGGACTTAATTGAATCCTCCTTTTAGCTTCATGGAATATCTGTATTTTCTTGGGGTAGGGTACTCTTGTTTGATCTCAAGGATTTCTGTCTTAACTAATTTCTAAACTTTTACTGATCTCTAATTCCTGGCTTAATAAACATTGAGCCTTCTTGAATTTGGAAACTTGTAGCAGATTGCATATTCTCTTTTCAGTTAGCACTCAAATTGGATACCCAGTTCTAGTACCATCTTTCTTCCCAGTAACATCTGATTCAAGTTGAGTTTATATTTATTTGCAAGGGGGGGGAGAGAAGATATAAATTCAGATAACACAGCAGAATTAGAAATAGAAATATGTGCAAAAGATGATTTGTCCAAACAGGATAGCATCTGACTTTTAAGTCTGTCCTATCTCTTTGACTTTCTTGTGAACAAATACAGAACGTAAATGACTTTTTAGCCTAGATCTCATGTCAAAGCATGTTCCTAAATACCTCTTCTTCATTCCTCTCCTCAAAATAGAACTTGGTCCATACATTTTTCCCATATAAGTACTTTCTGTCCAAACATGCCAAAGATCCTTTTCAACTAATCAGGAAATCTGGTTGCTGTAAGACATTTGGTGATCCACCCACAATCTTTTTACATGATTGTTAAATAACTCATCTAATAGGAGGAAAAAAGAAAAAGCAATCATTACATAAATAGTAGTTTCACACTTTGCCCAAATAAAAGGATAATTCAACTTAAAGATCTTTCACCAAGAAAATTCAAGAAAAACATTATTGACTGTAGTTCATAGTTTTTAATTGAATTTACAGTACCCCCATTTAGAAAATATGGATTGTTTTTTCTCAAATTAGCAAGCTGATTTACTTCATGTTCAGTTGTACAAAAACTTTTATTTACATGAAGTTAAAATTTTAACAAGTTTCATAACTGTGGTTAGCTTAATATTTAACCTAAAGCCTTACCAAGAAACCTTATCTTTCTGGGTATCTAATGAAATAGTTCTTTATTAAAATAGAAACTTCATTAGTGGATTGGGTTTATTCCTATAGTTTCCATGTACACTTTTGTAGGTAACAGCTTGGGTTCCCTTCAGATTTTTGAGGCTCTCAGCATTGCCAGGCCACTGGGATGGTAGTTTCTACCCTTGGGTAGAACTCCAATCTCTGTTAGCTTTGCCTCTCCCTTTACTTGGCATCTTTGTCTAAATTCAGGGTGGAACTAGGAAAACACTAAGTGAAACTTGACCAGCTTTAGAATGGGCCTGAGTCCCAGCTCTTCTTGTCAGAGTGGTTTGTGGGACCATAAAGTGAAGGATTGAAGAGGAAAGAAGAGCACTTGTGAAAGCAGTAAAGCCAGGCATTCCTGTAAGTTCAGGGAAGAAAAGGGGTTTATACCTGTCCCGCAGAGGATTAAGGAATCATTTTAGCATATTTCCCAGATAGTCGACAACCATGGAAGTGTTGGGGTTCTTTTGAATCTCTTCCATTACCAGCCTTCCAGGAAGAGGGGGATGTGTCTGAGGTGAGAAGGCTGGGCAGACTTCTTTACTCTACAGGTCTTTCCCACCCTCCATTAGGATTAAATGTGTGTTTTTTTTATAACAATAAACTATGGGTGAATTTCCTTGGCCAGCTACAGGGTTTATTATCACCAGATGGTATGGTCTTTGCAACATCCTTCCTCCCCACCCTAACCCCTGTGGAGAAGGATTAATTTTTTTCCTTTGACATTTACTAGGAAATTTATTGTCATTACTACTTGTTGCTTACTGAAGATTACATCACCAAATCCATGAGGATTTCCTGGATTCATTTTTTTTAAGAAATGAAAACTGGCATTGTAATATATATATATATATGTGTGTATATATATATATATATATTCATAGTCAGACTCATTTTTTATGAGTGTTAATACAATTGTGTCTGTAATTCTTCTTGTCCATAGAGAGCCATAGAGTTCCTAACCTACTGCATTGGGAATAACTTTTGACATAGAAATATTAATGACAATAATATTAAATAAAAACAGTGTATAAAATATATAAAAAACAAAGGTCACAAATCTGATTCCTGTCTGAATGAATAGAATGATAAGGACAAATATTCTTGCTAGATGGGAAATCGAGATAGGAACAAGGAACCTTTGGAGGAGATTTGATGAGGGCAAAATTGGGGAGGATGGTGAGGTGGATGGATTTATTTTTCAAGCCATAAAAATTCTTTAAGTTGTTGAAGAAATTTAATTTAAAATTAAAAAAAGCATTTATTAATTACTTTGTGCAGGAAAAGATGTTATTTGACATAGTGGATAAATGGTTAGAGTCATAATCACTGGGGTTCAAGTCCAGTCATTTGACACTGCTGTGCAATCATGGGCAAATCATTTAGTCTCTCAATGACCCAGGAAATTCTTTTAAGAATCTATAGTCAATTATCAGTTACACCAATTGTAAAACTAGAGACCAAAGACATTTCAAATGATTATGTGTTCTATCTGTGGAGATATGAAGTGATATATATAAAAGTGAAAAACAACCCCTTTCTGCTAGAAATTGCATTTCTCTTAAAGGGGGGAAATATTTAGGCCAGTACTTAAGGCAGGATCTGTAGTTTTAAGAGAAGAATTTCTTCCATTGAAGCAGACAAGAACTAGTAGGATTAGGAGAGAGTACTAAAAGGTAGGAGGATTAATAGACTTCCTATTGGAAGGGGCTCATGGACAAAGACTTGTAAGAAGCTAAGAATTCTAAAGGTTCAAAATTAGGAATATATATATATATATATATCCAATTCATGAGAGTGTTAGGGACTACTAAGTTTGAGGAACAGTTAGGTTGTCTGAAACTTAAGAGTAATTGAAATATTTGAAAATCTAGTCTAGAGTCAGATTGTGAACTGTTTGTTTTTTAGTTAGTCTAACAAAAAATAGGAAGACCATCTGAAGTTTTTTTTAAACCAAGAAATGACTGTGCTTTTGGATAATTATTTTGGCACTTGTGGAATAGTATTTGGAGAAGGGAAGAATCAAATGAAAACAGGGATACCACTTAGGAAAATATTTTAGTAGAGATAGAAGGGATGAGGTTCTGAATTAAGAGTGATGGAAGCTTTGGATTTTGTTTTTAATATATATGGAAGAACTTATTAATAATTAAGACTGTCGAAAAATTCATTTTCCACCAGCAAGTATTCCCTGGTAAGGTTTTCCAGCAGTGACTCCTTTGTTAACTTGCTGAAGATGATAGTGGGCTATCATTGGATCAGATAGATGCTCAAAAGAACTTTCCAGCTATTCAGATTAGCTAAGCCACTGATACCACGTACCAATAGCCCCCAGTTTAAGTATACATCCTTCATATATGAACAATTACATCATTGAGCATCTCCAGGAAACTCACCTTTTCTCTTTATCTAGGAATTTTTTCTCCTGTTTCATTTATCTTCCCCTTTATTGGTTGCAAACATTGCATTTCTTCATCTTGTTTAATATTCTGTATTTCCTGAGGAAAAATAAGTTTCAGAGAAACTTAGTACTGGTGTCTAATATTATGCATTTGATTAATATGTCAAATCAGTGGTGCATATCTACTGTATTATTGATCTGTTAATATTTTGAATCTGCCTCCAAGCCTTAGAAAATCACTCGCTTCGTTATATAGCCAGAGATGATTGATTGACTATTTAAATGGTGCTTTTACTTAAAAGATCATCCAGTACTTTGAGTGGCATTTGAAGGATTTTTCATTTTTTCTCTCCTTGCTTAAAAAAAATGCCTCCTGGCTTCTGAGTTTTAGAAGGAGTTCTTAGCATTTCTATCACTTTGACTTTGTGGTACTTAGTGTATGTGCATGCTCTTAGATAGAGTTTGAAGAAAAGACTTTTTCTTTATAAACATTTGCAAGATAGGCTAGACTGAGTTCAGATCACAGAGGGCTTCTTGCTGTTACTTGAACAAAGCACTTCATAGCCCACCTCTGAATATTTTCTCTGGCTGATCCTCATGCTTAGAATGTACTCCCTGCCCCTCTCCATCTCCTATCTTCACTGACTTCCTGTAAATCCCAGCTAAAAATCCCATCTTTTTCAGAAAATCTTTGCAATTCCCTATAAATTCTAGTATTTTCTGTGGAATAATTCCTATTTATCCCTGTTTGTATATTGCTTGTTTGCACATAGTTCTCCTGGTGTCTCCTCGGTTAGGTTGTTAGCTTCTTGAGGGTAGGGACCAGCTTTTTGTTTTTGTTTTTTTCCTTTTTAGGACTAGTGCTTTATCACAGCAACTAGCATGTAATTCTTATTTTTTGTCCTTCATTTTTTTAAAAAATATTTTTATTTATTTAAGGCAATGGGGTTAAGTGACTTACCCAAGGTCACCCAGCTAGGTAATTATTAAATGTCTGAGTTTGGATTTGAATTCAGGTCCTCCTGACTTCAGGGCCAGTGCTCTTTCCACTGCACCACCTAGCTGCCCCTTTGTCCTTCATTCTTGAAGAAGACCATAGCATTAGGGAGGTGATGCCATCACATGAAAGTGAGTTGGATTTCAGTGATGCAGGGCTGTGCAAAGTGACCAATATTACTTTGTCCTTCAGAGTCATCTGGGTCCTGTGGCCAGATATGAATCAGGACAACTGGAGATGGCCCTGCATGCAGTTGGAGGACCTGAGTCTTTTTGAAGTCTTTCCTAGGTCACAGTTTGACTTAGGCAGCTCCCATTAAGTCATTAAGGTTATGTGAGAGAGAATGAGACAAAGAGACCAAGAATTACCTCTTCCAAAAAAAAGAAGAAAAAGAAGTATTGAGAGGGTAAGATCCTCAGAGTATCCCAGTGACAAACAATTTGCTTTGGTTCTTTCTCACTTGCCTTAATCACTAGCACATAATATGCATCAATGAACATTTATATCCTTCCTTCCCTAAGTCCAGAAATATGTGCAGCATCTTTGGACTTCCCATCTCCTTGAGGAGAGTGTCTTCTCATATCTCTTTTGATCCTTGCTTGTACTTTATAATTTTTCAACTTTCACTTTTGATTTTGTGGTTATCATATGTGTGTTCTTTCCATTTTCATTGTTGTAGTCATTGTATATTTTGTTTTTTCTTTGTTTTGTCTCAACTTAATTGCACTTCACATAAGTTGTTGTAGATCTTTCCATACCTCTCTGTATTCATAACATACATAATTTCTTACAGCATGGTAATTCCATAGCATTCACATAGTACTATCACACGCAAAAAAATACTGTTAGAAATATTTTGATGGACAGGGAAAGTTTCTTCATATCAGTGACTTCCTTAGGACGTAAGCATTACAATGTAAACTCTGTGTCAAAGGGGATGGACATATCAGTTACTTAATTTGCATGGTTTCCAAAATGGTTGTACCAATGAATGTTCCTCCAGCTCTGTGTGTGTGTGTGTGTGTGTGTGTGTGTGTGTGTGTGTGTATTTATCTAACGTCTATTTCCCCACAACCATTCTTTGCCAGTTTGTAGGATAAGAGGTAAAACCTTAATGTTGCATTAATATGCATTTCTATTGCTCTTTTCATTAGGTTGATAATACTTGAGAACTATTTTGTTCATATTTTTCAACCATTATTATTTTTTTAATTTTTTTAGGTTTTTGCAAGGCAAATGGGGTTAAGTGGCTTGTCCAAGGCCACACAGCTAGGTAATTATTAAGTGTCTGAGACCAGATTTGAACCCAGGTACTTCCGATTCCAGGGCAGGTGCTCTATCCACTGTGCCACTTAGCTGCCCTCAACCATTTATTATTGAGAAATGATTATCATACACACATATATCATGTTTTATATATATATATATATATATACATATATATATATATATGTTATATTACAATAGGGAAATTTGATTGATTCCCCCCCATTCAGACACTTCTTTCTTATTTTAGGTATACTAATTTTGTCTGTGTTTTAGGTTGGTTTGCAGCTCTAAATTTAAAATCTAGCCTCCAATTTAATCAGTTTAATGGTTACTATCCTATGTATTAGCTCACATCCCAAGTATTGGTTGACATTGTATTCCCTTTCTTGGAGTGCCTTCCCTATTCATTTTCTGCATATTCAAATTTTATTCTTTGAGGTCCAGTTCAAATTCTGTATTTTTTCATGAAATTGTCTCTAGCTTCTCTGTGGGTTGAATTTATTTCTTCCTCTAAAATATTGATTTTTGAATAATTTTATGTAATTTTCTTCTGCCAAAAGAGATTTCATAAATTTCCTCATGATGGGAAGGATGCTCTTAAATTTAGTGAATGCTTGCTGAATATCTGTTGTTAATAAAAGTGGTCCAGTAAAGGGAATCTCGGGTTTGAGTCAGGAGAAACTTGAGTTTATTTACATCGTACTTTTGATATTGACTGTGTTAAATTTGGCACATTTCTAATCTCTTTGAACTTCAGTTTTTTCCATATGTAAAATGGGAATAATACCTGTAAGTGCTTGTTTCTTTGAGTTCCTATGAAGGTCAAATGGGATCTGCAAAAAACCCTTTGTAGTTAAGCCTTACATAAATATTAATTATGATTATTCTAGGGACTCAAATACTTGTGGAGAGGGATGTAATATGTGGTACAAGAAAATTGTTATCTTTTGATATATGTGGCAGAAAGTCTCAGTCTTAAAAATATTACTATTAAAACACTGATTTTTAATATTATAGTGCCTTACATTTTTCTTGAAAAGTATGAAGTGTAGATATCTAAACTATAGCATATCATATGAGAAAGTGATAGTAATTCTTTTAGTTTTTGCAAGGCAATGGGGTCACATAGCTAGGTAATTATTAAGTGTCTGAGGTCGGATTTGAACTCAGGTCCTCCTTACTCCAGGGAAATGATAGTAATTTTATCTACTCCTTTATTGAATGCCTAAGGGTATTGGTTACTTTACAGGACAAGAGGAAGTTATCAGATATAGACAGCTTTGAGAAGATATTCTCAATACAGAGGTATAGAAAGGAAAATTTATAAACACAAAACAAAATTTGGGAGTTTAAAAGAGCTGGGATTATTCATTTTGGAAAAAGGGGAAGATAAGGGGGTGATTTAGTAATGATCTTTAAATAAAATCTCTTAAACAAGAAGTAGTGCCAGCTTTCCTTTTGTTTCTGTTCAGGACAAAACAAGGAGAGAGATATAAGCTAGATAGATAGACTTAGGATAGATCAGCATTTAATTTAGCCATGAGAATTTGGGACTTAGAAATAGGAGAAATAGGCCTGAGATTGGAATATGGGTAATAGAATCCTTAGTGCTCAAAGGGGAGATTGGAAGATTTTTTGGAGTAAAATATAAGAAATTTAAATTTAATCTTGTTTTTGCATTTAATTATTGCATTTAACCTGTATTTTCAATTTAATATTTATTATGGAAAGAAAGATTAGCATTGGTTCTTTTGTTGGACCTATTTCTTGAAATATAGAATATAAAAAAATCACTGAGTATAATTTGGGAAATAATATGGTTTATGAGATTTTTCATAGAGTGGGTAGCATATTTATATCATTGGATTATTTATATATGGGTATGTGTTTAATCATTTTTGGTGGTCTTTAAAAAATAAGGAATTTGAATTTTCATAGAATGGGTTTTAGCTTATTCCTGGGGAGACAGTGTCAGAGATAGAGGAAACAAGGGAATGACTGATTAAGAGAAGAGGATGAACTTAATGGCTTATTATGGTCCCTTTCAATTTATATTCTCCCATAATTACTCCATAAAAGGTATGGAGTTTCATGATCATAATTGAGCATACATAGAAAATCAGAATATAAATAAGATTGACTTCAGAATAAAGGATATAAGCAGTTTCTCTCTTTCTCATGCCCCATACCCGTTTTACAAAACGTACGAATTCTGCCTCTGTGATATCTTATATATCTACCACCCTCCTTTCTTCTACTTCAGTTCAAGCCCTCATCTTTTCTAATTGCAACAGCTTCCTGATGAGTCTTTTACTTCTGAATGTTTCCCTTTTGTAGTCTATTCTTTAGGCCAGTGCCTGAATAATTTTCCTAATGTAATGTTTTAGTCATGTCACTTCTTTTAAAAAATCTTAGGGGTTGTCACAGCCCTCTGTGATGCTGACTTATACATTATGTTCATGGACTAAGATGAGAAACAAAAATCAATACTATTTTGAGTCTAGCAAATAGAAAAAGGTGACAAAGAATAGCAAAGAATGAGATCCTTAGAATATAGCCAGCCTAAAAATCTGAAACCATTACTTTGTAGTACATTTCCCCAGTACTCCTTTGAGAAAGGGATAACCTGAGGAATGTAATTATAAATTGATGTTTCATATAGAAGTTGAAAAAGTGAAAGTATATTATTTTCATGAATTCTCTGGTCAGAAAGTGGAGAAGAATGAGGGAGAAATCACATTATAGGCTTGCCTTTTTATAATATCCTTCCCCGCCCCCAGAAGTCACAATTCTCCTAAGTTCATCCTAGTTCTTTTATTCTACTATGGGTATTTGCAATTCATTCAAAATAAATTGTTCAGGGCTTGAACAGGTTTTAAGTTTCAATCATATTTTTCTTCTTATTTGGGAGACTTGGAGGGAAGGAACTAAGTCTCAGAAATAGTGTTCACCCAACTCTCAGGCTCTACTCGTGAGGCATTGTACTAGTTTCATCCTAGTCATTGACATGTGCACTACAATGGTTAAGAAAATCATTCATTTCTTGATGATGTGGAATATAAGTAACTTAGTTATAAGAGTAACAATAAAATAACTTAATGCTGGGCCTTAAGAGTAATTTATCACCAAAAGCATTGACATCTGTGTCAAGAAGGATGTGGTCATCATAATAACAACTTGTATATCATCCATTCCAGACATTTTATGTATCAAATATGTATGCCTATCAACTTCCTTCTTCTGGCCAGTGTGTCTTCTCATATTTTATCCCATTCAACCTAATTGGTAATCTGATGACACTCTGGATTCCATGACTTTTCACTGGCTCCCCAGTACCCAAGCTCTCGACAGTTGTTTCTAGTTTCTGAGATCGCCTCACATTTAAATGGACTTTTTCTATTGTGCACAGTGGTTTGCATGTTGTCTCCCCATTAGAATGTTAGATCCTTGAGGGCAGGGACCATGTTTTTAACCTTTTTTATCCTTAGCACTTAGCACAATAAGCAATGACTAAATCGTCTTTGTCCATTGTGACTATAAGACTAGAATATTTTATTTGTAGATTACAGCAGCACAAGGCAAGCATAAAACAAATTTCTAAGGAATGAATATATGATCTGAAATACGCTAATAATTTCATGATTGATTTTATTGAAGTAATAAATGTAATATTCCTACCTTTGGTATCTGATAGTTGAAAACTTAAATTTTCTTTTACCCCCTCCCCCAGCTTGGCTAAGAAACCTCGTGTTTCTTCAAAATATTAAATATATGTAACATCCTGTTTTCTGACCATCCAAAAGCTTAACATTTATGTCTTTACTACTTACAGATGACTTTTTTCCCCAACCAAGTTGATATCTCCTTTCCTGAGACTCAGACATCACTGATTTTCCTAGTTTTGAAGATAGAATTCAGTAAAATCTGATCTCTTTTGAAGATTTTCATTGGATTTTCATCTTTGACAAGTTACCACCTAGCCTTTCCTTACATATTTAGAGTAAGAGGAAGTCCATAATTGGACAGTCCCAATTGTTAAAAAAAATTTCTTTATTGTTGTAATATAAAATGGAGCAGTATGATATGATGAATAGATAGTTGATATAACCTTGGAGTCAGGAAGACCAGGTTCCAGTAGCTCTTTAATTATTTTTTTCTTTAGGTTTTTGCAAGGCAAATGGGGTTAAAGTGGCTTGCCCAAGGTCACACAGCTAGGTAATTATTAAGTGTCTGAGATCACATTTGAACTCAGGTCCTCTTGACTCCAGGGTCGGTACTCTATCCACTGCGCCACTTAGCCGCCCCTAGCTCTTTAATTCTTATAGTCTCTTGTTAACCATATTGACTATATAACTGTAGCCAAGTCACCTAAACCTTTTAGTTCCTTGTAGTTTCTCCTCTAGGTCTTACACAGACTAATGAAAATCACAAATTTTAATTTAATAAGAAAGTTGTAATTTATGACTATTATGATGATGGTTAATATATTTATAAACTAAAATAGGGAGCTCCCTGTTATTCTAGAAATAGATTCTTGACAAAAGGGGGTAGTACTGAGTTCGTTAGTTATGACGGTTCTCTGCCCTTTAATTGCATTCTCTCTGTTTGTAACTGTAAAATGTACAAGCTGACCTGGTTGAACCATAATGGCTTTTTAAGGTCTTTATTAGCTCTGACTTTCAGTAATCCAAATAAGATGTCATTTGTATTAATCTAGCCACTGATGACTAGGTATTCAAAACTATCATGGTAGCTTAATTTATTTTATGATTACCCTAAAAACAGAACAAACACAATTTTCTGGGTTTATTGATTTTTATTTTTTAAATCATGCATCTTGACAATTTTAGTTAAGTTAGCCTTTATAATATTTTTTAGTTTATATACTTTAGTGACCTCAACATAATATATTAGCAATCTCCATCTATTTAGAAATTGTTCTTTAATATCAAAGGAAATAGATCCTGTGTTGTTTTCAAAATTTACTAAGCAGAAATGGAAAATCAGAGGAAATGTAACTAACTCCATCTTGAAAATTTTGTTAAAACTTAAAATAACATGCATTTCCTGTTTTCAAAATTGATTTTAATATAATTAATTACAAGGATGATTATTTCCTTGGGTAAAAATCCTTCATTATCTTAAGCCCCAACACATAGCACTTCTGCAACTTTCCCCAAGAAACGACTGACTGATACAGAATATAGTACTGTATCTTTACAGTGTCATATTAATTAATCTAGTGAAGGAACTTCAATGGTGAATGTTACCCTAATAATAAGACTATAGCTCTCTCTCAGCCCCTATCTAAGTTTAGATTTTAATATCTCTTGTCAGGTTAATGTTAGAGTTCTGCAGAGATGAAGAGGGAAGATGAAGTTAAGGCATCACCCTGATGCCCATTGCTTCTCTCCTTCCTTAGTATCAGACTTAGAGAGAAAGAGAAGCATCATGGAAAGAATACTGACTCTGGATTCAGAAGACTTCTGTTTAAATACTGCCTCTTCTATATGTAAAATACTTTGCAAAATTTAAAGTATTCTGTAAATATGTTAGCTACTGTTATTATTACTATTTGTGTGATTTTTGGAAAGCCAGTTAACTTCTCTAGGCCTCAATTTTAGCTCTGTAAAATTAAGAGAGAGATTGGCCTAAACAGCTTCAGGCTGTGTCTTTGAGACATGTTCTCCCATGAATTCACTATGAATAGGGATGGGCTATAAGAAGACTGAAGGGATGTGAAAAACTTGTCTATCACTACCAAATTCCCAGTTACCGTCTATCTCTTTATCATCCCAAGAATTACTAAACTAAACAAAATTTTGGCAGCTTAGAAATATAGCCCAGCTTTGAAGTTGAGCTCTTTGTAATGATTGAAACATATACACCTGTACTATACAGAGTAACTAGAGTGCTGGGCCGATCAAAGCAGGAAGACTCCTCTTCCTGAATTCAACTTTGACATCAGATTCTTTTACTAGTAACTCACTTAACCCTGTTGACCTCAAGTTTCCTCATCTTTAAAATGAGCTGGAGGAGAAAATGACAAACCAGCCCAATAACTTTGCCAAGAAAACCCCAAATGGGGTCATGACGAATCAGAAATTGACAAACAACATTGCAGCCACAAATACAGAAGACTGCAGTGAACTTGGCCTGCTCTGAGAAGTCAACAATAAATAGTCACCACAACATTTGTTGATCATCTTAACGTGTCACTGTGCTAAGTGGTGTGGATACAGAGAAAGGCAAAGACAAATCCATGCTTTGAAGGAGTTTGAGGACAACTGTGGGCAGTCAAAATATTATATGCAGGCTAAAATGAAAATAATCATTAGAGGTAGAATACAGAAGAACTTTGCTTTGGGGCCAAATGCCCTATCTAAACCAAAACTGAAAACACACACACACACACACACACACACACACACACACACACACAAACACACCTTTGTCAGATTGAAGATCAATTGTACTTTAAATGAATTGTGTAGGTCCATCCATGGTTTTCATAACCTTGGTAATTTATTTTTTGTGATAAGTGTGACAATCATTTGGATAGGGAAGGTCAGGAGTGGTGATATCTAGAAAAATAGTAAAAATTGAAGTCACAAATGACAGTGATGATATAAAAAGTTTTATTCTATTTGGCAATATCAATCTCCCTGGCCAAACTTGTCAGAGATGTTAAAGGGAAAGAAAAGCTTTTTAATTTTACTATTTCTTCTCCTGCTGAACTGAAAAAGTGATCATAGATAAACAGGAAAGAAGTGGGGGGGAAATGATTTATTTGACTGTTTATAATCAGCACAAAACATACAGAACTTATCTCCTGGGATTTTGCTGTCTTGTTTGATTTTTAAAATTTTTTATACATGTACCAAATTTTTGAGTTTTGGTACTAGGGACCTTAGATAATGATTCACTTTTATATTTTAGTAATTTTTCTTTTTTGAAAAAATATTAATGGTTGTTTTAAAATTTTTGAAAATAATCATTAGAGGTAGAATTTAATAGTTTTGATTTGGAGGCAAATGCTGTATCTAAACTAAAACCAAACATACACACACAACACACATTTGTCAGATTAAGGATCAATTGTACTATAAATGAATTATGTAGGTACATCTATGGTTTTTATAACTTAAGGGAAAAAAAGGAATAGTAAATCTTCCTGTCTCCCTTTTCCCTCAATGTAAGAGTTTTACAGTGTCTAACAGAAATGATTGCCTTATATGATTGAGCAAATTATTCTTATACTTTCTACAAACAAATGATGCATTTTCCTATGAAATTTTGGCTTAGTTTAGTAATTTTGCTTAGTTCACTAATTCTTGGGTGCTGTGACTAGAAAGATGAAATAAGGCAGAGGCCTTATCCTCAAGGAGCTTACATTCCATTGGATTGAAAAGTCAATTTAAAGAAACTAATGCAAGGTAGCATGTGATTATGGCAAACTCAAGGGGCAAGCTCGAGGTCCAAACTAAACTGTTGGGAAAAATCTGGAGTCCGAAATTACTTTAAGCTGGGGAGAGTGTGTGTGTATGTGTCTGTCTGTCTGTCTGTTTTGGGGGAGGAGGGGAAGGTTGAAGGAAAAGATGGATAACTGGGAAGGATTCTTCATGTGTAAAGAGGTAGAACCTCAGTCATGAAAAGAGGAAGGATTTTAGTAGTTAGGATTATGTTTGGAAAACTTTATGTTGCCAAGCAACAGGTGCAGCAGTGTATAGCCACATTATTTTTAAGATTTCTTCTATTTTCTTAGCTTGATAGTTTTAAAAGGTCTTCCCTTGGGGGCGGCTAGGTGGCATAGTGGATAAAGCACCAGCCTTGGAGTCAGGAGTACTTGGGTTCAAATCCAGTCTCAGACACTTAATAATTACCTAGCTGTGTGGCCGTGGGCAAGCCACTTAACCCTCATTTGCCTTGCCAAAAATAAAAAGGTCTTCCCTTAGGCTGAATGAATTTAGTTTATCTTCACAGTTCTATAAGGAATGTTTGTGGTCTATAGGGAAGGAAACTTTTTTTTTCCAAGGCAAATGGGGTTAAGTGGCTTGCCCAAGGCCACACAGCTAGGTAATTATTAAGTGTCTGAGGCCGTATTTGAACTTGGATACTCCCGACTCCAGGGCCAGTGCTCTATTCACTGTGCCACCTAGCCGCCCCTCCACTGTACCACCTAGCCATCCCAGGAAGAAACCTTTTGATGAAATGTTTCTGTTTTTTTTTTTTTTGTTTTTGTTTTTGCAAGGCAATGGGGTTATAAATGACTTGCCCAAGGTCACACAGCTAAGCAATTAAGTGTCTGAAGTTGGATTTGAACTCAGATCCTCCTGTCTCCAGGGCCAGTACTCTATCTACTGCACCACCTAGCTGCCCCAATGTATCTATTTTTTGTTAACTATATTTTGATTACATCCTGAGAGTGAGTTAGTGTATCCAAGTTTGGGGCTTTATGAGTTTTTGGCGATCTTTGTGTGATTATTGTTTCCTTGAGGTTTGGGGCAACAAATTTCTCAGTCATTGCTGACTTCTCCCATATCTCATTAGAATTTTGTTTTTCTGAAGATTCCACTTTTTTCTAGGACCATTTCAATTTTGTCAAATCTTTTAAAGTTAAATTGTGTTACAGGGTGAGACAGAGAGGATGTGTGTGATTAAAGTGGGTTGGAAGGATAAGACCAATGGAAATGTTTTTCTTTTAGATGTCTAAATATATTATGAAGGAACTAAAACCTTTGGTACTTTGAAAGAATTTGGTAAGTTGTGAGATGTTATTTCAACTGTGCTTTAAGTTTAGGTGGGTTTCTAAACAGAGGAACTACCTAACGAAAAAAGTACAAAACAAAAAAGTTTGAAGGGAGTTTGACGTGGCTGATATACAGTTGTTAGTGATTTTTAGGAAACTGAATATGTCTTTCAAAAGGTGAAAATAAGCTTTGTGATTTTAATTACTTCTGTGAAACTTGACTTATTTAAATAATGGGTGGGAGAGGAATAGTTTTATTGAAATATTCCCCTATTCCATTTGGCATTGTGGAGGAGCAAATTATAATACAATAAAGGGGTGTGTGAATATGCATATTTAACTAATGTATATAAATTAATTATATATATTGAAAAGTGTATCCTGAGTGATAATTATCAGAAAATTATATTAGTATATTTGTTTCTGAGGATTATTTTGATTTTTAAAAAAATCCTTGGCTTTACTTCTTGAAAGAGAAAATTTTGTGGATAGGAACAAAATTTATGTAAAGTTTCTTTCAAACTTTAATATATAAGATAAATGTGAATTATTCTTATTTTTTGTATTCCATCAGGGTCTACT
Organism: Macrotis lagotis; assembly: GCF_037893015.1. Lineage (NCBI taxonomy): Eukaryota > Metazoa > Chordata > Mammalia > Peramelemorphia > Peramelidae > Macrotis > Macrotis lagotis. The sequence continues at coordinate 171,433,327 of NC_133664.1, forward strand.
CAATATGACTAGGACACATAGTAAGCAGTATTTGCTGAATGAATTAAACTTACACTTTTGTTTTTCTTGGTTTATTACTATTTAACAAAACTGTATCAGAAGTGTAAGATTGACTATTTCAACTCTAAAATAAACCCTAAAGAAAAAAAATTTTTATTTAAAATTTGTTAGACTAGATATGATTTCTTTAAAAAGTGTAACAGAAATGGCTAACATAATTCTATTGAATTTTTTTTTGTTAGAGAACTCTTTTATAATTGTTCTCAACAATTTCCTTTATAGCCTACTTGTAAGGGAAGGGCATATTGACACACCATCTTTCCTGCCTGATCTTTTCCACAGTTAATGAAACTAACAGACCTAGTAGTCCCTTCTTTTATATGTGTATCTTAAAAACAAATAACATGTATGGTAGTCAAAGAAGATCAGAACTTTTATTTTAAAAAAACAGTGAGGCATTAAAGCTGTTGGGAAGTTAATGAGTACAATAAAACTGCAAAGTTCTTGAGCAAAAGAATGACAAGAAAAACAGGCTAAACTAAGAAGCAATACAAAGTTGTTTAAATCTTTTGTAGAACTTGCCTTAGTTGGTTTATTAGAAGTCCCTTTTATTCCTATTCTTAAATTAATTGTTTCTCCTATTCTAGATCTTGTTATACTTAATCCTTAGTGCTGTCCTGAAGCATTTTGACTCAGCTGTTGTTCTAGGACACTGAGGAAAACTTTAGATTTGGTTATTGTTTCATTGGATATAAGGAGTTAGGATGGGTCCAATGATTACTGGCTGCATATAGGTACTTAAAGACTCTCAAGTATAGGCGATCAATTATTCAGTTTTAGTTTGTAAGCTTTGTGTTAATAAATAATGTATATTTGCATATGTACATCTCGCTCTTTATATATGCATTAATCCTAAAACTTATATTATTTTTCATCCTAATCCTCCTCATTTCCTGTTTTAGAAACATAGTTCTTTTCAGTCTTTTATGTTGTTAGAACTCCTCATATTTTCTTTCCAGTGACTTTTATATTATAATGGTGCCTGACATCCATACTTCAAACAATATATATTTTTGACTGATAGTCCCAGTAGTTACAGTAATCTTAGATTTTTCCTAAAACTGGCCTTGTTGAACACTTATAAATTAAAACTTGGATATGACCTACCCTACCAAAAAAGATAAATAAAAAGCAGTTATCATAATTTCTAGAATTAAAAAAATTGTTTTTTAAATCATGGGTTCTCATATGTTTCTCTTAAATTCCAAAATTGGATTCCAAATTGACCATCTCCTGGGATTTGTAAAATTCTTTGATGGAACTTTTTAATCTGATTCTGCTCTTTCTTGATTGTCTTTGGTCAGTGACCAAGGAAATTAATATGTTCATGTTTCCTTTTTCTCTTATTCTTCAGACTCTAGTATTTGACTTCAGATTTGACAGTTTCTGTTTTAAGTGAGGAGAGTGTGAAGGAGAATGAAATTGCTATTTATGGTAAATTATTGTGGCTAGCCTCTTTTGTTTTTGTTTTCGTTTTCCTTTAAATTTGCAAGTTAGTCTTTGGGGAAAAAAGAGAAAGAAGACCCTATCAACCACTTAAGGGAATTGGGTAATGCGTACAAGGTTCGTGCAGAGATTGAAGATGAAATGTCAATGAAATTTATTCCTTGTCTCTATTTATTGAGGATGTAACTATATGTGAACTAGGATAATGTTAAAATTTAATCAAATTTTAGTTTAAATAGAGATACTATGGATGGAAAAGCTAAGGATTTAAATGGATGCTAGCAAACTGCTATTAATGATACCATAAACTTTTTGTACCTTATCACAGAACCTCAAAGTTCTTTACAGGAAATTGTTACTGCCTTGGTTACCATGTTACTGCTGTGGAGGTAAAGTGTAGGTGGGCTAAGTGATGACCCATGCTAGTACAAAGAACAACATTCATGGTTACGACTCAACAATCTGGGCCTCATGCTATCTGGCAAACTCCAACCATTAGGTCAAAGGCATGTATTTTATTTGTAGTAGAAGGATTTACTTTTCCAGTAAAATGGAGAAATTTTCCTCCTTTGATTTGGTGTAGTTAGGGTAAATTTAAGCTAACTTGACCTCACACCTTTCATGTTTCTTTTTGGCTTTTGATTCTCATTCTTGGTTTGAGAGTCAGTGGTGAGCTATATTACTTGTTGTCCACAGAAAGCCCAAAGGATCAGCACAAACTATGGCAGGTTGGAAAACAGGTGCTAATTGAAAACACATAGGCTATATAAATAACTAAGCCCTAGAGAATAGCTAGACACAGACAAGCCTCAGTAGACTAATGAGAATTGCTTGATTGTTTAAATCCTCATATATTTATCTTTTTTCTTCAAAATTGAGTTAGAATATTTTCTTCTTTAAAAGTGAATTTTTGGTCATTAAACTTGGGAAACCCCAACTCACAATCATGGTATATTTTAAACATGGATTGTATATTAGTTGTTTTGAAATTATATTTTCCATAGACACCATGTTAGAAAATGGTAATTAAGTTCTTAGCCTGTTCTTCCCCCACAGATGCTTAGTTAATTTATAAAATAACTGAAAATCTTATAAGTAGAAGGGATCTTGAAAATTGTCTAATTCAATCTTTTTATTTTATAGAAAAGAAAATTTAAGCCTTTGGATGTAAGTGACTTGCCAAAGGTCATGTATTATAAATGTTTATAATCTGGGTTTCTTGATTATACCCCCAGGGACCTTTCTCCTGAGCCTTACTATACTGGTAATGAAAGCAAAACAATAGCAAAATTAAGTTAATTTTTTTTCACTTATATTGAATAAATGCTGGTATTTGAAGATGAATTGGAGAATATTGAAGAGACAGGAAGTATGGAAATCCTGAAGGGCACTGTAATAATTTTAGACCTTTAAGCTAAATCCCCATTCCCATAACCTCCCTCCCTTTTTTGGGAGAGGTATATTACTAGCATTAATTATATTTTAATCAACTATAAGTAAGTTTGTGTTATGATTTCCAAATAGAATTGAGAGAAACTTAAGGAAAATAAAAATAAAATTGAGGCTTTTATCTGTGCATATGATAGAAACATTAGCCCTAGCTGTGATTGTTTCGAAAAGGAAAAGAAAAGATCTTTCCCTGTTTATTATGGACTTCCTAAGAGAGCCAAAAACCCTTGGTTATTTATATGAATCTTTATTTATATGAATGTCTGATAGCAAATTGGTGTTCATAACTAGAGGGATATCTTAGTTACTCTCATAGTAAATTCTTATTCCACTTATAAGAGCTTTAAGTGTCATTACCATAGTTGTTTCTTTGGTCCACTTTGTCAAAATTAAGAGGACAGGTAAGACTGTCCATGCAAAGAATAGCTGGAATGAAAAAGGTGCCTGAGTTACACAGATGGGTACTGGTCATTTTTTCCTATACTAGGGTAACTGTTAATTATCTCTTCAGGAACTCTAAAGTCAGGTCATCTATAACTTTAAAAAAAAAGTAGAGCAAAATGTGTGACTTTTCTAGGAAAAAAAGAGGATTACTTAGTCTTGGATATGATTAGAGGGAGGATACATAGAGATTCCCCTTCCTGTCTTCCTACCTGGTATGTGGTCACATATCAATCTGTTGTAGAAAGGATGGTCTGTACCCACCCTCAGATAGCAACCATTAAATTTGTTTTTGAAACTGTAGTTATAAGTCATCCTCCTGTTCCAATTTTTTCATGTTTTCCCTTAATTAAAAAAATCCTTGGTGGTGGGGGAATATAATGTAAAGTTAAAAAGAAATAGTTGGGGTCAATTCATGTTTTGTATAGCAAGTTTTTTTCTAAAGTTCTCATGCCCCCCAGTTATATTTGCTGTCACAATATAGTTTATTGCAACAATGTGGCTTAACTTTATTAAACAAGGTTTTCATTGGTCACCTAAATCTTTGTAGTGTGACTTAACACGAATCCACAATGAAAGGTGGGACAAAGACGAGAAAAGACAAGAAAAGATTTGATCTAGTATTTATGTGATTTTGTTGTTGTTGTTTTGTTTGGTCTTAGAAACTAATTCTTGCCTTTTAAAATCTGTATCTAGTTCTAGCTGCTTCTGGGCTGGAGTTCAAAGCCTCACTTGGGAAATTTGACGCCAGTTAATTAGTTGCATACTAAATAGTCGCTTTCTGTCTTTCTACTGTACTGTTTTAGGTTCTGTGTCTCAACAAACCAAAAGTATGACCCACTTCACAAGTACTGTGATTTAAGATAAGACAAACAAAGGCTCTCTTTCTAAACTGATGTTAATAGAGTGAGGAAGAAGGGAAGTTGACCCATTTTTCAGTTTGGTTAATTCTGGACTTTTATAATAGGAGGAGGCAAAGAAATGAGAAAAACCAAGGGTTTTAAAAGTCTAGTGGATTGAAATATGGGAGTGATAAGAGTTTCATAAAAGTTCCAAGAATTTTAGAACTGGAAGTAAACTTAGAGATTAAATCTAATTCTATCCAGTCATATTACGATAAAGGAAACTGAGGCAGAGTGGTTATATGACTTATCTAGGAGACCATATAATGAAGTGCAAAGAATACAGGACATTAAGTCTAAACATGTGGATTTGAGTTGGAGTTGCAATACCTTAGTTCTTTTGTGAAGGCAAGTATTTTTTACCTCTCTATATATGTTTCTTCCAACTTTAAAAAGGAGACAATATTTCCATTATTAGAAATATCATGGTATAGTGTAGCAATTCTCCCAAGGATCTTTACAGGGAGTCCACAAGGTTAAAACTGTTTTAACAAAAATACCAAGATATTATTTGCCTATTAAAATACCTTCAAATTCAGCTGTTTCTGTTGTCACAGCTTAAAGAGATGTGTAAAAAAAATGTAAAACAGCACCATTCCTTTAGCTATTTTTTAAAGAATAATTATTTTTCATAAAAATATTTGATGTACCATGTAATAGGCTTATTATTTTTAATGAATTAATATTTTAAACCTGTCAATTCTGGTTTCTTATACTGTAAACAAAAATAGATATAATCCACATTAACAAAAACCTTTTTGGGATACCCATGAATTTTTAAAAGTAATAAAGAAAACCTGAGACCAGAAAGTTTGAGAACTACTGGCAGAATGCAGTACAAGAGCACCAGAGTCCAGGAGACCTTAGTTTAAATCCTTCCTTGTTACTTATGTAACATTGTAGTCATCACTAATTTAATGCCAATACTTCAGACATCTCTCTATGTTGATTTACTAAATGATAGTTTGCATTCTATTCTGGTGCATACACTTTAAAAACTGAAGAATTCTTTCCACTCAGGAATCATATTTGCCATTTCTACCTTATTGGATGGTGTGAAGAATGTAACTTTATACATTTGTAAAGCAATATATAGATATAAGAGTCTCATTGTTTCTCTCCAGTTCTACTTCACTGACCTTTATGTACCAAAGTGTACTTGGATTCTCAGAAGCCATGTCCCAAGTTACCTGGTTCCAAGCTATGACAGCTTCAAGTATGGATTTATCTATGGGCTCTAGAGTCTTATTACTTTTCTGCTGGCAACTAATTAACAGAATCCCCTCCTCCCTCCATACCTTCCCCCAGTAACATTGCAAGATAAATGCAGAATTGAGATTAGGTTTTCAGTTCCAAATTCTTCTCCCTCATTCCCTCTCCAAGAAAACAAATAATCTCACATAGGTTATATATGTGCAATTGTATTAAACATTTTTCTACATTAGTCATGTTGTTAAAGAAGAATCGGAATAAAAGAAAAAATGAGAAAGAACAGGCAAAAATGAAAATTATTATATCCTTTTATCTGCATTTCAGACCTCATAATTTTTTCTTTCTCTGCACGTAAACAGCCTTTTCCATCATGAGTCTTTTTGGCATTGTCTTGGATCATTGTATTGCTGAAATGAGTTAGTCTATCATATTGGATCCTGGTACAATGTTGTTTCTCTGTACATGGTTCTCCTCTTCACTTCATTCAGCATCAGTTCATGCAAGTCTTTCCAAGATTTTCAGAAATCTACCTGCTCATCATTTCTTAGAGAATAATAGGATTCCATTACATTCAGATAATACAGCTTGTTCAGACATTCTCCAACTGATAGTCATCCCCCAATTTCCAGTTCTTTGCCCCTATAAAAGAGCTGCTATAGTTTTGTATACATGGACTCTTTCCCCCTTTTTTATGGTCTTTTGAGATACAAATCTAGTGGTATTGCTAAATCAAAGAGTATGCACAATTTTTTAGCCCTTTGGGCATAGTTCCAAATTGCTCTCCAGAATGATTAGATCACTTGGGCTCTTTTCTTTGAATCCAGTATTTTCCTACCTTATTATATTGCCTATATTGCCTCTTAAGATTAGGGATGAATTTTAAAGTAGGAAAATTTTACGTGTCCTAAAATTGTATTTTTGGAGTAAACCAGACATTTTTTGCCTGACTTAGTCAGAAGGCCCAGTCTACCTTTTCCATTTATTTCCCCTAAATTTTAATATCTGAGGGCATTTGATCATTGTGTCTTAACAGTGTTAAAGCTAAGGGCTATGGCTCTGTCAAATACATAGCTCTTTTTCAACGTTATTCTTTTTCATTTTGTTCTGCTCTCTGCATTCCCTCACCTACTTGATTTGATTTAGGTTTGTGACAAAATGAGGGTCCATGAGCTCCTGTAATAAGATCCTGTAGGGTTACCACAAGGCAATGAAATGCTGCTATCATGTGAAGAAGGAAAAACTCTCCTGATCCACAACCTATTTTGTATGTTTATCTTTCCTGAAACAGTTTCTTGATAGAAATCCTATAACTCTTTAACTCATATAGTTTGTAAAAGGTTTTTCATTTGTATTCTGAGGACTCCTAGGGTTTCATGGAGATCGAGTTTTAGGTATATATGTGAAATGAAAGAATTATTATCAGATACTGTATATATCTTTTAAGTGTATGCATGTTTTAGATTTTATATATATATTTATTTATGTTTAGATATTTGTTTCTTAAACTCATACCTTTCTCTTCTAACAGTTTTAGTTCCCTTTATGCTCCAGTGACATACACATTAACTAAGTGTAATTAAGGAATACTTGACAATCCTTATAACTTCTTCTTAGGTCCCTGGCCTTTGACTCAAGAAATGATAATTTTAACCTCACAACTTTTGTCCCCTGACATTTCCATCCAAATATTTGTTTTCTCCTCCTTTTCCCCCAGTCTCATTTCTAGATTGCATTATTGTCTGCCATGAGGTATAAACTGTGTTTTTACCATTTGCCTTATACATAACACATAGGATCACAACTTTAGAATCAGAAAGGCTTTCAAAGATCCTAGTCTCATTTCCTCATTTTATAGATGATCATAGATCTCATGACCAGTTCAAACTCATTAGGATTCAAATATATGTCTTCTGACCATTGAGCCAGGGGCTTTTCTCTATTATCATAATGTCTTTTTTGATAAAAATATTAAATCTCTTTCAGAATAATTACAGTTCTGTGACTTTAAAAATAGATGGTAAAGTTAATGTCTAAAAGTTTTTGAAAACCCCTTATCTTTGATCATTATGCTAAAATTTATGAGATCAGTCCTTTTGTGGGCTAGTTCTCAAGTTGTACAGGCTGTCCTAATCAGGTGTCTTAACAAAATCCATGTCAAAGAGAACTTGTCATGGATTAGAGTGAATTTAATGTCATTGTTACAAAAACAAATCTTGTAAGTTGAGTTTCCTTAGAAAAAGGGTATTAGCTCCATTCATTTTCTTACCTTAAATAATTCTGACTTTCTGATATAACTTTTCCATTATTTCTTTTCCCCAATTACAATCCATTTTAAACCTTTTTTTTTAAGATGTTGAGTTCCAGATTTGCTCTTGTCCTTATTTTCCCTTTCCTTGAGAAGGCAAGCAGTTTGATTATACATGTGGTATCATGCAAAACATATTTCTATCTCAGGTATATTGTGAAAGAAAAAACACAGACCAAAACAAAACAAAACCCAAGAAAATAAAATATTTTTTAAAAGTGTGTTTTGAGACTCAGATGTACAAGGATATTCATAGTAGTTTTTTTGTGGTGGCTAAAAATTGGAAATTGAAGGAATGTCCATCAATTGTGGAATGACTGAACAAGTTGTAGTATCTTAATGCAATGGAATATTATTGCTTTATATGAAACAATAAGTAGATAGATTTCAGCAAAATCTGGAAAGACTTATATATGAACTGATGTTTAGTGAGGTGTGAGCAGAACCAGGAAAACATTTATACACTTTCCTCATTCCCTAATTTAATTTTTTTTTAGAAATCATTCCATCATAATTAACTCACAGTCTTGCCCTGGATGCTCTGAAATTTGTCTGTAGCATTACTGGGAGTTTTCATTTTGTGATCTCTTTCAGGAGGTGATTGGTGAATTCTTTTGATTTCTATTTTTTCTCCTCTAGTTCTAGGCTATTAAGGCAGTTTTCTTTGAAAATTTCTTTAAAAATGACGTCTCGACCTCCTTTCTTTTGAATTTGGTTTTCGGGTAGTTCAATAATTCTTAAATTATTGAATCTGCTGAATTTGGCCATTTCTAGGTCAGTTGTTTTTCCAATGAGTTTTATTGCATCTTGCTCTCTTATAGAGTCATTGGCTTCCCTTTGCCCAATTCTAATTTTTTAAGGAATTATTTTCTTCGTTGAGTTTTTGTACCTCCTTTTCCATTTAGCCAGTTCTATTTTTTTGTTTTTTGCAAGCTTATGTGGTTAAGTGATTGCCCATGTCACATGGCTAAATAAATATTAAGGAAGTACAACCCTGAGCTTGGATTTGAACTCAGGTTTCCTTGACTCCAAGACCATTGTTCTGTTCACTGCATCACCTAACTGTCCCAACCAATTCTATTTTTTTTAAAGATTTTATTTGAGTTTTACAATTTTTCCTCCAATCTTGCTTCTCTCCCCCACCCCCCAACAGAAAGCAATCTGTCAGTCTTTACTTTGTTTCCATGTTGTACATTGATCCAAATTGAGTGTGATGAGAGAGAAATCATATCCTTAAGGAAGAAACAAAAAGTGTAAGCAATAAGATCAGACAATAAGATATCTGTTTTTTTTTTTCTAAATTAGAGGGAATAGTTCTTGAACTTTGTTCAAACTCCACGGCTCTTTATTTGGATACAGATTTTACTCTCCAATGCAGATAGCCCAAAATTATCCCTGATTGTTGCACTGATGGAAGGAGCAGGTCCATCAGAGTTGAACATCACCCTCATGTTGCTATTAGGGTGTACAGTCTTTTTCTGATCCTGCTCATTTCACTCAGCATCAGTTCATGCAAATCCCTCCAGGCTTCACTGAATTCTTGTCCCTCCTGGTTTCTAATAGAACAATAGTGTTCCATGACATACATATACCACAGTTTGCTAAGCCATTCCCCAATTGAAGGACATTTAGTTGATTTCCAATTCTTTGCCACCACAAACAGGGCTGCTATGAATATTTTTGTACAAGTGATGTTTTTACCCTTTTCCATCATCTCTTCAGGATATGGACCCAGTAGTGGTATTGCTGGGTCCAAGGGTATGCACATTTTTGTTGCCCTTTGGGCATAGTTCCAAACTTCTCTCCAGAAAGGTTGGATGAGTTCACGGCCCCACCAACAGTGTAATAGTGTCCCAGATTTCCCACAACCCTTCCAACAATGATCATTATCCTTTCTGGTCATATTGGCCAGTCTGAGAGATGTGAGGTGGTACCTCAGAGAAGCTTTAATTTGCATTTCTCTAATAATTAATGATTTCATATGGCTATAGATTGCTTTGATCTCCTCACCTGTAAATTGCCTTTGCATATCCTTTGACCATTTGTCAATTGGGGAATGCCTTTTTGTTTTAACAATATGACTCAATTCTCTGTATATTTTAGAAATGAGTCCTTTGTCAGAATCAGTTGTAAAGATTGTTTCCCAATTTGCTACATTTCTTTTGATCTTGGTTACAGTGGTTTTATCTGTGCAAAAGCTTTTTAATTTAATGTAATTGAAATCATCTAGTTGGTTTTTGTGATGTTCTCCAACTCTTCCTTAGTCATAAACTGCTCCTCTTTCCATAGATCTGACAGGTAAAGTAAGTAGTCTTTGATCTTATAATTTGCTTATAGTATTATTTTTATGTCTATATCCTGTAACCATTTGGATCTTATCTTGGTAAAGGGTGTGAGGTATTGGTCTAATCTAAGTTTCTTCCATACTAACTTCAATTTTCCCAGCAGTTTTTATCATAGAGAGAATTTTTATCCCAATGGCTGGACTCTTTGTGTTTATCAGACAGCAGATTTCTATAATCATTTCCTGCTATTGCACTTAGTCTATTCCACTGATCCACCACTCTATTTCTTAGCCAATACCAGAAAGTTTTGATGACTGATGCTTTATAATATAATTTTAGATAAGGTAGGGCTAAGCCCCATCTTTTGCAGTTTTTTTCATTCAATTCCTGAAAATTCTTGACTTTTTATTTCTTCATATGAATTTATTTACAACTTTTTCTAACTCATTAAAGTAAGTTTTTGGAATTTTGTTTGGTAGGGCACTAAACAGGTAGTTTAATTTTGGTAGAATTGTCATTTTTATTATATTTACCCTACTTATCCATGAGAAGTTGCTATTTGCACAGTTATTTAAATCTGATTTAATTTGTGTGAGAAGTGTTTTATAATTGTTTTCAAAAAGTTAGAGTCTATCTTGGCAAATAGACTCCCAGGTATTTTATATTGTCTGAGGTTACTTTGAATAGGATTTCTCTTTCTAGCTCTTCCTGCTGTATCTTGCTAGACATATATAGAAAAGTTGAGGATTTATGAGGGTTTATTTTATAACCTGCAACTTGGCTAAAATTGCTAATTGTTTCCAGTAGTTTTTTGGATGATTTCTTGGGATTCTCTAGGTAGACCCTTATGTCATCTGCAAAGAGGGAGAGTTTTGTCTCTTTCTTCCCAATTCTAATTCCTTCAATTTCTTTTTCTTCTCTAATTGCTGAAGCTAGCATTTCTGATACGATATTGAGTAGTAGTGGTGATAATCAACTAATTCTATTTTTAAGGAGTTATTTTCTCCAGTGAATTTTTGTACATCTTTGCCCTTGTGACCAGTTCTCCTTTTTAAGGTGTTCTTCTCTTTAGTGGATTGTTGTGCCTCTTTTACCAATTTGGCCTATTGTTTTTAAGTTGTTATTTTCTTTAGTATTTTTTGCCTTTTTAATTTTTTTGTGATTTTTATTGCATCCCTGTCTCTTTTTTTAAAATTTATTTTCTCCTACTTCTCTTATTTATTTTTTTGGAGGTCATATTTTTCTTTGAGGGTTTGGATATATCAGTTTTTACTTTGTTTTTGTTTTCCCACGAGTGTTTTCATCTTCCCTGTCACCATATAGCAATTTTCTACAATCAGGTTCTCTTGTTGTGTTTGTTTACTCATTTTCCAGCTTCAGGATTTTTGAATAGCTATTTTCAAAGCTAGTTCTGGGGATGATATGGTTTTAGTTCTTCCCATATGGTCTGTTCTAAGAAGCCTGGTCACTGCTCTGGCCTGTGCTCTGGTCTGGGGGTGATCACAAGCTTTCTTTTTCCATCCTGGAAATCTTAACTAGGTCCCTCCTCCTCCTCCTCCCCTGTTGCTACAAGCTCTGGTGTGCTAGTATTCCTCTTTGCCCTCTCAGAGTTCAGTGCAATAGAAGTGTACCCCTGATACTGGGAAAGGGAATCCAGTAATCGCCTTCTGGCCATCACCCCTTTATTGCCTGTGACTGAGAGCTCCAGAGTTGTTGCCAGTTTAGTGCCCCTGGAGTTGATGTTGACTTGGTGAGATGCTCCCACTATATTGCCTGCCTGGGCTGCACTTCACTCTCACCCTGGGGTATGGACCTCTTGCTAACTTTCTAAGTTATCTTGGGATGTAAAATTGTCCCCCCCCCCCCCTTGACCTTTTGTAAGTTCTGTCGCTCCAGAATTCATTTTTAGGTAGTATTTAAAGTTGTTGGGGAATTTCGAAGATCTTAGTTGAGTCCCTGTCTTTTCTCTGCTGTCTTGGTCTGGCTTCCCCTTAAAGGAATCAGTGGGTACAACGACTTCCTTTATCTTCAGTTAATCATTATGATAGTGGATTGTTTTAGAATACTGTTCTACAAAGCACTTCAAGGTCCACCAAAATTGAATGGCACTTCGGGTTCAAATGATGGGGCTCTCTGTTCCAAGAGGCTCTTCACTTCAGCCTGATGAAACTTATCCAAACTCTGTTCAAATTCTACCTCTTGCTCTAATAATACATGTGACCTTGGTCAAGTCTCAGTTTCTTCACTGTAAGATAAGTGGTCTTAATGAGATAAAAGTCCCTTTGTATTAAAACTTAAATCAGTAATGGTAGTCAGATTCATCTGTTAAGAGTTTGTTTTTTTTAATCCCTTCCTCCATATCCCTATTATGATAGCAATTAGTTTCTTCAAAGAAGCTTAACTATATTCATATTCAAAACCTTTCTACTTCAGTGAAACCTGATACAGGGTCATCTTCATAGGATAATAAAACATCTGAATAGGACTTTGCATAGGCATATACAATATAATTTGAACCCAGCAATGGATGCTTCAGCAATCCAATTCACCAAATATTTAAGTGCCTATTATAGGGAAAGCACAATCAGGTACTGGGAAGATAAAGATGAAGACAAAATGGAGTATGACCTTAATTAATGAGCACATATTATGCTGGGGATATAATGGGAGGGAAGGAGTGTATGACAGTTTAGTTATACTAAACTATAACAGAAAACTATCTAGTAGTTTACTTTTTTTGCCACTGGTTGATAATTTGACAATATGCTGCTAGACTATCAGCAAATATTGAGTATTTTTCACCTCAGTCTTATGACAGTGTTATATAATTCAGTTGGTCTTCAGTAAATATATGTTGCATGCCTATCAGTTGGGTAGTGCAGTGAATAGAGAAACAGGTCTTGGTCAGGAGGACAGGAGTTTGAATCCAGCCTCAGACACTAGCTGTGTGACCTTGGGCATGTCACTTAACCCTGATTGCTTCACACCCAGGGGTCATCTCCAGATTCACATCTGGCCACTGGACCCAGATGGCTCTGGAGGAGAAAGTAAGGCTGGTGACTTAGCACAGCCCCCCTCCCCCCTTTACTGAAATCCAATTCACGTGCTTGTCATGGAATCTGATGTCATGGTCTTCTTTGAAAATGAAGAACAAACATTATTATGTTGAATGCCTATCATTTGTTAATTACATTAAAAAGAATGCTCCTGAAGGTAAAATTTCATTATGTAGCTTGAATTTGTTAACAAGAAAAATAAAGTCTTAGTCAGAACTACTGAAATAGAACTTCTCCAAAACAATAGCAGTCTTAAGTTTAATAGCTTTGAAGTAGTTTATAAATAGTGTCAGCCTCTTGGGATTATATTTATACTAAATTCCAAATATTAATGAATCACTAATTACTTAATGAGAATATTTGTGCCATACTCTGTGCTTGCATTTATTTTTTAATCTGACAAGAAGACTGGTTTATATTACTGCTTAGTTCTCTTTTCCATTCCCTTATCAAAAGCAAGAGAAGAGCCCCCAAAGAGTGTGAGAAAAGACCCTATATGACCCAGATAACAAATACAAACATTTTTGACCTGTATTATAACATTTTTGGCCATGTCTTCTCCAGGCATCTTAAAGAGATCAGGATACTGAATGTAAATACTTAGGGTTCTCTTCAGCTCTACCTCATCCATCACCAATCTTTCCCTAGGAAATTCTGTTTGGACTGTGACTCAATCCCCCCCACCCCCTTATATCTTTTCTTCCTCCTTTTTTTTCTGGTTGGAGACTGATTTCTCTTCTTAAAAGTTAGTCTATTTTTGACCTTTTATTTCATCTCTTAAGCAAATAAGATAAAAACTATTAACTACCCACATTGAAAAGATGCCAAATTATTACCAAAGGGTCAAATTATAAAAGAAAGTTTATTATTGAGAGAATCACCTCTCCCAGAGGGGAAGTTCCAGCCTTGTTGGGTTTATAGTACTACTGGGGATACTGGCCCTATCCATGTGAAAAGCCATTTATTTGATATTGTTAATTGTCACAACTATGATATAGGCAAGAAAGGCAATTACAGACAATGGTTCAAATCAGTGTAGATTGCTGTCAGGGTTGTCTAGTAAAACTTCAGGAAAATGTAGAATTTGAATAAAATGCACAGCATTTTTTAATAGGAAAACAGAAAGACATTGTCTATCAAATGCTAATTAAAATTTCATCTCTTTACTTGATATATATATTTCTTGCTCACCCTAGTTACAATTCTGCTTCTAGGTTTCTGGCTTAACTGTTTGGAAGAATAATACACCATTGACAGAAAAGTAGTGAGAATCAAGTTGAGGGGAATTGATGAAGCTGCAACATTCAGATTAGATCATTCATATAGAAACAGCATGATAAAGTAGAAAGGGTACTGATTGTAGTCGGGGACATCTGCAAAATAAGGAATTTGGATTAGATTGCCTCTCTGAAGTCTCTTCTAGCTAAAAATCTATGCTCTTATGTTAATTGATGCTGTGAAAGAGAATGAGGATCACCAAAGGAGAGAATGAAGAGAAAGAACAGAAAGCCATCTGATAAACTTTGGGGAAACTCTACTATTTAAAATTTAGAAAGAAGAGAAATAACCAAAAGAAACAAAAATGAGAGAAGTAGCAAGAGAAAATGAAATTTGAAGCTAAAGGAGGAAGAAGTATCAAATAGGAAAGTTTGATCTTATCAGAAACATTTAGGGCTTTAGAGATGTCCAAAAAAATGTGAGAACTGAGAAAAGTCAATTCCTTATGTTTATGAACTATCCTTGCTGATAATGAGGGAAATATTACTACTGTGTTTTGTCTCAGTAAATGAGAAACTTCCTTATTTTATTCTTGTATTCTGTGTTTTATGCAATATTATTCACTTGACTATTATCTTGAATGCAAAGTAGAGCTATTGCTTATAGGTTTTGTGATCTAGCCAGAAGGGGAACAAAGTAGTAAGATTTTTTTCACTGAGAAAATATCTGGTCCCACCCTGTTGAACAACTCAAGGCAGGAAGAATGAGGACTGACCTGGACAATGGCATTCTGAAAGAACCAAAATTTCTTTAAAAGTACTCGGGTGGAAATTTCCTCTGCTTAAATGAATTCAGGCTCTTTGCTGGGAAAGAGCCCTACATTCTGAGTTTATTATTGTAAAATCACTCTTAAGCTTTTCTCATTTAGATAATTTTAGACTGGGCTAACTTAGACTGAGAAGCAGATAAATCCTGGTCTGATTTGTGGGTCTCTCTTTTGCCCATTTTATACAAAGGTGTGTGTGGGATAAAAATCCACTTAAAAAAATAGAGACTCCTCTGAGCAAAAAAAAAAAAAGTTTATTTTGGCTTTTCTCGAGCAAAGGGCACAACTGCAAGTCTCACAAAGGTACTGAAGATCAAGGAGCTGCCCTGAATTGACAGGTCAAGCAAGATTATATGGCCTAACACAATCCCCTCCTCCTCACTATTGTCTTTCTCTATCAGCTCATTAGTTAGTCTTCAGAGTTATATTCTACTTGTGAAAATCTACCCCAGCAACAAAGAAAAGAATGAAAGGTTTTCATAAAATACTACCTCACTATTCAGATGGTGAGAATAACCTTCAGGATTATAACTATGTTATTGAAGTAAGTTCCTTGCCTTGGAACAGGTCTAGGAACAGTCTACTTATCATCAAACAAGAGGAGTCTTATGAGCTTCTTCAGAACTAAGGCAAGGTTTTTCTCATGGGGGAAAAAGTCTACTATCCTTCTAGTAGTCAGTAAAAGTAGTCTTATCAAAAGTTAGGAGAGTAAGTCACCTGTTTGGAATACAATTTAGAAATAATTTAAGAATAATAGTTTGTTCTTTAATATTTCTTAATCCTGAGAGGATTTCACTAGGAATATTAACCCTGAAATGGTTTTATTGGGAATATTCCACTCAGGTGTATTACTCGGTCAGAACCTCTTTGTTCATATTGAGGCTGGCTGCTCAAGTTGACCTTCCTATTTGCCTTCTGGGTTTATATTCATTTGTATTTTGATCCAGGTCTTTCAGCCTTATTTGTTATAGGTATGAGACTTAAGTTTTGTCTGGAAGTCCCGTGTCAGATCTCATGAGTGCAGAAATGTGTTCTACTTATTTTATTAAAAAATGTTTAGAATGACATGTCAGATATGAAATTTAGTGCTTGACTTAAGGGCATTTGTAAAATTTTGTTATCTCATCAACCTCCTGTTGTCTCTTGGTAATCCCAGATAATTACCAGGTAATCATATTTCAGAATTGAGTAATTTATAGACTGAATAATATGTCCATTGTATATTTTTAGGTTTATGTAGATGTGATTGTGATTCAACAAAATACAAATTCTTTTTTTTTTTTTAAAAAAAGTTCAATTTAGGGTGCTTCAGTTTGTGTGGTAGAGTGGACAGATCATTGGACTTGGAGGATCAAAGACCTAGTCTGATTAATGCCTTGTGACCTTGGAAAGTTAGGCCCCAATTCAAACATTTGTAAAATAAAGTAATAAAAATTAGATATTTTTCAAGACTTTTTCCAGTAAGAGTGAGGCTCTGGAAGTTCAAGGGAGAGAAAGGTACCTTTCCAGTAAGGATATAGGGAAGGGTCAAGGGAAGGTTTGATGAACTATTTCATTCATGGTATCTGAAGAACTTAGCAAAAAATTAATCCATTACTTATCATTTATTAAGTGTACTACATGTACACTTAGTGGAGGTAACATGTACAAGAGTGATGGATCTCTTGGATCAGACCTATTCAGTTCTTGATAAATCAAGGTTTAAAATTGGTTATATCTCTCAAACTGGATATGTTATTTAATTATTTTATGAAACCTGTGACTTCAGTGGAGGGTGAGGAACTTCTTCTACAAATCATATCTGAACACCTCTTGCATTTTATCTTCTTGGGTGTTTGCGGTTCCATGAGGTTTGCCCTATATCAGCAACCAGTTTGTGTTGGAGGTGGGAATTGAACTTAGCTGTTTCTGGTTTCCTAGCCTAGCATTTTATCACCTTCCCGATTCTGCTTTCCTGAAGATTTCGTTAAGTATGTGAAATAATTAAATTCCAAAAACATTTATGGAATATGTATTATGTGTAAGGCATTGCACCAGGCTCTAGGGATATAAAGACAAAAAAATTCCCCTGAGACTACACAATATGGACATAAATAAATACAAAGCATATTGAATATAATACAATAATGATCTTTTGTCATTTAACGTGAGAAAGGAGAGAGGTGAAAGATTGATTTAATGATGCCTGAGAGGTGAGTGAGAGGTAGAGATGAAGCCCTGGGTACATTTCAGAAAAAGGAGGTTCAGAAAGAGAATGGCCATGAGGCCACTATGACTAGAACAGGAACACAATTAATCCCTGGGCCCCTTCTCAAATCAGTTGAAAGACTTTTGATCCTGTGGTATCAGAAAGGAATTCAGACAACTCTCCCAAATAGTCTTAAAAAGTCATGACTAGGGGCGCTAGATGGCGTAGTGGATAAAGCACCGGTCCTGCAGTCAGGAGTACCTGGGTTCAAATCCAGTCTCCGACACTTAATAATTACCTAGCTGTGTGGCCTTGGGCAAGCCACTTAACCCTGTTTGCCTTGCAAAAACCTAAAAACAAAACAAAAAGTTATGACCAGGTGCAGTTTGGGGGGGTGGAGCCAAGATGGCGACAGGAGAAGAGCCTCTCTTAGGTGCTCTCTCTCAAAACTCATAAAATAAAGACTAACTAAATTTTCAAGAGACAGAACCCACAGAGGCATCTAGGGAGGTAATTCTCCAGCTCAAGGTAACCTGGAAAATAGTGGAAAGGCTCTGCTCCACGGAGTTAGAGGGGCAGCCCACCAGAATGAAGGAACTTCAGCCTCCCGGAGGCAGCCCCAGGGTGCCTGGGAGCTGCAGCTCGACAGCAGGGGCAGTTCCTTGACTTACACCCCTGGGGAGCACCGGGCACAATTTGGAAGATCAGCGGGGTGATCTCTGCCAAAGCTAGCTTGTGAAACCCAGCCCTCAGGGCACTCAGCAAACGTGGCTGGGCAGCCCAGATCCAGAAAATGGAAGCAAGCAGAGCCAGTAAGCTGGAGTCCCCAGACAACTGAGCCTTGAGTGCTCAGCTTACCAAAGGGAGGGGAGTGGAGAGAGACTTCCGAGATTTGTCCTCTGTCCCTGGAACAGGACTCTGGGGCTCTAACCACATTCAGATCCTGATCACATTCTAGGCCCCCCCGCAGAACAGCAGCCCCCCCCCCCCCCCCCCCGCACTTCAGCCCCGTGGCAGAGGGGTACACTTATGGTCATTCACAGACCAGGAGGGAAGACAGCTTCACACACAAGGACCCTAAAGGTCCTTTAAACTTTAATAAAAGGACTTCTGAAGTTCTAAACCTTTCTTTTTTGTGTGTCAAAGGCTCCTTTAGTTAAGTATGAAGAATCTTATGGGCCCCTTCTAAGAATGTTTTTATAGTTGCTTTTTGGGTTTTTTTTTTTGGCAGGCCAAATGGGGTTAAATGACTTGGCCAAGGCCACACACAGCTAGGTGTCTGAGGCCGGATTTGAACTCAGGTACTCCTGACTCCAGGGTTGATCCTCTATCCACTGTACCACCTAGCCGCCCCTAGAATGTTTTTAAATGCATATATTAAAGTGTATATAGAATTACAAAGGAAGCCAATTATATTGAAATACATTTATCAAAAAAAAAATTTAGTTTAAGGACTCCCATCTCTGATGAGCCCCTGTTTTAATCCAACTGCTTTATTTTACAGACATGCAGAGGGGAAGTGACTTTCCCAAGGGTACAAAGCTAGTTAAGAGGTAGAACTGGGATTTGAACCTTCGTTTTCTGACCACAATTCCCATGTTCTTTTCATTATAATGTGTTACTGCAACCCCAATACTAGAAATATATTTTGGTTCCTTTTATTAAACATCTCTGAGTCATATAATACAAATTCATTAATAAGGTTATTACTTTTTATTTTGCAGGTTTTAGTAGAATTTTGGATACCACTATCATTCTGAATTAGAGAGGTGTACTTACCTGTACAATTAATGCCACCTACTGGCCAGTGACAGCATCCCACCCTCTCTTTTTAACTGGCTCATGTCCAGCAGTCTGGAACATGCCTTCTATTTATTGTAAGGGTTTCTCCTTCATTTTCGTCCCTCGTACTTTAAATTTGTGATGCATCTACAAAGATTCATATTGTGGGGAGGTAGTAAATGCCTTTGATATTTTCCCAAGCATGTCATTCTTTGGCATTTATACAGAAGTTTATTTGCCAAATGTTTCACATTTATTTGTTAGACGTTATTTCTATGTAAATAGAGATTTGGAAAGCCTCTGAGGGACTTGCCTGGAGGCAACAATGGAACCCCCCCAAAAATAGAATAGTTCACTCTTACTTAATGCTGGCTTTTTGTACTCCTGTCCTTATTCTGTGTATATGTAAGATCAGACCTTCCTTTTGATATCAGTAAGGGGAAACAGTAGTTGGCTTCAGGGGTGATTCTGTGGGTCATGTATCCAGTGCCCATGAGCCTGGAGATGGTGGCTTTTGCAGTGTTTCATAATAGTGTTTTTAAATTTCAAACTATTTTCATGAATTTCCAGGTCTGCCTCTCAGGATAAAAAATCAGATAGTTAGGACCTATGGATATTAGGGTTAGAAGACTTTATTTCAGCTTAGCCTGTTAGTACCTACTTTGTGCAGAGAGAATATTCTGCTGCTCCCAGTAAGATGTGAGGGAAGTGCCAGGGTACCTGCCCTCCTTTTCCTGTCTGAACAATAGAGAAATATTCTATTTTCTTCCATTTTCATATTATCATAGATTTAGAATTGGAAAGGGCATTTAGTCCAACTATTTTTGTTTTACATAGACATAGAAAAATCCCCAACTCTAGAGGTAATATTGTTTATTCATGGGCATGGTAGCTGAGTGGAAGCTTAATTTTAGAATGGACACATTTCATCAGAAGTATCATAAATCTAAAGAAGGAAGAAACCTTATGTTACAAAAAGTGAACCTGAGATCTGGTTAAATTATTGCCCAGGGATCTAGGTGACTTGTCCTAGGTAAAGCTCAAGGTTAGGCTTGTAATCTAGTTCCTCTGACTCTAGAACCAGCATTCTTTCTGTTTTAAGGAAAATGATGATAGAATCTGTAGGATTTACTTTCTTTTTCAATGTATGCAAAAAAACCCCTTATGTTATTAATGTATATTCAGGGAAAATACTGCTGGTATTTTTCTTCTAGAACCTCTTAACATTGAAGACCACAATGTGGACTGAGTTTCCTCTGAAAAAATGCTGCAAAATTACTTGTAATTGACCACAAGCCCTTACTTTCCGAGATTAAAAAAAATGGTACTAATATAAGAAAACTTTTGATTGTTTAGAATAGACATAGAATATGTTGGACCTGTTCAAACTATCGTTTCATGAGATTTTTGAAAAAGTGATTCTTGAGGCAGCTAGGTGGCGTAGTGGATGAAGCACTGGCCTTGGAGTCAGGAGTACCTGGGTTCAAATCCGGTCTCAGACACTTAATAATTACCTAGCTGTGTGGTCTTGGGCAAGCCACTTAACCCCATTTGCCTTGCAAAAACCTAAAAAAAAAAGTGATTCTCAAACATTAGTGCTTTATGTAGTATTTCGAAGTCTAGGCAAATGGAAAATTATAGTCTCTTCCCACTGATTCTGATTTTAAATTTCATAGTTCTGAATTACATTTTCACTTTAATACAAATGAAACTTAGCAAATATTTAGCTTTTACCAGGATGAATTTCTTGATTGGTGTGAAATAAAGTATTTGTTTCCTTAATGTAGTTGGGAAATTCATCACCTTAAATGATATTTTTTCCCTGCTATAGTAAAGATAACAAAAAATCCAGGGACTGGAGCTGGAATACACCTTTTGAAATTGAAAACAAAAACTAAGAAACTATAACCTTTTAAAGCTAGGATTTCCTTATCTTCCAAGAAATAGATCATTTGCCTCTAGTGGTTGAATAAACTGAATCATTGTCTTTCTCATTGAGTAGCACTTTGGAGAGTCAGCCCTAGGTTTTTGTAGTGTTCATAATGGTGTTTTTTTTAGTTTTCAAACTGTTTCCCTGAATTTCCAGTTCTGTCTCTCAGGATAAAAGTCAAATAGTTAGGACCCATGGATATTAGGGTTAGAGGACTTCATTTCAGTAGAGAGTATTCTGAAGATTTGCTATATAAAGTATATTGCAAGTTTGGACAATCTGAACTGATTTTCCTTTGGTATTCTCAAGAAATTGTTCACTAGTTTTTAAACACTTTTCTTGCATTCCATGCAAATTACTTACTTGCCTCTGACAAAATACTTTTTCCTGTTAAGTCCCATTCAAATTCCTTTTACACTGTCCTCACTTTTGCTATCTTTCTCACTAAATTCTTGGTTGAAGAGACCTAATTTCTTTCCTGGCAATTTTATAAATTAAAATTTTAGGTTTATTTTATAGCCACTATTTGTGGCAAATACTAAATTTGGCCACATGTTCCTCCTGGTGTTAAATAGAATGTTAAGAGTACTAAAAGGAGCCTTAGAGATTATTTAGTTCAGTATTCCCAATTTAAAATGAAGAAAAGGGAGTTTAGATGACGTTACTTTTTCAAGGCCATAGAGGAAGTTAGTGAATGATTTAGTACTAAGAAAATAAATCTTCTGCTTCCCAGACTGGAGATACTAATTCATGATGCATTACCACTACCTCACAATTATTTAAAGTAGTTTGTAAAGGATTTTTACAAAGCATCCACATTTGTATATGGAAAGAAGATGGTGGTGGGACATTTTCGCAGCTTCTTTGTACTAAGAGAAAAATGGCCTTGACTGTGAAGAAGGAAAATGCTGTACCCCCCTAAGCAGTGTAGCCACAGAAGAGAATGACTACAGGAGAGCAAAAGCCTGTGACTTTTGAAGTTATGTGGCACTCAAATCTCTGTTAATTCATTTCCAGAAAATGCAGAATGAATGAGTGGGGAAAAAAGAGGCAGTCTCAATAAACATCCATGCCTGTGTTTAGGGAATGCTAGTGGAGCTGAGACAGTGTCTCACAGCAGACACACTACCATGTAAAGAACCCTGTGGCATGGGAATACTAGGCTGGGAGTTTAGAGGGTCTGCCTAAGAGTCTTATATGATTCTAATTCCTACTTGGAGCATTTACGGGCTTTGTGCCCAATGGCACCTTACATGGTTTTCTCCTATTAAGTTAGGGGTAATCCCTGAGATCAAATAAAATGTTTCATCTAAAGCACTCTGCTACTATTATACTATACAGCAATAGTATATTTATACTTCATTAAAAAGATAACTGTGTGACCAACTGACATATATCAGTCAGTGAGGGAATAGGTAGTTGTACATTTATTTACTTTTCATCTCCTGTTTTCAGACAGAATCTGGAACACCGTCTGTCTTGGCTGTGTCCTTTATTGTTTGAGGAGAAGAGACGCAGCCTTTTTTGGAATTATATTGCATTTCTTTTGAAATGATTAACCCAGACTGAAATTGCTGTTATTTTTTATGTATACCTGTAGTAGAATAAAGGTGCTTATGAAGTTAATGAAGATGGTGCTTTTGGTAACTTAGGGTGAGAAAACAGTATTGGTGCAACATATACAACTTGGGATGACTGTAATTCATTTGTTCAAGGTTTGTAAATAATTGAAAGTTTTGTTGACTACCTAAAATGGCAGTGTTTGCATCTAAGACAGATTGTGTTTAAGGTATTTGGTATATAATTTTAGTAGTCAGTTCTAAGTGTTGCTTGATTGAACTTGGTATTATTATAGCTAATGCCTTGATAGTTTCAAATTTGTTATTTTGTACTTAGAATTTGTAAATACATGTTTAAAAAATTACCATATGTGCTTTATATGAAGACAATGTATACTTCCCCCCCACAACTTTTAATATTTTAATAATCTATTTCAGCCTTGCTTTAAATCTCATGTTCCATGCAGTCTGTGGGGATTATTTCCCCCAGTTTTGAAGGAGGTTGTGAAAAATGTTTCAGTATGTTGTTTTTAATAGCAACTTCCTTGGGAGATTTTTCAAACATCAATAGGGATTATTTTGCACCTAAGAAAATTGATGAGTTAAATGAGTTTGTCACTCAGTTTAGTGATTCTCATCCAGAGCATCAACATGCAGAGTGTTTTGTGAAAATCTCATTGATTAATACTTGTGCAATCCCAGCTACTTCTCTTCTCAGAGAAAAATTTACCTTTCCCATGGTTTCATCATCATATGTGTCACTGAGAGACATACAAGATGTGCTTTGTCAGATTTAGAATTGTAAGATGTGGAAGTACTAACCCAGTGAATTAAGTTTACCTGGGATAGGGGTAGGTTGTTGAAAATCAAAGAATCTGCTAGAAGGGACTTCAGTGATGCCAACTGGACCATGGGTGAAGAGTTAAGAAACTTTATCTCACATGTCCTCTGAGAGTACCAGAATTGCATCAACCTTAATGAATGTTTCTTCAGTTTAGAGAACTCACTTCTTCTGCCACATAGTACATCTTTGTTTTATTAAATATATCATAGGGTGTTGGCTGAGGCTTGTATAGATTAAGTAACCTGTCCAGGAACACTCAGCTTATGTCTGAGATAGGAGTTGAACCTAAGTTATTTCTGTTTCACAACAGAGGTAACTGTGGTATAGTGGTGAATGTGCTGACCTCAGAACCAGAAATTTAATCTTTTAGTGGACCCTCTGGGGGCTTATTTGACACCTGCTTTAAGTAGTTTTGTTAAACTCTAAGTGGTGGTATAGAAGGTGTCAACCTACATTCATCTAGGGAGTTTCTTCACCTTGGGAGTTCCTTATACCAGTGAAATCACAGATCTATTTCTATTCAAAAAGAGGTTGGAACATGGCAATAGTGTACACACACACACACACACACACACACATATGTGTGTGTGTGTGTATATATATGTGTATGTGTGTATATATATATATGTGTGTGTGTGTGTATATATATATATATGTATGAACTTATGAACTCCTGGGTGTGATTGTGAGTCTATCCTGAAACTTCAACCAAAGCTTGCAACCCTTGAGTCCTTTCAGACATCAAGGAATAGTTAGCAATCCTTTTCTACCTTCTTCCCTTCTAGCAGATTCTTTGATTTTCAACATCCTACCCCTACCCCAGGTAAACTTAATTCACTGTGATAAAACTGCCGACAAACTGCAGCTATCTGTATCTACTAAGCCAAGGGAAAATAGAGCATTTGTGTCTCTCTGGCCACTTTAATGCCATTCAGTGCACTTCAGTGTTTGAGAAGCAATGAGCAACAAATAGCCTTAGTGAAATAATATACTAGCTTATATATTTAGGTTTTTAATAGTCTCACAATAGCTCAGCTTTTTCAATTGTAAAATAAAGACAGAATGACCCTTACAATGTTATGATCATGGGGCAGCTAGGTGGCCCAATGAATAGAGCACTGGCCCTGGAGTCAGGAGGACTTGAGTTCAAATTCAGCTTAGCCTCAGATACTGCCCCTTGCAAAACCTTACTGAATGACCTTAATTGGTTTTTATATTTTTTTATGTATTTTATGTACCACTATTTGCATGAAAATCTGTGAAAAATAGACTACAACCATTTGTTCTTTTTGTTACAGATAACACAGTTGAGGATCCTGAATTTAAAGATTCCTCTCTTGTTCCGAAAAGTGTCATGGCTGAACCTGACTACATAGAAGATGACAATCCTGAATTAATCAAGCCTCAGAAATTAATCAATCCTGTTAAAATTTCCCGGAATCATCAAGATCTTCACAGAGAACTTCTGATGAATCAAAAAAGGTGAGTTGATCTCCTGACCTATGGGGGGGGGGAGAGAGAGAGAGAGAGAGAGCGAGAGAGAGCGAGAGTGTGTGTGTGTGTGTGTGTGTGTGTGTGTGTGTGTTTGTGTGTGTGTGTGTGGGGGGGGGTGTCACATCTAGGTCCCAAATCACTGTACCTGTGGTTGAAGCTAACACAAACTGTCCCACATCACCTGACTCACCACATTGGATTTAATAATAAACTCTGTGTGCTAAAGTTCAAAGGAACATGAATATACATTTATATACACAATAGGTAAAGTGCTGCCCCTGATGTCAGGAGGACCTAGGTTCAAATTTGGCCTCAGACATTCATTAGCTATGTGACCTCAGGCAATTCACTTAACCTTGATTGCCAGGCATCCAGAATCATCTCCAGTCATCCTGGTTCATATCTGACCTCTGGTCCCAGATGACTCTGGAGGAGAAAGTGAGGCTGGTGATTTATTTAGATCCAATTCCCATGTTTGTCATGGCATCACCTCCCTGGTGTCATTATGGTCTACTTGGAAAATGGACAAACAACATCCACAATATAAAATTTCATCCTTTTGTACTTCTCCCTTTATCTTGTAACACCTCTCTCTGAAATCACACTTGTGATTTGTTTTGTATCCACTGTCACTGAGCAGTTTTTCAATTATTCTAGGATTCTCTTCTCACCTTTGATGGTGAAGAAGATCTTAAAGGTTAGGAGGAAAGGTTTTAATTGGAGCATACTAAAAGGGAGGAGAGACATACAATGCTCATGAAGATGTATAAAATCTCAAATAACTTATTTTAGAGATGTGAGATGCTTCCTCACCCCCCCATAAGTTATGAATTCTTCTTTTATATTTTGTAAGAGGTTAAGAATTAGACATGCCTACCTACTTTCCAAGATTTTGGGACTCTGTTTGCGTAAGAACTATCATTGTTAATTTCTCAGATGCTTTATGTATTGCCTGACTCAGACCAGTTCCCTAGTACTTTGATAAAGAAATAAAATGAGACACTTAGAAGCAGTCAATAATTATTAACAAAAGATGATTTGCATAGGTATTATAGATGATGAGTATTCTACAAGGACAGGCATTGAGGACATGTTGAGTCTATTCAGTTGATTTACTCCCTTGCCTTACTTTAATGAAATACCAGACAAACCTTGTTCATCTCTCTCCCACTCCCTCCACCCCCTTTGTGCTCTGTATTTAGGAGGTAAAGACCTGACATCCACAGCTTGAGTCCCTAAGCCAATAAAGTCTTGAGGAATGGTTAAACATCTTTTAAGTAAAGACTAGAGTAAAAACTAGCTTGCTTGGGGGAACAAGTTAAAGTAATGCTTTTACTATAAGATAAATACTTTTTCTGATTGGTGTATTTTATTTTGTCTAATGCTAATATACTTTTGTGTTTTGAGAGAAGAGACAGACATGAATACTATTTATGAATTGCATAGAGTTGTACACAAATAGATTTCTCTACTCATAAATCATAGAGGGAAATTGCAGATACCTGGCTAGCCCTAAAGAATAGTGATCTAGATTTAACTATAAGGAAGTTTCCAGTCAGGTGACTGAGGGTTCTATCCTTGGCCTTATTCAGTTAAATTTTTGTCTTGGGAAAGTTATCTTCTAGTTACCAAATCTGGGTGAGAGGTATACATAGGTGATACCATATATGGCCAACTCTATTCCAAAAAACATTTCAATAGACTGGAATGGTAGGCTTGAAGTCAGCTCATTGTTGTAATGTAAAACCTTGTACTTAAATTTAAAAAAATTAAAAAAAAACTGTAAAAGTACAGAATGGAGAGACATGAAACTAGAAAGTGTAATTCTCATGCAAAAGACTTCTGAGTACTTTGATGAAGTGCAAGATCAATATGAGTGAACCAGTGTGACAAGGCAGTTAAAACACTAAGGTGACTGTGGACTACATTAAAGAAAGTAATAGTACTGTTTATGTTGCTGTGGTCAAACTACATCTACAGCATTATGTCCAGCCCTGGGTACCATATTTTAGAAAAGACTATTGACAGTTTAGAACAAAACTAGGTTGGGCAGTAGTGAAAGGACTCAGAATTATGCTGCTAGACAGAACTTTTTTGATCTTGCAACTGTCAATAAAATATTATTTCCATGTTCACCTAATCAATAAAAATGAGCACGTGTCCCTAAATTTTGCATATTTTCTTACTTATAAATTACATCTTGTATTCATGTGCCACTATACTAATTGTGTACATTATAAGCCTTCCACAATAATAGAAATTAAGAAAGGATGAGATAAAGATGAATGGTATTTGTTTTTGAGTAGAGAATTTATTGAGTATGGCTATGGCAGTAACATCATCAGCTCTTTATTTTAGGAATGTCACTTTAGCATTTATATAGACTGGATTAGAATGGGGAAAACTTTCTGTAGGGAGACCATTTAAGAGAGAAGAGGGTAAATGTGTGAGAGAGGTAGAAGTAGGATGAATAAGATCTGGCAGCTATTGGATATGTGGATGTGAAGATGAGGATGAGGGGGAAAAATGAGTTAAAAGTGACCTGGGAAACTAGAAGATGGTTGATAACCCTGAGTAATTGAGATCCTTATTATAATCCTTCCATGTCTTTCATACTTTGAGAATCACTCACTCCATCTCACCCAAAATGAGAAGAGGAAAGGTGGGTGGGGCTCTTATTCACTAGCCCCTGTCCCAGAGTATGTCCTCCCAAGTGGGGCCACTGCAGCCATGGGGTGATGGGTGGAGGGTGCGGATTCTTCCAATGCTCTCTGTGCAATAATCTTTTAGGATGCAACTTCCTTAAGGGGCTGATTTCAGGTTCTGAAGACCCCAGGGAAGTTGACACAAGCAAAGAGGAGGGCTAAGTGCTGGATTTTAGAGATTCCACTATTTGTTTTGATTAGTTATACTGAGGGCAAGATATGACATTTCCCCACTCTCTTTGGTTAATCTCATATGCATTGGGGCTAGGCCATGACTCCCAAGGTTCCTTTAATTATGTGGTATTGTATTTAATAGCACAAACCAAATGCATCAGGGCTTTCCTGGTTAATCTGCATCAAGGTTCCATTCCATTCTTTTCTTGAGAATGACATTTCTTGGGATCAGGCTAGAGTCCCCCAGGGAATCCTGAGCCATACCCTGGAGACCACTGCCAGAGAGGAATCAGAGGATGCTTAACCTAAAAGAGAAAACCTGAAGGTTTGCAGGTAGGGGTAGGGGTGGGAGAGGGCTGGTGGACACTGAAGATTAGGACATGGTATTTCCGTCTTAAATATTTGAAGGGTCTTTATGTAGAAGGATGAGAATTATTTTTCTTGATCTAGATTTCTGCAAATCTAGAATGAAAGATTGAGATTGTGAATCAGTATATCAAAAAGTCCTGACAATTAGAATCCAAAAATGTAAGCTTCTGCCTTCTAAGAGAAGGAGTTTACCAATTCAGATAAAGACTGAATGATTATTTTTTCAGGGAGGTTATGGAAGGAATTAATGATTTGATTAGAAATTGGACTAGGTAACCTTTTAAGTCCCTCACAATTGCAAAATTCTGTGATTTTTAATCAAATCAAAATTTTGTTTTAAATTCTGTTACAATTGACTCCATGATATTCAATAAGGGAAATATTGATTTGAAGTGGTAGTAACCTTCTCTTGCCATATAAACTTTTTCCAACTGAAGAAGATTTGAATGCCATTAAATTCCTCTCCTGTGGCCAAGAATATGATGCTGATTTATTATTCTACCTGAGATTTACATGGTGGGAGGTCCATTGCTCATACAAAAGTTGATTTAAGTTTTCTGGCATCCCAGAAATCCCTTTGTTAAAGCAATTAACCAGCACTAACCTTAACCTTTAAATGCATGATGGGGTTTTTAATGGCACAAATCACATGTTGCAGGACATTCCTAGGAAATCTGCATCAGAGTTCCATCTGGGTGATTCTGTTCTTGGAATTACATACCTTTTGAATGCAAATATTCCATTTCCTTCTGACTTAGTTGCAGAAGTTTTAGAAGAAATGATAGTTCAAATATATATATATAATATATATATATGTACATATATATATATATATATGTGCAGTATTTTAAGGTTTGAAAGCCTTTATATTCATTTTCTCATTAAACCTGTGGGGTAGTAGCTTATAAGTATTATTATTGCCATTTTATAGGTAAGGGACCTGAAAATCTGGGCGGTGCTGAGTGAAATGTTTAGGATCACCCATCTAGCAGTTGTTTGAGGTGGGATTTGAAAATTTGGAATTTAGCTATTAGAATTACTTGGTTTTAAAGCTGTAAGAAATGTCAGTTTCTAAAAAAAAACCTGAAAGGATTGTGGAGGCAGTCTTACTAATCTCTTTTGCTAATAGTCCTGACTCAAACTGAAAAGAAAAAAAAAAGCATCCTCAGTTAAGGTGCCATAAATCAAGGCAAAAACAAAATAATAATGATGATGATGATGATATGATGTTTACTCTGTGCCAGGAACTCTGCTAAGCACTTTATAGTGATCTCATTTGATCTTGTAATAACCCTTCAATGTGGGTGTTGTAATTATTGTCATTTTGTGGATAAGGAAACTGCTGCTACAGGTGAAGTAACTAGTGGAGAGTCACACAGTGCACTCGCCACCATGCCCCCGATATCTCTGAAAAAACCAAACATGAATGGACAGTCAGTCAGTGTGATCACCTCTTGTCCAGATGTACTCAGAACCAGAAGACTTTCAGGTAGGAATGTGCATAGAAAATGACTTTTCTGGTGCAGAAACCTTTTGTACAATTAGCATAATCGCTGAAACTTGCTCTATCATCTGCCTCTTCTTCTCACCTTTACTTTTATTTCTTATTTGCCTATCACTCACTAGCCTGACCCCCACTTCTGAAAACTGTTGAAAAGATGAAAGTATTTTTCCATTCTTTAGATAGAATCATCTGACAGTTCATAGTAGATTTTTTTTTTTTTGGCTTAGCTCTGGATGATGCCAATTTGACTGAAAGTCATAGAATTAATAGATTTTAATGCTGGATAAGACCATAGTGATAAGATAATTAAGTCTGACCTTATTTTATAGATAAGAAAACTTGACTGAGAGAGAGGAAGTGATGTTGCTAGTAATTTGTTTCAAAATCTTGACCTTTTCGACCAATACGTTCATAGTCCTTGCTTTTATTATTTTGTGGAAAGTTTTCAGGTTCTTATTTGAGTAAAAAGGGAATTTCTTGACCCCCTCTTCAAAACGTAAATACTTTTTAGAAACTATATTCCTTAAGGTAGTTATTAATAAACTCAGATATCATACTGGTAGTAAGCAGCATTAATTTTATGTGTATTACTAAGCTCAGGGAATTCATATTTGATATGCAGGTATACTAGTTTGCTGTATCTTGGCTCCCAGGCAAGTTTTGGATCAGTTATTTGAATTTTTAATCTGGTTACAGTTTAATGTGGGTCAAGAGACTTTGTCCTTCATCAAGTTCCTAATGGGCAATCTGGCAGACAGAATGTTTTCAGTGGAATAGGATATAGGTTTCGTGTGCGCATGCACAGTAATTTTAGCCGGGGGAAGAAAGCTAGCAAGAATTTTTTTAATTTAGTTCATGTAGAGTACTCATCCACTTGTTTAATTAATACCTTCTGGAGACATTTTTTTCCTATAGGTGAACTGAATGGCATGTCTAAAAGTGAAATAACATATATTTAGCCATATTTTTTTTTAACATATAACAGTTAACAAATTCTTGTTGTTTTTAAGTGTGTATATTATGACTGACTCTGAATGACATAGCTATTCTCTGCAATACAGTGATCCAAGACAACTTAGAAGGACTTAGGACAAAAAAAGTTATGCATTGTCAGAGAAGGAACTGATAAGAGTCTGAATTACATACAGATGGAAGCATGCTTTTTTTAAACTTTTTTAAATTTTTTCTTTAGTAACATGACTTACGTGACAAATGACTACATATATGTGACCTAATTTAAATTGCTTACCTTCTCCATTGAGGGGGTGAGGAGGGAAGTTGATAATTTGGAATTCAAAAATTTAAAAACAATTGCTATAATTTATCCAAGGGTTTATAGAAGGGTTTAATAGATGGGGCAAAAGGAAAACATCTGTCCTAATATATTTCATGTAATACTGTTTTATTTTTTCTGAAAACAAAAATCATGAAACAAACTAGATTTCTAACATTTAGGATATGACTAAACAAATTAAAATAAATAACTATTGGACAATGAAAAATAATTAAAATAAAAAATTGGAAGAAATGTGGGAAGATGCACAAAAGTGGTTTAGTATAAAAACAGAACCAAAAGAAATCGGTATTGATTATAGTGATGTAGTGAGATAACAATCACAGCAATAAATGACTCATAAACACAAAAAGGATAGGGGAACAAAGATAGGGTTAGCATAGGTTAAAGCCAATATATGTGTATTTGGTGCTAGAGTTACCAGAACATAAGCAAAAGTTTATAGACAAAAAATACAAACATCTTTTTGTTTCTTTTTCATGCTCATTTTCCCTTGCTTATGCTCTTATTCATATATTTGAATACCTGTACTTGTCAGTGAAAGTAAAAGAAAATTTACATTATTTATGTTACATAATTTATGTTATTAATAAAATTTACCTCAATTTATTTTAAAGTTTGCAACTGCCAAAGTTTTTAATATATGTTTGATGGTGACCTTTTAAAGAAGATTCCTTGCCTGTGGCCTTTGTGCTCTGTCCTCTATTTCATCTTATTATCTTCTTTCTGCCCTGAATTATTAAAGAACCATGGGAGAGTTGACTTCAGGAATAAGGCTTGAGAATATATAATTTTCTGAAATGAATATGCTGCTACCACAATATCCAGCATCTGGAATCACACTGAATTTTTATTTTTTCTTTTGCTATTCAGTTCTTTTTGAAGTAATTGGCATAGCTGTTTGTTTTCCTCTGTTTGATTTGAGTGGGTTGGTATCTTTCATACTTGGATAATAGCACTACTGATGATTGCTTTTTACCCATGCTTTAAGAAAACATTTGTTTATATCTTCCCCCCCCCTTTTACTTTAATTTTCAAAAGCATCCTGTCCTTTTCTCCACCCAGCAATCCATATCCTTGTTAGAGGAATGTAGGAAGAAGAATTTTTTCTTCATTTTGCTAGGGCCATAGCTATAAACTCACAGGCTGTCTTTGATTTAGAGAATTAAAATGCAGAGCTTTAGACTTTTGCTGTGCATGTATAGAAAATTATGAGCATTTTGTTAATAAATATTTGATATTTAGGTGCTGTTATATAAAAGCTTTAAACAGAAATTGAATACTACATATTTAAACTATTCATATATTGAAGAGAATGTCAATTTCATTGACCCCCCCCCCCCGGCTTTTTAATTCATTTTGCATAATCTAAAAAATTTGATAATTGTAGAAGTATCTAAGACCCATAGAATAGGAAAATGAAGCCTAAATTTTAAATTATGCAGTTAAATTCCTTAATCTTAAAAATTTGAATATAACTAATCATATTACTATATTATTAATTATAAACCAGTCATTAAGTTGGAGTACTTATTAGAATAATTTGACAGTCATTTCATAAATTTTTAAATGAATAATATTGCTATACCTTGATTTATTGACATTTTGATCCATATAACATAGACAGTCTACATTGAAATAACTGAACCATAAAAATCAAATATACAAAACTATGATTCCTTTATTTTTTCTCTTTTTTAAATGATCAAGCTGCTGTGGACATATGATTGCAATGTATTTCAGTTATCTAGAATAAATGTTTTGTTTGTTGCCTATACCAGAATCATTATTTTTGTTACTTGATTTTCAATAAACTGACCTTCATCCTTGGAATTTTATGTTAGTTTACAAATTGATGATGCTCTCTATATTAGGAATTCTTAGAAGTACTCCATGTGGCTTTTTCATGATTTCCGATACCCTCTTTTACTCATTTTAAGTGTCCCTTTATCTCTAAAAATTATTTTGTACAACTTTGTTGCAGTGTGTCATGTTGATGACAAGGACTATTTCATTTTTGTCTTTCTGTCCCCAGGGTCTAAGATATTTAATAATGCTTTATTGACTTGAATTGAATTGAAGACTAGGAAGGAGTGTAAGAAACAAGCTTGAGTCTCTCATTAAATTAGTCTCCCATTGCATATGGGAATAGAATGAGCTAGCTGCTAAGAAGGAGCAAGCTACACTGTATTCTTTGATAGTGGATTTCTGTTTTAATGATTATCCACATTCCTTTCCTACCTGGATTTTTATGGATTTTCTTGTGGATCTGTATATTTTAAAAGTCATGGGTGGCTAGGTGGCGCAGTGGGTGGCTAGGTGGCTCAGTGGGTGGCTAGGTGGCGCAGTGGGTGGCTAGGTGGCGCAGTGGGTGGCTAGGTGGCGCAGTGGGTGGCTAGGTGGCGCAGTGGGTGGCTAGGTGGCGCAGTGGGTGGCTAGGTGGCGCAGTGGGTGGCTAGGTGGCGCAGTGGGTGGCTAGGTGGCGCAGTGGATCGAGCACCAGCCCTATAGTCAGGAGTACTTGAGTTCAAATCTGGCTTCAGACACTTAATAATTACCTAGCTGTGTGGCCTTGGGCAAGCCACTTAACCCCCATTTGCTTTGCAAAAACCTTAAAAAAAAGTCATGTCATTTAATATCTCTAAGACTTTGTAAGAATGGTGGAAAAAATAGAGGATTCAGTATCAACAGTTTATGGATTTAAATCTTAGTTCTGTCACACTCACTAGATGAGTTACTTTGTCAAAATTCTTCACCCCTCGAGAGGGTCTTGGTTCCTGATCTATAAAATGAAGTTTTATTATCACTGAAGCTATTTTCAGCTCTAAATCCATTTTCCAATGAAACAGAACATAAGAATTGGAAGATCTAGACTTAACTCCTTGATCTGGCATTGCTTGGGTGTGTGACTTTGAGCAAGTTATTTAATTTCACTGATCTTTTGTTTATTCATAAAGTAAAATGAAAGGGAGTGGGTATTACCAGGTATATTACCAGGTTCTCTGAATGTTTTCTGTGGCAGGATTGGGAAGATAATGGGTCACTTCTCAGAATGTTTGTAAATGCATAAAATAAAAAAATGCATAGGATTGCAAAGGAAATCATTCATATAAATAATCTCTAAATTTCTTTCTGGTTCTTAGTTGCTTTTGTGCAGTCATTGGGAGAGGTGCTGACCCTTCCTAGGATGCCACCTTGTGAATCAATTTTGCTGAGCTATAGTAAGGTATTGTTAGTTGGCTAGTGAGTACCATAGGATTTTAGAGTTGGAAAGATTGCAAAAGATTAGATAATCTTTGACAGAGGTTCTTAGCAGATGTCCATACACCATCAAGAAGGTTCATGAGTAGATTTCAAGTAGTATTTGAACTTGGTTGGGGGGAAAGTTATATTTGTATTTCAATATGATTAGTTTCCTTTTGTAATTCTCTATATTTCTGAATATTTAAACATTTCTGAGAAGGGGTGCCTAGGCTTCATCAGACTGCTGAGGGGTCCATTGCACAAAAAAAACCATTCAAAACCCTCATCTAAATCAAATTCTATCTTTATTTTATAAATGAGTATACTGAAACTTTGTGGAAAGAAGGTCAAGGTCTACAAAGAGTGATTACAGAGATAGTACTTGAACCCAGATCTTCCACTTTATCACCCATCAATTGGAATGTAATTCCAGGCTTTCTGACCACAGGAGTCCCTGGGCACTGCTGTGGATGACTTTGGTTAACTATGGGTTTCTTAAAAAAAAAGTATTCTTGTTAAACTAGAAATGTGTTTGCTTTTGAAGGGGTCTTGCTCCTCAGAATAAACCAGAGCTACAGAAGGTGATGGAGAAGAGAAAACGAGACCAAGTGATAAAGCAACAGAAGGAAGAGGAAGCCCAAAAAAAGAAATCTGATTTGGAGATAGAACTACTGAAAAGGCAGCAAAAATTGGAGCAGGTGAGTGAGCACTGGTGGGATGCTAATATTTTCTCCTTGGTGAGATACAAGAAAGTTGGGACCTTGCTGACAAACATAGAGGAACTCTGGAATAGAAGAAATAAGTTTAGTTAAGGAAATGGGTGGAGTAAAGCTTGGAAAGTAAAGGAAGGGCATATGATTTAGGGTCAGGAATATGAGTCAGAGATCAGTGGAGGGTGGGGAATATTAAAAGTATTCTTGAAAGGCACCAGAAGCAAGAGGGTAGCCATGTGTGGGCATGATAGGATTCTTTTGAAAATTGCTTCTGAATTGGCAAATAGGGGAAATACGGTTCACAGGTAAAGGCTTAAGTCTTCTCAGATTGGACCCTAGACACTTGCATAAAGAAGCAGCATGGCATAATAGTGGATGAAATTATCTAGCCTGGGAGTCTGGATGACCCAGATTTAAATACTGTTTATTGAATTCATTCTGAGTGATCTTGGGGAAGACAACCTCTCAAGATCCCAGGCAGTTTTTTAATTACCCTTCTTTGTTGGTGGTAGTATTTGCATGTTTGGAATTTTCTCAGCATTAAAAAATTACAAGCTCCAAATAAAAATATTACCGATGACAAAAAAAAAAAAACCTACAAGTGCTCTGGACAAAATAACAAATAGCTGCCATCCTTTCTTGCTTTACCACAAATTTATATTATGCAAATTTGACCCTACATAAAGACATCTACAGTCTTTAAAAAAACACCAGTGTTAACTTTATAGTATTGTGCCCTCTCTCCACTCTTGTCCCAAGCCTGGTGTTCTGTTTCCTCCCACCCTTACACAAAAAAAGGAAAAAATCTAATAACAATAAAAAACAAACTAAAAATCCCTCCAAGAAAGGTTGTTGCTGCCCCGGATGGAGGATTGGCTTGAGACCTCCAAAACTGAGCAAAGAGACCTGCCCCAGCCACCCTCTTGTTTGGCTTCCATTTGTTTGATATAAAGTTTCTGACCCAGCCCCTGCATCTTGCCCCTTTCCTGTCTGTCTGACCCCCCCCCCCCAAAGGTTTTCCTTTTGGTTCAGGTCATATACCCAAGTCATGGGCCCTGACCCCTATGTGTTCCTCCTCTTTCTCTCACTTCTCTGTTCCTAGGTTTCCTTGAA
The DNA here is from genome assembly GCF_037893015.1 of Macrotis lagotis. Classification (NCBI taxonomy): domain Eukaryota; kingdom Metazoa; phylum Chordata; class Mammalia; order Peramelemorphia; family Peramelidae; genus Macrotis; species Macrotis lagotis. The sequence continues at coordinate 171,469,439 of NC_133664.1, forward strand.
CTGTGTGCCTGTCCTCTTCCTCCAAGGGCACTTGTCCCCTTGTCCCATATCCTTCCCTTCTCCAAATCCTGCCACATAACATACAAATCACTGTATGAATGCTGTTTACGTAAAATTAACTATTACACTTTTTATTTGCTAAACATTTTCTCTCCTAATTACATTAGAAAAGAGAGAACAATTATTTTTACAAATGAAGACACCTCAAACTCAGAGAGAGAAAATGGTTTGACTAGGGAATAAGATCATTAAGTGGTAGCGTTGGGGATGAATGCTAGGTCTTCTATCCTCCAAGACAGGTTTAGGGCTTTTTCCAGTACATATCTCTGCCTGGTGTGTTTTTGTTCTGGAAGGGTCAGTGAATGAGGAAAGCTTTTTTTTTTTATATAAACAGAAAACTGGGATTTTAAATAATTTGTTCATGTATAATTCTTAACTAATTGTTTTTATTATTTTAAAAAGCTAACTGTGAGAGAGAAGTTTGTATTTATCTAAATGCATATGTACATAGTAGTATTACTTGGTCAGTAGTATTACTTGATCTCTAAAATGAGATCATTGCTTTTTCTTTTCATCATGGTAATATAGAGCACAGTAGAAGAAAAGTTGGAGATTGATGGATGTGGGTAGTGATGTTAGGGAGGAATGAGTGTTCTGAGAAATTTGTTGTTTTAAATATATTCTTTTTCCATTTGTAACTCTCATTTAAGCTTGAGCTTGAGAAGCAGAAGATTCAAGAAGAACAAGAAAATGCCCCAGAATTTGTGAAGGTGAAAGGAAACCTGAGAAGAACAGGACAAGAAATGGCAGAAGTTCAGGAATCTTAGGCATACACTGGACAAAAATTTGCTGGATTCTAGCCCCTTGCTGCAGAGTGGACGTTCTGTAGGATCATCTCCAAATGCTGCTTCTTTTTGAGCCAATAGTAGCGTGGAGAGTCATCTGTTTTTTTGAGAAAATGCCAGCCAGCAGAAGTTTTAATTTTTTAAAAGGGGTTATTTTGTTTATCATTTTTCCTTGAATCTGGGTGGGGGGCAAATTGACTATGATAGCTGCAGTTCAGATTCGCCAAATGAAATATGTTGACCAGCATATAAGCAGCTTATTGTTGGTATAACAGACTTGTCTTCAGAGACTCAAAAGAAAGGATGAGGACACTGGAATATCTTAAGTGTTGCACTACTTGGTTTCTTCCAGCCTAACTGTAGTGGGGACATAGTATTTTTATTTTTTCTTCTTTTAAAAATATTATTTTTCTAACCTCTTGGTTATCTTTTAAATAATTTAGCTTACACAACAATGTGCTTAATCTGTTACTTTTTTTTTTTAACTGTGATTCTGTTTTGAAAAGCCTGAAAATCTTAGCATGGGTTAAATCCACCTGTGTGGAAAAATGTTCATTTTTATCGAATGGTCAACATAGGTTGTGTTTTGATTTTGACCTGAAATTACAGAATTAGGAAGTGGTGAGAAAATTTTAAAATCTGAACTCTGAAACCATAATAAATACATAGATTGTGTAGGATTTTTACCAGTCATTTCTGTTCTTGAGAAGCAATATATAATTCAGTTAACATTCCAATCTGAAGATGGATATTTGACAAATTCTCTGTTCATTTAATAGTATAGTTGTCCCTCTCAGTATTTTTTTTTCTTATTCTTTTCAACTCATTTGTTTAGACAAAATGTTGGGAATCTGTGGACCCAAGTTCAGTGTTATAAGTACAGGTCAAGATGGTCTGCTCTTAGCCACATGGGGAGAGTGCTAAGTGGGAGCTTTGTAGCAAGATATTTTAGCTTAATATGTAATACAAGTGTGACCTGGTCTCAAGGAGACTTGCATTAGAACATTTTCTTGCATTTGTCCATTTTGAATATTAGAATTGAAGCTTTGAAAATTTTTGATTAATGATCACACTTGCCTTTACTAAGGTTTTTTCCTGTGAAGGGAGCATATTACCACTGTCTCAGTGATAATGACTACTAATCCCTCTCTCAGGAAAAACCAACATTATGGGAGAGACTGCTGAGATTCTTTTTGCTAACCACAGCACTGTTGAGAACCAAATTCTCAATTATAAGTAACAGCCAAATGCTAATGCAAATATATGTTCTCTCTTTGGCTTATTGCAAGATTGCCTCCCAGTTTGGATGAAATTGGGAATATGAAATTAGGAAAAGTGTAGCTTCAGGATTGTTCTCTGTCTAGGATATAAAGCCAGTGACTTCTTTGGGCAAAACATTACTTTTTCTTGAATTCATATAAAGTTCAACCTTGAAGCTATCTGAAGACCTTGAAAACTATAATGGAAATTAACATCATTGAGGGACATTTCATAGGCTCAGATTTTGAGTCTTCAAGTGAGCAGCATAGCACAAATACATAAAGTTAGAGAACATTTATATTTGGAATAGACCATCCACTTTATCAGTGAGGATTATTGCTACAGAATACAGATGTGATTATCAGGCAGAAACATTATTTTATCCTATTAGTTTTGTCTGTAAAATGAAGTTGTGATGGCTGAGATATTCTTTTTATTTCTCCATTTCTTTTGAGAAGAGTAAGTATGATGGATCATCTCGAGTACATTTCCAATCTCATATTGACTAAGATTTCTTCCTTTTGTATGTGGGGTTAATGGAGTGATTTATAATACCAGGATTTAGCATAAATCTATATCTTTTTTATTCAGCAGGATCTTAGATCTTTAGATCCCTGGGTTTGTGGTAAATCTCCTATTTGACAGATACCTTGAGCTTTCAAATTAAAGAGACACCTTACCTGCTCAGCACAGTCCTTTAAAAGGATCATACTATCCCTGATTGTCTTTAGTCCGCTTAAAGCTATTTCTTCTCTTGTAGTGGGGAGGAATAACAGAAAGGATAATAGTGAATTGTCATTTTCCTCCCAAACTCACTAGCAGGTGTGCTGAGTGGTTTTCAGCCTAATAGACAAAAATGCCTTGTAAATAGAGTGTGAAAGTAAAGCTTGGTGTTACAAAACAAGTAGAATGTATAGTTAGAGTTCATCTTAGGATTCTATTAGGCCCAGCCTATAAGTCTGAGTTAAAATAACATGGCAAACAAAAAAATCTCCTTTAAAATCAAAAAATCTATACAACTTGGTTAGAAGTTTTAGAAGTTTTCTGAGCAGTTCTGTTTATTGAGCCACTTTCTAATTTTGCAATGGTCCAAAATTTTATTTTAATTGTTTTTCTGTCTTCTTAAAATATTTGAAAATTTTGTTGTCTCCCACTTTGATAGCATGGTAACAAATTTGTGTTGCTTTTTAAGCTACACACAATGACTTTATTCTTCTATTCTGAAAAACTTTGACTTATTTGAGTGTATATAATATATATAAAGGGAGCCTTAATGGGTTTGTTTTCATAATTTCATAATTTAATATTTTTTGTATTTGCTCTTGTATAATTGTTTTTAACTGAAAGTATTACAGAAATGAGGGTGGAATACTTAGAACCAAAGTTATGCTTAATAAAAATCTACTACATGCTTGAACTATACAGCTGTGTCTGTCATGCAGAAAAGAATGGCTTGAACTTAAAAGACAATTCTGTTCAGATTGTGAATTGTTTGTTTTATAATGCATTCTTCAGGCATCTGGGTGTCACAGTGGATAGAGCACAATGCTTATTATCTGTGAGACCTTGGACAAATCACTGCACTTTGCCTCAAATTTCCTCATCTGTAAAATGAACTGGAAAAGGAATGGCAAACTACTCTGGGATCTTTACCAAGAAAACCTTAAATGGGGTTCATGAAGTCAAACACAACTGAAAATGACTGGACAAGAGCAACAAAAAACTTCATTTTTGCTTCTTCTACCTCCAATCTGTTACCCTTTTCCTACCCCAAAAGTTAGACTGAACTGGTTCCATTTTTTCAGGTCCTCTCTAAGTGAGACTGAGCTTGACTGAGTCATATTAAGATGTTAAAAAGTATTAATGTTTTAGTAGATTGCCCTTCTCACTTCATACATTTATTTATCAGTAGTAGCCTTCAGTGCTTTCACCCGGGGCGGTGAGAATTTCAGTTATATGGGCAGGACAGTACAAGTGCTATTGAGGGATTGGGGGGCGGTGTAGGAGGCAGGAGACATCTCCCAGTGTCTCTGAGGTCATCATGAAGACGTTTACCTTTTCTGCCTTACCTTTAGGGCTTGTTTGTTACCACAGGATTATTTTGAAGTTCAAGGAAAATATACATGTGATTTGTAGCATATAGCTCATTTCACGTATCTAAAAGGATGTGACTACAAGTAAGAGACTGATTAAATCTTTTTATTTATCTAATATTCTAATTTTGTATGTTTTTTTATACATTAATAAAAGATTCTTGTTTAAGAGTAAACAAAATACCCTCTCCCCCCAAAAAATATACTCACTTAAGTGATAAAGGGAAGAGAAAAAAATTAAAATTAAAAAAATAATAGTAATAATTGTAGGTATGGCCAGGTGGCACAGTGGATGGAGCACCAGCCTGGAGCCAGGAGCACCTGAGCACATATCTGGCCCCGTACACCCAACAATCACCCAGCTGTGTGGCATGCAAGCCACCCCAAACCCATTGCCATGCATAAACCAAAAAAAGAGAAAAAAAAGACCTAAAATAAAATAGTAATAATAGTAGGGGTGGCTGGGTGGCGGACAGAGCACTGGCCCTTGAGCCAGGAGCACCCGGGTCCAAATCCATCCTCAGGCACCCAACAATCACCCTGCTATGCAGCCCCAGGCAGGCTACCCAGCCCCATTTTCCCTGCACGCCCCCCAAAATAAGAATAATAGAAAGTGTGCTTCAGTCTGTGTTCCAACACCACCAACTCTGTCGTGGGTGGATCACATTCTTTATGATAAGTCCATCACAAAAGTTACTTCTATATTTTTCCACTTGCCATTGCTGATCCCAACTCCCTCCTTTCGTATTTTTCCACTACCATGGACTATATTTTCTCTCTCCTTTCACTGACTCTGCTGTAGCATAGCTAAGTGGAGCAGCAGACAGATCCCTGATCCTCCATACCACCCCTTAGGCCCAGCATCCACCTGGCCCTATGGTCCCGGACAGGCCATCCAATCCCAGCCCCTTGTAAGAAATAAAAAAGAAAATGTGTTATATCTGGCTACTCTCCCCCCATGGTCTATCCTCTCCTCCATCACTCACGTTCCCCCCTTTCCCTGTCCCCCTTCTCTCCTTATTCCAGATGTCTATACCCCATTGAGTGTGTGTGTGTGTGTATATATATATATGTGTGTGTGTATATATATATATATATATATATATATATATATATATATATGCTGTTTCCTCTCCTAGCCACCTCTGATGAGAGCAAAGATTCCCTCATTCCTCCTTGCCTCCCCCCTTCCATATCATTGCAATAGCTCATTGTAATAAAGAAAAATCTTATTATATGAAATATCTTAGCCTATTCCCCCCTTTCCTTTTTCTTTCTCGCATTACATTTCCCTTTTATCTATTGACCCCATTTTTACACCATATTTTATCTTTAAATTCAGCTTTCTCCTGTGCTTCAACTATAAAAGCTCCCTCTACCTGCTCTATTAACTGAGAAGGTTCATGTGAGTATTATCAGTGTCATTTTTCTATGCAGGAATACATGCAGTTCCTCATCAAGTCCCTCATATTTTCCCCCTCTCCTCCAATCTCTATGCTTCACCTGAGTCCTGTATTTGAAGATCAAACCTTCTGTTCAGCTCTGGCCATTCCAACAGGAACATTTGAAATTCCCCTGGTTCATTGAAAGTCCATCTCTTTCCCTGGAAGAGGACATTCAGTTTTGCTGGGTAGTTATATTCCAAGCCCTATGAGCTTCCAATGTAGTTGCTGCTAAGTCCTGTGTGATCCTGACTGCAGCACCATGATATTTGAACTATGTCCTTCTGGCTGCTTGTCATATTTTCTCTTTGACTTGGGAGTTCTGGAACTTAGCTATAATATTCCTAGGGGTTGGTTTTTTGGGATCTCTTTCTCGGGGGGATCTGTGGATTCTCTCCATTTCTATTTTGCCCTCTGCTTCTAGGATATCAGGACAGTGTTCCTGTAGTAATTCTTTGAAAATGAGGTCAGGGCTCTTTTCCTGATCATGACTTTCAGGTATTCCAGTAATTTTTAAATTATCTTTCCTAAATCTGTTTTCCATATCAGTTGTTTTTTCAATGAGATGTTAAACATTTTCTTCTACTTTTTCATTCTTTTGGTTTTGAAGTGTTGATTCCTGATTTCTAGTAAATTCATCAACCTCCCTGAGTTCTATTCTTTGTCTGAAGGATTTGTTTTCCTCAGAGACTTTCTTATCTCTTTTTCCATCTGGCCAATTTTGCTTTTTAAAGCATTCTTTTCCTCAATAACTTTTTGAACTGTTTTATCCATTTGACTTAAGCTTGTTTTTAGCATGATATTTTTTTGGATTTCCTTGACTAAGCTGCTGACTTCATTTTCATGTTTTTCCTGCATCTCTCTCCTTTCTTTTCCCAGTTTTTCTTCTAACTCCCTCACTTGATTTTTAAAGTCTTTTAAAGTCTTTTTTTTTTTGAGCTGTGTGAGCCCAATTTCTGTTTTTCTTGGAGTCTTTAGATGCAGGAGCTTGTGCTTCCTCATCTTCAGACTGAGTATTTTGATCCTTTTTGGGCTCATTTGCAAAATATTTCTCAATGCTGTTCCTGTTTTTTTCTCTGCTTGCTCATTTTTTCCAGGCTTAGCCTGTTTTGGGGGTGCTTCCTGAGCTTTTGGGACACTCCCATAAGGGTCTCAGTGTGTGAGGCTCTGTCCTCCCTCCTGGTCTGTGAATGACCATGTGTGCTCCCTTCTGCCACGGGGCTGAGGTGGGGGGAGCCCTGCTGTTCTGTGGGGGGGCCTAGACTGCTATCATGTTCTGAATGTGGTCAGAGCCCCAGAGTCCTGTTCCAGAGGCAGAGGACAGAGCTCTGCAGTCTCTCTCTCTTCACTCCCCTCCCTAGGTTCAATGGGCTCATGCCCTGGGGGCTCCTGCTTTCCAGGCTCCGAGCTGCGGAAAGACCACGCTGCTGGGTGTGTGCCCTGAGGGCTGGGCTCCACGGGCTCTCTCTGGCAGAGGTCCCCCACTGTTCCCCCACTTTGTGCCTGCTGCTCCCCAGGGTGTAGCTCCAGAGACTCCCCCACTGCTGCGAGCTGGGGCTCCCAGCACCCGGGGGCTGCCTCCGGGAGGCTGAAGTTCTTTCACTCTCACGGGCAGCCCCTCCGACCCAGGGAAGCAGAGCGTTTCTGCTCCTTTCTAGGTTACCTTGAGTAGGAGAACTGCCTCACTGGGTCCCTCTGTGGGTTCTGTCTCTCGAAAGTTTAGTTAGACTCCTTAGCTTATGAGTTTTATCAGAGAGCGCCTAAGACTCGATCCTTTCTTGTCGCCATCTACACCCATATTTCTTAAAGTACTTGGAATTTAAAAAAAAAACAGAATCCTGCAATATGTTATTTACAAGAAACAGAAGCAGAGAGTTACAACCAGAATAAAAGTAAAAAAGGCTGGAGCAAAATATATTATTCTTCAACTGAAGTGAGAAAAGCAAGAGTTGCAATCTTGATCTCAGCAAAGCAAAAGCAAAAATAGATCTTCTAAAAGGTATAAGGAAAGAAACTAAATCTTCCCAAAAAGTACCATAGACAATGAAGTAATTTTAATACTAAACATGCATACAACAAGCAGGATAGCATCTAAATTCTTAGAGGAGAAACTAAATGAGTTTCTGGAAAACATATACAGGAAAGAAAAACTATTCTTGTGGGAGGACTTCAACCTTCTTCTTTCAGAATTAGATAAATTTAACTACAAAATAAGCAAGAAGGAAGTTGAGGAGGTGGAAAAGTTTTAGAAAAGTTAGATATGATAGTCCTTGGGGAAAAAACTTAAATGGCACTAGAAAGGAATACATCTTTTTATCAGTGGTACATGACACCTACACAAAAATTAATCATGCTTTAGGGCATAAAAATCTCATAATCAAATGCAAAAGGGAAGAAATATTAAATGCATCCTTTTTAGATCATGATGCAATATAGGACTATGGAAAGATAGATTAAAAATTAATTGGAAACCAAATAACCCAATTTTAAATAATGAGTGGATGAAACATCAAATCATAGAAATAATAATTTCATCAAAGGTTGACAATAAAGAGACATCATACCAAAGTTTTTAGGGGAAATGATATATATCTCTAAATACATACATGAATAAAACAGAGAAAGAAGAGATCAATGAATTGGCCATACAACTAAAAAAAGCTAGAAAAAAATCAAATTAGAAATTCCCAATTAAATATCAAATTAGAAATTCTGAAAATTAAAGAGAGATTAGGGGCAGCTAGGTGGAGCAGTAGATAGAGCACTGGCCCTACAGTCAGGAGTACCTGATTTCAAATCCAGCCTCAGACACTTAATAATTACTTAGCTGTGTGGCCTTGGACAAGTCACTTAAACCAATTTGCCTTGCAAAAATCCCCCCCCCCCCCGAGAGAGAGAGAGAGAGAGAGAGAGAGAGAGAGAGAGATATTAATAAAATTGAATATAAGAAAACTTTTGTACTAACAAATAAAACTAAGAGTTGGTTCTGTGAAAAACCAACAAGCTAGATAAATCTTTGTTCAATTTGGTTTAAAAATAAAAGAAAACAAATTACCGGGATCAAAAATGAAAAAAAGGTGAATTCACCACTAATGAGGAGGAAACTAAATAATAATTCAGAGCTATTTTTTCTATCTATATGCCAATAAATCTAACAATATATGTGAAATGGATAAATAATTACAAATTATGAATTGCCCAGATTTACAGAAGAGAAAATAAAATACTTAAATAGCCCAATTTCAGAAAAAGAAATTGAACAAGCAATCAATGAATTCCCTAAGAAAACATATCTCTAGGACCAGATAGATTTACAGTTGAAGACTAAACATTTAAAGAACAATTAATTCCAATTCTATATAAATTATTTGAAACAATAGGCAAAGAAGTTCTGCCAAATTCATTCTATACAATCAATAAGGTGCTGATACTTAAACCAGGAAAAGTCAAACAGAGAAAGAAAATTATAGACCAATTTCCCTAATGCATATTGATGCTAAAAAATTTAAATAAAATATTAGCAAAGAGATTACGGTAAGTTATCATATACAGTAAGGATGATAAACCATGATCAGGTAGGATTTATACCAGGAAAATAGGGATGTTTCAATATTAGAAACTCTATAGACCATATCAATAACAAAACTAACAGAAATCATGATTATTAAGGAAAGAAACTAAATCTTCCCCAAAAGTACCATAGACAATGAAGTAATTTCAATACTAAACATGCATACAACAAGCAGGATAGCATCTAAATTCTTAGAGGAGAAACTAAATAAGTTTCTGGAAAACATATACAGGACAGAAAAACCTATGAAAAACTATGAAAAAGCTTTTGACAAAATGCAGCACCCATTCCTATTAAAAACACTAAAAAGCATAGAAATAAATGGAGTTATCCATAAAATAAGCACTTTAGAAGAATTCCCAATAAAATCAGGGGTGAAACAAGGATGCCAGTTATCACCACTATTATTGAATATTGTATTAGAAATAGCTTTAGCAATGAGAGAAGAAAAATAAATTGAAGGAATTAGAATAGACAATAAATAAACAAAGCTCTCACTCTTTGCAAATGATATGATGACATACTTAGAGAATCCTAGAAAACCAACTAAATACTTGAAAAAATTAACAACTTTTGCAAAGTTTCAGGATATAAAATAAACCCACATAAATCATCAGCATTTCTATATATTATAAACAAAGCAAGAGAAAGAAAGAGAAAATTCATTTAAAGTATCTATAGACAACATTAAATAATTGGGAGTCTATTTGCCAGGACAAATCCAGAAACTATATAGAAAATAGTTGCAAAATACTTTTTACAAAAAATAAAATAAAATCTAAAAAAATGGAAAAATGTCAATTGCTCATGGGTTGTCAGAGCTAATATAATAAAAATGACACTTCTACCTAAATTAAATGACTTATTCAATGCCATACCAATTAAATTACCAAAAACTATTTTATAGAGTTAGGAAAAAAACAGTAATAAACAGGGCCCTGCTGTTCTATGGGGGGGCCTGGACTGCGATCAGGATCTGAATGTGTTCATAACCCCAGAGTCCTGTTCCAGGGGCAGAGCTCTGCAGTCTCTCTTCACTCCCTTCCCTAGGTTCAATGGGCTCATGCCCTGGGGGCTCCTGCTTACCCACTCCACCTGCTTCTGTTTCCTGGATCTGGACTGCCTTGGCCAGGCTGCTTGCTGTGTGCCCTGAGGGCTGGGCTTCATGTGCTCGCCCTGGCAGAGGTCCCCCCGCTGTTCCCCCAATTAGTGCCCAGTGCTCCCCGGGGTGTAAGTCAGGAAACTCCCTCCTGCTGTGAGCTGTGGCCCCCAGCGCCCTGGGGCTGCCTCCTAGACTGAAGTTCCTTTGCTCTGGTGGGCCACCCCTCTGGTGGGTGGCCCTTCCAACCTCAGGGAGCAGAGCCTTTCTGCTCTTTTCCAGGTTACCTTGAGTAGGAGAACTGCCTCACTGGGTCACTCTGTGGGTTCTGTCTCTCGAAAATTTAGAGTCCTTAGTTTAGAAGTTTTATGAGATCGCACCTAAGACACAATCTCCTCTTGTCACCATCTTGGCTCCGCCCCCTTGATTATATCTGTTTCTAAGAATATTCCTATTTCATTCATAGGACATGTTGTAGCTGCAATATTGTGGGATGGGAATAACTCCTACGGACTTGGCAAATTTGCCTTCAAAAGCCTAGGAATCAGTTAAATTTTAGTGCCTTAAAATGTAATGGTTTCATACAATTCTGAAATAGTAAAATATTTAAAATTGATCTGAAAGATGTTTCAGGAAGTTTTCAAGAAATTTTTTTCATTGACAGACTAAAACCATTAGATGTGACTTGATGAAGGTGAGTTTAAGACAGGTGGAGAACCTTTTTTTCTGCAAAGGGCCATTTTTATATAACATCATTTGCAGGTCATATGAAATTAACAACTTAAAAATTAACCTACTCTATATGGTCAAATAATTCATCCCTAAAAGACTACTGGATTTACTGAATTTCGAATCCCACCTGTGCTGCCTTGGCAGCACCAGACTAAATGATTTCCTGAACTTTACACGGCCCAGGGGCCAGATGTTCCCTGCCCCTTGTCTTAAGGTAGGTATATGGAAATGAAGAAGAATTTGGAATTCAATTGCACCTGCTATTTCAGCCCAGCTGGATTATTATTAGTTGCCCTGAAATCAATAGGCCTTCCTTCCTATCTTTCACAGCTTCCAGTAGAAAAAGCCTTGGCTCTGGCATCAGAGGATGAGGGTTCCAGTCTCACCTCTGATGAAGGCTTTTGTTACCTTGAGCAACCAAAAGCCTCCAAAGTGCCTGAGCTATGTATGAGTGAGTCGCCTTACCTCTCCAGTCCTCACCTCATCCAGGAAGCCAGTGGCACTGACATTATTATCTTCTTCCCTGATAAAAGTATTCTCCCCTCTACTCAAGTGTTCCTAGAGCAGTTTGTATTTCACATGGGATCATAAATTTAGAGCTGGAAGGAACCTCGAAGACTGTTGAATACAACTCCCATGTTTGACATTTCATATACAGAGGTTTGGTGACTTCCCCAGGGCCAGGTGAGGTAAGATTCAAACCCAGGTCTTCTGACACTAGTAGTCTAATGCCTTATCTGCTCTACCACATGGAAACACAGGACCTATCACACTCCCAAGTGGAGCAGAGTCACATTTAAAGTGTAATTGGGGAAATATTTAACCAAATAAAAATAGTGTGAAAATATGTATGAAAAACTACATTTTAAAGCTTAGCATGTGGGCCTTGGATCCTCATTCACATTTTAATGACTTTTCCCTAATTTACTCTTGATTCTTTCCAGCTTCTGTTTCCTTCCATTCCAGAAGCTGGAATGTTAGAAGCTGATTCTCTTGGGAAAAAAAATGTGTTGGGCACCCTTAACTTTTAGCTGCATTCACATTTTTTCCATCACTTTTTTTAGGGTTAGAAAATCAACAAAACAAACCCTGATTTGTAGCATTTGTGGGTTTCTGAGGTGTAAATGTTCCCACTGAATATTTAACAATCCTGAATATGTCATTTCTCTTTGTAAGATATAAGTTTTTTCTGGAAAGGGATTGATACTTTTTTCACTCTTGTAACCCCAGTGGGAAGCCACCATGTTTATTTTGAATAGCTTTCAGGGTTATCATTTCTTCCTTTTCCAGATCACCTAATATGCTTAGATCTGAGCGCACATAACCACTCTTAGTAATGATCAAAAGGGAGGAGGAAGCTCAGGGGGATCCAGGGTCAAGCATCTTTCAATCTCAAAGTAACTTTTCCCTTTTAGTTTTTTTCCACCTCTACTAGCAATTTAAGGGAATTGTGGGTTTGATGCTTGCTAGGATTTTTCCCACAGTTATTTTTATTGGCTGGTGTCTAGGTGTATAGGAATGCCAGGAAGTGGTAAATAAGTAAGGAATTACCACTTTTCTAAAGCATGATAAACTTTGGAATTATTCCCAGAATATTTAATGAACTCATTTCTCACAAATTTCCATTCTTGAGTGATGCAGAAACTACTGTAACAGGATTACAAATATAACTTCCTTACAAGTAAAATGAACTCTCTTCTCACCATCTTTCTTCAGTTCAATGATTCAGTCAAACCTCAGAGCAGGAGAGAAGGGGGATTGGAAGAGGTGGCTATAAAGACACTTGAATAGGAGCTAGAAAAAAATGATGATTACCTCCTTTTCCTTTCTTCTTTAAGATAATTAAAACATAAGAAAAGATTTCCAGGTCTTCTATTATTTAAACTCTTTTGGAAGAAGCAAGTCAGAGGTAGAGAAATATTTTTAAAATTAAATTTTAATTAAATAATTTTTAATTAATTAAAATTTTAATTTTAATTGGACACTTCAGAACTATGTGACCCTGGAGAAGACACTTTACTCACTTTCCCCTTTTGGTAAATGAGAATAACAAAAGCATATGTATAGTTTGTGTATTTTTGAAGAGGACATCATGGATCATGTCTCAATTTGCATGTGAATTGGATTTATGTGAGGCAGAAATACAGCCTTTCTCAGTCATCAAAGTCCAATGGCAGGACAAAGGACAAGTGGTGATGACTCCGATGGGGTGGATGACTGTGGCATCTTTGATTTCTGACCAAGCTCTAAGATCACTACAGGGCCTGCTCCAAACACCTTCATGGACTTGGGAACAAATCGTTCTCATTCCTTCCCCCAACCCCCATTCTGCCTGGGGAAGTCTTCACAGAAAAGTTTGAGATCTATCATTTACTTTAACCTGGTTTGTCCTGTCTGCCCAGCCAGTTTTAGCCAGTGTGGCTGCTGCTGTAACTCTTTGGTGGGGGGCAACACCAAACATACCCACCTAAAATCTGACTAATGATTGGTTATCTCAGAGCCAAAAACCATCACAGAGACATAATAAGCATTCAGGTGTGTAATGCAGGAAAAGGCCAGTAGCATGACAATGGTACCCACCTCTTGGGGTTGTTTTCAAGATTAAAGGAACTATTTGTAAAGAGCCTTACTAGCTGCTACTAGTTTTGGATTGGGCGAACCCTGAAAATTGTTTTGCTTGATTGAATCTTTGTTACAAGGGGCGGGGTTGTTTTTATATTTTGTTTTTATTTCAGTTCAGAGCAGGAAGTTCAAAGGAGAAAAAAATAAATGCTTGTTAATTGAAAAAATGAACTTATTTAGACAGAAGCTTCTGTCCAACTGCATCAACATTGGATAGTCACTCAAGCTGTTTATTGAGCTTTGTACTAAGAGACAATTAACACAGTAACTGGAAAAAAATATTTTGGGTAACTTGCTTATAGAAATCAATTGCTAGTTTCCTGGATGACTCAAATTCTAAAGTTTATTCTATATGTCCCTGGAAACACTATTGTACATTGTGTCTTCCAAGTGCTAAGATGGAAAAGGTGCAAAATTACATGATTCATAAAAATCTACTTTTATGTAAGAAAGAGTACTTGCACTAACACACATTGAGTAGAGTTGACAATCATAAAATTCAGAGTTCGGAGAGATCTTAGAGATTATCTATCCAATACTGCTCCTTTTACAAATGAAGATACCCAAGACCAGAGAGGTTAAGTAATTTGTCCAGAATTGTCCAAGTCAGCTGGGATTTGAACACAGGTTGCTTGTTTCCAATTCTAGCTGGTCCACATCACCCCCTCCCCCACCAATAACTGACTTTGGCAATAGACTCAATTGCTTAATTAATCATTTATAGAGATGGGAGACTAATTCTATATATTTTGTTTCATTCCTTCAGTGCATTCTCATACCACATTTTTTCTTCCTGAAGAATAAGAAGTTCCTGCAGATCAGTCAACCAATGCTTATCAAACCCTTCCCATATTCTGCCCAATAAATAACCAGCAACTAGAGTTGGGGATGAAACAGGGACACACACACAGGAAGAGATAATAAGCTAAATGCCCAATGAGTTCCTCAAAAAGAGATTAAAAGAGGCAAAGTAAACACATTGAGCTACACAAATATTTAGTGACAGAGGTAGCTGGAATGAATGGCTCAAATGAGGTTTTGGATGATAGTTCATTTAGCTATGCTTTTAAAAAGCAAAATAAGATACTATGCAAACCCAGGTCTCATGAGTATCACAAATTACAGAAGAAGAAAACAACAACTCTCAAATTTAATTTTATTACTCCTGCCTTATCTTGGATGAATAGATAACCTCCCTTTGTTTCTGGATTTCCACTCCAACAATATTCATTTAGGTTATCAGGTAAACCTTTATTTTCCCACATGTCTCAAGTCTAAAGCTCAGATCCAGTCATTTCTTTCTTTTTTTTTTTAAACTTTTCCTTTATTTAAATTCTGGGTAAAATGAAATTTTGAAAATTTGAAACCTTTTATATAATTGGAATCAAAGAATGCTAGAACTGTAAGAATCCTTAGAGACTATGTCCAACTTATAATTGAAGACTCTACATAATACATCTCCTAGTCTCATTTAGAATGAAATAGAAGCAATGTGGCATCACAATCCCTGGGAGTGAAGCTTGTTGCAGATACTCTCTGAAATATAAACATTCTGGATTGTATTTGGACTCTAAGGACTTGGGAATTTCATAAGGTCCTCAACTAACTAATTTCTGTCTATTGATAAATCCTCTTTCTCGGCTATCATACTATTCTAGTATTTTTCCATTGTATTAGTTCCCCCATACTTGTATTCTAGCAATTCTGCCCTAGTTGCAAGCTGCATGCTTTTGCTGCCTCTTCATGAACATTTATCCCAATTCAAATTAACCCTACCTCTTCCCAAGCCCATCCCAACAAAGTCCAATCACTCCCGGTCCATTTCATTGACTTCTTTGGAAGCTCAATCCTTCAACAGGTTCCCTTCAAAGTCCCCCCAGCACTCCTTCCATGCCCCTATTCCGTAAATAGTTGTTTAAATTTTTTTCATTTAGGATATATCAATAGATCATAGGATCATAAATTTAGAACTGGAAGGAGATTCAAAAGCCATCTAGTTCAATCTCGTTTTATTGATGAGAAAACTGAGGTCCAGAGAGGATGAAGAGTTGATTACATTACTAGAAGGAAGAATTGACACAATCCTCAGCTTTCAAAGTCAGTACTCTCTTTGTTGTCTCACATAGCCTTCTTCTCTGGGTCAATTGGCAGTCCCTGCCCAAGATATATGAACCAATAGCCTAATTCAATGAAGGAAGGGGCATCTATAACTAGTGCTCATTTTCTCATGTTTATGAAATCTTTATATTGTTAGATGAAAATAAGAGAATTAGCAGCCCTTTGCAAAGTATTTTCAACAGTAAAATATGACAGCACTAAAGCATAGAAGATATAAACTCTTGGCTTGTTTATTGTTTATCATTTGATGTGCTAGAGAAAACGAACCCTCAAAGCTTCCCTCATGATCAGGTAACACAATGTAACATAATGTAGTCATAGACATAATTTTATTCAATGATCTAACAATGTCTAGGGAGGTCTGGAACAGGATCAAGAAAGTGATTTTATCTTGTCTCATCATTTGATATCTTTTTCTCTTTGAAATATTTTGAAAACCAGCTATTCAACATGCCCAAATGTGTGTTATGCCTAACAAGGATTTTCTTGGTTGCTTGGTCTGGTCTGTACTTCATATCTTCCATTATCTGCTAAATTCTGATTCCACAGCCTTCTACCATCTTCTTCTAAGACACTTTGCAAATGATTTCACATTACAAATTGGCATTACCCATGACTGCCATGTCTCTTGGCTAGGCCTTGACACCCACACAAACAATTTTAGGTGATTTTTTTTAAACCTCCTCATTTTGGCATTATTTTATATTAATTAAACATTTATAGGAAGGAGTAATAATGTCATTTTCTTTGTTTCTCATGCTTTAGTCCCAGTAATTGTTTTGAATAGTTCAGGTTGTAATTCTCACGATTATATAGGGACACCACATCATTCCTTTTCTTTTAGTATTGTGTTGATTTTTACCTTTGCTCTAATTAGATAAGGTTAACTATACACAGATTCTGAAATGATTTTCATGCCAATAATCAGTCAGTTCTTGTCAAGAGAAAGGCCCTAAACCCAAGTATCAACCTTTTGGTGATAATTTCTTCCAAGGTTATTAAATAGTTCCGAGTCATGGAACAATCAAATATCGAAAGAAATGAAATTGAAATTCACCCAAAGGACAAAGGCAAGATGTAAGATAGGAATGAGCAGGAGACAACACATTATAGAGGAGTCATAAAGGAGAAATGATGTCCAAGATATCATCAAAGGAATGAATGAAAAACAAGATTGAACCATCTTCTTTACTATACTTCTCACCTTCCCTTGGACCCACATTCATAATGAAGTCACCATATATCAAGGTGTATGCTGATATGGTTTGGGGAATCTTAAGTTCTTCAGAGAGTTTCTCTAGTTCTTCCTCCTCTGGAGCAGTTGTTGGTATATAAGCTTCAAGAAGGGATGGACATAAATAAGGAAATATAAATCACAAGGGAATAGGTAACAAGTGGAGTAGAGAGGAACCATGTATGCTTAAGCAGATGTCTTTTCAGTTTATAAGAAAAATGTGCCTCTACTAGAGATATACAATTATCCTTTCCAAATTGTGGGAACTAGGGGTCCCTTGATCTGGAAAATCCACACAAAATTTTTTGGTCCTCCCTTTGTACTAGAGAAGAAGTCTGATTTTTTTTTATGTTGTTTAGAGCACCTTATTATAAAATTTGGGTTTTTATGCAATACTATAAATTTATTTTATGCATTTCTGGTTGGAGGCAGCTGAGTGGGGTAAGGAAGAAGGCTACCTTTACTAAAAAAAACGTTAAACTTTTTCTTCCTAACCACTAAGCACAAGCATACATTAATTGCAAGGTTTAAAGCAGCAACTTAACAAATTTACTGTTATATTCTCCTATGTAAACCTCATCAAATCATAAAAATTTCCCAGATTTCTAAGTAAGCAGTAAGATTTCTCCTCATTCTTGCATCATCTCTACCCCCATTCCCCACCTCTCAAATTCTTTCTTTTGAACATCCAAGTCAAGGACTTGGCCTCATCTGGGTGGCCAGACTGCCATCTGGATGGCAGTCTTCTTTAGCACAGAAGCACAGATAGGGCTTTGGCTATCAGCTCCACCAAATGGATCAAAGACCTTTAGAATTCACAAGGTCACCTCCAAACTTGGATATACCTACCTCAGGATAGGTGTACCTTCTATTCAGGAAAAGAACAAAAAAAATGGAAGAGGCAGTAAGGGGTCCAGGTTCATCTAATTGAGCCCCCCATTCTAGTTTCAGAGGAAACTTAAAGGGGGGAGATGAGAGCTATCATCAAATATTTGAAGGGTTGTCAAGTAGAAGAGATATTATGTCACAAAGGGTAGAGCTAGAACCAATGAATAGATAGAGAGGCAGATTTGGTTTAATAAAAAAATACTTTTAATAATTAATGGCATCTGCAAGTGGATTGGACTGTACCAGAGAAGTGGTGAGTCTGCTGTCACTAGAAGTTTATAAAAGGTTGTATATGGGCTAAGTAACCAGTGGATAGAGCTCTGAGACTAGAATCTGGAAGACCTGAGTTAAATAATTGTGAGAATTACAACCCCTTGACAGTGAATAATCTGATATAGATTATATTTTAAACATATTTCATTATTAGTCATGTGAAAAAGGAATCAGAACAAAAGGGAAAATCATGAGAGGGTAAAATATTTTGTCACTTACTACTGTGGGATCCTCAGTAATTCACTTAACTTTTGACTGACTCAGTTTCTTCGGGGCGGGGGGAGAATAATAATAGCACCTACTTTCCGGGGTTATCGTGAGAATCAAATAAGATAATATCTGTAAAAGCACTGTCCATCACACAGAAGGTATTTAAAAATGCCTATTTCCTTTCCTTCTCCTGGATATTGGTTGAGCTAGATGACCTCAAGTCCCTTCCCACTTTGATCCTATGTCTTCATATAGCACAGGCCTAGAGAATTGTTTCATGGGCTGGGCAGCCAAAGAATATCAGAGGGAGCAAGGGAAAGATTAGTGGAGGAAGCTGAAAGTAGAGGAGGGTACAGAATGAGGAAGCAGTTGACCTCTGAAGACAATGTATTGCACAAATCTGTAGACCTGCTCAAGTCTGAAGTCAGGAAGGCAGGGAGCCAAGGACATTGATAGCATCTACAGGATGCTCCATTACCCTGTTCTTACAGAGACTGCATAATGAACATAGAAGTCTTATACATGAAGGGCTAATTCATTGTACAGATGCTACCCATTTACTCCAAATATGATAAACAACTACGATATGTTTTAATAATATAAGGTAGATGAGAATATAATTCAACAAGCCAACTTTTTATACTACTAAAGTAGCAGCTATTTTAGTTCATTGGGTCTATATCTCTGTCTATCTACATTCTACATAGATATATCTATTGCCTCCAATACTCTTAGTTTTTTTGGAAATATTTAATGATGCCATATAGTGTCTATGTATATATATGTATACACACACATATTTAATATTTCTATATAGCTGGAGTACCTTACTTCATTAGCAGCTCAAGATTCTGAAGAATTTCAGGTCCTTGATGGGAGTGAGGCCAACTATATATATGCCATGACCAGTAATACAGTCAAAATCAAATCTCTCCAGATCAGTTTCTGCAGAAGATTTTAATATAGAAATAGGCAGTTTTATTTTTAGTTATATAAATATTTTGTTTGTTTTCCAATTATATACAATAGTAGTTTCTACTATTAATTTTTTTTGCAAGATTTTGAATTTTACAGTTTTCTCCCCTCCCCAGTAGAAGACAATCTGATATAGTCTTTACATTTGTTTCCATGATGTGCATAGATCAAAATTGAATGTGTTGAGAAAAACATATCTGTAAGGAAGAAAGAAAATATTAGAGATAGCAAAATTGTGTAATACACAAGACAACTTTTTAAAAATTGAAGAAAATAAATCTTTGGTCTTTGTTTAAACTCCATAGTTCCTTCTATGGATACAGATGATATTTCCTATTACAGATCCCCTGAAATTGTCCCTGATTATTGCACTGATGGAGTGAGCTTGTCCATCAAGGTTAATCATCAGCCCATCATCCCAATCACCATTGTTAAGGTGTATGATGTTCTTCTGGTTCTGCTCATCTCACTTGGCATCAATTCGTGCAAGTTGTTACAAATTTCTCTGAAATCCCATCCCTCCTGATTTCTAAAAGAACAATAGGGTTTCCATCACATACGTATACCATAATTTGTTCAGCCATTCCCCAATTGATGGACATCCCCTTGATTTTCAATTCTTTGCCACTACAAACAGAGCTGCTATAAATATTTTTTGTACATGTGGGGTTTTTACCCTTGGAAATAAGTAGTTTTAGATAGAAAGTTTATCTAGGTAATTTAAAAAATAAATTTATTTATTTTTCCATCTACATGCAAAGATAATTTTCAATATTCATTTTTATAAAGTTTTGAGTTCCATATTTTTCTCCCTCTCTCTCTCCTCTCCCCTTGACAGTGAGTAATCTGATATAGATTATACATATATAACTCTCTTAAGCATATTTCATTATTAGTTATGTGAAAGACAAATAAGAAAAAAAGGGAAAATCTTGAGAGCATAAAGCATAAAAAAAATTTTAAAAATTGAAAATAGGATGCTTTGGTCTGCATTAAGACTATAGTTCCATCTCTGGAGGGGATGACATTTTTTTGCAAGGCAAATGGGGTTAAGTGGTTTGCCCAAGGCCACACAGCTAGGTAATTATTAAGTGTCTGAGACCAGATTTGAACCCAGGTACTCCTGACTCCAAGGCCAGTGCTTTATCCACTATGCCACCAAGCTGCCCCCAGGGATGACATTTTCTATCAAAAGTTCTTTATAACTGTCTGATCATTGTACTGTTGAGGAGATCTAAGACCATCATAGTTATCATCACACAATGTACAGTTAATGTGTACAGTGTTCTTCTGGTTCTGCTTACTTCACTCAGCAAAATTTCATGCAAGTCTTTCCATGCTTTTCTTAAGTCTACCTAATCATAATTTCTTACAGTTCAATAGTACTCTATCACATCAATATACCACAATTTGTTCAAGATTCCTCAATTGATGAACATTTCCTCAATTTCTTTGCCACTACAAAGAGAACTGCTATGAATATTTTTGTAGATGTGGCTCTTTTCCCCTTTTTAATGATCTCTTTGGAATACAGTAGGCCACAGTAGTGGTATTGCTGGATCAAAGGGTATCCAGTTTTATTGTCCTTTGGACATACTTCCAAATTGCCCTCCAGAATGCTTGGATTAGTTCACAACTGTACTAGCAATGCATTAGTGTTCCAGTTTTCTCACATCACCTCTAACATTGATCATTTTCCTTTTTTATCATATTGACCATTCTGATAGGTATGAAGTGGTACAGCAGAGATGCATTAATTTGTATTTTTCTAATCAATAATGATTTAGAGCATTTTTTTCATATGACTATAGAGAGCTTTACTTTCTTCATCTGAAAATTGCCTGTTCATATCCTTTGACCATTTATCAATTGGGGAATAATTTGTATTCCTATAAAGTTGACTCAGTTATCAATATATTTTAGAAATGAGTCCCTAATCAGAAAAACTAGTTGTAAACACTTATTTCCCAACTTAAACTGCTTTCCTTTTAATCTTGGTTGCATTGATTTGTGTAAAATCTTTTTAATTTAATGTAATCAGAATAATCCATTTTGCAATTTATAATGCTCTCTCTCTAGTTTAGTCATAAATTCCTCCCCTTTCTATATATCTGACAGACAAATTATTTCTTGTTCTCCTAATTGACTTATAGTGTCGCCTTTTATATCTAAATCCAGTATACATTTTTATTTTATCTTGGTATAAGGTATGAGTAGTTGGTCTATGACTAGTTTCTGTCATACTATGTTCCAGTTTCTCTAGCAGTTTTTGTCAAATAGTGGGTTCTGAGCCTAAAAGTTGGAGTCTTTGGATTTATCAAACAGTAGATTACTATGGTCATTTACAACTGTTTCTTTTTTATCTAATTTATTCCACTGTTCCACTACTGTGTTTCTTAGCCAGTACCAATTTTGATAACTGCTGCTTTTTAATATAATTTTAGATCCACTCTGGCTAAGTCACCTTCGTTTGCATTATTTTCATTAATTTTTTCTAATATTCTTGACCTTTTGTTCTTCCACATGAATTTTATTACTGCTTTTTTCTAACTCTATAAAATAGTTTTTGGTAATTTAATTGGTATGGCATTGAATAAGTCATTTAATTTAGGTAGAAGTGTCATTTTTATTATATTAGCTCTGACAACCCATGAGCAATTGACATTTTTCCATTTTTTTAGATTTTATTTTATTTTTTGTAAAAAGTATTTTGCAACTATTTTCTATATAGTTTCTGGATTTGTCCTGGCAAATAGACTCCCAATTATTTAATGTTGTCTATAGATACTTTAAATGAATTTTCTCTTTCTTTCTCTTGCTTTGTTTATAATATATAGAAATGCTGATGATTTATGTGGGTTTATTTTATATCCTGAAACTTTTGCAAAAGTTGTTAATTTTTTCAAGTATTTAGTTGGTTTTCTAGGATTCTCTAAGTATATCATCATATCATTTGCAAAGAGTGAGAGCTTTGTTTATTTATTGTCTATTCTAATTCCTTCAATTTATTTTTCTTCTCTCATTGCTAAAGCTATTTCTAATACAATATTCAATAATAGTGGTGATAACTGGCATCCTTGTTTCACCCCTGATTTTATTGGGAATTCTTCTAAAGTGCTTATTTTATGGATAACTCCATTTATTTCTATGCTTTTTAGTGTTTTTAATAGGAATGGGTGCTGCATTTTGTCAAAAGCTTTTTCATAGTTTTTCATAGGTTTTTCTGTCCTGTATATGTTTTCCAGAAACTTATTTAGTTTCTCCTCTAAGAATTTAGATGCTATCCTGCTTGTTGTATGCATGTTTAGTATTGAAATTACTTCATTGTCTATGGTACTTTTGGGGAAGATTTAGTTTCTTTCCTTAATAATCATGATTTCTGTTAGTTTTGTTATTGATATGGTCTATAGAGTTTCTAATATTGAAACATCCCTATTTTCCTGGTATAAATCCTACCTGATCATGGTTTATCATCCTTACTGTATATGATAACTTACCGTAATCTCTTTGCTAATATTTTATTTAAATTTTTTAGCATCAATATGCATTAGGGAAATTGGTCTATAATTTTCTTTCTCTGTTTGACTTTTCCTGGTTTAAGTATCAGCACCTTATTGATTGTATAGAATGAATTTGGCAGAACTTCTTTGCCTATTGTTTCAAATAATTTATATAGAATTGGAATTAATTGTTCTTTAAATGTTTAGTCTTCAACTGTAAATCTATCTGGTCCTAGAGATATGTTTTCTTAGGGAATTCATTGATTGCTTGTTCAATTTCTTTTTCTGAAATTGGGCTATTTAAGTATTTTATTTTCTCTTCTGTAAATCTGGGCAATTCATAATTTTGTAATTATTTATCCATTTCACATATATTGTTAGATTTATTGGCATATAGATAGAAAAAATAGCTCTGAATTATTATTTAGTTTCCTCCTCATTGGTGGTGAATTCACCTTTTTCTCATTTTTGATCCCGGTAATTTGTTTTCTTTTATTTTTAAACCAAATTGAACAAAGATTTATCTAGCTTGTTGGTTTTTCACAGAACCAACTCTTAGTTTTATTTGTTAGTACAAAAGTTTTCTTATATTCAATTTTATTAATCTCTCTCTCTCTCTCTCTCTCTCTCTCTCTCTCTCTCTTGGGGGGGGGATTTTTGCAAGGCAAATTGGGTTAAGTGACTTGTCCAAGGCCACACAGCTAAGTAATTATTAAGTGTCTGAGGCTGGATTTGAAATCAGGTACTCCTGACTGTAGGGCCAGTGCTCTATCTACTGCTCCACCTAGCTGCCCCTAATCTCTCTTTAATTTTCAGAATTTCTAATTTGATATTTAATTGGGAATTTCTAATTTGATTTTTTTCTATCTTTTTTTAGTTGTATGGCCAATTCATTGATCTCTTCTTTCTCTGTTTTATTCATGTATGTATTTAGAGATATATATCATTTCCCCTAAAAACTTTGGTATGATGTCTCTTTATTGTCAACCTTTGATGAAATTATTATTTCTATGATTTGATGTTTCATCCACTCATTATTTAAAATTGGGTTATTTGGTTTCCAATTAATTTTTAATCTATCTTTCCATAGTCCTATATTGCATCATGATCTAAAAAGGATGCATTTAATATTTCTTCCCTTTTGCATTTGATTATGAGATTTTTATGCCCTAAAGCATGATTAATTTTTGTGTAGGTGTCATGTACCACTGATAAAAAGATGTATTCCTTTCTAGTGCCATTTAAGTTTTTTCCCCAAGGACTATCATATCTAACTTTTCTAAAACTTTTCCACCTCCTCAACTTCCTTCTTGCTTATTTTGTAGTTAAATTTATCTAATTCTGAAAGAAGAAGGTTGAAGTCCTCCCACAAGAATAGTTTTTCTTTCCTGTATATGTTTTCCAGAAACTCATTTAGTTTCTCCTCTAAGAATTTAGATGCTATCCTGCTTGTTGTATGCATGTTTAGTATTAAAATTACTTCACTGTCTATGGTACTTTTTGGGAAGATTTAGTTTCTTTCCTTATACCTTTTAGAAGATCTATTTTTGCTTTTGCTTTGCTGAGATCAAGATTGCAACTCTTGCTTTTCTCACTTCAGTTGAAGAATAATATATTTTGCTCCAGCCTTTTTTACTTTTATTCTGGTTGTAACTCTCTGCTTCTGTTTCTTGTAAATAACATATTGCAGGATTCTGTTTTTTTTTTTAAATTCCAAGTACTTTAAGAAATATGGGTGTAGATGGCGACAAGAAAGGATCGAGTCTTAGGCGCTCTCTGATAAAACTCATAAGCTAAGGAGTCTAACTAAACTTTCGAGAGACAGAACCCACAGAGGGACCCAGTGAGGCAGTTCTCCTACTCAAGGTAACCTAGAAAGGAGCAGAAACGCTCTGCTTCCCTGGGTCGGAGGGGCTGCCCGTGAGAGTGAAAGAACTTCAGCCTCCCGGAGGCAGCCCCCGGGTGCTGGGAGCCCCAGCTCACAGCAGTGGGGGAATCTCCGGAGCTACACCCTGGGGAGCAGCAGGCACAAAGTGGGGGAACAGTGGGGGACCTCTGCCAGAGAGAGCCCGTGGAGCCCAGCCCTCAGGGCACACACCCAGCAGCGTGGTCTTTCCGCAGCTCGGAGCCTGGAAAGCAGGAGCCCCCAGGGCATGAGCCCATTGAACCTAGGGAGGGGAGTGAAGAGAGAGAGACTGCAGAGCTCTGTCCTCTGCCTCTGGAACAGGACTCTGGGGCTCTGACCACATTCAGAACATGATAGCAGTCTAGGCCCCCCCACAGAACAGCAGGGCTCCCCCCACCTCAGCCCCGTGGCAGAAGGGAGCGCATATGGTCATTCACAGACCAGGAGGGAGGACAGAGCCTCACACACTGAGACCCTTATGGGAGTGTCCCAAAAGCTCAGGAAGCACCCCCAAAACAGGCTAAGCCTGGAAAAAATGAGCAAGCAGAGAAAAAAACAGGAACAGCATTGAGAAATATTTTGCAAATGAGCCCAAAAAGGATCAAAATACTCAGTCTGAAGATGAGGAAGCACAAGCTCCTGCATCTAAAGACTCCAAGAAAAACAGAAATTGGGCTCAGGCTACAGAGCTCATAAAAGACTTTAAAAATCAAATGAGAGAGTTAGAAGAAAAACTGGGAAGAGAAAGGAGAGAGATGCAGGAAAAACGTGAAAATGAAGTCAGCAGCTTATTCAAGGAAATCCAAAAAAACGCTGAAGAAAATAGCATGCCAAAAACCAGCTTAGGTCAAATGGATAAAACAGTTCAAAAAGTTATTGAGGAGAAGAATGCTTTAAAAGGCAAAGTTGGCCAGATGGAAAAAGAGATAAGAAAACTCTCTGAGGAGAACAAATCCTTCAGACAAAGAATAGAATTCAGGGAGATTGATGAATTTACCAGAAATCAGGAATCAATATTTCAAAACCAAAACAATGAACAATTAGAAGAAAATTTGAAATATGTCATTGAAAAAAACAACTGACATGGAAAACAGACTTAGGAAAGATGATTTAAAAATTATTGGAATACCTGAAAGTCATGATCAGGAAAAAGAGCCTTGACATCATTTTCAAAGAACTACTACAGGAAAATTGCTCTGATATTCTAGAAGCAGACGGCAAAATAGAAGTGGAGAGAATCCACAGATCCCCCTGAGAAAGAGATCCCAAAAAACCAACCCCTAGGAATATTATAGCCAAGTTCCAGAACTCCCAAGTCAAAGAGAAAATATGACAAGCAGCCAGAAGGACACAGTTCAAATATTGTGGAGCTGCAGTCAGGATCACACAGGACTTAGCAGCAGCTACATTGGAAGCTCGTAGAGCTTGGAATATAATATACCGGAAGGCAAAAGAGCTTAGAATGCAGCCAAGAATGAACTACCCAGCAAGGCTGAATGTCCTCTTCCAGGGAAAAAGATGGACTTTCAATGAACCAGGGGAATTTCAAATGTGCCTGTTGGAATGGCCAGAGCTGAACAGAAGGTTTGATCTTCAGATACAGGACTCAGGTGAAGCATGGAGACTGGAGGAGAGGGGGGAAAATATGAGGGACTTAATGATGATGAACTGCATGTATTCCTGCATAGAAAAATGACACTGATAATACTCATATGAACCTTCTCAGTTAATAGCGATACCTACAATTATTACTATTATTTTTTTTATTTTAATTTTTTTTCTCTCTGCCCTTTACTTTATCGCTCAAGCAAGTCTATATTTATGGGGAGGAGGGGGTATTTCGTTTACTCTTAAACAAGAATATTTTATTAATGTAAGAAAACATTTGTACAAAATAAGAATTAAAAAGAAATATTAAGAAATATGTATGTAGCCTTCTATACCTTTCAGAGTTTAAGCTTGGGAATAGAAGATGAAGTCAAAATGGTGTCAAAATATTTTGAAGACACACTGTTTCACAGAACTAAGTTCTAGCAAGCAGACTCTGCCCTGAGTTTGCATAACAACAATCTTTTGCAATCTGGATGATCTCAACCTCAAAAGTGTATATTGCTTTGACCAGCGCCAGTTCAGCAACCCACTGAGGGATTCATGATTTTGCTCCCCTTATTTCCCAGAGACCTGAGATCCATCATCCATCACCTCTCTCTCTCTCTCTCTCTCTTTATTTTTTTGTTTTTGCTTTTTTAAGCGAGGCAGTGGGGTTAAGTGACTTGCCCAGGGTCACATAGCTAGGTAATTATTATATGTCTGAGGATGGATTTGAACTCAGGGCCTCCTGATTCAGGGGCTGGTGCTCTATGCACTGTGCCACCTAGCTGCTCCTCCATATCGTCCCTTAATAAACTTCACTTTTGATCCTGTCACAGAACTTTCCTTCCGTATCCTGTAGAGTAATCACAACCCTAAGACTTGAGATAATCAACTTAAAAACTATTTCTGTTGGACCCAGGAATGTCACACATGAACCTTGGGAACAGCAACCCAAGATAAAATGCTTATGTCATAGTCCAGTCAAGGACTTCCATTTGCAAGCATCATTTTCCTCACCATGAAATAGTCTGCTTTATTAAACTCTGGCCACTCACAGTTTAAAGGTTGGTTCCAATACAGTTGAAAATGGTTAAAAAAAACACAACTTCCTCCTCTAGCTTCCACCTTTGAAATGTGGGCTTTCTCATCCTGGTCCAGCTTTGTCTTTTCCCAGTTCCTACTCTATATTTATTATCCTTGATTGTACTATAGTAGAGAACTTTTTCTGCATGTGCATGGCAGGTGGGAGGAGGGGGAAGAAGGAGGAAGGAATGAGCAGCCGAAAGTTGTCCTAATCAGAAAAATAGTACATTGATTAACTTTTAAGTCCAGATTCAGTTTATTTTCTGTCTTTTGGGAAGATCTTCTGAAATCAATAAACCACAACTATAAGATCAATTTGTCTCTGTTTGCTTCCTTCTTTCTGTTACTTTGAGGGAGAAGGGCTCAGTTTCTCTGATATTTTTGGAATATCCTTATCTTCCAATATCTTCCCTTTCTGTAGTTTCTTTCTTTACAGATAAACCAATAGGACATCAGTATCAGTCAGATATATCTAACTATAAAATAAATTCAGACTACTTAAAAAGAAATTAGAAAAGTCACTTTTCAGAATGAAATAACCATTGAAACCCAGGTTCTATCCTATTTTGTTGGAGAAGATGAGGAAAGGGGAGACCTTGCCTCACAGTTCAATAATTCTTCTCCCAAATAGAAGCCAACTACCATTGTCCCATTCTGTTGACTGAAAGCAGCCTGGGAACTCTGGGAACACAAGATAGTGTGCCTCAAAACCCAGGCTGTGGCACCTCAGGCCAGAGCACTTCAATGCTCAACTCTCCAATTTCTAGTCATCCTACTAGTGCACCTGCCATCCCATTTCCTCCCTTGAAACTATTGCCTTAGCTTCAGTGCTCTATAAAAAAAATAAAACAAAACACATAAAAATACTCCTTAGGCAAAATGAAAGAATGCTACATTTGCACACTTCAGGAAGAGAAATCTATGAGGTTGCTTCTGACCTTCGGAACTTCAATTCCTATCATGCTGAATTAGAGGAAATATTGGACAGAGAAATATATTTTATAATTATTATTCTGTACTCTGTTAAAACTATAAACCTTAAAAATATAGGATTAAAATACAATGGCAGAAAATATGGGTTAGACATTTTTAAGCTTTATTCTCTAAGATCTTACCTCTAAACCTTCAGAAAATTACCACCCTTGAACTATGAAAGAGCTGATCTTTTATCCAAAAACAGCAAATAGGGAAAATCATTCATTTCCTTTGTGGCCTAACCATGAAAATTGCACAATATCTCTGCCCCAAACTGCTCCTCAAAGACTATCATTGTACAATACTATCATGTCTCTTGTTATTTCTTCCTGGCTGGGCATGTCTCCCAATATCCTGATCATTGTCCTTCTGAATTTGTAATTAAATTAGGGTAAAATACTCTTAATTTCTTACAAGTTTGGCAAGGTGACTGATATTAAGGCTGAGTACTCTCTAAAGAAATCAATCTTTTACCAGGATTATAGTTTTGAGACTCCTGTACTTAGACCTCTGTCTTGACCATGTTTTTTCCCCTATCCTCATCCTATTGTTCAAGTTATTGAGATGAAGTCAAAGTACTTTGAGGCTTTCTGAAACCCTATCAACAAAACAATGGTCCTTGCCCTTGCCTGAAAGGATTAGTCTTTGAAATCTACTATCTCCAAATACCTCCTCTCAGCTCTCAGAGCTTCTATTCCCATCTGTGACTTTCTTAAAAGCTCACTCAACTCAGTTGTATTGCTATTGTTCCTTTAGGAGGGCAGCCTGTTCTGGGGGAGCCTGATCCCCCACAAAACCATTCTTTCTTTTATACTTTATTGCCCCTCCTCTCATGGTGGCTTATGTCATTGATGTTGCTCCTATACCTTTTATTACTGTTCATCCTCTCTTGGCAGCTTAGGTTGTTTAGGGATCAGCAGTTTCCTGCCTTTAGTCTTTTTTCCCTTAGTTTCTGCTAACAATACTTTTCTTTTATTTTTGCAAAGCTATGGTGTTAAGTGACTTGCCCAAGGTCACATAGCTATGTAAGTATTAAGTAAGATCGCATTTGAACTCAAGTCCTCCTGACTCCAGAGGACCAGTTCTCTTTCCACTTCACCACTTCACTAGCTGTCCTCTATGTTAACAATACTTAAATAAACCTTTTTGACCCTAAAATTTCTTCTGGGTCAGAGTCAGTTTTTTACATGAAGTTTTTCGTGTTCTGTCCAAACCTTTTGCCAGCTACATTTTCCCCTGGCAACAATGCCATCTTTCTGTCAGAGAGATACCACTGATTTCAAATAGTGAAACATTTCTTCTTTTGTGTCATTCACATGTGCTAGAGATTAAAATTATTCTAGACTTTCTCCTTTAAATACCTGTCCCATATCAGGATACAAGTTCAACTGAAACTTCTGCATGAGAAGTCGTGCTCCTAATTAAAGAATGTTGAGAAGCATTGTTCCTGCACAAGGCTTCAGAGTCTGAAATATGCCTTCCGGTGTCTGTTTCCCCATCTGTAAAAGGATGGTTGACTTTGCTCGCCAACTGTCCCTTCTGGGCCAGCCATACCATGTATAATTCTAGTCTTGCCTCTATGGTCTAATTGCTTCAGCTGAGGAAGTTACTTAATTGATTCTATTAATCAATTTCCTTGGCTATAAAGTGAGTGGAGCTGCCCAACTACATAAGAATATTATGAACAGTCTAGAGAAATATTAATATAAAGTGCCAAGAGAAATGAAAGCTAATAAAATCCAACAAAAAGCAAATAAATGAAGACAGGACATCACTGGAAAAATCACTTTAAAGAGTTCTCTTGAGCCCCCTAGTGGTTGTTTGCTATTCTCTTTTTTCTAAAATACTAGGTAGTTACCTCTGTAATTTTTTTATTAGTAAACTGGTTTTGAAAGACTTAATGGCGCTAATAGAATTTGTATTGCTCCAAGAAGGGTAGTTTATTTAAGGAGGGTTTCTGGGAAGATGTCAGGTCTTCCAATGTAATGATCTCCAAACTTTTTTGATTGTGTGTGAATATCAAAACAAAATCTATTAAAAAGTCCAATCTATATATGTACAATACACATCCATATGTGTATGTATATGTTTATGTATAAATATACCTATATATATATGCACACATGCACAATCATCTGTTTGTCTGTCTGTCAAATAGTGCAACTCAGTTGTCCAACCCAAACAAAAATGGGGGTGGAGATGGGTGATGAGCAAATGGGATTGGTGGCTTGGAGGGGAATTTTCCTTATTGCAGGTTTCCTTGAACCTATTTGATCAAAGATCTCAATCAGGAAGACCCAACATTATTTTACAGATTACTGTCTTAAGGAAGGTTGTTCTTTACACACAGCCCTCTCCCTCTTTCAATTTTAATTTTAAGGCTTCTGGCCTCTTTCTATTGCATACAATCAGTTCTGCTATAATGTTAAGACATGAATTTGTTCCAATATGATTGATCTATCAGAGGACATTTTAAGTACCTCTTGAATGTTGGGTTTGCTTTTAATCCTTTTCTTCTGAGAAAGTGAGAATGAAGAAAACTGCACGACTTCCTATTGACTTAACAAGTTGCAACTCCTCAACTCCCACTTACACAAGGAAACATCAGCTTTTTTTCAAGGTAAAGAGCTATATTTATTATATATTTTCTGGTGCAGCAGGTGCTGAGGAGAGAAACTGGTCTGCCCCACCCACCCCTTTTTACCCTAGCTTTAGGGAGGTGACCCTGTGTTGTTGCCTGCCCAACATGCTCAGGCAGCAGCCTCAGTCACTATTTATTGTACACATTGATGTATTTCTTAACCATTTTCCATGTATTAAACCGAGCTAGCATTTTTGTTAGTTTCCTATATTTCTTTTTTATGTGTTCCTCAAAAACTCTGAATGTTGTGCCTCTAACTCTATTTTCCCCATATGTCCTAGGGTTTTTATTGCCCAATTTTGCAGAGTATGGAACTTTTGGGGAATGCATAAATGGTAGGTCCATCTCTTCTTGTGCTTTCTTTTTGGATCTGCAACCTAGGTCTTGACTCTATTATTATTATTATAATTATATCCCTGGAAAAAGAAATCAGTTAGATGGCTAAACCTGAAATATAAATAAGTATATTATTTATAGAGCAAGTAGTATTAATTATATTATAATGTAATTGTATACAAGTATAGATTAATTTTGGGAAAATAGATTTTTTTATAACATGGAGGTGGGCATAATTGGGGTACAGCCTATTACACGTGATAACTTGAGTCTAGAAAGTGGTATAGAATGAATCAGCTATGAAATGGATAACTGGAAAAGGAAATAGGCCTGTCATGTGTTGAAGGTGAGGAACTAGAACAGCATA
The DNA here is from genome assembly GCF_037893015.1 of Macrotis lagotis. Taxonomy (NCBI): domain Eukaryota; kingdom Metazoa; phylum Chordata; class Mammalia; order Peramelemorphia; family Peramelidae; genus Macrotis; species Macrotis lagotis. The sequence goes on from NC_133664.1 coordinate 171,501,202, forward strand.
TAAACAGCCTGGTCATTGCACAGGTATCAAGGGAAAGTTAAAAGACTCAAGGGTGGTTTCCAGCTCATCAGATAAAATATTATTTTCCCAAAGAGAATGTAAGATCTCTGAGAGCCAGGTGTTGTTTTTGTATCTGGTATAACTTTTGGTCACTAGGTTAGACTTCTTTCTGTTGAGGCAGATTTGAAAATAACCTGTGTGTAGTAATTCTGCTTCTGGAAGTATAGTTACAAAATAGTTTGTAATGGTTCCCCTAATTAGAGAGTAAAAAACTCTCTGACAATAGGCTGTGAAATTGGGATTTCAGCCTTGAGCAGAGAACTCTTTCAGAGCTTTCCTGGACCCTTATGAAGCAAACCAGGAAATACAAGGATACAGTCAATCATAGGTGTTGATGAGAAACAATGTTAAATCTGTCAAATGAAGTCTTTAAAAGAATATCATATACACACATATGCACAGATGTGGATATATACCTAGACACACATGTACACACACACACACCAAGTAGAAAAATATGCTGAGGTGAGGCAGGGGCAGCGGATAAGCTTACCAGTTCCTTATGTTTGTTTTCTTTCAGTCCTCCAGCCAGTGCAAGAGATTTAAAAACAAACAAATAAATAAAGCCAAAAAAAATAAAGGCACATCTATTTCACCCCTCATCCATTTGGACCCTAAATGTGGATCCCTTTCATAATTTCCTATAAAGGTCCCATAATTACTACATATGTGCATGTATGTATTTCGATTTCCCTCCTCTCCTCTCTTCCTCCTATGTTTCTCCTTCTATCATCTCCTGTCCTTTTCTAGAGAGCTCCTCCAAAACTCCTCCTAAATGTTTGGAAAAAGTTCCCCTCTCCAGTCCTGTAGCTTCTTCTCTTTCCAAGTTGGGAAAAAATAAATGCACCTATCAGGGTCTTTGTGAGGGCTGTAACAAATAAAATTGGTGTGGAATAACTGTTAAATTGAATAAAATTGAGTTGATCATCTTTGGAGGTTGACAGGAGAACATGGACAAGAACCATACAGGAGGAGGTATGGATGAATTACAATCTGGAGTGTTGCTGAAATCATTAATCCAGTGAACCAGTAAGGACTTTAAAAACCATACCTAATAATCAAGTTGTCTGAAAGTACAAAGGTCATGGTCTTTCATGAGGTCCTTCTAACAGAATTTATATGACAGTAGGAAGCATGGTTCAAGAGAGAAGCTACTTAAATGTTTTCAAAGAGGGATTTAAATTAGATTTGTTTCTCATGTGGTTAATATATATATGTATGTATATATATACAATGAAGAAATTCAGGAAGTCACTCTTCCTAGCCAAATGGAAGCTAAAAAGCTTTTTAACCTTTTGTCCTGGGGCCACACTTCTTCTCATGTTTCTTAAGAGACTTCATGGTTCAAGACAGACATCACTCAGTCCTGGATCAATGTTCAGCATGAAACAAACAATAATATGATTGAATCAGTGACGAAACCCCCCAGACTTTCCAGGGAGTTCATTTTCCCCACATTCCTTGTTTTGATTTGTAAAGACATGGGGCTGTCATGACAGCAGTTTTGGCAGATTCACACATTTGGAATAGACATTGGATTAAAAAATGCCACAACAAACTGGGAAACCATCAATCATCCTTTGGGTATATGCCAATCAAATGTCCTGAATCCACCTGAAAGAAGCTTCTATCCTACTAAATGGCCATTGAGCAAAAGAGAGTGTACAGCACATAATAAAATGCATACAAGGTAACTATAAGACAATAGGATTAAATCAACCTCAACCTCGAAAATTGACCATAGCTCATTCTGTCATATGAGTGTGTATCCTTCAAATGAGTCACATTGAGTGACCTAATTACAAATCTTGCCTCAGATAATTACTTATCTGTATGATGCTGGCCAAATCACTTAACTTCTATCTGTCTCACATTCTTTATTTGTAAAATGAGGACAAAAATAGACCTATCTGTCTGTTATGAGAGTGAAATTAGATAATGTATATAAAGTATTTGTATACCCTAAAAATAAATGATATAGAAATGATATTATTATGATCATCATTGTTATTCTTATTTCAGTAATGCTAGAATATTTCTCCTTTTATGGAACAGCTTTCTAAACCATATGGAGAGAGCAGTCACTGTATAATCACATCTCATTAGGAGAATATTACCTAGTCTTGTCTCCTACTATGTTTATCAGGCTTCACTTAAAATGATTTTTAATTGTTTCTAAAAATGAAATCCATTCTTGGTGTGTCTAGAGGAGGACAATCAACATGATGAAGGATAAGAAACAAGTTACATGGGTACCAATTAAATGAACTGGAAATAATTAGCCTCAAGGCAAAAAAAAAACTTAGTCAAGTGTCTTAGATGTTTTCTAGTGAATGAGGATTAGAATTACAAAAGAAGATTCTGTCTGGAATATTAGAATAATTAGAATTATTCTATTTGACCCCAGAGGGCAGAAATAGGATCAGTGGGCATACTCAAGGGAAGTAGATTTTGGCTCAAAATAAGGATTTCTACTTAATATCAGCAACCTGCCTAACCTCTAGTTTGAGAATTTTTTTTTAATTTTAAAGAAAACACACCTCACACCTCTCAGACTGGCCAATGTGACCAGAAAGGATAATGATCATTGTTGGAAGGGTTGTGGGAAATCTGGGACACTATTACACTGTTGGTGGAGCTGTGAATTCATCCAACCCTTCTGGAGAGCAATTTGGAACTATGCCCAAAGGGCAACAAAAATGAGCATACCCTTTAATCCAGCAATACCACTACTGGGTCTATACCCTGAAGAGATGATGAAAAAGGGTAAAAACATCACTTGTACAAAAATATTCATAGCAGCCCTGTTTGTGGTGGCAAAGAATTGGAAATCAAGTAAATGTCCTTCAGTTGGGGAATGGCTTAGCAAACTGTGGTATATGTTTGTCATGGAACACTATTGTTCTTTTGGAAACCAGGAGGGATGGGAATTCAGGGAAACCTGGAAGGATTTGCATAAACTGATGCTGAGTGATATGACCAGGATCAGAAAAACACTGTACACCCTAACAGCAACATGAGGGTGATGATCAACCTGGATGCACTTGCTCATTCCATCAGTGCAACAATCAGGGACAATTTTGGGCTGTCTGCAGTGGAGAATACCATCTGTATCCAGATAAAGAACCGTGGAGTTTGAACAAAGTTCAAGGACTATTCCCTTTAATTTAGGAAAAAAAACCAGATATCTTATTGTCTGGTCTTGTTATCTCTTATACTTTATGTTTCTTCCTTAAGGATGTGATTTGTCTCTCATCACACTCAATTTGGATCAATATGCAACATGGAAACAATGTAAAGACTGACAGATTGCTTTCTGTGGGGGTGGGGTGGGGGGAGGGAAGCAAGATTGGGGGAAAAATTTTTAAATTCAAAATAAATAAGATCTAAAAAAGAAAACAAACAACTAATCAACTATTTACTTGAATGAGGACAATCAATAATTCAAATTGTATCTTATTGTATTTTGCATATTACTATATATCTTCATAGTTACTATATTAGAAATCATTGTACCTTATTATATCTTATATTTTATATATATTATTGTATATCATGTGTTATTGATTTATGTTTGTATATGTCATTTCACCCAAGGAGAATCTAAACTGATTGAGGGCAGGAGCTAGTGTCATTTTTGTCTTTGTATGCCTAGAGTTATACACAGTGGCACTTAATAAATGATTGTCAAATTGAACTGAGAAAATATTCTGAAAAGCCCTCATATCTTTATTCTCCTCACTCTTCAGACTTCTCCCTAGCATCCTGCCTACCTGGAGAAAGCTCTCTTCTGAGGCTCTGATTCTGTGATTGTATTTACATATGTGTGAGACACAGAGTAAATACAATGTAAGAATTTATGTTGGAAATAGTACTTGAAATGAATGTTGACTCCAGGAATTCCAAGAGGTAAGGAGGAAATCCATCTTTGGTTTGGGAGACAACATGTGCAAAAGAGACAGTACATCAAGTCTGGAAAGTAGTAAAGAAGCTTATTTAGCTGAAAAAAGAAAGAGTACAGGGACAGAATAATATGTAATAAATTTGGAAAGATAAGTTGGAGCCAGATTGTAAAGTGCTTTACATTTCAGAGGAGTTTGTGTATTATCCTAGAGGCACTAGGGAGCCATTGAAGCTTAATGGGCAAAAGAATGGCAAGTCAGATTTACTTTTGGAATATCAATATGGTAGCTGTGAATGAAGGAAAGATTAGAGAAAGAGGAGACTGGAATCAGGAAGACTAAAGGAAAGTGGAAAACTATTGCAGTAAATGAAATGAGATGTGATAGGAAGTGATTAGGGAGATGGCCAGGTGAATGGAGATGGGAAAGACAGGTCTGTTTAAAAAGACAGGAAAGGAAAAAAGTAGAGAGAGAAAAAGACAGAAGGGGTAGGTGTGGGGAAAAGGACTCAGGAGTTTTAAAAGAGATGAGATCCAGGTCCCAGACATAAAAGTTAATTTTAGAAAGGAAGGAGAGGGGGTGGTAAAGTATAGAGCTTTGTTGAAGTTGGAAGAGCAATAATCACATGCCTAGTGGATAAAATAGTTCTATGTCTTATCCATAGAACAAATTATTAATTCCTCTAGGATAATATACTTACTTGAAGCCAAGATTTTTTGCATTCTTAATATCTACCAAAGTATAGAATTATGTAACAAGTATGTCATTTTCCAAAAATTGGATGATTGAAACAAGGGAAAGTTAGCAGAGAAAAAAAAGAGGTGATACCTGGAAGACTGATGATTTCTATGAAAATAGTAAACAAATTAGTGGTCAAGACTGCACACATTCAACTCTTCAAGTTAACAGTAATAGAAGAAATTATTTTATGGTACTGAATCTTATTGAGAAGAAAAATCAACCAAATAAGATAGAGTGATAAGACTTTCCAGTTGCCTTTTCCTCTAAAGCCCCCCTAGGCAGTTCATTAAGTAGGAAAGTCATGAGACTTGCACAGGTGCATGAGGTCAAGATGTCCCCCAACTAGTGAACTTATAGTGAATTTAGTGTTGAAAAGAAAAATAGCAGATGTTGAAATCAAGGTTTTTTAGGGAGTGTATTCAAGAAGTTCAGAGGAGTTAGAGATAGAGGCACCAAGTCTGGAAAGCAGAGTAACATAAGTTTCAGGAGATAAAGCAAGATGACTTTTGCATACTGGACCAAAGCTCTCTAGGTTCCTACGATATTAGAAATTAGGAGAAGGGAAAAAGGAAACAGGTTAAGTAACTGAAATTAATACAAAGCAATGTTTTAGTCAAAGGATAAATAGAACTAGGCCTACTATTAATTTTCTAATTATTAAAACAATAGAACATTGTTTTCACATGTTGTCAGATAGCATAGAAAATGGAGAGTTAGGTCTCTTCCATCTTTCCCCTCTTCCATCTTCTCTCCCTTCTCCTGTTTCCTTTTTTCTTTCCTTCATCCATCCTCTTTTCCCTCTCTCCCTCCCTCCCTCTTTTCCTTCCCTTCCCTTCCCTTCCCTTCCCTTCCCTTCCCTTCCTTTCCCTTCCTTCCTTCCTTCCTTCCTTCCTTCCTTCCTTCCTTCCTTCCTTCCTTCCTTCCTTCCATTCATCCTCAAAACTGATAGTGTCTATTAGAGATGCTGCCCTCACTAGTTGATGAAAAAATTAATTGATCCAACCAGTCAACAAACATTTATTTATGACTTACTATTACCACATAGTGGCATAGTGTGTAAGACTGTGAGCATACTCAGGTAAAATGAAAACAATTATTGCCAACAAGGACATTACATTCTAACAGGGAGACAACATATAATAAATGTCTGAGGTGGGATCTTTGATAGTTATTAAGTTTATAATAAAAGAAGATTTAGGCTCTCTTAGCTTACTGGCAATGTCCCTTGATAGCATTCATTTTTAAAAAGTTTGTATTTCTATAATATCTTAAGATTTATAAAATACTTTTCTCATAACAACCCAATGAGATTAATAATATATTATCATCTCCACTTTATAGATGAACTAACAAGGCCCAGGCAGATGAAAGGACTTGCCTATGGTAACTCTGCTAATAAATGAGTCAGGACTATAACCCAGACTTCAAGACCAGTGCATTGCATGGCCCCTTTTCTAAAGTTTGGATTCAGTGAGTATTAACCATTCATTAATCATATATAGGAGAGATTCATCTGGTAGGGAGTATATACGCTTTCCTATTGATAGAAAGTGTCTCTCTCTTCTTAGAGAATTGAAAGATAAAATGACTTGCTAAGTCCTGGCTCACAAAGTCATTATAAGTGAGGGACAGAACTTGAACCAGAACTTCACGCCAACCTCTACTTACCCAGCCATTATTTGGGTCATGCAAACCAGTTCTCTTAAGGTTTGATATACCACAGATGATCAGACATTACAATTTTTGAATCTGGAAAATTTTGAATCTGAATGGTTGTCAGTTATGTAACTGATCTAACTGACTCAAAATTTCTAAGCCATAGATCTTCTTAATGATTGTCACAGTCAAGATCCTTTTTTTATGAGTTTATAGCTGCCATATTGCAAAAGGGTCATCATTATTCACAGGTGAAATGACAATAGAGTTGTTCTCAATGATTGCATTTGATTGGTTCTGCTTCCTTGCTGACATCACTTTGTTTAAAGGTTAATTGCTTTTGCTATTCAGATATCCTCTGGTGTGACTTATAAAAGGTTATGAATGAAAATAGCTTTATATCAACAAAAGACTTATTTAAAACATGTTTTGCTTTTCTCATTCCTACCTGTTAGAAATAGTACATAAACTGCTAAGAAAAAGGGTAGATACTTTGTTTAGAATGAGAGATAACATGGTGTGGTAGAATGAATGTGGCAATTTGGAGCTCAAATACCTAGTTTCAAATCTTGGCTTTGTTACCTGCTAACTGTGGGACCTTGGGCAAATTATTTAACCTCTTTGTGCCTCAGTTTTCTCATATGTATAATGAAAAGGTTGGATTCAATTTCTTTAAAATATTTTTTCAGCTCTATATCTCTTATCCTATCATAATAGAGGTATTCTTAGAAAATCACAGACTAGCAGAGATGGAAAGGATCTTCGGATCACCCTCTAACACCAACATCCTAATCATAGACCCAGAGTTGAAAGGGACGATATGGCTTAACCAAAGAAGTACTAGAGAGGGGTAATATGTAGACAAGAGTCTAAGTTGTGAGAACTTTAAATGCCAAAGAATAAAATTTATACTACTAGAAGTAGTAGAAGGATCAGGAGCTTATGCAGTAGATGGGTGATATAGATAGTCCCGTGTTTTAGGAAAATAAGTTAGTGGTTGTGTGGAAGATGGATGGTAATGAGAAGAGACTTGGCTAGAGAACAGAAAACTATTGCTATTGTTTGCTATTGCTATTGAAACTATTGTTCAGGTGTAAGGTGATCAGTGCCTAAACTAGGATGGTGGTTCTGTTAAAAAGGAGACGTTACTTCTCTAAATGACTGGATCCCTAGAAATAACAAAATTTGGCAACTGATTATATGTGTAGAGTGGATGAAAGTAGGATTTAAAGATGATGCCAAAATTATGATCAAGATGATGGTACCTTCAAAGGAAATAAGAAACTTCAGAAGTGGGGTGGGTGAATTTCTGGGGAGGTAAAAAGTTAATGAATTCCATTTTAAATATGTTGAGTTTGAATGTACAGAATCTATATATACACTTAACAGTTGGGGAAACTAAATCCCAGAGAGGTTACTTTGCTTTGCCCAAGATCCCATGGGCAGTAAACTCAAAGGAATTAGGTTTGATGTTCTCTTGGTCCAGGTAGCTAGTTGGTACAATAGATAGAGCCCTGGGCATGAAGTCAGAAAGATCTGGGTTCAAAATATTCATCTGTAGACACTTTACTATCTGTGTGACTTTGAGTAAATCACTTAACCTTATTTTCCTCAGTTTCCTCATCTGTAAAATGAACTAGAGAAAGAAATGAAAAATCACTCCAGTACCTCTGGCAAGAAAACCCCAAAATAGGGTCATGAAGAGTTGGACAATATTGAAATGTCTGAGCTACAATAACTTCTTGATCTAATTCCTTTACTTTGTAGATTAATCCAAAGAGGTAGATCAATTAGACAAACATTACAAGTCATCAAATGGCAAAACTAAGACTTAAAACGCTGATCTTCTGACTGTTAATGTCCAACTTCTTCAAGCCTTGAGTGTGACTACCACTTGGAGGGCTAAAGTACAGACATGGGATAAAAAAGGTCTAGAGAAAGAACAAGAGAGGGGAAAAGGGAAAAGGGAAAAGGGAAAAGTTACATTTGGCAAGAAATGGTAGAATGTTTTTAACGATTGTTAGCATCAGATTTTACACAGTGACAGCAGTGTTATTAGTGATCTATTCCCCCTCTCTTCTAGTTAGCTCCCTGAGACAGAATGACAAGAATCTCATCTTTTTTTTTTTTAATTTGAGCAACAAGTTGGCAGTCTAGGCATTTTAAAATAAATATTTTATTTGTTTTCCAGTTACATACAATAGTAGTTTCTACCTATCTTTTTTTGGTAAGGTTTTGAATTTCGCAATTTTTTCCTCCCCCCTCCCTTTCCTCCCCCCCCTCCCCACCACAGAAGGCAGTCTGATAATCTTTCCATTGTTTTCCTGCTATACATTGATCAAAATTGAATGTGTTGAGAGAAAAATCATATTCTTGAGGGAAAAATAAAATATTAGAGAGACAGCAAAATTATGTAGTACATAAGACAATTTTTTAAAAATTGGAAGTAGTAGTCTTTGGTCTTTGTTTTAACTCCACAGTTCTTTCTCTGGATACAGATGGCATTCTCCATCGCAGATACCCTAAAATTTTCCTTGATTATTGAACTGATGGAATGATCAAGTCCATTAAGGTTGATCATCACCCCCATGTTGCCATTAGCATGTACAATGTTCTTCAGTTCTGCTCATTTCACTCACCATCAGTTCATGCAAGTCTTTCCAGGCTTCTCTGGAATCCCATCCCTCCTGGTTTCTAATAGAACAATAGTGTTCCGTAATGTACATACCACAATTTGTTCGAGCACTCCCCGATTGGTGGATATTCACTCGATTTCCAAAGGAATCTCATCTTTTAATCCAATTTAGCTTATATATTAATTTAGCAAATATTTATTATTTATTTTGTACGAGTACTTTCAGATTTCTGTTTTCACCTTGGCTAAATTATTAGCCTCTCCATCTATAAAATGAGGGAAAGAGTAATGACAAAGAAGCCAGAATAAAATAGTTTTGTAATGGATGAAATCAGTGGAAATTCCCCACCCCAACCCTATCTACTAGATTGGAGATCTACTTTTAGAGTCAAGGATGTGCTCTGGCCCCTTCTGGTGGGCCCCATGTTTTGGTTCTTTGAAAAAGGGCTCATGAAACCAATGGCTTCTATTTAATCCTTGAGTATCTCTATGATTTGGCATTATGTCAAAGAAGGTTGGCAACTGAGCCAGTGGAATGAGTAGACCTTGACAGACATGTGCCCTAATAGTTTAGGTCTGATATTAGAATGAAATGTGTTGTTAGATTTATTTAGCTTTAGCAGAGAACAAGGATGTCTTTGGGTCTTTCTTGTGTATTTATCACTCCATCCTGCCACTCCTCTCTTTTTTTCTCTCAGTCTCTCTCTCTCTCTCTCTCTCTCTCTCTCTCTTTCTCTCTCTCTCTCTCTCTCTCTCTCTCTCTCCCTCCCTTCCATCCTCCATCCATATATGCATATATGTATTTGTGCACATGTTCATATGCATACATACACCACACACACACACACACACACACACACACGCTAATCTCATCTTCCCAATTAACCTGGAAGGTTCCTTAGGGAAAATATCCCATCTTATGTATTATCTAAGTACTTTATATAACAGTGGACATATAATAAATCTCAATAAATATTCTTTGCTCAATTATGGCTTTTCTAAATTTTGTCTGTTAGATGATGCACTTTTATTTACCTTCCAAAAGTTCCAGAAATAGCACAGAACCTACTTTTTTTAATATAGAATTTAAAGTCCCCCTCTCCTGAATCTAGTACAGTTAATAGATGCTTAGTACATGATTAAGAAATGCTGAATAGAATTGAAAAATATAGAGAAAAGACTACTTATAATTAGGTCATTACCATGAGGCAGAAAGCTAGCTTAACACTAGAGGTCCTTCTCTTCATAGGAACATGTTCTTGTGTCTTTCAGAATTCAGTCAGTTCCAGTTTTGAAATAAGATATGTGGCACAATAGAGAAGAAAATTCACAGCCACAAATTCTTTCTAGGTTGGAATTTAATCTCATACTAAGGTCTAAGATACCATAAACTTTGCTAGAGAGGAGGATGGGACATTATTCACAAAAAAATACTAATCCATTAATGTTATGTGGAAATACATATAAATGTGTATATGTGTTTATGTTTAAGATATATATCATTTATGGACATATATTCAACATAGCATCAATATGAAATACATATATTTATTCTCTATGTTATTTCTTTCCTCTCCCCCTTTCCATTTCACCCTTAATCACTTTACCTCCATCTAAGGCTCAATATAGGTATTTCTGAATCATGGTTTCCCAATTGTCCCTTATATAACTCAAACTGTTCTATATAGGCTTCTTAGTTTTCCTGTTTCCTTAAAATCCAACTTTTTTTTTACAAGAGTCCTGTCCTAGTCCCCATAGTTCTTACGTCTTTTCTTTTCCAATTGCTATCAGATATTCTGTTTATATCTAGTAGGCAAATTTTTACATGCTTTCTTTTTCAATAGGTTGAATGTTCCTTAAGAGCAGGGTCTATCTTTGTGATTTCTTTTTTTTTTCTTTTGCCTTCTTTATATCTCCAGATTTTAGAAAACCACCTGGTTAAGTGCCTAATAAATGTGGTCTTTGAATCTTTTTCATTTTCACAGGTCCTAGTTTCTCTACTTGGGTAAGAACATTTGTGCCATCCTTTGAAAAAGGCTTGTTCTGAGTGCAGAGTTGTGAAGTCCACCCTATATGTTGCACTTTCCAAGCTACAGCTATTTCAATCTTTGTTGCTGCTCTCATGATTACTTGTTTATTCTTGCGAAGTATGTTATTGGTTCAAACATTGACGATACTTTTCTTTTTTTAAAAAATTTATTTATTTTGAATTTTACAATTTCCCCCCAATCTTGCTCCCCCTACCCCAGAAAGCAGTCTGTTAGTCTTTACATTGTTTCCATGATGTACATTGATCTAAATTGAATGTGATGAGAGAGAAATCATATCCTTAAGGAAGAAAAGTGAAGTATAAGAGATAGCAAAATTTACATAATAAGATAATGGTTTTTTAAAAATTAAAGTGATATAGACCATACTTTTCAAACACTGAATGTGGTCTTACAATTCTTGTGATTTTTAGTCTTTCTGTATGCATAATTTTGCTTTCAGTGGATACTTACTTTAGGGAGGTAACATGTATTAAATGGTGGACATCCCCAAAAGTTTTCTTTGTATGGAGAAAAACTGAAACATAGACATGGATCACAACCTAGATTTCCTCCAGACTTTATAAGAAGGTTAGCTTCAATGGAAACTTTTAAAAAATCAAGATAGCAAATTATTCAAAGTATAATTTAAAATTTACAGTTTTATGTTATGACTGTAGAGAAGAAAGAAAAAAGTGAGGACAAAAGGTAAAAAGAAAAGACAGAAGAGCTAGAGAGTGAGTAGGAAAAGAAAGTTGTGGGGAAAATGACATACAGCTAAAAGAAAAGGAAAAGAGTGAGAAAGAGACAAAAAAGAAATAGATAAAAGAAAGATACTAATTAGATTCAGAGGTGAATATTAGTCAAACAAAACTGCCCTTGGTTTATTGCATTGGTCACTAGAGAAAATATTTCATTTAATTTCTAAAATATTGATCAGTATTTAGCAACCAAGCACTAATCTCAGTTCTTCACTGCACTTCTGCAACCACCAAGAAGCTCTGCATTAACTAGCCAAAATAATTTCACTCCTTCACCATGAAAAAAATTACTCATGAAACAATGGAGCAATGTCACCATGTAGAATTGGATGAAATTAAGCAGGGAGAGGGATCAGGTTTCCTACTTGTGACATTATTCCCTCTTGAACTAATGATCATTAAGTAGAGAGACTTACAATAGATCTTGCTTACTCCCATGAGGGTTTTAAATTAAGATCTGACTCCTCTTGGGGCAGGTAGGTGGCACAGTGGATAATGTACCAGCCCTGGTGTCAGGAGGTCCCGGTTCAAGTTCAGCCTCAGATGCTTAATAATGACCTAGCTGTGTGACCTTGGGCAAGTCACCTAACCACTACCTTGCAAAAAAAGTTTGAATTTTTATCTATAAATCAAAAAAGTTGAATTTTTATCTATAAATAGGTGAAAAAAGCAACAGAGAAATTATAAAATGCCATGATTTTGGAGGATCATTCTTATCTCCTTAGAGGTAAATGCTATTTGTGGAAGCAATTCTTACTATATTTTTCTTTTCCTGGTTTAGGAATGTGCTCCTAGACTTTTTTTTTTTGCAAAGCAGATGGGGTTAAGTGGCTTGCCCAAGGCCACACAGCTAGGTCATTATTAAGTGTCTGAGGCTGGATTTGAACCCAGGTACTCCTGACTCCAAGGCCGGTGCTTTATCCACTACACCACTACGCCACCCGCTCCTAGACTTTTACAAATGCACACTTGTGATGTTTGTGGAGGTGGCACACTATCCTCATTTTTCCAACTGACAGCCCACAATTTATCTGCTCATCAACATTATTGGGACATCTGTTGCAAAGGCTGAAATTCACTTTAAGCTTATGTCCGTTTACTACTCAAATTATGTCTGTGACTCCAATTCAATTCAAATTAACATCCATTTAGTAAGCTCCTGTCTATGAAATAGGGGGGGTTATATTAGATAACTTCTGAGGTTTCTTCCCATCTGAGATCTATGATCTATGATCTTATAATTCTGTTGGGGCATGATCTAGGGGAAGATACAAAATTGTTCAAGACAAATACTCAATTTTCATTGAGTTTGCAGAAGGATCAGATGCATATTGCTGCTAATTATAAAAACAGATAAGTTCATCAGAGGTATAAAACAAAGCACTTTGTAATAAGGGATATGAGGGGCAGTTAGGTGGTTCAGTGGTTAGAGCTTTGGGACTAGAATCAAAAAGATATGATTTCAAATTTAGCCTCATATACTTACTAGCTGTGTATCTCTGGGCAAGTCACTTTGTTGCCTTAGTCTCCATCTGTAAAAGTGATCTGGAGAAGGAAATAACAAACCACTCTAGTGTCTTTACCAAGAAAACTCCAAATTAGATCATGAGGAGTTGGACTCAGTTGAGAATGACTGAATAGCACAAGGTGATGAAAGAGAATCCAGAAAGGTTGATATTTAAAAGATTTTAAAGAAATCCAGAAGAGGAAAAGCTATTGAGAACATTCCAGGGACGTTAACATTGTTTCCTCCTTGACTGTAGAGGGTAGGACCAGTCCTTGGACAAAACAGCTAGAATACTGGCAGTGGTTCCTTTTCTTCCTTATCCTTCCCTGTTTCTAGGGCCATCCTCTAGTTCACAGAGATTTAATGCAATTTTAATGGCTAGGAGCTAGTTACTGGGAGGGTATGGTAGAAGTTGAAAATTTAGCTGGAATGGGCTACAGAGGATGAAGAAACTCCAAGCCAAGGTATTTGGATGTTGTTATAAATGGCTTGAGAATACTTAGTCCAGAGTGATTAAAATGGTTTTTATTAAGATATTAACAAAATGGCACACCTTTCTCATGGTAGGAGAGAGGGGTGGAGAAATCCCAACATACAACCTCTGTTATGCACTTTAAAAGACTTTGTTCCTGCCCCATTCATGCCAACCATAGGCTAGGGTCACAAATCTAATAGATACATTGGTTCCTATATATTTCCCCTAATGAACAAGAACAGATAGATCTCTTTGAGCATTTGCAAAAGAGAAGGTCAAGACTAGGTTATTCTAATCTAGTTTGTCATTTTTGAAATGGGATTAGAAGAAATCTCCCAGATTGTACCCAACTCTACCTTCTGGGGCAAGTAGGGAGGGGAGCAGGGATAGAGCTTCTGTCCTGGTCACTACCACTCCTCACTTCCTTCCCTAACCCTCATAAGTGTGAGAGAGGAAGCTTGGCAATCTCCTCAAAGACAAAGTCCAAATTCTTTACTCCTGGTTTCAATAAAAATGGATGATTAGGCTCTTTTTAATAATTAAAGTTAGTGACTCTGAATAATATTTAAAAAGTATTGTTTGTTGGGAGAATTATGGCTAGGTTCTTTTTAATAATTAAAGTTAGTGACTCTGAATGATATTTAAAATAGGAGAATGTTGGGAGAATGACATAATTATTCATAAAAGTAGGCTGTTGCTTGGTAGCCCCCAGGGAGAGTCTTATGACCTTCCAAACCAGATCTTGAGGATTCTAGTTTATTTACTTTACACAATATAAGAACCTTTTAGGGCTGTACCATAATTACCACCTCCCCTTCCCCCCACCTCTAAGCCATCATATTCTAATCACAAGTATTCACATGCCTTCATATAATTTAAACTTATTCATATAAATAAGAGTCAATTTTATAAAGTAGTAGGTTTGTGGTAGTAGTGAAGGGAAGGGAGAAGAGAAAGACAATTTTCTTTTAACTCTCTGGAGTAGTCAGAAGTAGTGAAGAAAGGTGAGGAAAAGAAGATACACTCTCAGAAAGATGCCCTGGTTTCCTAAGGGAAGTGGAGAAGAGAAGGATTTCAACCTTGTTGTACCCCATTCATTAGCTCTTTTTATACTCCACAACCTCTGAGCTTCTCTTTTTTATCCTAGAAAAAACAAGACTTGTCCCCAAGTCTTGTTCCATTCAAACTCCTAAGTGTCCCTTTTCCCTTCAGATCTCATTAGATGTTTCCTTCATCTTTCCCCAGGATGGAGAAATGGCAGAGCTAGGTAGGGAACTACATTTCCCTTGGGGGCTCTGTGATTACAATCTAGCCTGCAGGCAACATTCATTCATAAAGATACTGATATTGAAAGCAGAGTTAGGATGCTTGTTTAATCCTTGCTTCTAGTTCTGGTCTTGTTCTAATTAGTATTGAGGATTTATTTCTGGTTGAGGAAAGCACCACAACCTCTCTATACAGAGGCACCATCTACAATTATGGCCAGTACAATCCTTTAGGGTGTGGTAAGAGATTCTCTAAGTCCTGTTCTGGGATCTACCAATCATAGTATTTACCAGAGCAGAGCCTTCAGATAGGCATGAAACAAACTTTCATGCTTTAGCTGTATTTATGGGAGGGGGCTACAGACCCTCTCCATCCCCTAACTTCCAGGGTCTTGAAATGCTCTCTGTTCCATAGATTAAGGACTTTCCTGGTGAAATTTTATTCACATGGCAGCCTAGGAACTTTTCCATTGAAATCAGATCTATATCCTTGCATCTTCTTTCTCCTTTGTAATATATGTAGTCCTGGCTAAAAGACTCTCAAGGTCTGGTTATCTTTTCCCTCAAAAAGATTCTGTGAAGGTTCAGATTTAAGCAACCCTTGCCAGGGGAAAGTCCTACTGAAGATTTCTCCTTATTTCTTGAAGTATTGATATTAGTCTAGCTGCAAGATCTCTTGAACTCTGATTCCTAGATTCCTGTGCTTCACTCGCTCACCCTTTTGAGACTTCCAAATTGGCGGCTTGATTCCCCTATTCTGTGAGCCAAGAGATCACTGAAACCTCTCAGAATAAGTTAAATAAAAAGCAAATAGTTAAAGTTGATCTCTAAAGTCAATCAAAAAAAAGTTAAACTTCATCAGATGGTTAACTGAATGGAACCAGTTATGGAATATGTTCTACCTTTTCTCCAGGATAGTTTCCTCATGAATCCCTTGGAAGCAAGTTCATTATCATCCTCCATGCAAAGAGAGATAAACAAGCTGAAAGGGTTTGCACATGTGTTAAGAGCTCCACTAAAATATAATAATGGCATTTTCAAGATCCAGCAGTGACAGCAAAACCTTAACAGATGGTAATAGCTATGGGTAAAGAATGTATTAGCAGAACATCAAACTTCCAGATCTTCATGGGAGTTGATACAAGGTAGAGCAATAACCATGAGGAAATTCCTGGACCATTCTGAGAAACTACCGAAATGTAGTTGAAGAAAAAAGAAAAGCACAGTTGACATCTAGGAGATGGAGTCATGAAAATGCTTCAGTTTTAATGGCAAAGTATATACATCTCTAACTCTTTCCTCATCTTAGTGTTCCAGGGTTTTATTCTGAAAGAAGGCCCTAAACTTTTCCCTATAATATGTAAATTTGTAGGAGACCATAGTATTGGGAAAGTAAAGGAGTAGGGTACTGATAATGAGTCTCTTGTTTAATTTTTTTCTTATTTGCTTTTTAAAAAAATTCTATCCAAGGGGTGGCTAGGTGGCGCAGTGGATAAAGCACTGGCCCTGGAGTCAGGAGTACCTGGGTTCAAATCTGACCTCAGACACTTAATAATTACCTAGCTGTGGTGGCCTTAGGCAAGCCACTTAACCCCACTTGCCTTGCAAAAAAAAAAAATTCTATCCAATTATTTGCTTTTCTATGTTGTATCCTGTCTGGAATACTAGTTGGGTAGGAAATGGAGAGAAACTTTAATTATGTATTGTTTTTATATTAAACTCAGTAACTTATAAGGATTTCAGAATGAGTAGAAATTTTTTTTTTCAGTTACAATACATTTAAAAGAGGTGAATGTGTCTTGGATATATTATTAAAGAATATGATCCTGAACATAGTTAGTCCATTTCCTCACCAGTCATAGTGATAAGAACTATTGTTTTGTTTAGTCAGTTTTTCAGTTCTGTCTGACTCTTTGCATCTTCTTTTGGGGTTTTCTCAGCAAAGACACTGGAGTGGTTTGCCATTTCCTTCATTAGCTCCTTTTATAGAGGAGGAAAAATGAGGCAAACAGGGTTAAGTGACTTGCCAAGATCACACAGCTAATAAGTGTCTGAGGTCAGATTTGAATTCAGAAAGATAAGTCTTCATGATTTCAGACCTGACTCTATACACTGTGCCATTCAGCAGTTAAGAATTGATTCCAAATATCTTAATTAGGAAATTTCTTTGTTTTCTCCTGTTTCTTTTCCTCTTTACATTATTATCTCTCCTTTCCCAAACTTTTCTAGGACATGAATTATTATGGGACTCCTAGGGACTTACAGGATGAAAGAAAGATGAATAGATTCTTTGGTCTACTTTCCCCACTACTTAGCAGCAAATGCTTTCTAAATAAGTGGTTTTTGTGGTAACCCAGCTATTATCCCTGAGAATTGAAAAACAGGCCATGCACAAAGCTTACACATCATAGCAAGATTTATTGAAAGAATCCATAATCTGTTGAGGTGTCTAATGAAGAATCAAAGGCTAAAGACATTGGGAGTAAAAGTTTCTTTCTGGTGCTTCTAGAATAAAGGATATATCTTATTCCAGGATTGTAAATAGTTTCATGCTTACTATATTTTCACATTAGTGTCAGGTTCCTGATCAGTTCATATATACTTCATGAAATATACCAGCAACACAAAAGTGATTTCCTACCTTTACCCTTATATATAATTTCATTGTGTTCCAGAAATTCTGGGGTCATGACTGGGGAGAAATGATTCTATCTGTTGCCTCTATTAGCAAATTTATGCTATGTGATCTTACAGCATTACGACCACTTGAGGAGCTGTAGGAGGGAGAAAGGGAAATAGGGAAAAAGTCTGGCTCATCTCATGGCTGACAGCAAATTTAATATCCACTAATAGAAATGAGCATTTTTTCATGGTTTTTGGATGAAGTCTGGGAGACATTTCTTATCTATATTGTCCCAGAGCTGAAGATAACAAATAGCAATAAAGAAAAGAACAAATATGTCATTTTTGTCTAGGGAACTGGCATAATACTGTGGAAAAACACTAACTCTAGATGCTAGAACATACATTTCTGCTTTCACATCCTGTCTCTGATGCTTTCTGATGATGATGATGTTTGTCCCTCATTTTTTTTTTTTTTAGATTTTTCAGGGCCATGGGGTTAAGTGGCTTGCCCAAGGCCACACAGCTAGGTAATTATTAAGTGTATGAGGTCGGATTTGAGCCCAGGTACTCCTGACTCCAAGGCCGGTGCTCTATTCACTGCACCGCCTAGTCGCCCCTGTCCCTCATTTTCGAAGAAGACCATGACATCAGGGAGATGATGCCATGACAAGCATATGAATTGGATTTGAGTTGGGGGGGGGGGTAGGGAGGGACTGTGCTAAGTTACCAGCCTCACTCTCTCCTCCAGAGTCATCTCAGTCCAGTGGCCAGATATGAACCAGGTTGACTGAAGATGGCCCTGGATGTGAGGCAATCAAGGTTCAGTGACTTGCCCCAGGTCACTAGCTAGTAAGTGATTGAGACTAGATTTAAACTCAGGTCCTCCTAACTCTAGGACCAGCACTCTACCCACTGGTCCACCGATATTAGATATTAGAAGTCACTTAAACTTCCTGGGCCTGAGTTTCTTAATTTGTTAAAAGAAGGAGTTGATCAGTATTGCCACAGAGGTTCCTTCTAGTTCTAAGTTTTCTGATCATCCCATGATTAAGTTTGTGGCTTAAATTTATGAATTCAAGTATATCCTGAGCTAGTCTCCAAACTTTAAGGCATGCCACATAGGTATAATCAATAGATTAACATTCTCTCAGGTTTTTAATTCAACACTTCACATATTGGAGTATTTTTCATTTTGAGATGAATCAGCAGACAAGGAAACTAGAAAGTGCTTCCCTTGCAGGACACTACTACTGTTTGATAATTGAGCTTGCAGCCTCAGAGTTCACCACCTTATTTTCTGCCCCTCCCCATCTGACTCCTGATTTCCAATCTGTTGTTAAAGTCTGCTTTGTTTCTCCTCCAGTATCTTGCATATGGTTCCTTCTCTCCACTAACATGACTACTATCTCACTTTCAGCCTAGGCTATTGCAATAACCTTGTAGGCTGGTTTCTTTTTTCCTTTTTTCTCTCTCTTCTTCAATGAATTATCAATACACTTGCTAAGAAGATTGCCCTGCTCATATATTATCAGTGGTTTCAACTTATCTGTAATATAAAATACAAACGTTTCTGGATTGGGTCCCTCTTATCTCCAAACAAAAACAGTAGTAATAGCAGCAACAACAATTAATGTTTATATAGAACTAAGAAATGTATTTTGTCAGTAGATCATCAAAGTTTAGCCTTTTGATTGGTCTTTGGCAGCCACTAAGACAAAATGCAACAGATTTCAGGTGGCTAGGACTTTTTAATCTTCCTAGTCCAGATGATCAGAAAATGGCATCAGAGAAACAACCAATTTGGCTCTAGGGTCAATTTTGTTTTAAGCCTAGTCTACATTGCCTGGGGATGGGGATGAGAATAGCAACATCAGGGAATTTGGGGCAATCAACTTTATTTCTTTTAAGTTAAAGCCTTCCCTATGATGTGAATGAGAAGAAAGAAGTTGCATTAGGGAAAAACTGATGCTATCACAAATGAGAAACTGGGGGGGGATGGGAAAAGAAGTAAAAACAATTCAAAATAGCAAGAAAAATATGAAAAGAAAGTCAACAAGTTAGAAAAAGAGATCCAAAAACTTGCCGAAGAAAATAACTTTTTTTTCTAAAGTTTTTGCAAGGCAGTGGGGTTAAGTGGCTTGCCCAAGGCTACATGGCTAAGTAATTAGTAAGTGTCTGAGGTCGGATTTGAACCCAGGTACTCCTGACTCCAAGGCTGGTGCTCTATTCACTGCGCCACCTAGCTGCCCCGAAAATAACTTCTTAAAAATTAAAATTGGACAAAGGAAGCTAATGACTTCATAAAACAACCAGAAATAATAAAACAAAATCAAAAGAATGAAAATATAGAAGATAATGTGAATATCTCATTAGAAAAACAAGTGACCTGAAAACAGATAGAGGAGAGTTAACATAAGAATTGTTGGATTGCTTGAAAAAAGAGTCTAGACACTATAATTCAAGAAATTATTAAAGGAAATTGTCCTGAAGTTCTAGAATTAAATGGTAAAACAGAAATTGAAAAACCCACCCATTACCACTTGAGAGTGATCCCAAAATGAAAACTTACAGGAATATTATAGCTAAATTTCAAAGTTCCCAGGTCAAGGGGAGAATTGTATAAGTAACTAGAAAGAAACAATTTAAATATTGTGGAGCTACAGTCAAGATAATTAAGATAATATAACTTCTACATTAAAAGATGGACTATAGCTGTTGTGTCATATGTATTCCAGGCTAAGAGCTATGAAGGGTTAATACAGAAATAGTTATGTGCTTTAACAAACAAGATGTACTTCAGAGCTTAGATAAGGGAGTAGCTGCATGTCTGAGCTAACTAGGTGTATTCCCAGGCTCAGATAGATAGTGCATTCTGAGATAATTACCTTCTGCACTTTGTTTATCAAGTCACTGTTTGGTTCTCAAAACAATCTTCTCTCTGTTTAGCAGAACACTCACTGTTTGGTTCTCAAAACAATCACCTAAGACATACACAAGGTATGCATGTGAAAAAAATGCTTGCTAAAACGCTTATGTAATTGGTTACGTAAATGTAGAGTATAAAAGTATGTATCCTGTGATCAATAAATGAACCAGCTTATGCATCATATTGATGTCGGCCTGAGTTCCCTCCTCTGGACTCAACATATAGCATTCTGAACAGCAAAGGATTTGGGTTTATAAACAAGAAAAACCTAGCCAGCAAAGCTGAGTGCAATCCTACAAGAAAAAAAAAGAGATATTTTATAAACTAATAGACTTTCAGATATTTTTGAGGAAAAGACCGCAACTTAACAGAAAATATGACTTGCAAAAGCTAGGAGAAACATAAGAAGGTAAATGTGAAAAAAAAAGTAATTATTAGGAATTTAATAAGGTAAACTATTTGCTTCTTATGTAGGAAAATGATATATGAAATGTGAAACTTAAGCATGTTATTTTTAGAATAGTTTGAAAGAATATAAATAGATAAAAGACTTGGAGTTGAGTGGATTATGATGGGATGATCTTAAAAATAAAATTGGGTAGAGAGAAAGAGGTAAAATGGAGCAAACTATCTCATGAATGAAAGAGATGATTTTTAAAATTTATTTTATTTTATTTTTTCAATGGCATGCAAGGATAATTTTCTTTTTTTGTTTGTTTTTTTGGTTTTTTTATTAAAGATATTATTTGAGTTTTACAATTTCCCCCCAATCTTGGTTCCCTCCCCCCACCCCCACCCCACAGATAACACTCCATCATTCTTTACTTTGTTTCTGTGTTGGGTGTGATGAGAGAGAAATCATATCCTTAAAGAGAACAGAATTCTCAGAGGTAACCAGATCAGACAATAAGATATCTGGTTTTTTTTTTCCAAATTAAAGGGAATAGTCCTTGTACTTTGTTCAAACTCCACAGCTCCTTATCTGGATACAGATGGCACTCTCCTTTGCAGACAGCCCCAAATTGTTCCCAGTTGTTGCACTGATGGAATGAGCAAGTCCTCCAAGGTTGAACATCACTCCCATGTTAGGGTGTACAGTGTTTTTTTGGTTCTGCTCATCTCACTCAGCATCAGTTCATTCAAGTCCCTCCAGGTTTCCCTGAAATCCCGTCCCTCCTGGTTTCTAATAGAACAATAGTGTTCCATGACACACATATACCACAGTTTGCTAAGCCATTCCCCAATTGAAGGACATTTACTGGATTTCCAATTCTTTGCCACCACAAACAGGGCTGCTATAAATAATTTTGTACAAGTAATGTTTTTACCCTTTTTCCTCATCTCTTCAGGGTATAGACCCAGTAGTGGTATTGCTGGGTCAAAGGGTATGCACATTTTTGTTGCCCTTTGGGCATAATTCCAAATAGCTCTCCAGAAGGGTTGGATGAGTTCACAGCTCCACCAACAGTGTAATAGTGTCCCAGATTTCCCACATCCCTTCCAACAATGATCATTATCCCTCCTGGTCATACTGGCCAATCTGAGAGGTGTGAGGTGGTACCTCATATAAGCTTTAATTTGCATTTCTCTAATAATTAATGATTTAGAGCATTTTTTCATATGGCTATGGATTGCTTTGATCTCCTCGTCTGTAAATTGCCTTTGCATATCCTTTGACCATTTGTCAATTGGATTGGCTTTTTGTTTTAAAAATATAACTCAGTTTTTTGAATATTTTAGAAATGAGTCCTTTGTCAGAATCATTAATTGTAAAGATTGTTTCCCAATTTACTACTTTTCTTTTGATCTTGATTACATTGGCTTTATCTGTGCAAAAGCTTTTTAATTTACTGTAATCGAAATCATCTAATTGGTTTTTAGTAATGTTCTCCAACTCTTCCTTAGTCAAAAACGGTTCCCCTTTCCATAGATCTGACAGGTAGACTAGTCCTTGATTTTCTAATTTGCTTATATTATTGTTTTTTTATGTCTATGTCCTGTAAACATTTGGATCTTATCTTGGTAAAGGGTGTGAGGTGTTGGTCTAATCTAAGTTTCTTCCATGCTAACTTCCAATTATCCCAGCAGTTTTTATCAAAGAGGGAGTTTTTATCCCAGTGGCCAAACTCTATGGGTTTATCAAACAGCAGATTACTATAATCCTCTCCTGCTTTTACACCTAGTCTATCCCACTGGTCCACCACTCTATTCCTTAGCCAATACCAAACAGTTTTGATGACTGATGCTTTATAATATAATTTTAGATAGGGTAGTGCTAAACCACCTTAGTTTGCATTTTTTTTTCATTAAGCTCCTGGCAATTCTTGACTTTTCATTTCTCCATATGAATTTACTTACAATTTTTTCTAACTCATTAAAGTAATTTTTTGGAATTTTGATTGGTATGGAACTAAACAGATAGTTTAGTTTTGGTAGAATTGTCATTTTCATTATATTAGCTCTCCCTATCCATGAGCAGTTGATATTTGCCGAGTTATTTAAATCTGATTTAATTTGTGTGAGAAGTGTTTTATAATTGTTTTCAAAAAGATTCTGAGTCTGTCTTGGCAAATAGACTCCCAAATATTTTACACTGTCTGAGGTTACTTTGAATGGGATTTCTCTTTCTAGCTCTTCCTGATGTTTCTTGCTAGGCATATATAGAAAAGTTGAGGATTTATGGGGGTTTATTTTATAACCTGCAACTTTGCTAAAATTGCTAATTGTTTCCAGTAGTTTTTTAGATGATTTCTTGGGATTCTCTAGGTAGACCATCATGTCATCTGCGAAGAGTGAGAGTTTTGTCTCTTCCTTCCCAATTCTAATTCCTTCAATTTCTTTTTCTTCTCTAATTGCTGATGCTAGGTGATGATGGGCACCCTTGTTTGACCCCTGATCTTATTGGGAATGCCTCTAGCCTCTCCCCATTGAATATAATGCTTGTTGATAGTTTCAGATAGATACTGCTAATTATTTTAAGGAACAGTCCATTTATTCCTACACTCTCTAGTGTTTTTAATAGGAATGGATGCTGTATTTTGTCAAAAGTTTTTTCAGCATCTATTGATATGATCATATGATTTCTGATAGGTTTGTTATTGATATAATTGAGTATACTAACAGTTTTCCTAATATTGAACCATCCATGTATTCCTGGAATAAATCCTACTTGATCATAATGTATTATCTTAGTGATGACTTGTTGTAGTCGTTTTGCTAAGATTTTATTTAGGATTTTTGCATCTGTATTCATCAGGGACATAGGTCTATAATTTTCTTTCTCTGTTTTAACTCTTCCTGGTTTAGGTAACAGTACCATATTGGTTTTATAGAAAGAGTCAGGCAGAGTTCCATCTTTCCCTATTTTTCCAAAGAGTTTATATAGGATTGGAACCAATTGTTCCTTAAATGTTTGGTAGAATTCACTTGTGAATCCATCAGGCCCGGAGTTTTTTTTTTAGGGCATTCAATAATGGCTTGTTGAATTTCTTTTTCTGAGATAGGGTTGTTTAGGTATTTCATCTCTTCTTCATTTAACCTGGGCAACTTTTATTTTTGTAAATATTCATCCATTTCACTTAGATTATCAAATTTATTGGCATAGAGTTGCGCAAAATAATTCTGAATTATTACTTTAATTTCCTCCACTTTTGTGATGAGTTCCCCTTTTCCATTTATGATACTAGCAATTTGGTTTTCTTCTTTCTTTTTTTTCATCAAATTGACCAGAGGTTTATCAATTTTATTGGTTTTTTCATAACACCAACTTTTGGTTTTATTTATTAATTCAATAGTTTTTTGCTTTCGATTTTATTGATTTCTCCTTTAATTTTTAAAATTTCTAATTTGGTATTTGATTGGGGATTTTTGATTTGTTCTTTCTCTAATTTTTTTAGTTGCGTGTTTAGTTCATTGATTTCCTCTTTCTCCAATTTGTTCATGTAAGCATTAAAGCTATAATATATCCCCTGAGAGTTGCTTTGATTGAATCCCATAGGTTTTGGTATGTTGTTTCATTATTATCATTATCTAGGATAAAATAGTTAATTCTTTCTATAATTTGTTTTTTGGTCCACTCATTTTTTAAAATGAGGTTATTCAGTTTCCAATTTGCTCTGGGTCTATATGTCCTTGGCCTAGTATTGCATATGACTTTTATTGCATTGTGATCTGAGAAAGATGTATTCACTATTTCTGCCTTTCTGCAGTTGATCATTAGGTTTTTATGTCCTAGTACATGGTCAATTTTTGTATAAGTTCCATGTACTGCAGAGAAAAAGGTATATTCCTTTCTATCCCCATTCAGTTTCCTCCATAAGTCTACCATATCTAATTTTTCTAACAATCTATTTACCTCCCTAATTTCTTTCTTGTTTGTTTTATGATTTGATTTATCTAGATCTGATAGCGGGAGGTTGAGGTCTCCTACTAGTAGAGTTTTGCTGTCTATGTCTTCCTGTAATTCTTTCAGCTTCTCCTCTAAGAATTTGGGTGCTGTTCCACTGGGTGCATATACATTCAATATTGAAATGATTTTATTGTCTATGGTACCTTTTAGGAGGACAAAGTTTCCTTCCTTATCTCTTTTAATGCTCTCTATTTTTGCTGCTGCTTTGTCTGAGATAAGGATTGCTATCCCTTTTTTTTTTTTTTACTTCAGCTGAAGCAAAATATATTTTGCTCCAACATTTTACCTTTACTCTATATGTATCTCTCTGCTTCAAATGAGTTTCTTGTAAGCAGCATATTGTAGGATTCCGGTTTTTAATCCACTCTGCTATTTGCTTACATTTTAAGGGAGAGTTCATCCCATTCACATTCAAGGTTATGATTACTAATTCTTTATTGCCCTCCATGCTATCTTCCCTCTGTTTGTATTTTCCCCCTTTCCCCCCTTTTATCCATATTCCCCAGTATTTTGTTTTTGAATACCACCCCCTTCAGTGTGTTTGCCCTCCTATATCACACCCTCCCCTTTCTTTCCCCTTTCCCTTTTTCCCTTTTCCCTTCCCTTCCTTTTGCTATTTCCCCTTATTTCCCCCACTCCCCTTCCCTTTCTCCATCCCTCCTCCCCTTTTCGCCTTTTAATACTTGAAAGGTTAGATGTTTTATAAGTTAACTGAGTATGTGTAGGTTGACTTTAAGCCAAGTCTGATGAGAAGAATATTCAGGTGTTTCTCCTCTGCTCCCTTCTTTCCCTCTATTACCATAGGTTTTTTGTACCTCTTAGTGTAATGAGATTTGTCCCATTCAATCCCCTCCCTCCTCCCGTCTCTTTCCTGTCCCCCTTTTTAGGGAGGTAGTGTATTTTTTTAGATCATTCTATCTAGGTCATAGAAAATTCTGAGTGTCTGTCCCTTCTAGTTCAGTATATTCTATTGAATAGAGTCAAAATTCCTAAGAGTTATTAGAGTCTTTCTCCCAAGTGGGGTTAAAGCCAGTTACATCCCATTAGATAGCAGTCTAATGGATAGTTCATGGATGTCCATCATTTCTGGCTAGGTATATTCTCTCTGTTAGAGTTATATTTCTCAGGATTTATGAGAGTCTCTTCCCCCGCCCCCACCCCATGATGGAATATAGCCAGTTTCAACTTACTGGATTGCATTTTTTTTTCCCTTTTACTGCCTTTTTTTTTTTTTACCTTTTCATGTGTCTCTTGAACCTCCTGTTTGATGTCCAAATTTTCTGTTTAGCTCTGGTCTTTTCATCAGAAATTTTTGGAATTCTTCCATTTTGTTAAATGTCCATCTTTTTCCCTGGAAGAAAAGGCTCAGCTTTGCCGGAAAGTAGATTCTTGGCTGCATTCCAAGCTCCCGTGCTCTTCGAAATATCTCGTTCCAGGCCCTTCGATCCCTTAAAGTTGATGCAGCCAGGTCCTGCATGATCCTTACTGTGGCTCCTTGATATTTAAATTGTTTCTTTCTGGCTGCTTGCAGGATTTTCTCTTTTATCTGATAGTTCTGGAGTTTGGCCACAACATTCCTTGGTGTTTTGATTTTAGGATCTTTTTCTTGTGGGGATCGATGTACTCTTTCAATAACTACTTTGCCCTCCGATTCCATGATGTCAGGGCAGTTTTCCATCACTAGATCCTGTAATATTAAGTCCAGGCTTTTTTTCTCTTCAATGTTTTCAGGAAGTCCTCGATCAGTGGTTTTGTTGATGAGGTATATTACATTTGCTTCTATTTTTTCTATTTTTTTGATTTTGTTTAACTGACTCTTGCTGTCTCATGGAGTCATTAGTTTCTGTAGACTCCATTCTTTTTTGGGGGGAGTTTTCTTCATTAACCTTTTGCAACTCCTTTTCCAATTGGTCAATTCTACTTTTGAAAGAGCTTTCTATTTGACCAATTGAGGTTTTGAGAGAATTAATTTCTTTTTGCATTTGCTCATTTGAGGATCTGAGAGATTTATTCTCCTTTTGTGTTTGTCCAATTGTACTTTATAAGGTTTTGTTTTCTTGTTGCAAGGTATTAATTGTCTCTCCCAAATTTTTAAGCTCCTTTCTTCTTTCTTCAAGTCTTTCTGTGCTGGAGATCAGATTGTATTCCCCTTTAAAGGTTCCAGGTCTCTCTGAGTTGGGGTCTTTCCCTTCCAGGAATTTTTGTATGGATCCGCCTTTCCACTGACCCTTATTCATTATGCTAGGACCTTGAGTTGGGTTGGCTGGTTCACCTGGGCTTGGGATCACTAAAGGCTTTACTGAGTGCAGTTTCTCTGGCTGGCCAGTAGGAGGTGCTGGTTGCCCTCTCTGGAGTGTCTGTGACCTTGGTTGGGAGGCCTTCTCCATTTGCTTGAGGGAAGGAGTTAGAGCTATTGAATTCTTTTGCCTTCAATCAATGGGGGGCTTTACCCTGGCCTGAGGTCATTCCTCAGCTGGGCTGGTTCTTTTGCTCACACACCTGGGCCTGAGGCAGAAGTAATTTGCATTTGTTTGGGAGGAGGCCTCAGTGCAATGGAGGCCTGGGCTCAGAGTTTCTCGACCTGAGGAGCCCAGGGATGGTGTCTGCAGCTGTCCTGCACCAGACCTCTCCGAGCGGCCCCTTCCCCAAGCTCCAGGGGGACAGCACCAACACCAGCACCTCTGCTTCCCTGCGAACCCAAGCCCCCTTCGTACATCCCCACAGCTGATCCAGCAGGTCCGGCTCTTGGGCCCTCAGACTCCTGGTTCCAATTCAGCTGTTAATCTGGCTGATCCTGGACTGATCTTCCCTCAGAGCCCAGACTCACCTGCCGGTATTCAGCCAAGGCTGCTGCGGGAGACAAATCCTGAGGTAGATTATCCTCTCCTGGCTTTTCCTTCTGGGTTTCCTGGTTCAGATTTCTTTTAAGAGGTTTGTTTCATGTGATAGATGGGGAAGAGATCCGGAGACTTTAGAACTGTGCCTGTCTTCTCTCCACCATCTTGGCTGGAACTCCAAGGATAATTTTCAACATTTGTCTTTTTGTAAGTTTTTGAGTTTCACATTTTTCTATCTCCCTTACTTCTCCCCCTCCTTCCCATGACAGTGAATAATATATATGTTGATGTCAGAGAACTAACATAGATTTAATTAAAAGATAAACAGGGAAACTGTGTTATAAATACTAAACATATACACACCAAATGCTAACACTTTCAAAATTTTTTAAAGGAAAAAAGTTAATTATAGGTGGAAAAAGATAACAGAATTATAATAATGAGGGGTTTCAACCTTTCCCTTTCAGAAATGCCTAAGTCTAACAAAAAATAATAAGAAGGAAGTCAAGGAGATTAATGGAATTTTAGATAAGCTAGATATGACAACGAACTGTAGAGAACTGAAAGGGAATAGAAAAGGATTCACCCATTTCTCAGTAGTACAAGGTATCTTTACAAAAGCTAATCATATAATGAGCATTAAAACTTCATGGATAAACATAGAAAAGCAGAAATATTAAATGTACCCTTTTCATATTATAATGCAATTAAAATTATATTAAATAAAGAACTATGGAAATTGATTAAAATTAATTGAAGAATAAATAACCTAATATTAAAGTGTTAAAGAACAAGTCATACAAGCATAAATAATTTTATTAAAAAGAATAATAATAAAGAGCCAAAATTTCAAAACTTATACTGCAAAAGCAGCAATCAGAGGAAAATTTTTTATCCTTAAATGTTTACATCAACAAAATAGAGAAAGAACAGATCAATGAATTGGGTATGCAATTTAAAAAAACTTGAAAAAATGAATTTAAAAAACTGCATTGGAAGTCCTAAAATTAAAGGAGAGCTTAATAAAATTAAATGTAAGTAAACTGTTGGATTGATAAATAAAACTAGAGTTGTTTTCATGAGAAAAAAACCCTAATAAAATAGACACCATATCACTGCTATAATTAAAAAAAGGAGAGAAGAAAACCAAATTATTAGTATCAAAAATGAAAAGGATGATTTCACCACAAATGAGGATGAAATTAAAGTAATTATTAGGAATTTTCTTTACCAAGAAATTTAATAATTTAAGTGAAATGTAACAATATTTACAAAAGCATAAACTGCCCAGATTAATATAAGAGGAGTTACAATATCTAAATAAACCTATTATAAAAGAAAAATGAGTAGGCCATAAATGAACTTCCTAAGGAAAAAATCAGCAAAACCAGATGGATTTACAAGAGAATTCTATCAAACATTTAAAGATCAACTAATTCTAATATTAAATAAATTATTTGGAATAATAGGCAAACTCATTTTATGAAATCAATTTGGTGCTAATAATCACCACAAAGAGCAAAAACAGAGAAAGAAAACTTTAGGCACTTTCATAATTGAATATTGATGCAAAAATCTGAAATGAATTAGTTAGGAGACTACCAAATATATATAAAACAATGATTATAAATTACAACTATGTGGGATATATACCAGGAATGCAGGGATGGTTCATATATATATATATATATATATATATATATATATATATATATATATATATATATATTATTTCTTTTTTGTAGATGATATCATGGTAAACTTAGAAAGTTCTAAGAATTCAACTAAAACAACTAGTTGAAATAATAATTTTGGCAAAGTAGCAGGGAATAAAATAAATCATTAGCATTTCTAAATCTCACCAACAAAGTCCTGTAAGAAACATTATTTAAAATGGCCATAGACAATATAAAACTACCTGAGAATATACCTACCAAGACAAGCCCTGGAGCTATATGAACATAATTATAAAACATTTTTATGCAAATAAAGTCAGATTTAAATAATTGGAGGATAAATTTTCTTGAGTAGGTTGAGGTAATATTATACAAATGACAATTCTGCTTAAAATTAATCTATTTATTCAGTGCCATCCCAATTAAATTCCAAAAAATTATTTTTTTGAGCTAGAAAAAATAAAAATAAAATTCATTTAGGAGAACAGAAAGTGAAGAACTCATAAAAAATACAAAGGCAGTAGATTTAGATCTTAAACTATTGGCTAAGAAATAGAATGATGCCATCAGTGGAATAGAATAGATCTGCAATACACAGTAGTAAATGATTTTAACAACCTTGGGTTTGATAAATGTAAAGACTTAGGCTTTTGGGATAACAATTCACTATTTGGTGAAAGTTGTTGGGAAAACTGGAAAACAGTCTGACAGAAAGTAGGTATAGACCAATATCTTACACTATTCATCAAGATAAGGAAAAATGGATACATGATGCAAATATAAAAGAAGATATCGTAAATAGATTAAAAGAGCATGGAACATATTACTTAGTAGATTTGTAGATAAGAGAGGAATTTAAGAATAAGCAAGAGATAGAAAGCATTGTGAGATGTAAAATGATTAATTTTGATTGCATTAAATTAAAAAGATTTTGTTCAAATTAAACCAATGTAGACAAGATTAGAAGGAAAGCAGAAAAGTAGAGAAAAAAATTATAGACAGTTTCTCAGACAAGGGTCTCATAACTCAACTCTAAAGGGAACTTTGTCAAGTTTATAAGAATGAATCATTCTCTAATTGCTAAGTGGTCAAAGGCTATGAACAGATAAAATTATATAGTCATATAAAAAGTGTTCCAAATGATCATTGATTAGAAAACTTCTAATTAAAATGTATGATATAATATTTCATAGCTATTGGATTGACTAAAATGATAAAAAGAAAAAGTGATGTGTTGGAAGATATGTGGAAAAATTGGGACATTAATAATTGTTGGTGGAACTGTGAACTGATCCAACCATTTTGGAGAGGAATCTAGAATTATGCCCAAAGAGTTACAAAGTCATACTTGCCATGGTTACCTTTTGACCCAGCAATACCACTATTAGGTCTGTTTCCCAGAATGATCAGGGAAAAAGAAAAAGGACTTATATGTTCCAAAATATTTTTTCTTTGTAGTGGCAGAGATCTGGAAATTGAAGGGCTGTCCATCAGTTGGGGAATAAATAAACAAGTTGTGGCATACTATTGTGATACAATACTACAATGTTGTGAGAAATGATAAGCAGGTTGATTTTTTGGGAAAAAAAACATGGAAGGACTTGCATGAAATAATGAAGAGTGAAATGAGCAGAACTAAGAACATTATATACACTAACAGCAATATTGTTCAAAAAGTAAATATAAATAAGTTATTTTGAGTTATATGAATATTCAGATTAATTACGAAGGGCCTATAGAGATATTCATTTCCAGAGAAAGAACTGAAGTATGGAAAAAATGTTATGTGGTTTCACATGTATATTTACATGTATACAAATGTTGGTCCTTCAGAGCAAAATTGGGAAGTGAGGTTGGAAACAGCTTGGAATTCAAGTGGAATATTACCCCTCCCCCCACCTCCTTTATTTAAAAAAAGAGGACGATAGCAATAGAGTCCAGAGCCCAAAGTTCTTTGATCATTTTCCTGGGTGATGTTTGGCAAAGATAGTAAACCTTATTGGTCTTCAGTTTCCTCACATATAAAATGAACAGGATAGTTAGGTTAGATGATTTCTAAATTCCCCTCTACTTTGAGAATTAGATATCTTATATTTATATTGTCTTAGAGTTACAGTTTCAGATCTCTTTCAGCTTTCATAAGTGGGAAATGCTTAGAATGAGAAGTGAGACCAAGACTGAGCAACTCTAGCAACCAGTAACTTGGAAAATAAATGTAATTCAAAATACAACTGTGGTATTTTGAGATGGGCAGCATTAACCTTTTCAACTCTGTAGTGATCTGACTTTTCTCATCCTCTGCTACTAAGCTCAGCAATACATGAATACCTGGAGGTGTACAAATTCTGAAATGAAATCCAATTAACCTTTAGCCATGTTTTATCTAAGAAACTGAGAAGCCCATTTGTTTTACCCAATTCTGCATGTGTCACATTGTTAATGGAATATAGCACATTGAAAGATCTAATAATAATAATCATCATCACATTTTTATAGTCAGGCAATTAACTCATCCATTTTTACAACAGACTTGGAAGCTGTTGTCAAATTTTGTAGTTCTCAATCATAGTTTTCTCTCCTTTTATTCTACAATTTTTTTTGTTCTCAATGTACAATAATCTTCCATCAAGGGAACTGGCAAAGGGAGAGTACAAATGATAACTATTTTTTCCCCTCAGTTTATGAAGAGGCCCAATGACATAAGAGGGTGATATCTTTACTCATGTATGAATTGGGCTTAATTGAGTCAGAGTTTGGGCTCAAATACTTGTGTGACCATGGACAAGTCACTTAACCCTGTTTACCTCAGTTTTCTTATCCATTAAATGAGCTGGAGAAGGAAATGGCAAACTACTCCAGCATCTTGCCAAGGAAACCCCAAATGGGGTTACAAAGAGTTGGACACAACTGAAACAGATGAATACAAAACTAAACTATACTAAAAAGGGTTACATAAAGTTGTTAGCCTTACTTTCTCTTCCAGAATCATTGAAGCCTCATGACAAGACAAAAGTCAAGATGACTGGATATGGTCCAGGATGTGGTGGATGCTTGATCAAGCTCTAAACCCACATCGCCTCTTTAGTCACCTACATGGCCATTGGAACAAATTGTTCTTATCTGTTCATTCCTTGGGGATTGGGAAGAGGGGAGGGGAGTCTTCACATGTTAGGAATAGACACCCTCTAACTCACAGTCAACCTGGGTTAGCCCCCTCTGCTGGGACAATTTAATGGGATGTAGTCACTAAAGATGCTGCTGTTTCTTGGAGTCACAGGTAGACACCAAAGTTGGATGAGCATTCCTTAAAAGGTTTGGCAAGTCCTCACACCAGAGGTGCTAGTTCTCCTTGAATATCTTATATTTCCCAAGCAATAGTAGTCGGAATTTCAGTCATACACTGTGATCTATTAACAAAAGAATGATCCTGTCCAGAGTCTTTGTAGCAATTGATATATATTTAAGTTTATTCTCTCCAGAGATTCAGTTGGTAAAAGGGAGAGTGTGTTGCAGTTTGGGGCAGGGGGGTGACTATGTTTATGTTATTGTGCATTGATTCTTGATGTTACTTTTTAGTAAATATAACTTTGCAAAACCTAATTGAGGTTCATTGATTAAATGATAGTAAAGCAATCAATAGTATTGATTCAATGGATCAATAAATAGTGTAGAGGAAATAGTAATAGTAAATAGGGGAAACAGATCAATAAATAGTTTAAAGGAAATATAATAAATAGGGGAAACAGGAACAAGAGATTGAGTTGAAAACATGCAGACTCCAACAGCCCCTTAAGGATATCCCTAGAACTAGGAAAAGAGATATATTTAGTCATACTTTGGAACCTGACCTGATAGTGCAAGTATCAATTAGAGGAGTAAATTTAGAGTAATAAATATTTTCTACCTTATCTAGAAGATCCTTTCCCTTCAAATACAAAACTTCCATCTAAACTATTCTCTGGAAAATTGTTTCACTCCATCTTTTTTATGAATTCTATTTAGAGGTTTATTTTAAATTTGGGGAGGAAACTGGGGAGAGCTCAGGCAAGTTTCTGGCTTTTCTCTGCCATTTTGGCTTCACCAGCCTTTCTGACTTAAGGTTGGCTTGGTATCCACTATGCCCATCTGCTATCTACTTGATATACATGGAATTAATGAAACATTAAATGGTAAAGTGATATCAAATACGGATTCCAATGGACCCACTGGAAGTGACTAGGTGATGGATGAACTGATTTGGAGTAGATTTCAGAAGATAATCTTAATTTCCTTCTCTGAGAAAAGTCGTGTTAAATTCAAACAGAATCAGAATTTTTCAGTCTGCATTTTGATGTAGAAAATCTCAAATCTACATTATTCATTTTGTGATATATTTTTATCTATTTTGTTAAATATTTCCCAATTACATTTTTAATTTAATATTTATTCCCATTTTGTACAAATAATGTTTTTTATACATTAATAAAATATTTTTGTTTAAGAGTAAACAAAATACCCCCTCTCCCAATAAAATTTAGACTTGCTTGAGCAATAAAGTAAAGGGGAGCCAATTACATTTTGATTAGATTCTGGCAGAATTTAGGAGTATTGAGGGCATGCTTGCTGGCAACAAGTTTGATATTTCTGGTTTAAAGGATTTGCATTTTAATGGATATGTGATTTTCTAAAAAAAAAAAAACCCTGTAAGGTAACTATACATATGGTGGTGCTTTCAGAGTTCTGCCTACCTATTCCTTCATCATTCTATTTTCTGCAGTTCATAGAGAGCACGAGGAATTATAAAACAAAATCATAAGAGACTTTCAAATAACAAATCACAGTGAAACTATTCTACAGGATCAAATCCCTCTAGCAAAACCTTTTTCCGGACACATTGATGGAGGAATAAAAATTTGGTAAGGGTTGTTGTCGTTATTTAAATTTTCATCAGGTTGGCAAACTCTCAGAGAAAATAAGGAAGTATTGGACTGTGGTACCACTTCCCCTTGGGTCTCACTATAGCTAGGAGGCACATGACAGCTGCCAATCTAGATCCATCTGCTCTAGGTCCCCAGCTGACAAGCCAGTCACTATTCTATGTCTGTCTTACCTCCACTCCTCCATGTAGAGGCATTGGCCATCTAGCCTCTTCATTCCGTCATCTTGGATTGAGTGAATTGGAATTCAGACTGAGGCACTTTCCATCTTAGAAGAGAAGTATAATGAATCCCTGACTACAGCCCAAGAGA
The DNA here is from genome assembly GCF_037893015.1 of Macrotis lagotis. Classification (NCBI taxonomy): domain Eukaryota; kingdom Metazoa; phylum Chordata; class Mammalia; order Peramelemorphia; family Peramelidae; genus Macrotis; species Macrotis lagotis. The sequence goes on from NC_133664.1 coordinate 171,535,931, forward strand.
CAGTCAAGGGGCAGGGTCAAAATTACCCACTAAAATCTCTCCCTCTTCCTAACTCTTCATATGAACTCATGTCTTCTGAAACTTATGACTGGTCAGGGTTGGTAAAATGCTTTCCAATAGGGATGATGGACTCTTGGTCACAGATGAGGTGCAGCTAGTCTAGAAGAAATGTACTTCCTTGGAATCTTGAGAAATTAATCAAGAAGACTTTATATCAAAAAGCAAGGGGCAGGGAGAAAACTTCCCACAATACCAATAAGCCTGGTGCCATAGAGAGCAGCAGCAGCAGTAACAGAAGGAGACTAGCAGAATAGAAAATCAGTAATTTATAGGTGATCATATGTAAGATGAAAGTTAATAAAACACAGATGCTGATGAGGAAAAGTACAAAGTGTGGCCTAAAAAAAAGCAATTAGAAAGCTATTTCTCTGATAATCAGTCCAAGGGGCACACAAACCTGTGGTCAGCCAGCCCTGTATCCAAGGGGTACCTTCTGGAAAATAAAGATTTATGTTCTTTGTATTTAAGGTGATGGATCACTCTATTATAAATGTTTTCTAGGGCAGCTTGTCAAATGTAACGATTCCCAGTCTGTGACAGCTTTCATCTCCTTGTAAGCTTTTGCTATGAAACATAGAATGTAGCAGTAAACAATTTGTCTGAGTCTTTTCTTAACTTGACTCCTATGCTTAGGCTTTCATTCCTGTCATTGATAAAAATAAATGGGTTCATAATTACAACCACTGAAACATTCTATAGGAGAAATTATGAACCATCAGAATAATAATTCTTTAATAGGCATTCTTATGTAGATTTTATTAGGAAACATCTCCTGGCAACACATGTAAAGTTTGGTTTTTGATTTTTCTTTGTCCAACTTAATATGGTTATTTGGTTACTGATGTTGGGATGCCCTTGAATCCAAACCTTTATTTGAATCCAAACTTTAATTGAAAAAGGAAGTAGGATTTAAATACTATGAATTACCCTAAGGCAGAATTACAGTTGATTTACTTCTCAACAACCTCCTCCAAAATGGAACTTAAAAGCAGAAATTTAAATTAAAAAAAATCAATACCAAAACAGATATTTTTTAAGAAATATAAGGATTTTTTTTCTTTTCACAAGTTGGGCATTTTTCCAGTCTCTCAGTAAGTCTTGGTTGTCTCCATCAATAATAGCTTCGTGTCTTATCATTGGTTTCTTCTAAGCCTTAAAGGACAGGAGCCCTGTTCACAGATGGTTGCCCACAGCTAGCTCACTTATAAGTTCCAAGATCTCACTCAGTGATTGATGGATGGTCAGGCAAGACTGCATTTAACCTTTACAGAAGAAACTTTGTTGCCATGGAAGCAATAAAACCAGTTCAATATTTTTTTTAAAAAGGGGAAATCTAAAAGAAAATATGTTGCAAAAATTAGATTAAGTAATCACATGTGTGAATAAAACCACTTAAAGAAATAGCCATAATCCACATATACAATACAAAATCTTACCATCCATATATATTTATTTATATTATCCATATATAGTTATTTTCATATTGTCTTCTTTATTAAAATATGAGCTCATTGAGGACAGAATCATGTTTTTGCCTTTCTTTGTAACCCTAGCATTTAGTACAATAAATGGCAGGCATTGAATGCTTAATAAATGCCATTTGATTGACTGACTGACTTAAGATACCATTATAATTTTAATTTTCTGCTGTGCTTCCCAACTGGTGGTTTGAGAACCTTTGGAGAACCAAGAAGTTAATTGAAAGGATTTATATGCGAAACAAAAAGTGTCATTTTGATTTTTTATGAATTCCAATAAAGTATGCTACATTGAGGTAGTTTTTTGAAACATATGAGCCACTTATTATGTGCAAATATAATGCAAATACTCTTCTCTAGGGAATACAAATAGAAAAACAAGACAATAATTGTTCTCAAGGAGCTCACAATCTAAATGGAAAGATAACACATATGTTTATCTGCATAGTTTTAGCTGCAAGTCTCAAGATTATGCTTATAAGGGCATACTGAATGTGATTTTATTTACTCCACTTATTGTGGGACTACTAGATGAGTTTGTTCTGAGATGCTTTATGTAAGCTTAATTATTCATCTACAGCTTGAGTTTTCAATCTGGTACATAATCTTTTCCTATACTATCTAGGAATCACATAAAAAGGGCAGCTAGGTGGTACAGTGGATCGAGCAGTGACCTTGGAGGACAGTTTGTATACAGTCTCAGAAACATGCCACTTACTAGTTGTGTGTGATTTTTTTTTAGGTTTTTGCAAGGCAAATGGGGTTAAGCAGCTTTCCCAAGACCACACCAGCTAGGTAATTATTAAGTATGAGACCGGATTTGAACCCAGGTACTCCTGTCTCCAAGGCCGGTGCTTTATCCACTATGCCACCTAACCTCCCCTAGTTGTGTGTGATCTTGAGCAAGTCATTTAACCCTGATTGCCTCACATCCTGGGCCATCTCTAGTCATCCTGATTGATATTTGGCCTTTGGATCCAGATGGTTCTGGAGGAGAAAGTGAGGCTGGTGACTTAGCACAGCACCCCCCCACTCAAATTCAATTCATGTACTTGTCATGGTATCACCTCGCTTCATGACATGGTTTTTTTCAAGTATGAAGGACAAACATCATCAGTAATCACAAATAATTTTATTGAGAGGAGAATAGCAAGGTAAGTTATAGTATAATAAATGGGCAACAAAATCATTTTCAGTTTCTTCCCTATCCAAACTTTCTCTCAAACAAAATGGATATAATTTTCTATAGATTTATGTAGATACAATAACTCCAAGGGAAACTCCAGTAGAGGTGAGAAAACTATATCCTCTGGGGCAGAGAAGTCAATCTTTCAATATGAAGTCCTTATGGAAATCTTGAAATATCCATAGTCATTAGGATTCCCCTGAGATTCTAGGATTTAGAAAAGTTGCTGTAGATTTAGGTGCATGGCCCCTTTTTTCTCATTCCAGTCAAGAGTTCTTCCTAGACCCAACCAGAAGTTGTCCCTCTTTTTCATTTTGGTTTTGGCCACCTTTCCTACACTTTGTACTACTATGAGGGATTCCTTTACATAACTGTCTTCTTTCAATCAGATTTGGGTCTTCTGACTCAATATGCATCTAGGTATAAGTTTTATGGAGTGCTGATATCCTGGGATTTTTCCAAACTATAATAGTTACTTTTCCCAACCATATTCAACTCAATTTAACAAATATTTGTTAGGTACCTACCATATACAAAATTAGTCTCTGTCCTTAAGAAGATTATATCCTTGGAGGAGGGAGAAACAAAATAAGTTAAATATAAAATATATGCAAAGTGATTAAAACATAATTTTGAAAGCATGTGAATTATTGGGGGGAGAGTAGAAAGAAAGATTATTTAATTGATCACCCAGTCAGCTTTTATTAAGTTTTACATGTATAGTATGTGTTAAGATAGCAACTGAACTTAAAGGTAGCTAAGAATACTAAGAGGTGAATGTATTCCAGGCATGGGGAAATATACTATATAAAGATCAAGATGTGGGAGATAGGTTGATGTAAACAGGACAACACTTAGATCATTGAGTAGAATGTTGTATCTATAATATGTATAATCATTCTGGAAAGAGAAATTTGTGCAGAATGCTAAACAGAGGAATTCATATTTTATAATAGAAGCAATAGGGAATCATTGAGTTTTTCTGTACTGGAAAATGGCATGGTCAGGCATCAGTGCTTTAAGGATTCTAATTTGGAGCAACATGAAGATAGGAAGAATCTGGAAATTCCCACAATAGTCCAAGAGAGAATAAGGACCTGAACTAGGGTGATAGTTTATATGAGTGGAGAGAAGAGGATCAGATAAATATGAGTGTTACAAAGGTAGAATTATCCAGACTTGGGAATATTGAATATGGAAGGAATGAGAGGCAATGAAGCATTAAGAATGAGCTAAAAATGAAAAACTTGGGTGATAAGAAAAATGGTAATATTTAGAACAGAAACGTAGAAGTTAGGAATAGAGATGTACTTTATGGGGAAAATGAGTTTCGTTTTGGATGTGTTATTTTTGATTTATTTATAGAACACCTAAGTGGAAATGTCCAACTAATTGGAGATGCTGAAATGGAACTCAGGAGAAAGATTAGGGCTAAATATGCATATTTAGGAGTCATCTGCAAAGAAATGATATTTGAATCTATAGAATTGATGGAATTCCTGAGAAAGAGAGTGAAGAGAAAAAGGAGGGCCCAAAGAGAATCTTCATTCATGCAAAAAGCGGGGACAGAATGTGATTCAACCAAGGAGTCCAAGAAAGAACATTTAGACAGTTAGGAAGAAAACCAATAGAGAACAATGTCTTGAAAGCCCCAGAAGCCATTTTGCAAGACATCAAGTGAGTTAAATGAGGTAGAGGCAACTGTTGCAAGTTTTTTTTAAAACATGAAGGTGATTTGGCAAATGAAGTCTCAGTCATTATGGATAAGTCCTTACAATAATAAAAAAGCAAACATATTTCTGTAGAGAATGAATTATTCCTTACATGTATTGTTCCTACTTAAAAATATCTGTAGATATTAAGATGAATAACATACAGATGAATGTAAAAGCTTTACTGAATTCCTAGTAGCTATTTTAAAGTAAACAACTGTTAAAGCCCAACTATTATTGGTGTGGGTGTATATATATGAATTTTTTTACATAAAAAAGACATTGTATTTAAAAAGACAGCAAACCACTAAAGTCATCTATACTGAGAGTGTGTCCCATATATAGGTTCTATCCCTTCATTAAGATGATCTAGAGTAAATGAGCATAAATTCAATTTCATAGAAAGCCAGATTAGGTTGAGTGATGAGAACACTAGAAAATATAGCGCACTAGTTTCCAAATTTATGGAAAATAAATCTTAAATCCTAATAAGTAGCAGGAAAATAAATGGCCTTCTCCTACTGATTTCATAACCTTGTTTCATGTCCAGATAAAGAGAGATAGATGTAAGTTAAATTCAATTTAACAAATATTTATGGGGTATCTGTAATGGGGAAGTCACTGGCCAAGTTCCCAGGATTTTTCAATGTTACATTTTAAGGGAAGCCTGGCAATAAAAATATTGACTACGGTTCTATTTCTTACTCTAACCTATAGGTCAACATATTATCTAATTTTTTTTTCACTTAAAAGAAGCATCATTTCTACTTATGCATAATACATAACTTTGTTTATTTTGTTCTATGTTAATAAAACATTTGTTCAAGTTTTCAATCATTCAAAATAGTCACTAAAATCAGATCTGAACATTTTGTTTTTTTATATAAATTTGTTTATTTTTTCATAGTTTTTAACATTCATTTTTGGTAAGCTTTTTTTTCTTTTTTGGTTTTTGCAAGGCAATGGTTAAGTGACTTTCCTAAGGTTGTACAGCTAGGTAATTATTAAGTGTCTGAGGCTGGATTTGAACTCAGGTCATCAGACTCCACCTAGATGACCCTTTGGTAAAATTTTGACAGCAAGTAATTTGATATAGGTTATACATGTATAATTATGTTAAATATTTGGTCATGTTCTGAAAGAAGAATCAGAACAAAAAGAAAAAATTCAAGAGAGGGCAAAACATAAAGCATAAAACAAATTCTGAAAACAGAAAATAGTATGCTTTGGTCTACTTTCTGACTCCATAGTTTTTTCTCTAGTTGTGGATGCTATTTTCCCTCACAAATCCTTTCTCATTGGTTTTGATCATGTACTGCTGAGGAGATTTAAGTCTATCATTGAGATCTGAACATTTTAAAAATGATATTTAAACCCTTAAGAAATTGAATCAAAGAATCATAGAATTTCAAACTTGGAAGAAATTTCAGAGGTTACCTAGTAATCTAATGCAGCCTTTACATATACTTTCATTATTTTCTCCTCTAAAGCAATCCCCTCCTACTACCATTTCTTCTGAAGGCAATATCATTTTTAAAGTCCCCTAGTTTTATAACCTGGTAGTCATCCTTCATTCTTTTTTTGTCCAGCTAAGTGCATCAGATGTCATGTTTTGTTGATTCTACCTCCTCTGGTCTATGGCATTAATTCCCTTCTCTTTATAGACTCCACAATTAGCCTGGTTCAGATGCTCCTTACTTCTTACCCAGGTTGCTGTGCTATACAACTAATTTGATTCCTTGATTCTGGTCTATATGTTCTCTGATCTATCTCCACGGACGCTAAATTCATCATCTTAATGTGGTGGCATTACTTTGTCACTCCCTTGTTCCAGGAGTGTCAAGTGCTCTCTATTGCTACAGAGACAAATACCTCCATTTGGCATTTAATGACTGCCTTAGTCTGGCTCCAACAAGTTTTTCCATATGTATTCTGTGTTCCATTCTAATTGTCCTGATAGCAATCTCTTTCCTGTCTTTTTGCTATTGCATAAGTTTACCTCCATGGGAAGCATCCTCAGTTCCAGTTCTTGAAATACCATGCTCCCTTCAAGCCTCAGCTCAAATGCTACATTCTTCAAGAGAGATTTTCTTATTTATATTCACTAGAATCTGCTCCAATCACTGAGTAGTTCTTTGGCAATCTGTACATATCTATTATATATATATGTATGTGTATATATACATATATATATATATATATATATACACATGTATCTCTGTCTTTTGCACTTATTTAATCTATGACCAAGTTGTTTCCCTATAGACAAAGAATTCTAATGCTTTTTGTTGTTATGGCAAATTGGGAGGCCCATAGATCCCTTCTTAGAATATTTTTTAAAATACATAAAATAAAATATAAAGGACTGTAAAAGAAATCAATTATATTGAAATAAAAGTTATAAAATATGTGTTTATGCATATATATATATATAAACACAAAATAGGTGTATTTAAAATATCTAAATAATTTATAATTTAAAGTTTACAGACCCTTAGTTAAGATCTCCTGCCCTAGTAGAATTAAGGGTAGGAAACCTCTTGCTTTTGTATTTGTGTATCCACTGTCCAGCACAGTGCTTGTGCTTAATCAGTGCTTATTGATTGATTGAGCACTCCTGTGTATCAAGAAGGATATGGTAATAATAATTAATAATAATAATAATAATAACAATAATAACAACCATAGTGCTTACAACTTGCCTAGCACTGTGCTAAGCACTTTAAAATTGTCTCATTTGATTTTCAAAACCTTGAGAGATAAGTGCTATTATTATCCAGATTTTACAAATGAGAAAATTGAGGCAAATAGAGTTTAAGTCACTTGACCAGGGTTTTACAGCTATTAGTGACAGAATGAATTTGAATTCAGTTTTTTCTGACTGCTTCTAGTGCTCTATCCACAGTGGGCTCTATCTGGTATCAGGTGTTCTATTCTTACTTTGGCAGCTCTGTGTTTCTGAGTGTCTATGGTTCTTAGTGGGTAAATGACCTATTTCTAAGCTCTCCCTTTTTCTGCCCATCAGCACCTACTCACTGTCTAAAGGATGTGGATCTTACAGAATCATCTCTTGAGCTCCTTTCTCTAACAACCCTCATTCCTTTCTTGACTTTGTTATATTTTGATAAGTTCTAGTCATGGATCCTGACATAGAAAACTATTGCCTACATGAATGAAGAAAACATTCTTAATTTCAAGCAATATTTACTCTTTTATAGAACCAATAAAAACTGTGAGAAATGAATAAAAAGTTATTCCCATGAGTATGCATCACTGTTTTAGACCTCAGAAATTTCCAGATAGAAGATAGGTGACAGTGAAACCAGGAATTCAAGGGAAGACAACTTTTGAACTTGTTTAGTTGCTTTTTATTACTCATTCTTTAAGTGAACGGAAGACTTTAAGCAGATTCCATGTGATGTCTTTCTCATACTTCCAATGAGTCTTAGACATAGTGTGTTTATAAATGTTTAACAACTGGCTCTCCAACAAAAATGTATACTGGACACTTTTAAAATTTAATCAACATTATTAACATTTTTTCTATTACATTTTAAAGTCTAGACAATGAACCAGACAATAAATCAAGTCCTGGTTTGTGGTGCTTGCTGATTTCTGAGGTTAAATAAAGTGATAATATAATAATCTGAGAGCTGGTTTGAGCTATCTCAAGCATGGAATGGCATAAAACACTTAGAATCCATTGCAAACTAGAATTCCTGAAAGCCAATGTTCTACAATGTCTTGCTTTGTTCAAGGACCTCTAACTGGACCACTGCAAGGATAAATGACTTGCCCAGTTTCAGAACCATTATGTGTCAGAAGTGAGACTTGAATCTAGGGCTTGTTGAAAGGGCTTAACTCTGAGATCAAAACTGCTTGTTGTGATTATATGTATAGATAGACATAGTTAAATAGTAGATTGGTAGATAGAGATAGATAGACAAGATGGAGCAAGGAGATAGATGGTTGAGGATACAAATAGATGTTAGAAGATAGGTGACATTGAGAGGTAGCTAAGATGGATGACTAATGTCAGATAGATGATAGAAAGACGATAGATAGAAGGATAAATAGATGGTTGGATGAATGGATAGCTATGTAATATGGATTAGACCTGTAATATTGGTGGTATAGAGAATTTCTAAATGGAGAAACTATCTGCTAACATAATTTGACTCCTCTGGAATGCTTAACCTTATAGTTGTCTAGTACTCTGAGAGAATAATTTTCCCAGAGTCTCACTCAGTCAGTATATCTCAGTTCAACCATGATGAAAAGCTTGAACAAATGCACAAAGGAGGATCTACACAGTTTGCTGCAAAGTCATCTAGGTTTAGATTCAAGTGCAATGTTTAGACTATCCTTCTGTTATCCTTTAGACCCTCCACTGGCTCTGTTTCTTTTCCTAGTCATACATATTTTTCATATTTTTTAAGGCTACCTAAAGCCTTAGGCAAGTTTTGAGTTTTAGTAGCTTGAAACTGCACTCAGACTTTTGGGACACTCTGAATTCATTTACAATAGTTATACACACATATGTACATGATAGGAAGTAGGGTAGAGTAGAAAACTGAGCTTGGAACCAGGAAGACATAGGTTCAAATCCTATCTCTGACATGTGCAGGCTTTGTGACTGGTTACTAATAAGATAAGGGGTTGCTTGGCCATTTTCATGTAGTAATCTGGGCAATGTACATTTATCATCCACCCGATTTCTCCCATGTATGCTGCTAAGCTGATCTCATGATGACTGTGGTTTGCATTACTCTGTCATATTCCAGAACTTGATACAATCAGCATAATGTCATCTTGCAATGGATTATTTAAATTCATCTCCCTGCTGCAGCTTTCTCCATTTGCAGTTACTGTTCAGTTTAGTTAGTCTGCACATTCATTCATCAAGGCAGAATGACCAAGCCAAGTGACCATTATGGTACAGATGGCTCTGTTCCATTTAATTCCAATCATACTCATTTATTAAGTACCTATGCTAGGTATTGTAGAGTCAAAAATAGGAAAAAATAAAGCAAAAAAGTCCTTGCCCTTGATGGACTCACATTCTCCAAATATGCATAAAGACCTGCAAATTCATAATAAGGTAGTATGGAACACTAATATTTGGGGGAAGAAAGGAGATAAGAGATATTTCTTGAATTGAACAGAACCAGAGTTTCAAGAAACAGACTTGCAGAAGGAGAGGATTTCCAGCATGTGTGCGAAGTCACAGAGACAGTTAGAATGTGATGTATGGCAGGGGTTGCTGGGGCCCCAGAGCTGACTGTGATTGTTCAGTTTTCAGAGGGGAGTGTTTACACCTCAGAAATGAGTAAGCTATAAATCAGAGAATGATTTATTGCTTTGTTGATTGTCTAGACTTAAGAAAATGATGGAAAACATGTTAATAATGCAGATTAAACTGAAAGCGTACCCTGCATACATTCTGCAGACTACCCCTCCACCTCCCCCTCCAGCTCATTATTCAGCACTGACCAGCATACCCTAACATGGGAATACCAAGAAGGCTAATATGACTAGAAAATTGAATTCATGATGAAAGTAATATAGAATCAACCAGAAAAGTTAAGTTAGAGTTGGACTGGGAAGGGTTTCAAATGACAAACATATATTTTATTCTAGAAGCAAAAGGGAGCTACTTAGGATTCTTGAGTTGGAGAATGATATAATCAGGACTTTATTTTAGGAATATCAATTTGACATCCATAGAGGATGAATTGGAGAAGAGATAGACTGGAAGAAAGGAAAACAATGATGTTGCTGCAGTAGACTAGGCAAGACACAAGGAATACTTATGTGAGGATGGTTGACTTATGAATGGGATAAAAGGGAGGGGGGGAAATCTTGAGGAGATAAAATTGATAAAATGTGACACCTGATTGGATGTAAGGGGTTATAGGGAGAGTTAAAAATCAAAGATGACTCAGAGATTATAAACTTGTTTGCTCCCCTATGTCCTTTGAATTTTCTGTGATAAAAGTAAGACAAGCAGGATTCAACAAACAGCATGTTCAACCCAGCATCAAAACATCCAATCTATTTTCTTTGTCTCACACTAAATAATTTAGCAACTTGTGTTACCTCGACTTTCATGTTTTCTAGGCTTTAACAGCTTCAAAAAAAAATCCTGTGAAAAGGACCCTGGACAGCAGACGTGAAGGGTAAGCCTCTGTCAGATCTACTTTACCAGGGGAGATGTCTGGTAGAGCTGAATCCTTTTCAAGCCCTGAATTTATTCAGGCAATAATATCAGACACCTTCAGAATAGCAAGAAACCCAAGAAGGTATATGACTGACCCACAACTTCTCCCTTCAACTCACTCCTCATTTCACCCTGGCTGATGCTGGTTGTCTCCCTCCATTTCAAAGTCTGCAAGACCACTGATTTATTTCTCTTCATGTCTAGTTGCAAAGTGCAACCTTCAAACCCACTGTAAAAACTAAGTGTGTCTTAAGGAAGAATGATAAGAGCTCAAAGCTTTATGTTGCTTACCTCAGAATGCTCTATTCGTGATATCTTAAACATAGTTGTTCATACTTTCTAAATCATTTTTTTTAAAAAAATTAAAGTTTTAAAGTTTAGACCTGTGATATCACTAGTGTGGAAAATTCTTACTGTGGAAATGCCTTCTAGCAATGTAGACAACGTGGACAAAACTTTTTTTAAAATTACAATTTTCAATTCACAGAACAAAACAGGCATTTCCATAGCACAGTACAATAAAAAGAATGATTGTACATGAAACAGCAAATCTAATAAGGATGTAACTTCTAGTCTGACACCTACCTGAGAGGCTCAGTGATTTGCCTGTGGTTACCAAGTTAGCATGTAGGCAAGGCAGGATTTGGAGTCAGGTCTATATTGAATCCAAGGTTAGTCTACCTCTACTACCTACTAGACCTCTCTGCTTACACTCTGCTTCATTCAACTGCTTCATCTCTAGCAAATATTTGATGAAATAAAGTGCTCTTAGTTGGAAAAAAGTAAAATCATATTGGTTATTTTATTAATCCTTTGTGTTTTCTGTTTATGCTCTCTCTATATATATATCTATGTATAGATACATAAACACACATACATATATAAATGCATATATATACATGCATATATATATATACATATTCCATTTTTGATATATTCAGTTTTTCTATTGTCCACTGCAGAGCAGAAGCTGATAGTATTTAGAGAAAAGCAGGTTCAGCAAAGCTTGGGGAAATCTACACACACACATACACACATACATATATGTATGTGTGTACTTGTAGATGCATGTGTATTTTGTATACATGCACCCATGTATGTTTGTATATGAGTGTATATACATTTATACTTAAATACATATATTCACACATATATATATACATATGCTCTCAGAACATATGTGCATGTGTATGCCTGTATATGTGTAGCCACGGGATATATACACATGTACATATGAACACAAATGCACGCATACATGCATGCATATATCTATAGCTATTTATCTAAATATATCTATCTAAATGTCTATCTATTATATATCTATCATCTATCTATCTATCATCTATCAACTCTCTCTCTCTCTCTCTCTCTCCATCTATTTATCTAAGTGGCCTGCCCCGCTATTCACTTCCTCCTGGAATCTCATCATAGGACTGTCAAAGTTAATTAGGGGGCAGTCAAAACAGGCAACAGGCAGGTTATAGTTGACATCTTTCCTCCTCTCTGAGTCAGGACTCTCCATATCTGAAGCCATTGAAGCTCTCCTTCCCCTCCCCCCCTTCTACTTCGTATTCCTATTACCCATCTGGTTCTTGGTTGGTGGTCAATTAATCCTCCAAAATTGTTATTTGATAACAGTTTAAGGTATTACTCATTTAGGCAGTATTTGCATTTTAATAGAGAATTCTTGAACTAAGAAGCTTTCTTGATCTAAAGGAAACTCCATTTTCAGAAACTCCAACTGGAGGTAAGGGGGGGCCTCTCAGTCGAAGATGAGAGCAAGAATAATAGTAACTCACCAAAATATTTTACTTTGTTTATGACACTTTTCAATAAATAACCAAATACAAATAATAGCCCTATTTTATAAGAAATTTAGAGATCTTGCCATCATAGCTTTAGCATCCGAAGGAATCTTTAGAAATCTAATTCCACTATGGTGAGCCTGGGCAGCCACCCGGATGTTTAAGAAAGAGTGAACCAGCTCAGGGCAGAAAAGCAGAGCAGGTTAAAACTTTGATGCTGTTCAGCAGTGGAATAGGCATGTGAGTGGCTACTGCACTGTGTTGGAGAGAGAGAGGAAGGGAGGGAGGGAGGGAGAGAGAGAGAGAGAGAGAGAGAGAGAGAGAGAGACAGAGACAGAGAGAGACAGAGAGACAGAGAGAGAGACAGAGACAGAGATAGAATGAAACAGAGAGTCAGAGATAGAGAGAGAAAGAAGAGTCAGAGAGAGGCAGAGACAGAGAAACAGATAGAGACACAGAGAGACAGAGAGACAGACAGACAGAGAGACACAGAGAGATAGACAGAGAGTGAGACAGAGAGAGAAAGAAGAGTCAGAGAGAGACAGAGATAGAGACACAGGGAGACAGAGAGAGAGACAGAGAGAGACAGAGAGAGACAGAATGAGACAGAGAGTCAGAGATAGAGAGAGAAAGAAGAGTCAGAGAGAGACAGAGACAGAGAAACAGATAGAGACACAGAGAGACAGAGTGACAGACAGAGAGACACAGAGAGATAGACAGAGAGTGAGACAGAGAGAGAAAGAAGAGTCAGAGAGAGACAGAGATAGAGACACAGGGAGACAGAGAGAGAGACAGACAGAGAGAGACAGAATGAGACAGAGAGTCAGAGATAGAGAGAGAAAGAAGAGTCAGAGAGAGACAGAGACAGAGAAACAGATAGAGACACAGAGAGACAGAGTGACAGACAGACAGAGAGACACAGAGAGATAGACAGAGAGTGAGACAGAGAGAGAAAGAAGAGTCAGAGAGAGACAGAGATAGAGACACAGAGAGACAGAGAGAGAGATAGAGAGAGGCAGAAAGAGACAGAGAAAGGAAAACAAAGACAGAGACAGATGAAGGGAAAAGTACAAAGATTAAATAGGATTCTCACCTTATATCAGAGATATCACATGTCTATAAAAGTTTTTTGAAAAAATATTAAGTGCTAATAAAGTAAGTTATTATTAGCATTATTATTTGTTACCATGGAAACTATGGTTCTCCTATTCCTTTTTCCAGACTCTATTTGTCTGTTTTCACTGACAATATGGAAACATTAGAGTTTTGCATGGTCCTATAGATATTAGTATTATTAATAATGCAATTAATAATAATGATATAGTTAACATGCTAATAACATGTAGTATTTTTAGGTTTGCAAAGCATGTTATATAATTGACCTCATTTGATCAGTTGTCCTGCAAGTTGCACTTTATATATTATTATTTTGTCTACTTATAATAGGAGACCCTTTCTTTCCAGCAAAGAATAAAACTCAGTTCTCTTTTAATGTTTTAGATACTGGGAACAGAGACAGAACTATTTCCCTTGGTAGTCTGAAGCACATGTGAAAATTACCATGCAGACCAAATACATGTATAGCCAAAGGTCAGAGACCAAATATTTTTAAGATTCTCAAGTTCATTTAATTCAATGATCTTTTCCTCAACGAATCAGTATACTTCTTGAAGTTAGGTCCTATTTCTCATGATAGTGGATGGAAAATCAAACTCAGAGTCCAGAGATCTCTATTGCTTAAATCAGTGATTTTGTTTCCAAAATGCCTAATCTTTATAAGCATTTGGAATGACAAATGAGAAGGACATCATTATTATACCTTAAGAGACACCTCCTGGGACTATTTTTTTTTGCCAAAGAACAAGAATTATTCCCCTCCCCCCAAACCTCATTAACTGTTTTTAGGAAACATTCCTTCTTAATACTTTGTGTTCATGGAAACAGCATGGTGATATTATAATTTGCCAGAAATGAAAAGATCAATGTCACAGAATCCTTGTGGCTATCCTGTTTTGAAGAATAAATCCTGTACTTCTAAGAGGAGCCATAATTAACTCCTCATTTACTATTCACTGAAGATTTAAATTATACTTTCTTTGTAGGTGTCCTCTGAAGCTTCACAATGGAGGCAGGGTTGGGTGGACTAATTTCATCTCCTCCTGTACTCTCCTGCAGTATATAGAGTGGCATGGTCCTTAAGGACGACCCAAAAAAAGAAAATGATGTCTGAATTTGGACATAGGAAGGAAATTCCTTGGCTGACACAAATCTTTTTTTTTTTTTTTTAGGTTTTTTTGCAAGGCAAATGGTGTTAAGTGGCTTGCCCAAGGCCACACAGATAGGTAATTATTAAGTGTCTGAGACCAGATTTGAATCCAGGTACTCCTGACTCCAAGGCCAGTGCTTTATCCACTGTGCCACCTAGCCACCCCAGCTGACACAAATCTTAACTGATTCTTCCATGTAGACTTGGAATACACAGTGGATGAACATAAATTTCCAGTTTCTCTTTGGAACTTTAAACTTCTTGATTGTCTTTTTCATATTTTGACCTCTTTTTCAAAGCTGCAAATGCAAAACTGAACATCTTACTTTTCTGCTGTATTTGATTTGACATTTTTCTACAAAGGAAACCTTGGAATTCCAGATTGCAGTTGGGGGACTAATGGGCAAACATCTGCTTTCACCTATACCTCTCTGATTCTAAGTTTTATGTGCCACTGAGAACCAAAAAAGGGGCAATTGGGTGATGCAGTGGATAGAGAATAGGGCTTGTAGTCAGAAAGACTACTCTTCCTGAGTTCAACTCCAGCTTCAGATGCTTGCTAGCTGTATGACCCTGGCCAAGTCATTTCACTCTGTTTAACCTTAGTTTTCTTATGTGTAAAATAATCTGGGGAAGGAAATGGCAAGTCACCCCCAATATCTCTACCAAGAAAACCTTAAGTGGGATCATGAAGGAATGAAAAATGATTTAAAAATGAGATTCTAAAAGTACAGCAAATTGCTATATATTTTTTTACTATTTCTTAAACATTGCGCTAAGCCACCAGATAGACAAATAGAAAAGTAAAGACAATCTCTGCCTTCACTTTAACCATAGAAACATCATAAAGAGGGGAGTGGTGATCACAGGATCTTAGATGGAGATGAATGGAATCTTTAAGATCATTTATTCTAAACCCCTCCTTTTGAAGATGAAAAAACTCAGAGAATTGACTTGCCCAACCTCAAATGCTTGTGAATGGGATTTAAATCAAGGTCTGGACTCTAGGTCCAGGGCTCTTTCTAGAGTCAGTTAGGTGGTGAAGTGGATTGTGTACTGGGTTTGTTGTCAAGAAGATCTGAGTTTGAATGCGGCCTCAGACTCTTAGTAGCCATGGGATGCTGGGCAAGTCACTTAACCTTTGCCTGCCTCAGTTTCCTCATCTGTAAAAATGGGTATAATAATAGCACCTCCTTCCCAGAGTGCTCCCATATTGTGAGAATCAAATGAAATAATATTTATAAAGGACTTAGCACAGTTCCTTGGAGACAGTAGGTGACTAATAAATACTTAGTCCAATCACCACCCTACCTTTCAGATCCCTTTCCCTTTTTTACTTTTCAATTTGCCCTCTCCTTAAAAGACAATGAGAAGATTTCATAAGGAATTTATACTAATTACTAAATTCAGTTATCCCATTATGTGAATGAGGGGGAAGGTCAGCCTACCACGTGGAGGCTGAATCCCTCCTTAACATGCCCAGGCTGACAATTGTTTTGTTCAGTACAATCTTGATCTCATTCCTTCCCCTCCCCCCCAACCATAAACTCACACCCATTATCTATTAAAATAAAGAAGCCTCGGGAAGAAAAAGGCTCCCTCCCTTCCCCCAGCCCTGCTGTTTAACCACCTGGAAAAATGTCTCCTCTATTTCCTATCATTCACCAGTCATCAGCTCATCAACCGTCTCTGCTAATGGCTGCATTGTGTGTCTGCTGCTATGGAGTCACTTACTGTGCCTGTCTCCAAGGAGTTGCTTCTTTTGGCTCCTTTCATTTTTCCTCCTAAATACTGAATGAGGCTTTGGTCATGTGATCCGATGCCCTTTCCAGAGAACAATGGGATTCTTGCTTTCTCTCTATGCAGCTGTCCTGCTCACTTTCCTTTTCCTAGGGGGATCCGAAGAGAGACTCTATTGTGAACAATGCAAAAAACAGATGGCAGAGATTCAGATGTTTGCCTCTGTTCACGTTTTTAAAAAATGTCATAGAGAATCTCCCCACCCTGGCCCCAGCATACAAACACACAAATATAATTTCATCCCTTTTTTTTTTTTTTTTGGAGGAACTTAAGCCCTCTGCTGCCCAAAATGAGTTTAAATGGATGCCTGGTACTCAAGGTCTGAGTGCTCATCTAGGGTTATAGTTAATGGGATGCCTTCTATTGACCTATTTTAACTTCTCCTCCCTCCCCTGCTTCTGTGATTCTGAAGGGAATCTAAGAAATAATGACTTCCCTCAGGCTACATAGCTATTTACTAGCAAAGCCAGCATCATATTCCCAGTCTCCTGATTCCTAGTCTACAATTCTTTCTAGTCTACTTAGGGGAAGCAATATGGGTTCAAAGACTGATTTTGCCATTAAGAATATTGGATTTGAAAACAAATGGCATGAATTCAAATCCCATATTTGCTGCTTATACCAGTATGGCCTTGAACAAATCTTTTTTTAACTTCTCTGCATTTCTGCCTTACCTATAAATGGTGACCTCTAAATTAGCTTTCAGCTCTGAATTTGTGATCCTTTGACTTTGACCACATCATCTCTCTGTTCCTCAATTTATCTTTAAATGAGAATTGGATTGAGTGATTTCTAAAAGTACATGCTAGTTTTAATGTTGTGAAAGATAGTAAGCTATCCCAAAGAGAAAATCTCTTTGGGCTAAAAAAAGGAAAAGGAAAAGGGCTACATGAATCAATTCATTCATGAAGCCTAGATGATTTAAGGACATCTTCTGATAAGTCAGACTACAACAGAGGAAGCCACATTTCTATTCACCAATTCAAAAAAAACCATTCAGGAATACCTGAAGCTTCAGATGGCTTTTCTTATTCTTTGCCTGGGATAGAGCATCATTGTCAAAATATAGAAATCCTAGACTTGTAGGTAGAAAAATAAGGGTTGGGGAAGCTAGGTGGGACAGTGGATAGAGTACTGACCCTGGAGTCAGGAGGACCTGAATTCAAATTTGACCTCAGAAATTATTAATTGCCTAGCTGTGTGACCTTGGGCAAGTAACTTAACCTCATTGCCTTAAATAAATAAAAAAAAGAAATTTAAAAGAAAGATAGAGGTTAATTTTTGAGGTAGGAAAGGGTTTTCATCTCCAATTGCAAATATGAACCCTGTGTCCTAAGCTGCTTGGAATCTATTAAACCACTGTGCAACTGTACATTTTTGCTAATTGTTACATAAAAGGGTCATCTAAGAATTATCTTAGTCTATCCCATCACTTGAAGCTTTAAGTCAAAAATCTAGATTGTGAGAATCTATGATGACTTTTTTTAACTTGTTGAAAGAGTGCTCCCCCTCAGTTCCTAGCTTCTACCAGCCTCTTTTTCTCTTGTTCTCCTCACTGTTGTTTTCTCTCTTCAACCCTGCACCTGCCCTCTCCTTTTCTAGTTAAAGTTTTTGATACCTATAATCCCTACAGAAGCAGAATGGTGCAGTGTATAGAAACTGATCTTTGATCTTGGGCAAAAAATCATTTCTTCAGGGAAAACTTCTAACATTATAAATTGTAGAAGAGTTACACATATACACTGGTAGAGAGAACTTTTTATGTCAGCAAAATCACAGGTCCAGACTACCTTAAAAATATACTTTGCAGTAAGATGGTCTTTCCTATTTTTCCTACTCCAAACTCATATCTTAAATTAATCCCATTTCTCTTCCAAAAAAGCAAGATACTGGAAAAGACCCTCTTTAAACTCACTAAATAACAGAATAACCCAACGTCTGATAAAACAACAAAGATTTTACTGGCCTCTGTCTTGAACAGAGTTGTCAAATATATGGCATATGGACAGTATAAGGTCCCCCAGACTTCCTAGTATGGCTTCAATTAGACGAATTTGTAACCAAGAAATCTAATAAACAAGGTATTCTACAAAACAATTAAAATGCAGATAACATATTTTCAAACTATGCTAATATACAGCCCATGAGGATCCTTATGTACTTATCACTGTCTTTGGTTTCTACTTGAATTTGGCATGACTGATCTCCCTTCTTAGTTTCTAGGATTATCCTGTCATCTAGCAAGATGAAATAAAAAAGGGAAAGTTTGTGGCAAAGAAAGCAAAGAGAGGAACTGGTCCCCACCAAGGAAAGAACAATAAGGGAAAAAACTTCTTTGAGAGAGAAACAAGCCTCTGTTGAGCTTGCAAGAGTCCAGGAAAATAAAGTCTGAGAAGGAAGGTTTAGGTCTGTGAACTGAGAGGTTTAGGTCTGTAAAACCTCTTTCCTTCTCTTAGATTCTGAGCAGCTGATTTTTACAGAGTAAGCAAACTTTCAATTCAACAAGCATTTGTTAAAAGCTCATTATTTGTAATGCCTGATTCTAGATACCGAGGATATAAAGATTAAAAAAAAAAGAGACACTGCATACTCTCCATAAATTTACTTTTGTGACACTGGTTGTTGTTGATGAATTGTGTCTGGCTCTTTTTTGATCCCATTTGGGGATTTCTTGCCAAAGATACTAGAGTAGTTTTCTATTTTCTTCTCCAATTCATTTTACAGAAGAAAAGACTGAGGCAAACAAGGTTAAATGACTTGCCCAGGGTCACACAACTAGTAAATGTCTGAGTTCAGTTTTGAACTCAGGAAGATGTCTTCTTGACCCCAAGTTCAATGTTCTATCCACTGAGCTGCCCTAGTTACACTGCGACTGTGACATTCTGTTCTTAGTAGATGCCTCAGGTGACACTTGATATGCTGTAATAACAACAGAAGTCTAATGATAATGATAATGTTAATAATAGCTTGCCTTTAGCTAGCTAAGTTGGCAAAGCATGTTGCACATGCTAATTCATTTAGTTCTCACAATAAACCTATAATATCAGTTCTATTATCCTCAATTAATAGAAGGGTTAAACGATTTGCGCAGAACCACAAGTCACACACTAGTATCTGAACCAGGATTCAAACTGATTTTTCTTTTTGACTCCAAGTTCCATGCATTCTCTCTACATGTACTTGTCTAGGAACATCTGCTTTCCATGTATCTACAAAAAAACAGGTTTCCATTTTCATTTTAGGATGAATTTGCATGTCTTCCTAAAATATACATTATCCTCACTATCCACCAGAGGATGCTCAACTTGAAATCCTTTAGATTAGTTCTTTTCTCACTGTTTGGATTCCAGGTGGCTAATAGCAAGGCTGCCAATATTGGCCCCAAGACAATATTAATTTTGCAAAGGTTTTAAATGTATAGTTTTTAATGTATGATTTTATTAAAATTATTTTGGTTTGAATTTATAGAATAAATCAAGCATTTTTACAACAGTGCAACAAAAATGATTTTATATTAAACTGCAAATCAACTATGATCAATTGGCTCTGCTCTTCAAGTATGCAATAAAAGTATCATGCAAATTTCCTTTTTTTCCTTTTTCTCTTTCCTTCTCCCCCCCTTCTTCAGAGATGGCTACCATTAGACACAAATAGGTATTTATAATAAAATTATTCTATACATACTTCTGTTTATCAATTCTCTTTTTCTGGATGCAACTAACATCTTTCTTCATATATTCTTTGTACTTAATTTGGGTATTTATAATATATAAATAACTTGTTCATTCAAAATCATTCTTAAAACAATATTGCTATTACTGTATGCTTTGTTGGTTCTACTCATTTCACTCTTCATTATTTCATGCAAATCTTTCCACAGTTTTCTATAACCATTGAGCTCATCATTATTTAGCACAATAGTGTTCCATGACAATCATATACCAAACAACTTCTTCAGCTATTTTCCAAAGGATAAGCATCCTTGCAATTTCCAATTCTTTGCCACCACAAAGAGAGAGAGAGAGAGAGATGCCATAAATATTTTAGAACATATAGAGTCTTTTCCTTTCCCCCTAATCATCTTTGTAAATAGAACAAGTGGTGGTATTGCTGGGTCAAAGAATATAGATACTCTTGGATCATAATTCCAGATTGTTCTCCAAAATGATTGGATCACTTCACAACTCCACCAACAATGAATGAGGTTTGTGAACTTGCTTTTTAACAATTTGATATCTGTATATTGATATAATTACATACATATTTTATGCATTTTAAAATATTCTGAGGGGTAGCTAGGTGGCACAGTGAATAGAGCTCCAGCTTTGGAGTCAGGAGTACCTGGGTTCAAATCCGGTCTCAGACAATAATTACCTAGCTGTGTGGCCTTGGTCAAGCCACTTAACCCCATTGCCTTGAAAAAAAAATCTAAAATATTCTGAGAAGGGGACCATGCATTTCATCAGACTACCAAAGAGGCCTATGATGCAAAAAAAAATTAAGAACCCCTTATCCAGCAATATGAAAAGGAAATACAACTTCAGATTTTTGGTAAATTATAAGAAAATCTCTAGACCTTACTTTTATCTTTCATCTGGGAATTTTTCTTCAAACCAATGGTTACTCAATATTTTATGTTGTATAGGCAATCTATGGTCACATAATTTATTGCACAGATAAAATGAACAAGAAACTTGTTAGGAGTTACTCCTTGGAGTCCTCAGTCCAATCACTTTCCAATAATCCTTTGGCCATTTCTGCCTCTCCTAGGATACCTGGGGAGAAGTTCGTAAGATTGTAGGACAATCGATTTGGTGGTGGAAAGGAAACTCCGTGCTGTCTGTTCTCTGAACCCCAGTATTCTGGGCTATTTCTGGGAGAGTTAAAAGGGTAGACTATGCTTCTTCAACTGAATCTACCCCCAAGGTAAAGCAGAGAGAAGACAAGCAGGTCTGTTCTTCACTGTCTGATGAGACTTTCGTAAACTTCCAGTTTAGTCTCATTTTCTTCTGGTCTCTTCTGTAACACTGGTCTTGTCATCAATCTTGGTCATAGCAATCAGGGCCATAGCAGCCATAGCAAGGAACTCCAAATTAAACTCTTCTTCCTTTCTCCCTTTATTTCTCTGTCTGTCCCCTGAAGCTCCTGAATACCACATCCAAAAGGATGTCACCCAGAGCTGTTATTCCCAATGGCAAATACATTGTAAAGAAAAAAGAGATGGGTCAACTTCTGCTCTGGCATTCAGATCTCTCTCTGTCTCCAGATGTCTCTTTTGGCTTTATCACTGACCCAAACAGTCCTATATCCAATCTCTCAATGAATCAGTTTCCTCTGAGGGAAACTTTGGGGTCATTTATGCTCCCACAGAGATGAAATACATTGTAATCCTCCCCTATATTATCTATATGGAAAAAATACTATTTCAGTTTTGAACAGGGAAATAAAAAGGGGTGACAGGACCATAGAACTAGAGCTGCAAGGGTGCTCCGAGGTCATCTAGTCCAATGCTCTCATTTTTTTATGATTATTTTTAGAGTTATATTATTTTTATTGAACATCATAAGAATCAACAAGCATTTATTTTCTCTCCTTTTCATCCTATACCTATTAAAAAAAAACCAAGGAAAAACAGAACTTGAAGCAAATATATATAGTTAAACAAAACAAATACAAGTTAAAGCATCAATCATGGCCAAAAATGTATACCTCATTTTGGATCCTGAATCCATCATCTCTCCCACAGGAGTTAGGTAGCATACATCATCACTGAGCCCCTAGAATCATGGTTGGTCATTGTACTAATCAGAGTCCTTAAGTTTTGCAAGTTGTTTGACTTTACAGTTTTGTTGACCAAATTATGGTATATAAATATAATGGAATAATATTGATCCATAAAAGCTGATGAAAAGGATAGTTTCAGTGAAACTGGAAAGACTTATGTGAAAGGATGCAGGATAGAACTAGAATACTTTATGCAACAATATCAACCAATGCATCAATTGTTGGTTGACCATGGTTCTGTTCATTTTCCTGTGTCTGTTCATTCAAATCTTACCTTGTTTCTCTGAAGTTGTCCTTTCCTTAGAGCTAAATAATATTTTCATTTACTGTAATTATTCAACCATTCATTAATTAAAGGATACTTCCAAATAATGGAACTGTGTTTCAGTTCTTTGTCACTACATGGAAGAGTTTCTGTAAATTTTTTGCTTGTGGATCCTTTCCTCAGTTCTTGGATTCTCTTTGCAACCTCTTTAGTTTGTAAATGAAGGAATTAAGACTTAGGGAAATTAAGTTATTTGTTCAAGGCCACAGAGATAGAATTTGAACTCAGTTATGAATCCAGAGCTACAAACACTTCTATTCCCCACAAAATATCCCAGAGCCCTAAAACTCTTGTTTCCACAACGATTTAATTGTGTAACCTACATTTTGTGTTCTACCTTCTAATATGATTTCTGCCACCAAGTAATGTGTTATAGTGTCTATGAATTTCTTTATCTTTCAAAGGCAGAATTGTCCTGCTCTATCTATGTCACAGGGATATTGTGTGTAACCTGTATAACCTTGGCCAAGTCCCTAAAATGGACTTCCATTTTCTTCTCTGAAAAATGAGGTGGTTGGGTTATTCATTTTTAAGGTCCCTTTCAGCTCTAAGGTTTTAGGATTAATGTTTTACAAAGAAACAAGTGTTGGTGACTGTAGAGATACATGTTTCTCTCTTCTCAAAGGTTGGTTGTTTTAAAAATTTATATTAATAGGGGGCAGCTAGGTGGTGCAGTGGATAAAGCACTGGCCCTGGAGTCAGGAGTACCTGGGTTCAAATCCAGTCTCAGACACTTAATAATTACCTAGCTGTGTGGCCTTGGGCAAGCCACTTAACCCCATTTGCCTTGCAAAAAAAAGTATAAAAAATTACATTAATAATATGACAAAAAAGTTAGTCTACTTATGGATACTGAAGAAGTTATTGTTTGTTCTTTGTTCCCAAAGAAGACCATGACATATGAGGTAATACCATGACAAATACATGAACTGGATTTGAGTGAAGGGTGACTGTACTAAGTCACCAACCTCACTTTCTCTTCTGGAGTCAAATAGGTCCAATGACCAGATATGGATCAGGGCAACTTGAGATGGCTTTAGATGTGAGACAGTCAGGGTTAAGTGACTTGCCCAAGGTACACACAGCTATTAAATACCAAGTGTCTGAAGCTAGAATTGAAGATAAAAAAATTAAACAGTGTCATTACTGGGTTCCATTTTTGGGCTTTAAAAAAAGACAAAAGAAAAGCTTTATAGGAAAAATTAGATGAGCCAGTCAATGAATGATAAAAAAGCACTAATTTTCTCTCCTCCCCACCCCCCACTTTTTTCCTTCATCTTTAGGGAAGACTTCCTGGTTTAATACCATGACAAGCACATGAATTGGATTTGAGTGAGACTGTGCTAAATTTAAGTGGAAGTTTATGGTTTTAAGTGGAAGTTTAAGGGTTAAGTAGAAACACCAAAGGGCTACTAAGAGGATGGCAAGGACAAAGTAAAGAAACAGGACTATCCTCTCATCCTCAAACTAGGGTAAAAGTTGTTGCTTCCAAAGTCAGTCACCCAATGACCCCTTTTTACTGGGGTTGGGACTTTCACCTTCAAAGGGGGATGAGGAAGGGTAAGAAAGAGATCTAGCAAATGTTTCAAACTGGGACATTGTCAGAAAGCCCTGACAGGAGGAGGAGCCCACAATGACTACCCAGAAAACATTCTCAGGAATTTGTCGAGTTTTCTGTCAAGTTTTCATCTGTCCCTCTGTGAAGTCTCCTGGTTTTGATATCAGAAGTATGGGACAGAGCATTAGCTGTGGCATCAGAACTCCTGGGTTCACCACCTGCCTTTAACATTTAACTCCTGTGTGACCATGAGGAAGTTACTAATTTCCTTAGGCTTTATTTTTCTTATGTGTAAAATGAGGATTTTGGATTAGATAGCCTTCAAGTTGTCCTAAGACTTTAATCCAAGCATCAAGGAAGTTAATTGAGTCTAAAGAAGGCCAGTTGTATTTTTTTTTTTAGTCTTTTATTTTTGTTTTTCTTTTTAGATAGTATTTTATTTTTCCAATTACACATAAAACAATTTTTTAACAATGATTTTAAAAAATATTTTGAATTACAACTTTTCTCCTTTCTCTTTCACCTCCCCCTCCCTAAGTAATTTGCTGTAGGTTATGTGTGTAATTGTTTAAACTAGATTTCCATGTAAATTAGGTTGTGAAAGAAGAAAGAGATCAAAAGGGAAATAAAAGCACCATAAAAATAAGAAAATAGGCTTCTATCTGCATTCTGACTCCATCAATTCTTTCTCTGGATGTGGACAGCATTTTCCATCATGAATACTTTGAAACTGTCTTAGATCATTGTATTGCTGAGAAGAGCTAAGTCTGTCATAGTTGATTACTGCACAAGGTTGCTGATACTGTGTACAATGTTCTCCTGGTTTTGCTCATTTCACTTTGCATCAGTTAATAACTCTTTCTGGGTTTTTCTGAACTCTGTCTGCTCATCATTTCTTATAGTACTACAGTTTTCCATTACATTCACATCAAAGATGGGATCCTTCAGGGTCATTCAGATCCTACAACTGATTCAGTCATTCCCCATCTGATGGGCATTTGCTCAATTTCCAAAAGAAGGTCAAGTCTATGAGGTATGGGAGCAGGTGGGAAGTATCAGGCTGCCTACTTAGACTCGATGACCTCTAAAATCCTTTCCAGCCTATGATGATTTGACTGGTTTTCTAAAGAAGTTTCCAGAAAAAGGATGGATATAAGGAATGGAATAGGAGGCAGGAGGAGGGGGAATGATTTGAGCAAAGACAGGCTGTCAGCAGGAGAAAGACAAGACCTTAATGCAGAGATTTTTCCAGAAAGCAACAGTCATCTAGCAAATATTTCAACAATCTTTCTCCTCATGTGACTTTTTTCACTGACACTTGACATTCTGGAGCTTTGGGAACATTTGATAAATCTGTTTACTACTGAGAAATAAACGGCCTTTCTAACCCAAAGGGGCTGACAAATAGTACCTGTTCTTATAAAAAGGGAATGAAATATATTTTTTGACTAAAAGAAAATGTCAGTGAAGGGAAATATTGAGCCTTTTCCTGACAAGTAGCTCTGAAGCAGAAGTTAGACTCAAGAAAGAATTAAAACTAGCACTAGCAACAGTTGAAAAACCCCACCCATATGACCAAATATTCTGAAGGAATATTTTATAGCATAATTAGGTGATGAGGCACTTGGATTCCATTTTCACCTATTTTTTTTTCCTGTTGAAAGTGGGTAACTGTGGCTGACTGTACTCAGAGGACAGATTGATCCATCCAATTATCTCCTAGAGGGAGCTGGGTAAAGCTCTGTCTCTTGGACTCCTTGCAAAGACAGGCTCCCTCTTTGCCTTTCCCATCCATCATTACTAGAATGTGAGAAAAACAATCTGTGAAAATATTACTTTATATAATTCTTCTCTGGGATCCCAAGTATCTTCTGAATATGAACTAAGCTGTTGGGCTTCTTTAAATGAATTTGCATATTTTTGTAAAATCTTTTTTTTTTTTTGGTTTCTTACATTTCTTTTCAAACTTCAGAATTGGAACATCATTCCTGATTCCTATTCTTTTTCTAATGTAAAGACATTTTAATCATTACTTGTTATCTTAGTTCCATTTAATTCAACAACTCAATCATTGAGTATTTAAGTACATAAAGTCCTAAGTAGCCCAGGATTCAAAAACAAAAGCAAAAACATTCCCTGCCCTAAAGAAATTTATTTTCTATTGAGAGAATTAATATGTATATAAAAAAGAGATACAAAACATAAAAATTAATCAAAAGTATTAAGTGCCTACTAATTGCTAAGTATTGTGCTAGACTCAAGAGAAATAAGGAAAAAGAATGAAACGACCCCTACCCAAAATGAATATGAATTCTGATATACATAGGATATTTTTACATAGTTTACTATATTATAAATTAAAATTATATAAATATTGGTTATATTGCATGTAGTCAATATGTCATTTTATATGTAAATATACACATATATTTACATATAGTATATAAATACAAAGTTATCTTGAAAGGGAGGACTCTAGTATTTGAGAGGATCACCAAAAGGCTTCATGCAGAAGATAATGCTTGAGGAAGAAAAAGACTATGAAGCAGAGTGAATTGCAATCATGGAGACTGAGAGAAATGGAGCATTGAGTATGAGGAAAAGAGAGAAGGCCAGTTTGGTTGGATTTCAGAGTGTGAGAGAAAGAGTAGTGTATGTTAATTTAAACAGAGGATCAAATAAAAATAAACCTTAGAGGGGAAGACACAAGTAGATGGAGGAACCAGGAAAGGCCTTTGATAATAGGAAGAACTTATTAAATAGCATAGCACTAGGTTCTAGAGAATATGAAAAAATAATATACTCAGAATCTGTGACTTCATCATTATGCTAAACTCTTGATGTGCTCCATCATTTTATAGCTCAGCCTAACAGACTCTTGAAGAATTGGGTAAAAGGGTGCTTTGAAATCAGATGACTTTTCCATGGTCACACAGTCATTATATGTCAGAAACAAGACCTGAATGAAGATTTCCTGACTCTAAGATTGAAATCCTCTTATCTATTATGTCATGCAGTCTCTCTTACAAAGATAAATTCAACAAACCCAGACAATATTTATTAAAAATATCTACCATAAGCTTTGGGCTAAAGAGCTGGCCACTACCCTCTTAAGACTTGGAAAGTAAACTCTAGAGGAGGCTGGAAGCCTTTAAAAACTATTTTCGTAGATGAGATCCTTCAGGGTCACAGAAATATTGGCTAAAAATAGCTGCTATACATATACAAACATATGTACTTCCTGAAGTCTATTTTTCTGGCCAGTCATGACCAAAACTTTCTTTACCATTTTTAGTTTTACTTTCCCCTAAAGTTCAAATTCTGCTATATATACTTTTGCCAAGATCTATTTTAGGAGAGAGAGAGAGAGAGAAAAAAAAAAAGGAATCAAGAATATTATAGTCATTTTTGAAATTTTATTATCATGTGGAAACTTTTGTTATCGCTCAATTCTGTTTAACTGTTTTCCTACATCTGAGGGTGATGTTTATGGAAAATAGGATTTAGAAATGGTAGGATCCAAATAGATCATCTAATCTAACTACCTCACTTTACACAAGAGGAAGTCAAGTTAAGCATAATATTTCTCTGGGTTTCTTTTTACATTACATCAATACTTAACAAATCATTAGATCTTTGTGGGATGTTTATCTGTGATTTGTCCTAGGATCTGGCATCACTTTAATAAATATGGAATAAACCTTGCTTAAAGTTGATCTTCTTTTCTCTATATTGTTTAGCTTGCTCATCTTTTTTTCTATGTTATAAACTTCCATGTCCATGTAACTTCTTCATGAGACTCCCAAAGCATCAACCTCTCACTTACATTCCAGGTTCATAGTTCATAGATCACAGAACAAAAGAATTTTGGAGCTGAAATTTTTGAGTTGGAAGGTTGTTACATATCACTTGCTTCGTTTTTCTGGATTATGAATGTGAAAACTGAGACCTACAGTGGCAAAATAGCTTGTCTGTGGTCAGACAGTAGAGTTGTGAGTAAACCCAGGGCTTCTGTCATCCATCTTTATATTCTAGCACCCCACCCCGGCTCAAAATTCTGGTAATAAATATGCATAGTCAAGCAAAATAATCTTCTTAAACAGTAATGCCCCCCAAATATTTCTCATTCTGTATATTTGGTTCATCAATCTCTGTCAGGAGATGGGTTGAACTCTTTATCATTGATATTCTGAATTTGTGGATGGTCATTGAATTGATCAGAATTCTGAAATACCTCAATTGTTCATCTTACAATGTTATTCTATACACTATCTATATATAATATATATGTATATATGTATTTGTATATATAAAGCTTGGTTCTGCCAGCTACACTCTGTATCAGTTCATATGAATTTTACCATGTGAGTAGTGCAAATTGAAGCAACTTTGATATTTTACCTGATACTTAGCAATTGATGAAATTTGACAAAAGAGGAAAATGGCAAATGTTGGAGGTATTACGCAAAAGCAAATACATTAGTGTACTATAGCTGAAACTGTGAATTTGTCTTGCTATTCTGAAAAGAAATTTGGAACTATGCCCCAAATGTTAATTAATTGTTCATACCTCTTGGACCTACCAAATACCATTATTAAGTCTGATGTCATTGATCTTTTCTTTTGTGTGTCTTTTTTTTTTTGCAAGGCAATGGGGTTGAATGACTTGCCCAAGGTAATTATTAAGTGTTTGAGGTCAGTTTTGAACTCAGATCCACCTGACTCCAAGACAAGTGCTCTATATACTGTGGTCATTGATCTTCTTTGAGAATGAAGAATGAACAACAATCAAACAAAGAGGAATAAAGACTTGTTTGTACAAAATAATATATAATACATCTATTTTTTGTGGCCTAGAATTGGAAATCAAAGGAAGAAATTATTAAACAAATTATTCTATATGAATGAAATGAAATACTGTTGTGGCCATAAGAAAATATGAAAGGAAGATTATTATTATGACTTTTTATGGTTTAGGGAGAAGATATTAGAGAAAAGAGGATGAAAATAGAAGAGTCAGCACATAATGGTGTGCTGGAGTCAATTCTGGTACTTCTGAGAACTGCTTGCTCCCAAAGAGTCAATTATTAAACATTTATTAGCAGTCTAGGAAGCTAGAAACTACAGCAATAAATTAAGAAGAGTTAGAGGTAAAGGTGGTGGCTGTGTGAGAAGATCTGTTTGAGAGGTTCTGGGGTAAAAGTGACAACAAATGTAAATTATATAATGAAGGCATTATTTGCTTAGTGGAGAATTCAGACAGCGTGCTTTGGGAAATTTTTTTATAATTATAAATAAGACAATCAACAAAGTCAAACAAAGCAACTGTGAGTTATTGGGGGAACCCCCCCGCAATACAGCATTTTAAATATTATGAAATGAAAACAGACTTACTTTATGTACAAGTTGTTTTGTGTTTAATTCATAGTATTTAAAATGCAATGAAAGAAGAAAGTCATTAATATTACATTATTATATTTAATATATATACATATATATTAAATATATATATATTTATATAATATTATATATATATATATATGTAAATGATCAATAAACCTAAAAGTAGAAACCGCATGAGGTATGGGATAGATTATTAGACTAGCAATCAATGTCCAATTTTATCTAACATGCTTATTATTTTACCATGGACAAGCTACTAAATCTCACTTGGAAAAGGGGGATAAAAATAATCTGTAATCCTTCCCTCACAAGGATATTGTGAGAAAATTAAACATTTTAAATAAAACTTTTTGTAAACTTTAAAGTATTTTATATATAGAAGTTACTATTAAAAGTAAATCTAGAACCAGGAAAAACCATTTTTTTCCTAATTATAAATTGACAAGTGGAAAAGATAAAAAAATGAATTTAAAGAAATCATACAATCAAAATATAAATTAATAACTTGGCTAAGGTGTATATAATTTCCACTTAATAACATGGTAATAATAGCCTTACATACTAAATTATAACATGACAAAAGAGAGTAGAAAATAAAAGAATCTTGTACATAAAATTTTCTTCATTATACTGTACTAGACTTAATACATAGTCAGAACATTTGATCCAACTTAACATGTTGATTGGTACAAATGAAAAAGTATATAAAATGTTGATAAGATACATATAAACATTATTTATATTTTTTATGTACATTTTAAATAGGGGAAAACTTTTAAAATATGAAAATTGCTTTTTTTCCCCCTTCTGGTTCATTTATAATCTCTTTAATTGTCAGAGGTGAAAATAGTGCCAGGAAAAGTTCCAAAGTCCCAAGGCATGAGGCCACAATCAGGGTCTAAGTGTCCTCACAAGCAGATGATCAACTATGATGGATTCAGCTCTTCTCACTTATCAAGGATAATCCTAAGAGACTTGTTATGGAAAATGTCATCCACAACCAGAGGAAAAAGCTATGGCATCTGAATTGAGAGCAAAGCATATAATATTCACTTTTTTAAAACTTCTTTTATGTTTTTTTCCTTTCTTTCTTGTGTATTTCTCCCCTTAGCTGTGTAGCCCTATCAATCTCTGTGTGCTGTAGGTTCTTCATTTTATTTCATTAAATATTTCCCAACTACATGTAAATATTTTTTAAGTTTAAAGAAATTTGAATTCCAAATTCTTTCTTTCCTACTCCACCTCCCTTGGAATGCAAGCATTTGATTTTGATTAAAAATGTGAAGTCATACAATTCATTAAAAATAAAGAAAATAAAAAAGAAGTATGCTTCAATCTGTATTCAAAATTCATCAGTTCTCTCTTTGGAGGTGGATAGCATTTTTTCATCATAGTCTTTGTGAATTATCTTGGATCATTATCTTGATCAGAGTAGCTAAATATCTCACAGTTGATCATCCTTATGCTATTTATGCACACTGATCTTCTGGGTCTGCTCACCTCACCCTACATAGTTCATATAAGTCTTCCCAGGTTTTTCTGAAACCTTCTTGTTCATCTTTTCTATCACTACAATAGTATTCTATCACAAGTACAAACCACAACTGGTTCAATCATTCCTCAATAGATGGATATCTCCTCAATTTCCAGCTGCTATGAATATTTTTGTACAAGTAGGTCCTTCCCTCCTTTTGGTACTACAGACCTAGTAGTGGTGTTGTTGTATTCAAAAAACATGGCCAGTTTTATAGTTTATAGTACAAATTGTTGTCTAGAACAGTTAAATTAGTTCACAACTCCACTAACAGCACATTAGTTTCCCAATGTTCTTCATTTGTAAAATGGGGATTATTAAAATAACACATACCTAATAGGTCTGTGAGGATCACTTGAGATCTGTAAAAAGCTTTATAAACTTTAAAACACTAAATTCTTAAAAAAAAGTCAATCCAATATTGGATCATTAATGATAATTTAGCATCAGGTATGCTAAATATTGGGCTAAATTATGGCAATACAAATAGAAAAGACTGTCTTCTTGTTCTCAAGAAGCTAACAATCTATTGGGATAGACATAGAGAAAGTTACAGATTGAAGTCGGTCCTAGTTTTTGGCATTATAGCAGCAAAGGACAAAGAAATGAACCATTTTATTTAAACTTTTTTATTGCTATCTTTTGATTTTAACATCATGTACATTTTGCACTAGTTAATTGCTAATAATTGTAGGGTGCTTTGCCAGTTACAAAAATTACAGTAGGGCTGGGATATGTATTGGTGAAAGGAGTATATATGGCAATGGGATTACAGCCCCATCTCAGTATCTAAATTAATTCAATCCAACAATTGGCCAATTAAGCACCAACTTCTTGCAATATACGGTACTCAGTGCTTTGCCTTCAAAAACATAAAATAAGAATCCCTCTAGTAGGGTTACCCTCAGGAAACTTTCATTTTAGAGTAGGCTTTATTTTATTCTTTTCTTTGTATTTTTATTCCCATATATGACAGTGCCTGGGCACAATGGGGCTTACCAAATGATTCTTTATTGATATTAAAGTACTTTGATAAGTAAATACAAGGGAATTTGAGACAGATTGACTGGGTTGAGGACCAGGAAAAGTTTTGTGTAGGAGGTAGCATTTGGCTTGAGCCTTAAAGACTACAAGACTATAAGAGGTAAAGAAAACTCACATTCCAAGGACTGTTGGGAGAAGGAAGCCTATGAAAAAGCATGGAAATGGGAACTGTAAGGCTTAGTTCAGGGAACAGATTATGTCTCTGTTTGACTGGAATTTAGTTTGTGAAGGAAATTAATATGAAAAGAAGACCATAAAAGAAGATGGTATATAGACTTGTGGAGAGCCCCGAATGCCAAGACAAAGAATTGGTATTTTATCCTAAAGGTAATGGGGAGTCAATGAAGATTTTTTTAAAAGATCCATGCCTTAGTAATATTATTTTGATTGCTATGTTGAGGGTGGATTGGAGAAAAAGGAAAGAAAAAGGAAAGTTGGATCAATTAGGAGGCTATTTCAGTAAGTCTTGGTGAGAATAAATAAAGACCTGGTAGTGGTTTTGTGTATAAAAGCAGATGAATGTGAGAGATAATGCAAGGGTCAAATGAAAAAGACTTGATATCTGATTAGAGATGGGGCTGAGAAGGGAGGGAAATAGTCAAAGTGATTCTGAGGTTGTGAACCTGAGTAACTGAAGGAAGCCTTAGAAATAGGAAAGTCTGGAAGAGAGGAAATTTTAGGGGGAAGATAATGATTTTAGATAGGCTTTGAGATAGCACTGGGACATCAAGGTGCAATAAATGAAAAAAACATTTTCTATGTGCAAAGTACCAGGTGAGAATTGGGGTTACAAATAGAAAAGTAAGATTAGTCCCTGTTTTCAAGAAGCTCAATTTCTTTTTAAAAATTTTTTTTGCAAGGCTATGGGGTTAAGTGACTTGCCCAAGGTCACACAGCTAGCTAATTATTAAGTGTCTAAGGCCGAATTTGAATTCAGGTCCTCCTGACTCCAGGGCTGGTGCTCTATCCACTGCACCACCTAGCTGCCCCAAGAAACTCAATTTCTGATAGAGGAGACAATATATAAAGGAGGTTTCAGGTGTATGTCATATGAAAAGGTCCCAGCACCCTTAGGTTGTGGCAGCAAAGGAGATGATAATTCATTTCTAAAAATTTTTTTCTTCTGATTGATATATACAATTTTTATTTTAAACTATTTGACAGTGCCACAGACTTAAGTTACTTCAGTATCTATGACTGATTAGGGAGCAAGGACTTCAGTACTCATAGACAGTTGCCAAGTGTGTATCCATAGGGGTTGCTTACTGGGATGATGTCTACAAGATCTGAGTTGGAAGCAAAGATGGTAGAGGTGGGGGGCATGGCATGATTCTCCTTTTCTCAAGAGTCTTAAGTTTATGTGCAATTGGTCAGTAGTAGCTACTGATGTTGGCAAGGAAGATGTACTCCATCTCTACATTGATTGGTCCACTCACTGGTGACAATGGAACCAGAGCTAAAAGTAGAACTTGCTGGTTTGGGGTACACAATTATTCTGAAGGCTCTTGGTTTTATAGTGCTAAGTTACCCTCAGTGGAGCCTCAATGGGAATGGTGGTTGTGATGTGGAGATGTTTTATCTTGCCTGTCTCATGTTTCTCTCTCAGGGTGATTTACAGCTTCAGTTAGGGGGAGAAGCCTAACAGGCAATTGGTGGTAAAAGACTAGATTTCAGGATTGAGATTAGGACTGAAAATATAGATTTGGGAGTCATTTGCATTGCAGTGATGATTGAAACCATTAGAGCAGAGAGAGGGTCATATTTTCTAATAGCTCCACCCAGGGGCTCATGTCTCCCTGCCTTTCCCCCTGCCATTCACTTGAATGGAAGACTAAAGCAATCTTTTGGTAGAGAAAACAGATTTCTTTGACCAAGATAGTCCTTGGCTTCTTGCCAAAGTCTAGCAATGGCTAATTAAGACTCTATACCCTAACAGAGGATATAAATTGGCTCAATCTAGTTGATGGCAGAATTTGGGAGGCACCAGTGTGGTGATACACCTAGAAGGCTGTCTTAGGATATAGTATTCAGGGAGTATCTTAATATTTGAGTCATACAAGCTTCCTATGGATATGCTTCTCCACATGAGAACCCAAGTCATGCATTCCCTATGTTAGTGTTCTTTCACATATATGTTCTAGACATATCTTTCTTATATGTGTGCTCCTCATAAACTGGCTACATATAGTCCCCACATGTATGACTTCATTAGTATTCTATAGGTATCTCTATTTGTTCCAGTAATTTGTTCCACTATTTGTCTTTGTGAGAGAGTAGGCCTTGGATTTGGGGGAATGTTAATAATGCTGCATTTTGATTGACTAGGAAAGTAAATAACATTAGGGAGAACTACACATGTTATGGACTCAAAAAGTATTTTAAAAATGGTTTCAGATTTAGAGTCCCTAAGTGCTACAAAATGTAGGATTATAACTTGAGAGGATTGCAGGGTTAAGTGAAAGGTTTTTCTTTTTTTTTCCAAGGACAGATAACTCCAGAGCATGTTAGCAGACAGCAAGGGAAGGAGCCAGTATACTGATAAGGAGAAATTGAAGACATGAGAAGTTAGAGAGATTTATGGAAGAAGCAAGTATGGGAGGGGAGAGGAGAGGATCAAGAATAGAAGAAAATAGGTTGACCTTGGCAACACCTTTTCCTTGGGGAATGATTCAAAGGAGGAAAGAATAGAGGATAATGAATAGGAGTTTTAAAATGTGGAGTAGAGGAGAAGAGGGAGCTCAAAGAGGATAGACTTTATTTTTTAGTAAAGAAGTATCTAAGTTTTCCAATTACAAACACGTCTCATTTAATCCTTATGAGATCCCTGGAAGGTAATAGAATTGCTATTATCTTCATTTTGCAAATGAGAAAATGAGGCATCAAGTGGCTAAGTGATTTGCCTCAAATCATGAAGCAACAGAATATCAGCAATGAAACTTGAATTCAGAACATCCACCTCTGAACCAATGATTATTTAACACGACCATATTTTGCTGCCATATAGACACTTTTCAAGGGCTATTTCTCCATGAAAGATATTGCAGAAATTTTGTGGGGGAATGGTTGATTAAGCAGGAAAGGGCTAATGAAATAACACAATAGACTTTCCAGAAGGCCTGTGAGGAACAGTTGAGCAAGAGGGCACAGATGAACCCTGCAGACTCATTGATATGATTTGTTCAGTATAGGTAGCTCAAATCTAAGCAAGCATCCAGTTTTATTGCACCCCCCCAAAACTAAAAAAAAATAGCCTAAAACACTTTAGAATCATTGGATTACTCATATCTTGTTTTATTTTTCCCATCAATTGGGAGCTCTATGAAGAAAGAAGGGACTTTATTCTTTAGCTGGGACCAATGGCAGCCAAATGGTTTCCAGTTTAGATAGACACATGACCAACCCACACAAAGAAAATAAATATTTACATTTACTGGTTGCTCATGCATTAGCTATATTATGCATTCTAGTCTGTTTTCTGATACAATCTCAATTACTGTTTTACAGAAAGGGAAAGCAACCAAGTCAGAAGAGATGAGTATGGATAAGTCCCTTTCTGATGACTCATTGAAATTGTTTATTCTTAGAGACCTTAACCTAGTCATTCAGACAGGTTCAGAGCAATCTATCAGGCCACTGAATTTCATTAGCTTTTCTATCACTCTGAGTGCTCAGCTCAAAAGGTATTATTATCATTATTATTCATTCATTCACTCACAGATTCATTCAGCAAATTCCTATTACAGATCCAGTGCTGTGCCAGGCAGTATTGTAGAAATATATTAAAATCAGTTGAGTTTCCTAGGGTCATGGAACTGTAGGTTCAGAGCTGGAAGGGACCTTAGAAGTTATTTAGTCCAACATTTTGTTTACAAATGAGGAAACTGGAAGAGGTTCAAGGAGAATGATTGAATTGCCCTATGTGTTGAAAGGAAGGAAGGAAGGAAGGAAGGAAGGAAGGAAGGAAGGAAGAAAGAAAGAAAGAAAGAAAGAAAGAAAGAAAGAAAGAAAGAAAGAAAGGAAGAAAGAAAGAAAGAAAGAAAGAAAGAAAGAAAGAAAGAAAGAAAATAAGGAGGAAGGAATAAAAAGAGGAAGGAAGCAAAGGAGGAAGTAAGTAAAACACCACTTATTGAGTGCCTACCCTATGCCAGACACTGTTTTAAGTGCTCCACAAATATATCATTTGATCCTCTCCACAACCCCATCAGGTCTATAATAGCCTCATTTTATAGTTGAGGAAACTGAGACAGACAGAGGTTAAGTGACTTGCGAGGTTAACACAGTGTTTGAGGTCAGAATTGAACTCAGGCGTTCCAGACTCTAGGGCCAGTGAATGCTATCCAGTACCTTGTCACTCATCTCTTTTCAGTTTGAGTAGGTAGAGCCCAATGACTAGTTAGGAAGATAACAAGGTCTAAGGACTAAAATGGGTTTTTCAAAATAAGTTAGATGAAGGCTGAACTGAAAGGTTTAGAGGAGATAGCTTAGGAGATTGTTGTTAAGAGATGAGTTCAAAATGACCAGGGAAGAATTCTAAGAGTCAAAAAAAAATAAAGAGGCATGGTCTTTGCTTAGCTTTTTTTACTTTATGGTGTGGCACAGTGGGAGACTAGCATTTAGAAGACAGTGTAGCAGCAGGTGGCCCTGAGAATTACATCTCAGCCGAGGACTATTGTTGAGCATTCAAAGCAGGTTGAAAGAGTTGTAGTATTAACCTCAATACTATAAAGTGGATGGTGGAGGTAGCTAAAAAGAAACTAGTTAACAGAACTATAACCTTCCTTGTAGGAGGACGCATTTATGAACCACAATTTTACCAATAGATGTTGGATAGGATATTAGATGATCTTGTTGCAGTTTGTCCTTTGTTTTTAAAGAGGATCAATGATATCACAGAGTGAATTAGACTGAAGTGAGACAGAGCTGCACAAAGTCTACCTCACTCTTTCTTCCAGGGTCATCAAAGTCCATTGGCAAGACAAATGTCAAGATGATGCAGTGTTTGAATTGGACATTTTTGAAGTCTGACCGAGCTCTTAGCCCTCCACAGTATTTTAGGTAATTCTAGTGATAGCTAAAATGTAGTTAGAGCAGAGATCTACTGCCTCCAGAAGATGACTTTGGGGAAGCAGCTGAAACACAATTCTGGGTGGGGATCAGAGGAAAAACAATAACTAACAGGGACTGAGTCTGGGAAAGAGCAGTTTGATGATATGCCCAGAAGACATCAACTTTGCAGAATTGGAGGTCTGGATTGCCCCATCCTTCTTGTGACATTGCTATATTTATTTCTTGAATGAGAATCCCTTCCTGAAGATTTCCTAGATGAGCATTTTCCTATTTTTCCTATTTTCCATTTTCCCAACTATATGTATTTTGCACAAATATGACTCAAGCTTCATTGGGGGGATTTTGTTCAGTCATTTTAAATTGTGTCTGACTTTCTATGACCTCATTTAGGGTTTTCTTAGCAAAGATACAAGAGTAGTTTGCCATTTCAGCTTGTTTGACAGATAAAGAAACTGAGGTTAAGTGACTTGCCCAGGGTCACATAGCTAATAAGTGTCTGAGGCTGGATTTGAACTCAGGAAGATGAGTCTTCCTGACTCCAAACCTGGTAGTCTAGCCACTGCACCACTGAGCTATCCCAATGAGGGAATGCTCTCTTATTATTTTATTATCACATGCTTTATCTTTGAATTAATCGTTTTCTTATATTAACTAGTAAAAGTAAATACACTGAGCTATAGTTTGGAGAATATTCTGAAACATAAACTTAGGCTTGAGCAGCTAATTGGGGGACTTAGCTGAGAGGGGTTTTTCAGTTCCTTTATACAGATGAAAAACTTGGATATAGAGGGTTCTTCAACTCTAAGACTGGCCCTTTTTGAAATTTTAGATATGTCAAGATAGTTAGGAAGATTCTCAGAGGCTAACAGATAGTAAAACTTTAGACTTTCAGAAAACACTTGTAAATAGTGAAGAGCACAATTCAGAATCACTAATCAGAATAAAGTATTCCAGAAAGAACATACCTCAGTTCTACATCTAATCCCATTCCTTTTTGGAATTAGGTTTAAATACATGGAGGAGGTCAAAGCATTGATGTATCTGAGTTTTAAAAAAGCATGAAAATGTATAGAGATAAGTGTTGAAAACATTTTCTTTCCTTTTAAAAATACTTGAAATCAATATTATTGATATATTTTGTTTTAAAGAGAGGTTAGTATGTTGTAGTGGATAGAAACTTGGCCTTGGAGTCAGGAAAGTATGGTTTTAAGTTCCATCTCTGATACATATTGATGGTTGTTTGTACAATTGTTTTCACTCAGAGTTAAGTCAAAGCAAGCCACCTCTCAATTCTCTTGGCAACTCTCTTAAGACAAAGTTTTTGAGAAGGTATTGACTTGCCCTGGTAGAGGAAATCTCTTCATCTGGAAATCGCCTATATAAATGAAATCACAAGTCAAGTTCCCATTCCTGTCTTTTTTATTATATATCTTCATTTCCATATTCATTCCCTTGTTCCAGACCAAGAGATCCATTCTTTATTTAAAAAAATCTTAAATGCAAGAGAAAAAAATTAATTCAGAAAAACTAACCAAGATATCAACCAAATCTAAAAGTTTATACTGTGTTCCATGTCCCTAGTCATTCCCTTCTGTAGAAGGGATAAAGATGGATGCCTCATGGTGATCAAACTTGGTTATTGTAATCACATACTGTTTAGTTTTGTGTTTGTGTGTATGTGTGTGTGATTATCATTTTTATTTTCATTGGTATATTTTATAGGAAGGTAGATGGCCTAATGGATAGAGCACTGGGCTTAGAGTCAAGAAGACCTGAATTCAAATTTGACATCAGATACTTGCTAGCTCTGTGACCCTGGACAAGTCATTTAACTTCTGTTTGCCTTAATCCACTAGGGAAGAAACTAGCAAACCACTTCAGTATCATTTCCATGAAATCTCCATGGTCAGCTCTGCCCTGGATATGACTGAACAATAAGAAGTCATTGTATATATTTTTTCTTATCCATGTTTATTTCATTTTACATCAGTTCATATGTCTCCTCATGATATACTGTATTTTTAAAATTTGTTGTTTCTTAGAGTATAGTAATATTCTACACATTCATGTATTGTCTTTTGTTCAGTCAAACCTCAAATGATGGACAGTGATTTTTCTCCCCACTTCTTGGCTATGGATTCTCTGTTTTCAGTGTTTATAAGCACTCTAACTTGGTCACAGTCTGGTTTCTTTTTGACTTGCCTAATTTATTTTAGTTTTGGAAGGTCTATTTTTTGAGGCATTTGAAACTAAATGACTTACACAACTAGAAAGAGTCTTAAGCCAGATTTGTGTTTAGGGCCTCCCATCCTCCATCCATTCACCACCTAGCTGCCTCTCCAATTCTATTCATGGTTGCTATAATATCTCTCACTGTCTTATTATTACTAATTCCCTCTTTTTCTGATCCAAACACACACATATAATTTCATCAATACATTCTATCTATCTGTCTGTCTATCTATCTATCTATCCATCTATTGATGTGAATTGAAATGACAGCCTTGTGTTCTATCTACAGAAAAAATATTCCACTAAAATGATTAAATTCTTGATTGCTTATGCTGACTTTTACTTCTGATTTCATGTTTTATCTTTGTAGTATAGTGACAAGAACACTGGGTTAGAAGATCAGAGAGTGGGTTCTAGTTTTAGTTCTGCCCTTAAATTACCTGGCTGTGGTGAGTCCCTTACTTCTCTGAGTCTCAGTGACCCTGCTTATTAAACAAGGAAGCTGAATTCATTCCATAAAACTGAAAAGTTATAGAATAATCTGCCTGTATTAAGAAGTCTCACTTTGGATAAAATGGAAAATGTCTTGGTTCTGAATATAGCCACACCCAACTAACTCAATGTGGCAGTTGTGTGATCAGTCACCAACTAGGGAAACTTGAAAATTTGCAAGTGAGTGAAAAAATCTCAGAAGGAAGTCAAGGAAAACAAATTCATCCTCAGATGCCCTTTGCTCACTTACTCTCACAAGTGGAATTTGTTAGATGAAATACTTTCCAGTCCAATATTGACTGTGCCCTAGTAGAATCTATGGAAGGAATGGAGTCTTTGTATTTTGATACACTGCTCTGCTATCTGTGAAATCACATGAATTTAAGATAGAAAAGACCTATTAGATCATTTGGTCTTCTCTGCCAATGTAAGACTTTCTCTGTTTAGTGTTTTATTTAGTTTACTTCTGAAAGCCTGGAGTGTTGGAGCTTCCACTGTTAGGAAGATTTTCTTTCTTCTATTCTGCCGAAGGGTGCTTCAATTGCCCCTTCTATGCAGATGACTTTCACATCTATTGCATCTAGCCCTGATTTCTCTTCTGAGCTTCAGTTTTATATCTTGGTCTATCTTCAGGACATCTCTACCTAGATGTCCCACTGGTACCTTAAACGCAATGTGTTGAAAACCAAACTCATAATCTTTCCTTCCAACCATTTCCTCCTTTGGACATAACCATTTTTTTTTTTTTTGCAAGGCAAATGGTGTTAAGTGGCTTGCCCAAGGCCACACAGCTAGGTAATTATTAAGTGTCTGAGACCAGATTTGAACCCAGGTACTCCTGACTCCAAGGCCAGTGCTTTATCCACTATGCCACCTAGCTGCCCCTAACATAACCATTTTTTAAAAGATTAATTTCCCCATCTCAACCATGCTGGAAGTATAGTTACCATTCATAAGCTGATTGAGTTATTCCACTGCTGATTGGTACAGAAGCTTTGACTTGTTCTATTTCCAATCTGGACTAATTTGATTTTCTTTAGGCAGTATCTTCTCTCTCCCTTGCTCTTGAGGGTTTTCCATATTGGGATTTCTAACTTCTTGTTTTAGAAAATGCTTGATTTTAGATAGTTCTGCTTAAGAAAAGTTTCATTTAACTTTGGAGATGACTGAATGGGAATAAAATGAATTATGCCCATGTCTCAGTTGTATCTGGCACCATCACAAAAATATTTGTTGGGGTATTAAAAACCTTAAACAAATGCAGGAAAGTAGAAATATTAAGCATATCTTTCCTGAATATAATATAGTGAAAATTATATTCTTTATAGGTTCATTGAAGCAAAGATGAAAATTAATTGGAAACTAAATAATTTAATCCTTAAGAATGGGTGAGTAAAAGAACAAATCTTAAAAACAAACAATAATTTCATTAAAAATAATGGCAACAATAAGAAAACATATCAAAATTTATTGGCTACATCAAAAGCAGCACTTGGGGAAAACATTTCTTTAAGCACCTACATCAGTAAAAGAAAAAAAACAGATCAACAAATTGGGCATGCAACTAAAAAAACTTAGATTAAAACCCTTAAGTAACACCAAAATACCAATGT
Organism: Macrotis lagotis; assembly: GCF_037893015.1. Lineage (NCBI taxonomy): Eukaryota > Metazoa > Chordata > Mammalia > Peramelemorphia > Peramelidae > Macrotis > Macrotis lagotis. The sequence goes on from NC_133664.1 coordinate 171,577,510, forward strand.
TGAAAAACAAAGCAAAGAGTAATGAAACTAAAAATAAACTATTCAATTATAAAATAAAATGTAGGAACTATTAAAAAATAATAAAATAGATAAGTCAATAGCTAGTAAGGCTAATATCCCCCCACCAAAACTACCTATACAAAAAAATGAAAAAAGGTGCATTCACAACCAATGACGAATAAATAAAATAGATTAGCAGGGATATTTCACTCAACTATATGCCAATATTATTATTTCAATAAATGGATTAATAATTGCAAAAATATAAATGCCCAGTCTAACAGACAAGGAAAGGAACACTTAAATAACTATCCTAAAAAAAATGAACCTTCATTCCTCCATCAATGTCCCCACCTCCACCAAAATCCAGGATCAGTTGCATTTACAGGAAATTTCTACCATGAATTAAAAGAATAAGAAATTTCAATATTCCATAAAATGTTTGAAAAATAGGTAAATAATTATTTTTTATCAAATTCTTTTTATAATGTAAATATTGTTTTGATACCTAAACCAGTGAGGCAAAACTTTTAAATAAAATAGTAGCAATGAAATCACAACAATTTATCACAAACATCACACACTATAACCAAGTTTATACTAGAAATGGGTTTATACTAGAAATGTAGGACTGGTGAGGAAATGTAGAAATATAATCGATTATATTAATAACAAATCCCAAAATGATATGATTATTTCAAAGGTGCAAGGGAGGGGCAGCTAGGTGGCGCAGTGGATAGAGCATTGGCTCTGGAGTCAGGAGTACCTGAGTTCAAATACAGCCTCAGACACTTAATAATTACTTAGCTGTGTGGCCTTGGGCAAGCCACTTAACGCCATTTGCCTTGCAAAAATATTAAAAAAAATGGTGCAAGGGAAAAAAAAAACTTTGAACAAAATACAATACCAATTCCTTTAAAAATCCTAGTCAATTCTCTTAAAATAAAAATTATCAGTTACTTGTGAATATGCTTTAAAAGAAGGAATTTCTATTTTTGGAGTTTCCTGTAGTCTCCGAAATCACAATTAGCTAAAACACTAGAAATAGATTTTGCACAGAAAAGAGGGTAATTGAGAACACATGAAGTTTGTTTCTGCTGCTCAAATTTATTGATTATAACATTTATGGGAAAATCTTAATTTCCCCAGGAAAACTGAATAAAGTCCCATCATACTGGCCACTGGCTCTTATTATCATGTATTTGGGATGTAATGAATGTTCTTAATACTTTTCAAGGAATGGGAGAAGGGAAAAACGGGATGCAAATGGATTTGTTTATCATGCCATGCTTTTTTTTCAGTATTTTAGATATCCTGAATCCCAATGTACATTTTATCCAACCACTTGTTTTGTTTTCCCCATTGTATTAAACTCTGCCCTATGATAAAAATATTCAATTCATGTGTTCCTTATTCATTTACACTTAACTTATTAGAAATGTTTTCCTGAAAGAACTCTTTGAAGTCTGAGAAGCTTCAAATACTCTTCCTATAAATCATTATTATACCTCATTTTAAAGTTAGAAAAAGGAAATTGTATGTAATTGGTCAAATAAGAAATTGCAAAATATGGTTGAAAACTTAGAACTGGCCAAATTTGGGTGAGTTCTACCAAATTCACAGAATGGCAGACCTCATCTCCTATGTAAACCCTTTCATATGTAGGGAAAATAAATTGTATCCCTGGCTTATTCTTGGTGTATTTTGATGAAAGTGATCTTGTCATTTCATTCTCATGAGCTTTTTTTCTTGTAAATTATTTCCCCACACAATGTTTCAAGAAAGAGAAAAGAGTGATTGGTTTAAGTTTTCATTCTATTTTGATCCTCTTAAGACTTTAGTTATCCTGTGCAATCATTAAATTTCTGCTAGGAGTCTGATCCCCAGGCTCAAAGTCACTTGGACTCAACCCTCTTGTCCTTACCCAATATTTGTATGTCACTTCTAAATGTTCAGAAATCTGAACTGAAAGCAGTGTGGCATAGAGGACAGTTGCTGAATATGGAGCCAGGAACATATGGGTTCAAATCCTGCATCAGATACTTACTGATGGAGTGATGGAGTCATGTCACTTAACCTTTTTCAGACTTATTTCTCCATCTGTAAAGTGGTGATAATTTCAACATTTACCTTACAGGATAGTTATATATATATATAATATATTCAGTTTGGCATAGTCAGATCCTCAGAGTTGAGGAGAAATGGGTTCAGAATTCATTTTTGACATTTAGTGGATTGACCCACTCAACTTTTTAGTCCTAGACAACTCTATTAAGATTATACATTGCAGAGATGGTGCTGATATACATAGGTAGAGGAGATTTCTTCATTGGAAATTTCCTATACCAGTGAAATTATAGGCCCAGTCCTATCTCTATAAGCCAAACTCTACTAAACAATGGAAATACAAAACACAAAAAAGAAATAGTCCCTCTTCTAAAGGAGCTTATATTCCTTTTGGGGAAGACAACACACACACACACACACACACACACACACACACGCACATGCACGCATGCACACACATATACACACATGTTACAATCAAAGAAAAACATTTAAATTATGAAAAAATAAAATGTTTTGAATCAATAAATGCAAATTGAAGTATCTCTGGGGTTCACACCTCTCAGTTTATCAAAGATGGTAAAAAAGAAGAATAACAAATGCTGGAGAAGGTTGTGGGTTAATGCACACACTGATGTGCTATTGGTAAACCTGTGAATTAGTTCATCCATTTGGAACTATTTCCAGAAAGTCACAAAACTGTGTATGTCCTTTGGCCCAACAGTTCCACCACTAGGCCCTTACCTCAAAGAGATCAAAGAGTGAGAAAAAGGAATTATATATACAAATATGTTTATTGAAATTCTTTTGGTAGTAACCAAAAAAATGGAACCTAAGGGGATGATCATCTATTTGAGTGATAGATAAACAAATTATGATTTGTGAATATAATTTCACCACAAGAGATGAAAAAACAATTTCAGAAGAAACTAGAAACATCTCTATGGACTGATAGAGAAGTGAGCAAAACTAGGAGAATAATTTATATAATGACAACATTGTACAGCTAAGAAATTTTGAAAGACTTCAGAATTATGATTGATGCAATGATAAACTACAGGTGCAGAATATTGAAGATGAAACATGCCATCCAACTCTGGCCTGAAAAGTGATGGACTTAAAATGCAGAAATGAATCATACATTTTCATTTAAAGTCAATTTGGCAATTTGTTTTGCTGGACTATTCATATGTATTTTGAGGGTTCTATTTGTCTATTTATATTCAATTGAAGGGTACAGTGGAAGGGAAAGATAATAAATGCTCATAATACCAAAATAAATAAATGAATAAATTAGTTTAAAAAATATACCTGTCAATTTTTTGGGAAGTATTTTTGGGGAAGGCATCTGGGGGTTGAGTTGGAACTCAGGAAAGTTTTCATATAATAACTAGATATAGTCAAGTTGCTATAAAGAAAAAAGCATCAAGGACTCATGTTCAATATTTACAACAGTGAAAACTCTTCATTGAAGACAAAGGTTATACAGTTCACTGCTTTTCCTTCTCCTTGTCCTTTCTTATTCTCTTCTCAATTAAGAAGTAATTCTTGGACCCCCCAAAAATCTGACTCTGCAACATACATCCATATTTGGGTCAAGTGTGTTCACCAGACCATGAGATTTAACAGTTTGGGAACACACTATAATTAATAATGAAACATAATGACTCTAATTTATAATCTGTTACAGACAGATGCAATAAAGCAAAACCTGAGGTTTTAGAAATAACCTGCTAATTCTCAATAGACTTTATTTCTTCTGGCATGTTTCTGTTAACTCCTGAATAGCCCAGGAATTGTCTGTTGAAAATCATCCTTGAATAATAAAAACATTCAATAGGGAACCTGAAAAAATATTGAAAACTATAATTCATGTAGCTGTGGTTCTAGGGGAATGGGCCCTCTTGTCTGGAACTCATTATTGATTTTAGTGTGGAATTTTTGATCATACTATGACACCAGGGGGCGATATTGACCAGAACCTGATCCCATTCAATGGCAAAGACCAATACACCTGGCTGGTTGAACAAGTATTCGCCCAGCACTGGAGGGTGCCCTAGGGGTACCACCCTCAGCCTCTGTCAAGATTCATGCCCGCTGCTGTGATTCATTCCTTTGTCTCTGTTCCTGGTGGATACTACCCTGTTTCTTGTAGTTTTGGGTGTGGATTTATTCACTCTGAATCTTGACCTAGGATGTTCCCACCCAACTCTCATCCCACCCCTGCTATTGTGGCCCTTCACAAAACAACTCTTTAATCATTACATTTGATATGCATCAAAGCAGCCACTGTGGGCAGCTCCTCCCAGACTGAGTATCCTTCCCAGTCACAGCAGCCACCACCTGCATGGGTTATCAGGCAAGCCCAAAGCTCAGGTGTCTCAGTTTTTCCTCCCAGCCACTCTCATGGGGAGTTAACAGGTGACCATCCCCAGGGCTTTTCCATTTATGGCAAAACCTCTTGAACACTGGCAGTGGAGGTGACTCAGGGCCTCGGGCTATTCAGTTGGTTTCTGACTCTCCTCTTCAGTTGGTTTCTATCTCTTCAGGTGGTCTAGGTTTAGTTCTGCCAGCAATTTATATTAGGCACCGATTCTTTCCTCCAGACTACAAATCATCATGTCTGCTCTGCACATATAGCTTGCTTGCCCCTGAGTCTGGCTCATGTCCAAAGAGTAAATCATATCACAGGAAAATAGAGACTGGTTTTGTGTCTAGTGTTTTGTCTATCCTTATTCATTCTCATCTACCACCTCATTTTTCTGATCATTTCAACTGAGTGCATCTTGATTCTTTCTTGTCCCTGTTCCCAGCCTCCACCTTCTGCCTGTACATTCACAGAATTATATACCATTGAGCCACCCCTTAGGCAAAGAAGAGGAAGAGTGGGGTCAGAGGGAGGAAGACTGTTACGAAAGAATCATATAATTGTCACTAGAAAGCACCCGAAAGATCATTTACTCCAACCCCTCCTGAGTGTTCCTGTGGAAGGGGACCTATTAGGATTTTGATCCAACAGAGATCTGAAGTTCGTTTTGCTTTATTAGAGACCCCATGGAGTAGTCAATAAAGAGCTGGCCTCAGGAAGGAAACAAATATTTATTAAGAGTCTATTATATAGTCTAATTGTGCTAATTACTTTACAATAACCCTGAGAGTTTGGTATTGTTATTACCCATGATTTACAGGGGAGAAAACTAAGGTAAATATGTAAAGTGACTTGCCTAGGGGTCACAAGGCTATTAAGTATCTGAGATTAGATTTGAACTCAGGTCTTCCAGAGATTTGGTTATCTTGGGGCCAGCCAGTGTGGCCTTTGGTCAAGTTAAGTAACTTTTAGGGTGCTAAGTTGTAAAACATTTAAGAATCTAGATAGAAGAAGTTTCTCCCCCTAAAATGTCTCCATATCAGTAAAATCACAATTCTGGTCCCTATTCCTTATCTCTATGCTTTTTCAACTATTTTTTTTAATGTCATGCTAATTTTCAGGTTCATTGAATAGTCACCTTTAGATAATGAATTTCTTTCTTTTTTTTCTTTTATGGAATAAAATAAACATTTCCATAACTATTATTAGAAAAGATTGCATATGAAATTGCAAATCTATTATGTACAACTTGCTGTTCCTTTTAATAAATAATAAAATTATTATATTATTTCCTTTTTTCATTTTTCTTCCCCTCCTCTAGAGATGGCTACTATTAAATATATACTCATATATATTTATTTAAGTAAATATATGAGTATATATATGTAAATATATATATATATATATGTGTGTGTATATATAAAATTATTCTATACATACTTGGAATATTATGAAATCTTAGATTCTAAAGTAAAGGCAATGTATTAACAGCTGTCCTTTGGACATTTCTAACTGAATGTCCCATGGACAGCCCAACTCATTTGTAAAAAACAGAAGTTGTTAATTTGTTAACCCCAAACCCTCACCGTCCAAATTTCTTGACTCAAGTTTCTCTATACTCCAATTCTTGATGTATTCTTCTGCCCAAGTGATTTCTCTAGAGCATAGACCCGACTATACTACAGTTCATGAGAATCATCAGGGTTAAGTATAATGCCTCTTTTGACAATTAAAGAACTTCATAACCTGACCCCTTTCTAAGTATGCTTGCCCTTTATACCTCTCCATACACTCTACATACCAATTGCAACTGGTCTACTTGCAGCACCTGAAATCTGATATTCCATTTCCTGTCTCTTCATTGGTCATAGGTCCAGTCTGAAATTTATGTTCCTTTACCTCTACCTCTTAGGTTTTGTTTAGTTTCAGTTAGAGATGTCCAAAGGGCAGCTGTCAATGCATTATCTTGACTTTACAATCTAATATTTCATAATATTCTAAGTATGTATAGAATAATTTTATATATCTTCCTTCAAGACAACTCAAAGGTCACCTTCTTGTGTAGGAGGTCTTTTCTCGTCCTCCCAGCTGTTAATGTTACCTTCAATTTATGCATATGAACTTTTTGTTGTTTAGTTTCTTCTATCTTGTCCAACTCTTCCTGAACTATTTGACCTTTGCTTGGCAAAGATATTGGAGTGGTTTACCATTTTCTTCTCCAGTTTCTTTTATAGATGAGGAAACTAAGGCAGAAAAAGTAAGTGACTTGCTCAAGTCACACAACTAATAAGTTTCTGAGGTCAAATTTGAACTCAGGTCTTCCAGATTCCAGACTCAGAAATCTATAAATTTTAATCCAGGAGGGAAATACCTCCTCCTCCAAACAACTACCAACAAATGCCATCCAGATCTATACAATTTCAGTAGGAGATCTTATTTTAGAAAACTTCTCTTCTACCCTTTTCCAGGTAAGCTAATTTCTGCATTATTGTAAATCAGAAGACTTTAGAGAAACCTTAGATATAGTTCTTGAATTAAATGATTAATTTTAGTGGGTTATTTTTTTTTATCATATGACCAAGTTGAATTTTAATTCAACTCAACAAACTTATTTGCAAGAGTAATATTTGTATATAGAGGTGGGATGGGGGACGCAGAAGACACTAATGACAAGATAGGGAGAGAAATTATGATAAATATGAACATTAAAGTACTAGAAATGGGGCACCTAAAATGAAGTAAGCAAACTTAGAAGAGGTCAGACACAGGCCAAAATTGGAGACTGTGGAGAATCTAATTGTATAGCAGAATATCAATTGTAATAATATATAGATATAGATATATTATCTACCATGGTCTTTGTTACAGTTACCTCATTTGATCTACCTGGGAAGTAGGTACTATTATTATTATTATTATTATTAGTCCCATTTTACAGTTAAGGAAACTGAAGCAAATACAGGTTAAGTGACTTGCCAGGATGACATAGCTAGTGTCTTAGTCCTAATTAGAACTCTGGTCTCCCTGTATATATATTTTGTCAAATTCTCCTTGCCTGAATGACTCCCAGGTATTGTTCTCTGCCTTATGTACTTTGCCTGGGATCCTTACCTTCTTCTTACTTGTTTTTGTAATCTACAGTGTCAAAATCCAAATCTGGTGATAGGCAAAAATATCTGGTTTCAAGAACCTTTAGGCTCATTTAACTAGTCAAAATGATAGGAAATTCCAAGTTAAGATTAAGAAAACTCCTGAATACATTACCTCTCTTCTGTAGCCGAGGAGAGGTTTACATGATAGGTCACCTTCTTGTCAGGCTCTTTTGTGACAAGAACACAAATTAAAGATAAAATTTCAGCCTTTGTTTTGAATGTCCTGGTTTTGTTCACTTTGCTTAAGACATGAAACAGGATTCTGCATTAATATTTATAACTCTTTAAGAGTATAAGCAATTTATCAAATTGTGACATTTAAAAAATTTGAGAGACATAATTCTGGATAATTTAGTCATTTAATTAATAATGCCAGTCAATTTATTAATAAAAGGATAGTCATTTAGCCCTCTCTCTTAGATCAAAGCTACCTCAAGGAGGTGGGCTCACAATTTATATGCTTTTGGAAGAGTAGGTGTTCCTGAGGGTTCCAATCAACTGTGATTAGCTAATAATTAATAAGAAAATGAATATTACATTGGGATGGTCTATATCACAATGAGGGGCTTGGGGGGATGTGACTTGGATTTCTTTAATATCAGTTTCCATATCACCTGTCTAACAAAAAGGAGAATCCTACATTACCCTAGACCTGTCTGAGTAAAGACAATGAGCAGAAAGACATCCATCAGCCTAAATTTAGAAATTTTTTTTCTGTGTGATTATCTTGGCCTGGGTAAATCTTTGGTAAAGATTTCCCATACTGGTTGATTTTTGGATTAAAAACTTTGGTTCAGATTCAATAATTAATTATGTTAATACAAAAGAGAAATAATTATTTCTGTCACCATGACAACTATAATTTCACTGGGCAAAGACAATGACTAACTAGACCACATCTTTCTTCACTAGACAGACTGAAATTTAAGAAGGCCTTGAAGGACTAAGCTGTGTCATTGACAGCAATGAATTCACACATATTAGAGAGAGAGGGGAAGAGAATGGAATAAGCCAGACACTGTCTTAGATACGTTACAAATTTCTCATTTGATCATCACAATATTCCTGCAAAGTAGGTGCTGCTACTTTCTCCATTTTACATCCAAGGAAACTGAGGCAATTATATTTAAGTGACTTGCCCATGGTCATACATCTAGGAAGTATCTGAAGTCAAATTTGAATTCAGGTCTTCCTGGTTCCAGGTCTAGTGCTCTATGTACTATGCTATCTAATATCTGCCTATAATTGTTTATATTTAAATATATATGTACAGATAGGAGAAATTAAAATCAATTATAGTAAACTTATAAAAATTCTTTTTTTCAATTTACAATTGATGTGACTAGTAAAGGCAAATAGTAGAATACAGAGCCTTGAAGTGGGAGCAGATTATATAATTTGTGGAAGTAGATGAGTTCTCTCTAACTTAGCACTTCATTTCAAGCATGGGAGAAGTACTTCTTTGAAGAAGCAATAATGCCTTGAAATCTGGCAGAATTAACATTTCTAGAATAGATATGGATCAGTTCATTTTGACTATGGTCTCTGATTCCCTACAGTCACTATATCTCAAGAAGGACTATTCAGTGCTTAAACAGAAGGACATTGCCAAGGAAAATTCTAAATGACAAGCATTATTCCTGACTAGTGCTGTTGGACTTTTTAGTACGCGTACAGAGTTGTCAACTTGGAACTCATACAAGAGGAAGTTATTTAAATGATAGATAATTGACTTTCAAATTCTCCCTAAAGCCTAAATTTGGAGAGATTGATTACTTTAATGCAACAGTATAAATGAAGAGCAGACTAAATTATTTCAATAGCACCTATTGGAAAAGAGAAGTTGATTCATAAGGCCAAAAATCAATCAATCAATTAATCACCCAAAATTTCAGGTATTGTTCTTGGTGATAGTACTTAAAAGACAAAACCAAAACATTCCTTGAAGAAGAGCTGAAATCCTTTCAGGGGACACAACATATGGTGATATAAGCATACAAATTAGAAAATGTATGTTTTAACAATGGGGGGAAGACATTAGAAAAGGTTTCAAAAAAGTGAAAGTTAGAGGAAGATAAGAAACAACTAGAGTCTTTTTTGAAAACATTGAGTAGATATGGTAGAGAAAACCTTGGATAGATAATTTAATGATCTAGTGTCTCAAGAAACTTGAGCTTTTCCAATTGTTCCTTTCTGCTCTCAGAAAAGGAGAACCTGTCCCCCTCCCCCTCCTCATCCCCACCCTTCCCTCAGCTGATCATTGATTTTTAGATAGTTAAATAGAGTAGCTTGTGACTGGCATGTTTTCATGTTTTCCTTTCTTGCTTTGACATAGAAAATCTTCTACTGGAATCAGACTAATTTACAGATGAAGGGGTTTATTTTCCCTTTGGTCTGTAGCATAATTGTCTCCATTAACTTTAATGGGAGTTTCAGGGTCTGGACTGAAGAGAGAATGGTTGGCTGACAGTGGAAGGCTGGCTTTAAGTTATTAAATCTGCTGAGAGGAAATACGGTTGTATAGCCCGTCACCCAACTTACCCACTGTGAAGAAAACGGTTGATGTTTGAAAACATTCCTGTTTTGCTTTCTGAGTGGTCAAAAGAAAAATAAAATGAAAGCCCAGCAGGCAGAAAAAGAATTTTAGGTGGGCACTGAAAAGATTAAGGCTTATTTTAGAAACCATGGGTATGCCTTGGTGGGAGCAATGTAAGTAAGTGCAAGAAGAAACACCCTTGCAGAAACAGGAATCAAACCTCTATTTCTTCTTGTCACACCTCTTAGAGGTCATGCTGGCTAATAAAAACCTTTCATAAAAATCACTGGAATCAACATATGGTCTCCTGAGAAATGGAAAATGAGGCTATTTCATGGTAAAAGCCTCTTGCAGTCTCTCTTTCCACCTATGTATATTATATATGCCTGCAGGCATTTGGAAAAATAATGAAGGTCCCGTTTTGTAAGGAAGCCATGGCGGTTAATGATGTATTATATGCTACTCACAAACAGCAGACATGTGTTATGGGTGAATAGGAGGCCACCTGGGAGTTTACCAACATTTCCAACTCTTATCATTTGCTTTCTCTCTGAGGAAAGACATTGGGTTCAGCTTTATATTACGTACCAGAATTCAGAAATGTGACTTCTAGGCTTCTGAGGAGGTGATACTAGGTCAGTTGCTTTGTCAGTCCAAAGCCTCTCTCTATAGCCCCTGACCTCAGCAGCTGGAACCTGTGAAAGTCAGTATAATGTATATAAATGCTGTATTACCCAGCAATCTCTTCCCAGAGGCAATTCGGGTAAACTGGCTTGTTAAGGTTACAAAGTGAATGTTGAGCTAAAGAACACTCTTGCCTTACTCTTCCCTTCTCCCTCTTTCCTTCCAACAAATATAATTCCAAAAGAAGTGTATTAAAAAAAGAATCATAGTGGGTGAGGAACAGAGTCAAAACTAGGAATTTTTGGCTCTAGAATAATCAGCTTAAGGACAGGTAGGAAAGAGGTAGCAGTTATATAGGGGAGTAGTTTGATTATGTAGGTGAAATTCACAGAAGAGAGGTGACCCTTCCTTTATGAGGTCTGGAGTGGATAGACAACCTTCAGGAGGGGTGGACACTCCCCCCCTCCATCTTGGGTCAGTGGAAGACCTAAGCATTAGGATAGAGTACTTTGTGAAGAAGAGACATTCTTCCTGAATGTTGTCAGTAGCGGAAAAGTGACAGTCACTTTTCCTATCTTGCTTAGTACTTGGTTGGGGTGGATTCTGTTCAAAATGGTATGGTTTGGGAAAGCCTGATCTGGACTTGGCCCTGTGTTGTAGGAAATCAGTCTGATTCTTGCAGTAATTAAGGTTTGTTTAATTTTTGTTATTGTCTAGTTGTTTCAGTCATGTTCAAGGCTTGGTGACCCAATTTGGGGTTTTCCTGGCAAAGATACCGGAGAGATTTTAGATTTCCTTCAAATGCTCACTTTACATATGGGAAATGGAAGCAAAAAGAATTAGGTGACTTGCCCAAAGTCACACAGGTAGTAAGTATTGAGGGCAAATCCAGTACAGGTAATCTATCCACAGTGCTACCCAGCTTGCCCTTAAGCTTCATAATGAAATAAATTGTAACTAGGTGACTTCTGGAATGAGTCTTTGGAAGAAGGTACAGAAGGGGAGATACACATGAATTCTAATGTGATAAAAGAAACAGAAAATGTGAAGGCTCATGAAAGAGATCAGTAAGAGCGTGGAAGGATTTTAACCAGCAGTGCTGAATATGCATGGTGTACAAATTTATTAGTTTGGATTTATTTCAACAAATGCTCATCAAAATATTTATCAAATTCTTAAACCATGTAATGAACTTGATAGGTAGCTCAGGAAAAGTAAGTAAGCTACCTCTGGTGAGTCTTACAGAACAAAAGGAAGTTTTTTCCCCCTGGAATTTGACTTTTTTTTTTTTTGCATGATTATTACAACAAAAAAACTTTTCTAAGCTAGCTTTGAGGACAAAAGACTAAAACTCTTTCTTATACCAACATTATTAAATATAGTGCCTAGAAATAACTAAAATTTAAAAACTGTGCATAAGTTACCTAAGTTGATTCTCATAATAACCTTGATGAATTATATTAATGCTTTATAGATGAGAAATTCAAGATTCAGGTTTGGTGGTGAAAATCTAGGCAAAGTATTTAGTTACATGCTTATTGATGGAGTGAATGAATCTAAAGATTGGAATTTTAGCTTTCATTTTCCTTACTGACTGTAGGATAATTTTGCTCTCTTTCAACATATTTTTTCACAACTGCAAAATTAGAATGATAATGATAAGGTGGAGGATGCTCTCCTTCAAGAAAATCAGATATTTAAAAAATGTGATTTTGTGAAATGGACAAATTGGGGCAGAAGAATGTTAATCACATTGCACAAGTGTCTTTTACAAAACTGCCATGAAGGGATTTTTTCCTTATACGTTTAAATAGGATTCTAGTCACAAAAATTTTATTGATTAAAAAACACCTCTTCAGGAAGATATCTAGAGTATTAAATGAGGTACTGCTATAACTTTTCCCTATCCTTTTAAGTCACAGATTTGAACATATTGAATAACATTTAATCTTTGGTTATTAAATATTATGTTGTTATGATAATACTGAATATCAATTGATATATAGTTATAAAACATAGAAAATTGAAATAAACAGGATGTTCTCTGGAATTAAAAATATTTGGTTTTAGCATTTTTTCAAATCAAGGCTTGCTTCCTCATAAAAATATAATGTTGGAAAAATCTAATTAGATGGCACAATGGATGGAATGCTAAACCTGGAAACTGGAAGACCTGAATTCAAATTTGGCCTCAGACACTTGTGTAACACCTATGGATTTCACACCTCCATTAAAGGATAGGTTGGTTTGTCTTCTCATCTCTTTTCATTGAAGTCTTGCCTGATCTTTATAATTTTTTGGTGTATAGTTGATCAAAGATATAGCCATCTTGACTCCCTCTAGTGATCTTTTAATTGCCAAAACCAGTGACCTTTTCTCAGTCTTTGCCTTTCTTGACCACTCTGAAACATTGCAGAGAAGATTGACTACCTTTGTTCCTCTTTGTATTTTTATGCTTCTGTCCATTTTTAGTTCTCCTGTCTTTCTGTTAGTTCTTCTTAGGCTCCTTTTTTGAATCGCCTTCATTATTCCTGTCCTTACATTTGGATGTATTAGGAGGCTTTTTCTTCTCTTCTCTCCAGTCCTGTCCTGTCCTGTCCTCAAATCTACCTCTTTTCCCATCTTTCCTAATTTTTTTAAGGACATATAAATTTGAAACCTTGGAATCATTCTTCATCTCCTAGCAATTTCAAAACCCTAGAATCCTCCTCAACAATTGAATCACTATTACTTTCATATCTTATCAGTTGCCAAGTCTTGATAATCCTACCTCCAATAATACTAATTACATTAATAATAATAGTAACAATGATAGCTAATATTCATATAAAACTTACTATGTGCCAGATACTGTGCTTTATTAATATTACCCTGTTTGGTCTTCATGAGAACCTTGAAGGGTTGAAGCTATTATTTTTTAAAATGATTTTACTGACATTTTCTGTTTTTTTTTCTCACCATAGTATCAAGTAAATCTCCCTCTCTCTACTATCCAGAGAAGCATCCTGGAAGACAATAGTATTTTTTGGAAAGGGGAAAAAAAAGTAAGACTGATTAATATGTTGAAAATTATTGAAAACATTTGTAATAGGTGGACCTTCCAATTCAATGGAAGGGTAGGTTGAGGATGTTTTCTGCTATCTCTTCATTCTGAGTTTAGTTTGAGCTTTAAACTTTTGTTAAATTTATTTTATTTTTTGTTGTGTCATTCTTTAACATATATATTGTTCTATGGAGGGCAGCTAGGTGGTGCAGTGTATAGAGTACTGGCCCTGGAGTCAGGAGAACCTGTTCAAATATGACCTCAGATACTTAATAATTACCTAGCTGTGTCATCTTGGGAAAGCCACTTAACCCAAATGCTTTAAATAAATAAAATTTTAAAAAAGTAATATATATATATATATATATATATATAGTTATAATCAATGTGTACTTCGTTTTCTTGGTTCTTTACTATGTATCTCTATATATTTCTTTGTTATCATCTCACAAATCATTTCTTACATCACTGTTATATTCCTATCCATACATGTACTACAATTTGTTTAGTCCCTTTTGAAGGGCATATATTTTGTTTCCAGTTTTTAGCGACCACAAAAAGTGCTATCAATATTTTACAATATAGGGGGACTTTTTCCTTATCAGTGGTTTCCTTGGAATATAGCCAAACTCTTAGAGAAATCTGATATAAATTTTTTCCCCATTTGATTACTTCCCTTTTTATCCTAGATGAATTGATTCTGTCTGTGCAAAAGCTTTCATGTTTCAAGTAATCAAAGTTATCTATTTTATCTTTTATAATAGCCTGTATTTCTTGTTTGGCCCATTCATACTTATGAGAGGTATCATGTTTAGACTAATTTTTTTAGTAATATGATCTTTAATATCTAGGTGGTATTTACATTTAAAATGTATTTTTCAATGTGGTGTAGATATAAGCCTAATTTCTGCCAGCCTACTTTTTAGTTTTGCCCGAAGTTTTTTTTTTTTTTTCAATCAAATTTGTTTTCCATTTTATCAGGCATTGGGTTGCTGAATTCTATTGTTTCTGAGTCTCCCTTCCTTGTCTATTCCTTTGATCTATTCTTCTATTCTATAGCTAATATCAGATAGTTTTTATAATTGCTGCTTTAAAATTTAAGTTCTGAAAAAAAAAATCACCTCTTCATCATTACTTCTTTTTATCATTTACCTTAATAATCTTTTTCCTTTCTAAATGAAATTTTTTTTTTAGGTTTTTGCAAGGCAAACGGGGTTAAGTGGCTTGCCCAAGGCCACACAGCTAGGTAATTATTAAGTGTCTGAGATGGGATTTGAACCCAGGTAATCCTGACTCCTTGGCCGGTGCTTTATCCACTACGCCACCTAGCTGCCCGCTAAATGAAATTTTTAAAAAATTATTTTATCAAGTTCTGAAAAGTATTTCCATAGTAATTTAATTGGTGTATGTGCTAAAAGTTGGAATTATCATTTTTGTGACATTGGCATAATATAACTATGCATATTGAGTATTCTTTCAACTATTTAAATCATTCTTTTTTCTTTAAGAAACTTATAATTAAATTTTTTCCAGTCTTTTGTGTACTTTGGGAAGTAAATTCTCAGATCCTTAATATATTTTATACTTATTTGAATTGAGATATCTATTTTTATTATTTTTAGTATATTATTATTATTATTTTATATCAAAATGCTGTTGAATTTTGAGGTTTTTTTTGTAGTTTGCAATTTTGGTGAATGTATTAATTGTCTCAGTAAATCTTTCTGATTCCCTAGGATCAGCATCACATCAGCAGAAATAGTTTTATCTCCTCTTTACCAGTCTTTAATCCTTTAATCAGTTTCCCCTATCTTATTACTATTTTGAGGATATCCAGAACTATATCAAATCATAGTGGGGAGAGTGATGACCTCACTCCCATATTTATTGGAAAAGATTCTGGTGTATTTCTGTTACATGTGCTGCTTGCTTTTGGTTTTAGATAGATGCTTTTCATGGTATTACAAAAAGGTCTCCTGAAGTCTATACTTTTGGGTTTTTTTTTAAATTAAAAAATGTTGTTTTTGCCAAAGGCCTTTTTTACATCTATTAAAATGATTGTGATTTTTTTTAATGTTTTGACTTTTTAATATGGTTATGTTGACTCTTTTCCTAATATTGGATAATCTTTATATTCCTATAAATCTCAGTTGATCATAGTAAATGATTTCTTAATAAGTGTCTATAGTTTGGCTGAATTTTACCTAAAAATTTTGAATTAATGTTCATCAATGATATTGGATTCAGAGAATTCTGAGAAAATTCTGGAAATGCAGGGCTCTCCAAAATTCTACCACAAACAAGGTAAAATAATATCACAAAGTGAAATTTGAGTGACAGAAATGATTAAAAGTTGGAGTAAAGCTCTTGTTCTTCCAAGACCTCCAGGGGCAGAGATTTAACCTGATTGAAGTTCCAGCCCTTTTGGGCAGCCTCCACTGAATCAACAAACAATAGACCATGGAGCATCTCTCTCCAGTACACATCCTTAGCTTCAGGAACTTTCTCTTCATGGGTAGAAAGATGGTCAGTCAGTTGAATGGGGGGGACTGAAGAACCTTTAGCTATTGCAGGATGCCAAGCCAACTTGTGCTAACCAGATGTGGTCCTGGGATGCAGCTATGGAAGAGGAAATGTGCTTACAGATCTGGTGAGTGAAATAGGAGAGGAGTAGGAACTCTGATGGTTTTAAGTACTTATAGGAGAGTAGAATCCCTGGTTTTGGTTATAGGTCGGTAGTAGGTGCTCTCTATTTCTCATATATTCAAAAATTGTTCATCTATCTGTAAGTATTATAAGTAATATATTCCAATTTTCTTGTAAAATCTCTGTATCCATTTTGGCCTTATCTTGGTAAATGGTATAAGACATTGGTCTATACCCAATTTCTACCATTGTTTTCCAGTTTTCCCAGCAATTTTAACCAATAATGAATTCTTATCTCCAAATTTAAATCTGTACTCTTTTCAAATTCAAGATTACAATATTGATTTACTTTTGTAATTATGCAGCCTGTTGCTGATCTATACTCTTCTGACATTACTTTTTTCTCCCATTTGCCTCAAAATCTCCTTCCTGTGTCAATGTTCTCCCTTTCCTCTAGGTGCCATTTGTCCCTTGAGGTTCCAATTCAACCCCTCCTAATATAGGATGAGTAGTCTTTCCAAGTATCAAATCCCCCACATTAAACCCAATGTAGGGTTCTTATTTCCCTTTCCACCACAGGGTAAAACCTCCTTCTTTCCCCCACATTTTCAATCCTTCCCTCCTCTTACTCATCCACTTTATAGGTTCTTCTCTTTCTAAAATCTTCATTGCTAAGCTTTGATTTCACCCCAGCACATCACACATTCCTCTTTATCCCCATTTTCCTTTCATCTACTTTAGTGTACATGTTTTAATGTAGTCCTACAAAAATTGTAGGCAGGGTGCTTTTTTTTTTTGCTTCTTTAACATTATCTTTCCCAGATTTATGCATTTATTCCATGTCCTTGTGCAGATTTTCTGATCCTTTTGTTGTTACTGTTCTTGCTGTTATTTTTACCTGCTGGATTTATTCATTTTTCCTATGTTTCTTTGGTTTGAATGTTTGAGATATAAATAATCTCTTCAGTTCTTTTTTTTTTAGTTTTTTCAAGGCAATAGGGTTAAGTGGCTTGCCCAAGGCCACACAGCTAGGTAATTATTAAGTGTCTGAGGCTGGATTTGAATTCAGGTACTCCTGACTCCAAGGCTGGTGCTCTGTCCACTGAGCCACCTAGCCATCCCCTTATTTTCTTTTTTAAAGATGTTTCAAACTCATTATTACTGAACAGTTATTTTTTTTCTCTGGGGTTAAGCTCAGATATGCAGAGTGGGTCACCCTGGGCTGTATCCTAAGATCCATTGCTCTTCAGGTCACAATTATTCCATTAGTTCCTACATTTTCTAATGGATCCAAAATAGTCGCAATATTTGAATGTCCATTCTGATTGCTCACAGAACTTGTTTGGAAATGTTGTTGTTCGGTTGTTTCAATCATGTCTGACTATTCATGATCCCACTTTGGGGTTTTCTTGGCAAGTTTGTTAGAATGGTTTGCCATTTCTTTTTCTAGCTCATTTTGCAGATGAACAACTGAAGCGAATGGAGTTAAGTGACTTGGCTAGAGTCACACAGCTAGTAAATCTCTGACTCTGGAGTTGAACTCATTTTTGATTCCAAACTCTGTGCTTTATCCACTGGGTCACCTAACTGCCCCTATATTTCTGAAAGGAATTGTTAAATTAACCAAATATAACCAAAAAATTAAGACAAATTCCACTATATCTCTAGGAGTTTGAAGTCTTTTTTTCTTGGAGGTGATCTGTAGAGTCTTTCAATTTTTCGATATGTGTGTTCACAAGTTCTGGCTATTCCATCACTTATTTCTTCCTTCCTTCCTTCCTTCCTTCCTTCCTTTCTTTCTTTCTTTCTTTCTTTCTTTCTTTCTTTCTTTCTTTCTTTCTTTATTCATTTCTTTCTTTCTTTATTTGCTTACTTGCTTGCTTGTTTGTTTGTTCATTCGTTCATTCATTCATTCATTAATTCATTTATTTGTTTGTTTGTTTGTTTGTTTGTTTGTTTGTCCTGTTGTGGCCTGGGAGACTTGTGATCCTTAGATTGTCTCTATGCATGCTGACTTTGAGATCAGTATTTTTAATTGCAAAGTAAGCACATTTTCTTTTAATGTCCTTCACTTTTGCATTCTCATTCTCTTTTTATCTTTTTTTTTTTTTTTTTGGGTGAGGCTTGCCATTGCAGATTCTAGTTGTTCTATTCTATCCATTATTTTTGTTGTCCAGGTTGTACATTTTGCTGTCATAGTTCTCTTTCCTCTTCTGACCCACTCAGGAACAGTGTGCTGTGGTTTCATGTTCTGCTTAAGTTCGATAGGCTCCTCTTTCTTATCAAATATTGTAACATTTTCTTTTTTTCTTGTTACAGTTATTCATAGATGCCTGAATTAATTCATTAGATCTGAAGGGCATATTGTTTTTCCTGTTAATTTATCTATTTATGTTCAAGATATTTGTTTTCTTTTTCTTACAATTTTTGATAATTTCACTTTCCCCTTCTTTATTTTTCCTTTCCCTCACTTTATGACTCTCTCCCAGTTTTGTAATTTCCTTGGAGGCTAGATATCAAAGTGTCTCAGCATCCTTCCATGCTGAGCAATTTGTCATTTACTAACCTATATATCTGCCCCAACTGACATTTGAGTAACCAGAACGGGTCTCAGGACTAGTGGAGTATTCTATAGTCTCTCTACCACGGTCCCCATATATACACATATGGTAACCTGTGCTACTGTTCTATCCCCCTCTCTTTATTTCTTAATTCCTTGACCCATCACTTGGCATATAGAGTTTTGTAGCATTATTGTTACAAGGTTTTTATTTTGTTTCTGGCTTTTGTTTCTGAGGGGTTTTGACTTCCTGTCTATCTCCCATTGTACCCAGGAATATCTCTAATTGTATCCATCTACATCTTGCCATTGAACCCAGATGACTCTGGAAGAGAGAGTGTGACTTTCCACAGCCCTCCCTCACTTTAATTCAGATAAAGATTTGGCATTATCTTCCTAATGTCATGATCCTCTTTGAGAATGAAGGACAAACAATTCAGTAGACCAATTTCCATAACCTGGAGCTGTGTTCTTCAAGGCACTGGAAAGAAAGGGGACCAGGATGTTGGACTGGATATTATTGTAAAATAATGTCATGTCCTCGGATCTGTAAATGTAGAACCACTGCTCCTAGTATGGGAAGTGAGGGAGGGGTCCTGAGTGATCTCAGGGTCTACAAGCATCAATTCAGGAGTTTGGTTTTTTTTTTTTTTTGTATGGTTATTTGTTTCACTTTGTTTTAGATTTCAAGTCTTAGACCATGGAAATAGCTAAAGTTGTTTTAACTTTGGCACATAATTTCTGTTTTGTTCAAGTTTGAGAAGTTAAGGGGATCAGAAAAAAGTCTTGTTCTCCAACTTGTCATTCACATGACCTGAAAGTTAGAATGTACATACTTTCTGGCCCAAGGAGACTTTTAAATATGAAGTGTACGCATACTATTTGGTCTTCCAGGTTCCAGGGAATAGAATATACTTATCCAAAAATGACAGAAAAATTTCCAAACCTTAAAGAAGGTAATAGTTGTATACTTTGTTCATAAAAATGCAATTTCAATACCATATTATTCTAAGTATTAATCAATCCAAACAATATTATGATGATAATTGAAAAATATTCATGTACCATGGCAGCATGTTCTATTTAGTGCAGGCACATCCAACTCAAGAAACCACTGAAGAGATCACTAATGAGAGACACTAAACTGTACATGTGAATTCTTGATGGAGCTATTAACTTAGAAAACTACACATACTTAAATATTTCTATTTGTATATGTATAGTTATTGTTGATGTGTCAGTACTTTAAAATCAGATAAGAACCACATATTCATCTGGGTCAAGTTAACCTTGTATATACTGTGGGCAATATGTGACAACTTTTGATAGAGTGGATAGATGACAAGTCTTCAAATTAGGAAGATCTAAGTCCCCTATACCGGTTGTGGAGCCACAGATTAAACAC
Source organism: Macrotis lagotis (assembly GCF_037893015.1). NCBI lineage: Eukaryota > Metazoa > Chordata > Mammalia > Peramelemorphia > Peramelidae > Macrotis > Macrotis lagotis. The sequence continues at coordinate 171,597,911 of NC_133664.1, forward strand.
TTAACCTTTTTTCCCCTGGGCAGCTCTCCAAGATTAAAAGTTATAAATAAGTTGCTAGTGATCCTTGGTGTAGGAAGTTTCCACATGGGCAGTTTTTTCATACTGATGAAATCATAGGACCAAAAGGGAAAACTTATTTGAGTAATGTCCTACAAATAACAATTATATTTTAAAATGCTCAACAAAAGATATTTTAAAATATTCAACAAAATGATAAAAATGTGACATAAGTCTTCATTAAGCCTGATTCTTCATCTCAAAGTGAATTTCTAAGATCATTGGAGCTTCTGCTACCTAGTTACTTCAAGAGCTAGACCAAGAGCTCGATAGTGGAATACCTAATAGGAGTAGTATACATGGCACCAAAAGAAAGGGAGGTCATTTCCAGTTCCCGAATTTTACTGAGCACAGTAGGAAGTAGAGGTGTTTCAGGCTCGTCAAGGCTGAACAAAAAGAGGATGGACAGTCCTGATTTGACTATGTAGCATCTTCAATAATAGAGTGTAAATGTTGGATTCCGTGCTGAAGTCACTAAGGCTTTTGCCCAGAAGGATGTTGTTATGTTTTCAGAATTACCAGGGGATGTCAATCCCTTGTACTTAGATGAAGTCTTTGTAAAGCAGACAAAGTTTGAAAGGACCATTGTTCATGGAGTTTTGATCAATGGACTTCAGGGTACCAAAATGAATTCCCCAGCTCCTTTGTATGTTGGAGAACCAGTGTTAGCAATTGCTGAAGTGAAAAGGCTGAAGATGAGTGTCGCTTTTATTGAAGTATCATGTTGTGTAAGAGAAAGAAGAAAAGCTGTAATGGAAGGCATGGTTGAACTTATGGTCCCAGATGTCCCTAGTTCTTGAACCATATGTTAAAGCTACAGAATCAGAAATGTATGAATGTTCTTCATATGTCAATACATCAAAGGGTAAAGCAGCATCAATCTCTTCAGTTTTTTGAATTGTGTATCAGTTAATCTAAATTCATGATCTTGAAACTCAAGTTTATGTTAATCAGGTATTTTCTAGGTAATCATGCATCAAACAAACATTTATTAAAAATGTGGAGTACATAAAATTGAAGGTGTGGTTTCAACAGATAAGTTTTTCACTGATCCTAGATTTCTAGGTCTATGATGGAAACAGGAAATATGTAAAGGAAGAAATTGGTTGGAACATGGACTTGTCATCTAGAAAGGACAATTCTAGTTGAGAAATCTGCTGTGTGGCAAGAAAGAATGCTTTCACCTTGCCATTTCTGAATGGCCCCTCAGTGGGATCTACATGCTCAGTGAGGAATAAATTGGTTTCTGTTCTGTTTGCTGCTATGGGGTTTTGTGAGCAAGGTTCAAGCCAGTCTTCCGTTGAGGAATGTCAGACTGGTGGAATTTTTAATGTGTTTCTCTTATTGCTAGACTGAATTCACAATCTGTTCTGAGACAAGGAGAGAAGCAGTTAAAAAGATCAGAGATCTTTGCTGAGTGTGCTTGAAATGAGAAATTCTGGCATACAGCTTAATAATCATTGCAGGGAAGAGAGTGCAGAAACCTGCCAGGGTGTGGGAACTTTTCATTATGCCAGAGGTCCAATGTCATCTTCTCATGTACTCTGAGAGATCATGCAACTCCCAATGACTTGAAAGGGTCTTGTTATGATGAAGGGATCAGCATCTTAATAGCAGGGACTTTCAAGTTCTTCACCATGGTCATAGTCTTTTTGCATCATAAAAAGCTTCTCTCCCAGCGGGCTATAGGAACCCACCATCCTTTGCCTATTTATAGAGCTAGAGATGCCCACAGTCACATGTGCTTCTCTATCTTCAGTGATAGCTACAAATGGTCCATAGCATTGGGTGGTGGGAAGGGGGGGAGGGTAGTGAGAGGTAGAAGAAGGGTGGACATCTATTGACATAGACAAGTGAGGAGAGATAGGTTTTGATTAGTACAAATGAACCCCTTGGAAGTGCTGTCATATATTCAAATCTATATTATTGGAAGTTATAGTCATGTAAATGTGATAATTGATTGCAGGTCAATGAAAATATGCAATGTGAATTCAAATAATATCACTATCTCAGGGGATTTGTTATTCACACCAATTGGGATCTAGCTGCACTTATCTTCAGCAAATTCATCTCCTTTCAAATATTCATCTTTGCCCAGAGGTCCTAAATTCTGTTCAATTCCACACTAATTACTTTATACAAAATCAAATAGTTCAGTTATAGATCCATTGTGAAATCTTTTCTCCTCTCTAATGGTTCTTCACAAAGCCAAGGGAGTCTTCAGCCCTTATGATTGGTCATTCTCACACTCCTACATCCATCCCCCTTCCCCCCCAGGCTTGCTTATTGAACCCAAAGCTAGGGGAGTCTATAGCTCCTGTGACTGACTATTTTTACACTCCTACATTCATATCCCCCCTCCCTCCCAAGGCTCGCTTATTGAACTTGAAGGCTAACAGGTCACTGTTTTATTAAGTGGAAGGCTTTATGGGCGAATGGACAATCAATAATATTGATCATTCATAAATCAAATAATTAAGTCCAATGACAACTGCACAAGATGGGTTGAAGATCACAAATAAGGTAACTTCCCAGAGGCACCTCAATTCCATAAATTACTTGCTAGATGGAGGGTTATCCTGACTTCAGTTCTCAATGTGAGTTGTACGAATTGGATGAATTACCTCTACATGGTACACTTTAGATTGTCTATATGTTCATCACCTACTTTTCCCCTTCCAAAATTGTGATAAATCATTACCCTTTGGTACTAGTTTATTCGAAATGTCATAAAGACAGGTTTCCCATTATTTAATTGTTAATTTGACAAATATTTATTGTGTTTACTATGCACAAAGCAACTTTGGTATCTTTTGGGGATAAAAAGACCAAAACTAAATAGCAAGTACTTCACATAAAGGAAGTGATATTTCCCTTGAGGATACTGTGCATAGAAAGAGACAGCACGTTAACAACTGAGGGAATGAGGAAAGGCTTCCCATAGGAGAGTGCTGCACCTGTGTGCTTTGAAGGGGTTGACGGTGCTAACATGAGAAGGTAAGGAAGAGAGCATTCCAACCACTAGGGACAGACAGCCTGTACAAAGATAAAGGGGCAAGAATGAGGGAGTCACCAAAATGTTACTTTGGTTGTACTACAGAGTACAACATGGGGAATAAAATTAAATCTATTTGAAAAGCTAGACTGGAACAAGATTGTGAAAGATTTTTAATGACAGGCAGAGGAGGTTTTATTTTATCTGAGAGAAGTCACTGAAGACTTTTAGTAATGCATGCCAATTGTCACCAAAATTGGGACCAGTAGCCTTCTTTAACTTTGGCATTTGACCCCTAATTGAGTAGAAAGAGAACTGTGCTACTGCAGAATTGAGTCCCAAGATAGTCAGTGTGGATCACTCAGTTCACACCACTCTTTGCTGCTCCAGGAAGCCTCATAGAGATCATTATTTTCAATCTTCTCATTCTATAGAGGAAGAAACCTGCAAAGAGATAAAATTGATTGCCTTAGGTCATAGAACTAGGTATGTCAGAAGTGAGCTTAGAACTCAAATAGTGTGACCCTCTAATAAAACCTCCCCCAGATACTCCATCACTGCCCCCCACAACTGCACTTTACTGTTTGTCACAACACAAGAAGAAATCTTTGAAATCTAGTCTAATTCCTTCATTTTACTGTTGGGAAAACTATATTATATTTGTATATATTATGTTTATGAAACTTCTAGATAACCTCCTTGCTTCTAACCTATGCTTTTGGGTTTAGGGCCTGGGGAAGAGAAAGAGGGAAAAATGAGTGGGGGTATGGAGGAATTTAAGCATCTCTGTGGTCATGGGAGAGGAGGGGTAGCCTAGGGGTAAGGTAGATTAAAGACTTCATTTTTTTCAAAGAATTGACAATCTGAATAATTTACGATAGAAATAGAAAATAAGTTAAAGATCTGAATTAAGCCAATATAACTCATATCTGGAATTGGCAATGAAAATACTCCAATATATTAGGGGCAAAAACAAGTATTTTGTCTATTTATTTTTACTTATTTTTTTCAATTATATGTAAAGGTGATTTTCAAATTTGATTTTTAAAGTTTTCTCCCTCTAATCTCCCCGCTCCAGGATAGCAAATAATCTGATATAAATTGTGCATGTGTAATCATGTTAAACATATTTCCATATTAGACATTTTGTGAAAGGAGAATTAGAACAAAATAAAGGGGGAAACTATGAAAAGAAAAAATAAAAAACTTTAAAAAAGTAAAAATAATATGCTCTGATCTACATTCAGATTCCATAGTTCTTTCTATGGATGTGAATGGTATTTCCATTACAGGTCATTTAAAGTTGTCTTGATTGCTATATCACTGCACAGTGTTGTTGTTAAGGTGCACTATGTCTTCCTGGTTCTGCTCACTTCATTCAGCATTATGTAAATCTTTCCAGGTTTTTCCTGAAATATGCCTTCTCATCATTTCTTATAGAGCAATAATATTCCATTATATTTATATATCATAACTTGATCAGTCATTCCCCAATCAATGGACATGCCCTCAATTTCCAATACTTTGCCACTTCAAAAACAGCTTCTATGATTATTCTGGTTTAAGTGGGTCTTTTTCATTTTTGCGTGTGATCTTTTTGGGATACAAGTGCCTAGGGATGGTATTGATGAATCAAGGGGTAGGCATAGTTTTATTGCCCTTTGGGCATAGTTACAAATTGTTCCCTAGAATGGTTAGATCAGTTCACAGCTCCATCAGCAATTCATCAGTGCCTGAGTTTGCCCATATCCCCTCCAACATTATCATTTCCCTCAGAGTTGTTTTAATTTAAATTTCTCCAATTAATAGTAACTTAGAGCATTTTTTCATGTATTTAGAGATAATTTTAATTTCTTCATATGAAAGCTGCCTTTTCATCTCTTTTGACCATTTATCAATTAGGGAATAACTTGTATTCTTATAAACTTGACTCAGTTCTCTAAATATTTTAGAAATGAGTCCTTTATCAGAAACACTTATGAAATTGTTTCCCAGTTTTCTGCTTTTTTTCTCATCTTGGCTGAACTGATTTTGTTTAAGACTTTTTCAATTTAATTTAATCAAAATTATCAATTTTGTATTTCAAATGCAAAAACATTATTTTCATTTATTTTTCCAATTGTATGTAAAGATAACTTCCAACATTGTTTTTTTTTAAGTTTTCTCCCTCCAACCTCCAATCTTAGGAAAGCAAATAATTTGATGTAAGTTACATATTATGGATGGTTTTTAAAGCAAGGCAGAAGAGCATTTATTTTATCTGTGAGGTAATAGGGAATCATTGAAGACTTTTGAGCAATGCATGCTAATTGCCCAACAAATTGGGACTAGTAACTTTCTTCAACTTTGGCACTGGACCAATAAGTGAATAGAATTATTTGTGCTATTGAAAATCATGACTATCACCAACTAAGATATGGAGAAATTGTGGTAGAAGTAATGATTGTACCTATTAAATCATTGATCTTTGGAGTATCAAAATGATTAAATACCATTCTACCCTATTTGGATGCTGACAACTAAAACCCACTGAGATCTGATACCCTGGTCTCCAAACCCCGATAAATTTCATCATAATTTTTCATTTCTCATGGCTGACTCCATCACTAAGGCATAAAATAACATTTATTGCTAAAATTCAGTGTCCTTGTTTCAGATTTAGTAGCCATCTCCTGATTTACTATCAAGATTTTTAAATATAATTAAAAAAGAATCTTTTGACCCAATATTTGTTATTATGGAATCTCAATAAATACTCAATCTTTGAATAGGTCAAACAGCTTCAGAGAAATCTTAAGGAAGTAATTATAGGATAGCATCTTCCTCTATATCTTAGATCTTCATTTGCAAAAATCATTACTATAAATGAGGCAGAACTTATTACAAAGTGAATGGGATCACAAAAAACCCTTGACAAAGATACTGACTGCCACTCATAATTACAAAAGGATGAGATGCCCTTGTTAACCTGCAGAATATTTCTAAAGCAGATTCATTAACAGTCAAGATTTCACTATTTGACTTGTCATTGATACACTTTTGAAGCATCAATATAAAAATTTAAAAAATCAGTTAAAGAGAACAATGAAGAATAGATATATTTTTAAAAATAATAAAGCATGCTCCATGAATTGCTCAAATTTCTAGGCCAGTTCTATTTTTAGCAAATGATATTTGTTGGTTAATTACTATACCTAGAAAAAAATTGTCCTAATTTCCAGTGACTTTCAGCAATGTTCTTGGCAGCCCAAGAGAGGATACAATTGATTTATAATTAGCTAACAAGTGAAAAATAAAGGAAATGAAATTATAACAGTTTTGTGCTTATGGGGTACCTAAGAAAGAGAATAAAAGGAGGATAATGCATAGAAGGATATGTAATGAATCAAGTGCAGAGGTAGAAAGGAAACTCTGTTGGGAAAAGCTTTTGATTCAGTGACTTTAATGAACCAATCTATGCTTTCTCTGCTCTATTGCTGGACTAAGTTCCCACCTACAGTATGAAAAGTAATTCATTTTTTTCTTTAAAAAGATTAGTCAATAGTTTATATTTTTCATTCATTTTAAAAACGTCACCTGCTCTTATTTTTATCAGTCTTAAATTTTATTTCTTATTTTATTCTTGACAAAATTCCATTTTTTGACTGTTTTGGGATAAATCTGTTGATTTTCTAGAGGAGTGTGTGTGTGTGTGTGTGTGTTTAGGTCCATACTCAATTCATTATTGGTCTTTTCTTTCCCCCTCTATTGCTAAGATAAAAGTTTAGAGATACAAATTTTTCAGTAGATTATTTTACCTTAAAGATAAAGTTAACTATGGTAAAAAGAATGCCAAGTAAATTAATTTCCATCCTTGCAAAAACTGCCAAAAACCTTTCAGAGACCACCTTTCAAGATAAAAGACATCATCTTGAGATTTTTTTTTTAAACAAAGCCTCTTTAGAAGACATTAAATTGGAGATTGTTGCTGTCATATTATTTGCAGAGGGGAGGAAGGTAACAGTGGTTTGAACTATTGTGGTGCCTAATATAAAGAATCAACTCCAAAACTTTGCATCTGTTGCTAATACACTCTGACTTGATCCAGTTCATTGTAGCTCCTAAGGATGGTTAAAATAACAGCATTCTATGGCACATCCAATAGAGTAGGGTACCTGGAGTAAGAAAGACCTGAATTCAATATTTATTTTGTACTTAAAGATTATATTTATTTTGAGTTTTTCATTTTTCCCCCTAATCTTACTTTCCCCCCCCAACAGAAGGCAATTTGTTAGTCTTTACATTGTTTCCATGGTATACACTGATCCAAATTGAGTGTGATGAGAGAGAAATCATATCCTTAAGGAAGAAACATAACGTATAAAAGATAACAAGATCAGAAAATAAGATAGCAGTTTTTTCCCCTAAATTAAAGTTAATAGTCCTTGGTCTTCATTCAAACTCCACAGTTGTTTCTCTGTATACAGATGGTATTCTCCATTGCAGAGGCCCAAATTGTCCCTGATTGAGAAAAAAATCCATTTGTGTTAAAAAAGAAAAAAAAAGAATTTTTTCTTGAGAAATTCTCCACAGAAATCCACTGAAAGAGATGTACTATTAAGACATGTGTTCTTGTGGAAATAACATCAAAGGAACAAGTTCTGGTATTAATCTGGGGTCAAGATTACTTATCACAAAGTTTGGGAGTTGCAGAAAGGCAGTCTGGTTTAACTCAATTTTGTAAATGGAAAAAATGATCTTTTAGATGGCTACTAAGATTCCTTTCAATCCTGAGGTTCTGAGATGTCTTCTCACAGAAGTATAGTCCTTGTGCTGAGATCTTAGGAGGTATTCAAAGAAAATTTCCCAATATTGTATGCATATTTGGACTTGTTTGTTCCAGAGAGCATTGAGGGTAGTATAAAGGAAGGAGAAATTATTTTTTTCCAGATGAAAGACAAGTTGATTTTTTGTTCCTTACCAAGCTATTGATTTTTTGTTCCTTACCAAGCTATATGGAATAAAGAATCCTATTTTGTAAGTTAAGATACAGGTTTTCTACAGAAATAGAGCTTCCTTTTAGAAAACTTACTTCAAAATTACAAGGAAATAAAAAAATAAAATAGAAATGTGGCAGATAACTAGTAAAATGAGCACAGGATGGGGAGTTACAAGACCTTGGTTTTTAATCAATCAATCAAGCACCTCTTATGTGCTTGTACTAAGCTCTAGGGGAGTAAAAAGACGCAAAAGACAATCTCTGCCCTCAAGGATGCTGCAGTCTAAAGGAGGAGGCAGCAGACAAATATACCTAACAGTTCTGGTTTCCAGTCCTAGCTCTGCTACTAAATAAACTTTACTCCCCTGGATTTCAGTTTCCCCTTCTACAAAATGAAGAGAGTGGACCAACTGACAATAAGATCTCTCTTATATATCTTTCTAAAATCCCATGATTCCTCTTCTGTCTGATAAAAATAAAGGAATTTCTACTACTTGGACTACAACCTGTAGTCAGGGGAAAGGAAATTAAACTCTTAGCCACTCTCATCTCAGAACCCTTTCCTTGAAAGAAAAGGTAACAATCTCAGATACAAATATTTCTTCTTGTCTTTTGCTTTGCTTTTTGTGGAAAGTCAAACTGGTTCCTGACCTCCCTTCCCTCCCACCACCTATACATCAGTGGTTTTTTTTTACCTGATTGATCTTTTTTTTTTTGACTAGGTAAAATAAGTCATTATTTGCTTCATTTCTTTCTTACCTAGATTTAATCATCTGGGTCAATGGGGATTGGCCAGTCCAACGGAGACCTGTTAAAAGATTTGAGCTTAAAAAGGCTAAAGGTCTCCCATTGTATTGGTATTTCTAATCATGCTAATCTCTGTCTTGTCACTGGTCCCAGATGACTCTAGAGGAGAAATGAGTCTGGAAACTTTGCACAGCACCTCTCACTCAATTCTATATCACTTGCCTGTCGCCCAAATCCAGTCATTTGCCTGTCATGACATCACCTCCCTGATATCATGGTCTTCTTCAAGAATGAAGGACAAAGGGGTAATTAGATGGTGTAGTAGACAGAGCACTGGCTCTGGACTTAGGAGGACCTGAGTTCAAATTTAACCTCAGACACTTGATACTTCCTAGCTCTGTGACTCTAGGCAAGTCATTTACCCCCAATTATCTTGCCAAAAAATAGGACAACCATCAACAACTTGATAAAGCAATTTATCTGGGCTAACTGTAGCTGGAAGTAGTTAATCTGAGGTCAGGTTGTAGAGAAATTTTATGCTTCAGATAAGGGAAGCCCCCCCCTTTCAAGTTTAAGACTTCAGATTTCATGTTTTACTTCAGATTCTACCCCCAGTCCCCTCTTAAACTCTTGACTTTTTAAAATTGTTTTTTTTTTTTAATTTATGGCAATGGAGTTAAATGACTTGCCCAAGTTTACACAGCTAGGCAATTATTAAGTGTCTGAATCAGGATTTGAATTCAGGTCCTTCTGACTCCAGGGCCAGTGCTCTATACACTGTGCTACCTAGCTGTCCCTTGATTTTTCTTTTAAAACTCAATTAATAGGAGCTGATTATTTTTCCTGAGTAATAATTGTTTAAATTTCTCAAACTGACAATTTAGATATAGTTACTATGGTTCATTGGCAATTCTATTGTTCATAGTCATTCATCAGTAAATAGAAATGATTTTTGAACCTACTTTTTTTCTTGATCTCCCATTCCTTAGAACTGTTCCCTGCTCAAAAACAAATGTATGCTTTCTCTAATAAATAATGCATTGGAACAGAAAACCTCCTATAAGCAATTCTTTAGCTTTATAGCGTGTATAGTTAAAAAAATGGAAAAAAGCATAATTTAAAGGAATAAATTAAAGCAAGTCTTTGATTAAAGGAACATTAAAAGAATATAATTAAACATCAGAATGGTTTAGAAAAGCAGTTATGTTGGTAAATACAGTATAAAGGTTAAAACACAAAAACAAAATTAACAACATTTATTAAATATTTATGCTAACTGTCCCTCATATTCTCCCTTCTTCTCTCTCCCTGCCTGGTTTCCTTCAAATTTCAGCTAAAGGTCTGCCCTCTGCAAGAAAAATTTTCCAGTCCTTCATTTTAGTACCTTTCTCCTGAGGTTATCACCAGTTTCTCTTGTAATGTATTTATTTGGACAAAGTTGTTTGCATTTTGTCTCTCACATTACACTGATCCCCTTTAAAGAAGGGACAGATTTTTGCTTTTCTTTTTATTCCAAGATTGTTGTTGTTTGTCTTTCATTCTTGAAGAAGAACCATGACACCAGGGAGGTGATACCATGACATGCAAATGAATTGGATTTAAGTGAGGGAGAGATGTGCAAAATCACCAGCCTCATTCTCTCCTCAGGAGACATCTCAATTCAGATTTGTATAGTATCTAACACATAGTAGGTACTCAATAAATGCTAGATAATTTGATTTGCTGACATATACTGCCTGAGGTCAGTGTCACAGTTCCTTTTTCTAGTAATGAATTGATATTTATTTAGCACCTAAGGATTTATAAAATATTTTATATAAACATATATATTTATATATATAAAGTTACATATATAAATATAAAATCTCCTTTGATCCTCACAATATCATTATAAGTATTTATTTCTTCTGAGGGGAGGGGCTCTACATATGTTTTCATCAGTATGTGTGCAAAAATTCCCTTCATTGATGCAGTTTGGCAATTTATCTGAAACTAATAGTGTCTAAGGACATTGAGAGGTTAAGTGTCTTGCTCCTAGTTACACAGCTAGTATGAATTAGATAGAGTCAGGTACCCAATCCAAGTCTATCTGACTTCAAGGCTGATTCCTCACCCAGAATGCTTTACAAATGTTGCTATCCCCATTTTGTAGATGAGAAAACTGAGATTCAGGGAGGTTAAGGTGACTTGTCCAGGGTCACACAGTTCTCATTGTGAGATTCAAATTCAGATTATAGGCTCTTTTTGTTTTACCAGGCTATATTTCATTTGAATAAAAGTTATTTAAAAAAAATCAATTTACTTAAGTTTTATAATAATCCTTTGTATTGTTACACCAAAATACTTGTATGCTATGTTGGAGCCAGATTGCATGATCAAAGTATTGGCATCCAGTTGTTAATTGTCTTTATCAAGAGGACAGAGATTCAACAAGTGGGATAGGTTATTAGGATGTAGATTGGTTTTTCACATAAAGGAGTTGAGAGTCAAGCAGAAGATGAAATTCCATAAAATCCAGAATTGTATATAACCAGCACAGTCTTCCAAAAATAGAAACATCTAGAGGATTCATCACCTTAAAGAGAATTCCTTTTCAACTTGTACTCCTCTGTCACATTATTGGTGAGCATATATCTCTTTATTTTATGCCTTACTTGATGGTTATGATTAGGGATCTTTGCACAGGGTTATTTTTGTTATTATATCTTTCAAGAAATCTTAATTCTGATGTAAGGATGTAGAAAACAGGCCTTACGGAAGAGTTAGCTCTATTAAATCATATGCATTTTCATGATCTACAAACAATAGGTATAATGGAATCTTATATTTTCTACATTTCCCAATCAATTATAATTGATTGTTAAATTCTACTTATTGAGGTTGATCTTGTTTCATAAAAATTTTGTTTAAGTATGCAATTCAGCATATAGGTTGTCAGTTGCTAATGTGTTCTTGGTCATCTTTTTTGTATTAATAAGGCTTGAGATGTTTTTGTTTTCCTTTGGTATTTTCCCTTTTTTCAAATATCTTGCATATCAATTCTTCAATACTCTAACAAGTTTATCTTTTTCAGCACAAATTTCCTCTATACCCTTGATTAAATCAGGTTTTTTTCTCACTTTTGTTGTATTCAATGTCATTTCTAATATTCTTTTTTTTTAAATTTACGGCAATGGGGTTAAGTGACTTGTCCAAGGTCACGTAACTAGGCAATTATTAAACATCTGAGGTCAGGTTTGAACTCAGATTCTCCTGACTCCAGGTTCAGTGCTCTATCCACTGCACCACCTAGCTGCCTCTTCAATGTCATTTCTATGTCTCCTATAAGCATATGTAGGTCTCACTCTTCTTAGTGCTGAAAAGTTTGTTATAGTGCTATCTCTATTTTCTTCTGTCAGTTTTTCCTTTAATTTTTGATCCTTAAACACCTTGGAATAATTTTATTTAATTGAATTTCTGTCTCTGTTTTTCTTATCTAGGAATTTCCAGGTGAGAAACTTTCTATTCCAAAGTAGATCAGTATCTTGTCTTGAATCTCAGAGTTGCCTAAAGTAGAAGTGATAAACTCAAATAGAAATGGGCACCACTAAACTATCTGTAAGGGTCCCTGGGAGCACATATTGAAAAAGAAAACTATATATTTAATTTTTCTAGGTTTTAATGTATTTTTATTTATTTTGTGAATATTTTTAAAATTATTGTTAAATTATAAAATTACATTTAATAAAGTTGCTCTTAGGAGTGCTACAGGATATAAGCTACATGTTTGACAGCTCTGGCTAAGAGCATTGAGAACTCAAATGACTTGCTCAGGTTTACACATCAGAATGTATCAAAGCTATAACTTGAACCTGTGTCTTCCTGATTATCCACACTCTAGGCAGTTCTCTACTACTTTGGCACATGTTTCCTTAGATGACTCTCTAAAAAATTTTAAAGCTTGCATTATTCTGCATTACTTCTCTCTGCATTAAGGAAAAAAAAATGTTACTCAAGGTAGCCCATTATTCTTTGTTGTAATTATAAGGGTAAAGGTTCCATCAATTAAGAATTGAATATAATCATTGTAAGCAGATACCTTAATTGTATCAAACATAGTAATCAATTATACAGGGTGTTTTTAGCATTTAAATAGTTTATTTTAATTTTCTAATTACATGTAAAATAATTTTAACCTTTTTTTAAAAAAAATTTGAATTCTAAATTCTCTCCCTTCTTCCCTCATCTCATTCCTCATTGAGAAGGCAAGAAATTTAGTATAGGTTATTATACAAGTGCAGTCATGTAAAAAGTATTTTCATTAATCAAGTTGTAAAAGAAAACAGACCAACAAAACTACGAAAAGTAAAAAAATAGTATGCTTTAATCTATATTCAGACTCCATCAGTTCTTTCTCTGTAGATAGATATCATATTTCATTCTTTCCAGGTTTTTCTGAAAGTATCCTCTTCATTATTTCTTATAGCATGGTAGTTTTTCCATTGAAATCATATACTACAACTTGTCTCAATTTCCCAATTGAGTGGTATCCTCTCAATTTCTAATTCTTTGCTACAACAAAAAAGAACTGCTATAAACATTTTTGTATATATTAATCCTTTTCTGTTTTTGTTTTTTATCTCTTTAGAACACAGATCTAATGGTGGTATTGCTGTGTCAAAGGATAAGCATGGGTTTATAGCCCTTTGAGCTTAGTTCAGAATTGCTTTCCAGAATAGTTGGAGTAGTTCACAACTCCACCAGCAATACATTCATGTCCCAGTTTTCCTACATCTCTCCAACATTTGTCATTTTCTTTTTGTGTTATGTTAGCTAATCTGATTGTTGTGAGATGGTACCTCAGAGTTGTTTTAATTTGCATTTCTCTAATCAATAGTGATTTAGAGCAATTTTCGCATGACCAAAAACAACTTTTGAATTCATCATCTAGAAACTATTTGACCATTTATCAATTTGGGAATGACATAGCATTATGAATCTGATTCCATGCTCTGTATGTTTGAGAAATGAAGTATTTATCAGAGAAACTTATTGTAAATACCCCTCCTCTTCTAATCTTGGCTGCATGGGTTTTGTTTGCACAAAAACCTTTCAAATTAATGAAATAGAAACTATCCATTTAATATCCCATAATGGTCTCTACTTTATCCATAGATCTCATAGGTAAATTATTCTATGTTCTCCTAATTTGCTTATGGCATCACTCTTTATGTTTAAATCTTATCTTCATATGTGGTATGTAAATTTTTTTTTTAGGTTTTTGCTAGGCAATGGGGTTAAATGGCTTGCCCAAGGCCACACAGCTAGGTAATTATTAAGTGTCTGAGACCGGATTTGAACCCAGGTACTCCTGACTCCAGGGCTGGTGCTTTATCCACTGCGCCACCCTAGCTGCCCCTAAAATGTTGTTTTAAACTTAGTTTCTGCCAAACTTTCCATTTTCCCAAGCAGTTTTTGTCAAATAGTGAGTTTTTGTCCCCAAATCTGTATTTTTGCATATATATCAAAAGACAAATTAATAGGGTCATTACATACTGTAGGTTGTGCCTAATTTATTCCTCTCATCCACCATTCTATTTCTGAGCCAGTACCAGAGTATTCTGATGATAACACCTTGTAAAACAATTTAAGGTATATAGTGTAGTAAAAAAAATTCTCTTTATATTCTTGACCTTTTATTCTTCCAGATGAATTTTGTTATTTGTTTTTTCTAGTTCTATAATGAATGTAGGACTTTTGATTATTGGATGAAAGATAACTTTGTATTAAAAACATCTTGTGATTGGTGGGGAGATGAAATCATACCTCTTGCTTTAGAAATAAAAATAGAAGTCAGTTTAGCCTGTCAATCAGTGAGCAAGTTCAGTGATGAAGAAGTAAAGGTTAATTCCCCTGAGAGAGAGAATTACTCTTCGGAAAGAAGAAGGGTTTTCTCTTTCTCTCTTTTTTTCCTTCCCTATTCTCTCTGTTGACCATTTCATTGGAATTTAGGGAGTAACAGGAAACAAGGTAGGTCTTCAGTTAGGAGATGAAAAACCACTATATTTCCATTTTCTATATTAGAGTAAGCAAAACCTTAGGGCTAATGGCTTGATAGAGTTGAAAGTAAAGTTTGGCTGCCTAATCTACCACTTGGCCATGTTGGCACATGGCCATTGCTATAAATATATACAGAAAGGAATAAAGAGAATTAAAACTTGTGAGAACCTTTTTTTCCAGGCAATAAATAAATAATAATATTCTTGCTATACCATCTTAGAAAATTAAGTTTAATAAGGAGTTGATTAAGTTTGACTATCAATGGCAAGCACATCTGCAGAGGCTCAAAATAAATATATAGCTTATTATTGGTATGCCTAAAATCCTGAGAGGATGAATTGTAAAATATACTCAGGTGCCAAAACTCACTAAGGTGTAGAGAATATGGGGGAATTGCCTCAGGGAGGATGCTATGAATAAGTTTATATTATAATATTATTTATAGTTACAAATGAATTTATATTCCAAATAAGTCTAGCCTTTGGCTGCCATCTCTTTCTACTTTGCAAGTAAATAAAATGTTCACTGATTAAAGCACATTCTGGGTTCTTTTGATTTTGTTGTAGCAATAGATTTACCTTGGTTAAACTTCTATATGATGGTATTATAATCATATTATAAAACATATAATTATAATCTGTAATGGTATCTATTCGAATCTCTTGTTCTGAAATAGTTCAGGATTAGGTTTTTTCTTTTACTTTATCTTTTTTTCAAAGTTATCTTTTCTTCTTGATTCTTACTAATTTTTATCTGTTCTCCTTTGAGCCAGTGATCTGACTGTATATAGACAATTAAGGTTAACTTTTATCAACAATAGGTCTTGACTGTTTAAAATATAATTCATTTCCCTTTGTTTTGTTGTTATTTGGTGTTCACCATGTCTTGTTTTGAAGAAAAAATAGAGCTCAAATGTTTGCTGTAAATTACATAACAGTCAATTTTGGGGTGCAGAGGCATTATAGCATAGATGAGCTTTCTATTCAATGATCTTGGAGAAAAATCATTATGTCTATTACTATTGTTCTCTCCAAGCCCATTTCTCAGGACCACAGTCTTTAGGAAAATAAAAAGTGACTTGTCACCCCACCCAGCTTAGTGCATTCTGTGGCTGACTGAGACTTTCATTATTAAGCTGCTGTTAGACAGAGAGGGACTGTTCCTATATGGTACCCCAAAAGATGCATTCAGTTCTGGTTATGCAGCCAGTGAATGGGCTGCTCCCATTCCGTAGGGAGATGCAAAATGTCTTCTCTAGAAGCAGTGTCTGGCACCTCCTATTCAGGTACTTCCCTCTTAGGTGATCTAGGCATGCATCAAAGTCTTGAAACATTTCCATCTCTAAAAGCATTAGTCTCTTGATATAGGTGAGTTGCATAGCTGGAATCTGAAAAGTGGAACTGCTCTCTTTCCCCTCAGTTGATGCCCCCCCCCCCCCAACCAATGTGGCACTCTTAAGAAGAGCCTTGATGAATTGATTTGACTCAGGTTTTCGATCCTGGTCTGATTTAACAGACTGAGTGCAGCCATTTTCAAGGGTCCAAAATTTTCTCCACTTACTTATTAAGTAAAAAATACAAGTTAATAAGATGGAAGTGAGCCTGACATTGTGGAGTGACCCCTGGAAGAAGAGCTGCCAAGCATCAGTGCTGTGGGTTCCTGCTGGCATGCCTTCCTGACATTGTCCTTCAACCTTGACATGGAGAGAGAGAAAATCTGGAAATAACTTGGCAAGCTTGAAAGGACCAGAGGCAGCAGACACAAATACAATCAGAAGCCAACTGCCCAAATCAAGTTAATTTCAGATCAGTCCTGCTGCTGTCTCTATTCTCAATTATGATGCTCAGAAACTGCAAGGTTAAACTCATAAAAAATACTTTTTATTAAAGGGACAGTTCTCAGTGGATTAGTTTCTAAATGAATGCTTAGAATATTTTTTTCAGAAGAGAAACTGTAGTAGGAAAGATCAGGAAAGATGCAAACAAAAAGGAGGAAGTCGTGTTGGGTGGATAAGAAAATATGATCTCTTCTAGGCTTTTACTCCACTTTCAGTTTCTTGACAAGGCAAGTCTTAACCCATGGTTCCCTTTCTGGACTTCTGGACATTTAGCTGAACTATTCACATTCTTTGATTGCAAAATGAAGGGGTTGGAATGAATGATTTCTAAGGGTCCTTTCAGTTCTAAGATTCTGTGACTAGAGCTAAGCTTTATTTGTTATTGATATTTATTTTATTTTTCCAATTACATGTTATAAACTTTTTTTCAACATTCATTCACAGGCATATTAATGTTACACAATTTTGTTCCACTCTCCCTTCCCATCCCCCTCCCCTTAGTGGCAAACAGTCTAGTAATACTGTACACGTGCATTTGTGTTTAACATAGTTACATATTAGTCATTTTCTGAATGAGAAGTTAGGACTAAGGGAAAAGAAAGAAAAATCATGGGTTAGAAAAAAAAGAGAAGTTTTTAAAAAGTGAACATAATATTCATTCAGATTCTGTAGTTTGGTTTTTTTTATTTGTTTTGTTAGCTTTGTTTTTATTTTTGTTTTTCATTCTCTGGATGTGGGTGGCACTGTCCAAGAACAGGTCTCCCAGGGATATCTGAGTTCTTTGAACTGCCGACAGTAGCTGCGTCCATTAAAATTGTTCAACTCACAATGTTGTTAATATGTAGAATGTTCTCTTGGTTCTGCTCTCTTTGCTCAGCATTGGTTCCTATAATTCAGTCTATATTTCTCTAGAATCTGACCATTCATGGTTTCATTTTGAACAAAGGTATTCTGTAACATACATATACCATAATATGATCAGCCATTCCCCAATTGATGGGCATTCCCCCACTTTCTAATTTTTTACCACCATATAAAGAGCTACTATGAATATTTTGGAACATGTGGGATTTTTCTCATTTTTATGACTTGTTCTGGCTATAGGTCTAGTATTGATATTGCTGGGTCAAAGGGTATGATCATTTATTACTCTTTGGACACAAGTCCATATTGCTCTCTTGAATGGTTGGATTAGTTCACAATTCTATCAATAATGCATTAATGTCCCAATTCTCCCATAACTTCTTCAACATGATCATTTTCTTTTTTTGACATCTGTGTGTCTGTGTGAGGTAGTACCTCATAGTTGTTTTAATTTGCATTTCTCTAAACAGTAATGATTTGGAGCAATTTTTCATATGATTATATAAAGTTTTAATTTCTTTGTTTGAAAACTGGCTGTTCATATCCGTTGACCACTTATCAAGTGAGGAATGCCTTGTAACCTTATAAATTTGATCCAATTCTCTATATATTTTTTAGAAATAAGACCTTTATTAGACCCCTACTAGCTGTGAAAAGTGATTCCATCTTTCTGTTTTCCTTCTAATCTTAGCAGCATTGGTTTTATTAATGCAAACTCTTTTTAATTTAGTCAAAATCATCCATTTTGCGATTTATAATGTATCCTATTTTTTGTTTGGCCATAAATTTCTCCTCTTTCCATAGATCTGACAGAATATTTCTTGATCTGTTAATTGAGCTATGGTATCTCCCTTTATGTCTGACTCCTGTACCCAATTTGACCTTATTTTTGGAATAGAGTGTGAGATATGAGTCTATGGATGGTTTTTGCCATACTATTTTCTAGTTTTCCCAAAAGTTTTTGTTAAATAGTGAGTTATTATCCCAGAAGTTGAAGTCTTTGGGTTTGTCAAACAGTAGATTAGTATAGTTCTTTACTACTGTTTCTTTTATACCTATCCTAATCCACAGGTCCACTATTTCTTAACTAGTACCAGGCAATTTTGATGACTGCACTTTATAGTATGGTTTTTACATTTTTTTCTTCTGTTCCCTTGATATTCTTTTTTTTTTTTTTTTTAAGATTTTTGCTAGGCATTGGGGTTAAGTGGCTTGTCCAAGTCACACAGCTAGGTAATTATTAAGTATCTGAGGTTAGATTTGAACTCAGGTACTCCTGACTCCAGGTCCAGTTCTCTATCCACTGCACCACCTAGCCGCCCCTCCCTTGATATTCTTGACCTTTTGCTGCTCCAGATAAATTTTATTACTATTGCTTCTAGCTCAGGAAAATAGTTATTTGGTAGTATTTTATGTTGTCTTCAGTTACTTTTAATGAAATTTCTCTTTCTATATCTTGCCCTTGGACTTTGTTGTTCATGTATAGAAATGTTGATGATTTTATGTGAATTTATTTTATACCCTGATACTTTGCTGAATTTTTTAACTGTTTCAAGTAGTTTTTTGATGATTTTCTTGGGTTCTCTAAATATACCATTATATCATCTGCAAAGAGTGAAAATTTTGTTTCCTCATTGTCTATTCTGATTCCTGCATTTTTTTCAATTCTTTTTTCTTCTCTTATTGCTAAAGTTAGCATCATTAATACTATATTGAATAGTAATGGTGATAATGGGCATCCTTGTTTCACTCCTGATCTTATTGGAAATGCTCCTAATTTATCCCCATTACATATAATGTTTGTTGTTGGTTTTAGGTAGATTCTGGTTATTATTTTAAGGAAAACTCCATTTATTCCTATACTCTCTAGTGTTTTTTAATAGAAATGGATGTTGAATTGGAATTAATTGTTCCTTAAATGTCTGATAGAATTTGCCTGTAAATCTATCTGGACTGGAAAACTTTTCTTAGGAAATTTAATGATAATTTGTTCAATTTTTTTTTCTGAAATGGGTTATTTAAGTATTTTGTTTCCTCTCCTATTAATCTGGGTAGTTTGTATTTTTGAAAATTTTTCACTCAGTTGTCAAATTTATTGGCATATAGTTGAGCAGAATAGTTCCAAATTATCTCTTTAATTTCCTCCTCATTGTTGGTGAGTTCACCCTTTTCATTTTTTGATACTGGTAGCTTGGTATTCTTTTTTTTTTAAATCAGATTAACCAAAGGTTTATTTTTCATAAAACCAACTCTTAGTTTTATTTATTAGATCAATGATTTTCTTGCTTTCAATTTTATTAATCTCTCCTTTGACTTTCAGAATTTCTAATTTGGTATTTAATTGGGGATCTTTAATTTATTTTTTTAGCTTTTTTAGTTGCATATCTAATTCATTGATATTTTTTCCTCTATTTTATTCATATATGCATTTAGAGATAGAAAATTTTCCCTAAAAACTTCTTTGTCAGCATCCCATAAATTTTGATATGATGTCTCATTGTTTTCATTTTCTTGATGAAGTGACTGATTAGTTCTGTGATTGTTCCAATTAATTTTTAGTTAATCTTTCCATGGCTCTTTATAACATGTAATTTTTCTTGCAGCAGGATCTGAAAAGTTTGCATATATTATTTCTCTCTTTCTGCATTTGATTGTAAGGTGTGTATACCCTAATACATGGCTAATTTTGGTAATATATATACCATGCACTGCAGAGAAAAAGGTATATTCTTTTCTATTCCCCCTTCAGTTTTCACCAGAGGTCTATCATATCTGTGTTTTCTAAGATTTTGTTCACTTTCTTAACTTCTTTCTTGTTTATTTTTGTGGTTAGATTTATCTAGTTTGGAGAGAGGGCGGTTGAGAGTCCCCTACTAATAAAGTTTTGCTGTCTAGGTCTCCTTGTAATTCATTCAGTTTCTCCTTCTAAGAATTTGGATACTATACCACTAGGTGCATATATGATTAATAAGTATATAATTTCATTGCTTATTGTGACTTTTAAAAAGATATAATTTACTTCCTTATCCCTTTTAATAAGATCTATTTTTGCTTTTGCTTTGTTTTGAGATTGCTACTCTTGATTTTCTTATTTACATTGAAGCATAATATATTTTGTTCCAGCCTTGTACCTTTATTCTGTCTGTGTCTCTCTTCTTCAAATGTGTTTCTTGTAAACAACATATTGTAGGATCTGGTTTTTAATCCAATCTGCTACTTTTTCTGTTTTATGTGGGTGTTCATCCCATTCATATTTACAGTTAAGATGACTGATTCTGTATTTCCCTCTATGCTATCTTTCCCCATTTGTATTTTTCTCTTTCCTTTACTCTTATTCCTCCTCACCAATGTTTTACTCCCTTTTCCCTTTGACTTTTCTTTTAAATTTTAACTTTGTTTGCTTTCACTTATACCTTTGCTTTCCTTTTTGTCAGTCTCTTCTTCCTTTTCTTCCCCCCCCCACTTCTTTGTGGAATAGGATAGATATTTTTAAAAAACCCAATTAGGAATGTGTGTTATTCCCTTTGGGGGCCAAATCTATTGAGTAGAATTTACTCAGTGTTCACATACTCCCTTCATTCCTACTACTATAATAGGTATTTTTGTGCCTTTTCACCTGATGTTGTTTATCCACTGTGCCTAACTCTTTCTTAATATAGTTCATCTTTTTATGTTTTTATTGTTTTTAACCATTTCTTGTATTTACATCCCCTTTGTCAAAATATACTCTTTTATCTGACCTGATAGAAGTACTATTCTCAAAGATTGAGTGCTTGATAAATGGTATTGCCTCATAGTCACTAAGTACCCTCTCTTCTCTTATCTCATTAGAAATAAACTTCTTAAGAGTCATGAATTACAACAAATTATAATAGATACATAATACATGATCCTCATGAATCAAAGTATCATGCAAAGTCAAATCATTTCATGAATCATTTATCCACCCCAAGCATACTCACTCCAATGCAAAGTTAAGCAAAGCAAAATCTTTTCATGTTGTTTTCATGTCTAGCCCCTTTAAATACTCTCTCTCCTGATTATATAGTACTTCAGCTACAGCCCTACAACTCTTCCCAAACAAATTATCAGCTATATTCTCTCCCACTGTTCCTTTAGCACCCCAATCATAGTACTAAAACCTTCATTAACTCAAGTGTGGATTAAGATAGTTTCCTTCCTAGTCTCTTTATGTCCATTCCTTCTAAGGATGTATCTACCCTCTGCTCCTGTTGTACTACAAATCTCTACATATCTAGTAAAATCACTTCTAATTTAATTGTATATAGATATAGAGCGTTTAAGTACTCTAAGTACTAGGACACTTTAACATTGATTGTAAGGCATGAGAGACACTGGCACAGGACTGCCCAGCATAGGGTGACCTCATCAGAGAAAGTGCTGAGCTTTATGACCAGGGCAGAATTAAAGTAGCTCAAAGAAAACATGAGATACATAAATTTAGAGTAAACATCCCCGGACTATTTGCACCCAACTTTTGGTAGGGAATTCTGTGGTATTGTTCTGATTAGCCACAGTTGGCTGTGCTGTAATTTGTCTCAGACATAATGATGTCATTTTGGTCTTCTTCAATAACAAAGGACAAAAACCAGGGCATTTGGATGGCACAGTGGATAGAGTGCTGACCCTGGAGTCAGGAGGACCTGGGTTCAAACCTAGCCTCAGACACTTAAAAATAACTGTCTGACCTTGGGCAAGTTAAGTAGGGAAAAGTTCTGGGAGCATACTGATTTTATTCCTCCATCTTGGCTTTGCCCCAGAAGTCTCTAGAGCTATTCATTCATTCATTCATTCATTCATTTAAAGTTTTTGCAAGGCAATAGGGTTAAGTGGCTTGCCCAAGGCCACACAGCTAGGTAATTATTAAGTATCTGAGGCCAGATTTGAACTCAGGTCCTCCTGACTCCAGGGCCAGTGCTCTATCCACTATACCACCTAAGCCCCAAGCTTAAGTTTTAAGGGAGGATTTGGGAATAGTATTCAGAGGCCACCATTTTGGATAATGATTGAGTTTTCTCCAAAAGGGGTAAAATCTTTCAGGGTAAAGTTGCTGCTGTATGGAGGTGAGAGAGAGCTGAGTTTTTTTATTTATTGTTGATTTACTGAAATTGGTTTCAGGTTGTGAATTATCTTAAGACTAACCTTGTGCAATTTTGTGAATTGGGCAGTTTGTCATGGGAACTTAGACTTTCTCTTTTCACTTTCCCCCCCTTTTGTTTTCATCTCTTCCTTTTCCTCTTTGCCATGTCCAAGTACTCAAGGAAAAGGAAAACAACTAGAAATGAAAAGTTCTGGAAACCTATGATACCAATAGGATCATAGATCAGAGCTAGAGAGTCTGACCTGCTCAGGGTCTTAGAACTATGAGAAAATCAGATCAGATTTAATAAAAATAATAGTTAATATTTCTATAGTGAATACTATGGGCCAAGCACTGTGCTGAGTGCTTTACACTATTATTTTGTTTATAATCCTGGGAGGTAGGGGCTATTATCTCCCCCATTTTACAGATGAAAAAAGTGTAACAAACACAGGTTAAGTGATTGATCCAGTATCACATAGCTAGTTTCTGAAGCTGGATTTGAACTCTTTCCATGTACCACCTAACTGATTCTCAGCTAATCTAATCACCTTCTTTTATGGATGAAGACAATGAGGCATAGAGAAATTTAGTGATTCACCCTAGGTCACATAGATTATAAGTATCTGAGAAAGGATTTGACCTAAGATTTTCTTGACTCTAAAATCAGTTTTATAAATGGCTGCTTCTCTCTTCCTCTTCCCATTTTACAGATGAGGAGCCTGAGTCCCAAGAGATAAAATGACCTGGCCAAAGTCATATTTTTAACTTCCTTCTTAATTTATTTTTGGAACTGGTCTTCCTGTAATAGCCAAATTCATTCACACAGAAGCAATGTGTATCTGGGCATCTGGATGGTGAATATTTCAGGTATCTAGGCACTGATTATATAGTAGATGAATGGTTAAGTGGGTTCATGGGTGATTCAGGGGCATCTGGAGGAGCAAACAATTGCATGGGTAGGGGTGGTTATGGAAGAAGTCTTGGTGGGTATTTGGAAAGTGGAAGTATACTGACAGCCTCCTCCTCCCTTAGGAAGCAGCTGGACTTGCTGTGATGGAAAGTAAATGGAAATGTTTAGCCAGCCAGATAACCAGGCAGCTACTATCAGAGCCACATTTAAATGGAACTTGCAAATGTGTTCAGTGCAGCCTGCCATAATGAGATTCATACTTCTTCAGTGGTAATCCTCCACTAGACAGCATTTTAAATCTTTTCTTTATTTGGTGCAGTGTACCAGGGCCTGGAATACACATATTTCCAAGTGTCATTTTTAATTTAATGCATGATTGAACATATTACCACTGGCACAGCTAAATAGTTAAACTAGAATCCATCAATTTGTCCTGAACTGTTGACATGTGGGGTAATGTTATGGTTAGATTAAATTTAAATATAAGAAGGAGGGACCAGCTCCTTTCTTGGCAGCCCTGGGACATGCTCTATGAATGAGGCCTGGCTGTGAGAGGAAAGGGGGCCCCTTTAAAGAAAGAGGTAGATTTCCACATTTCTGCTCAGGATGGTGTCAAGATCATTCAGATTCTATTGCATTTCTGATTATGTCCCCTGGTTGAATGTTGAAGTTTATCAGTCTTGCTATTTTGATAGTGTAAGAGAAAAAAAGTCATTGCTCATAGGCAGAACCTAGTCCAAAGTTGTAGTGTGTGTTAATAAGATCTTGAATTTGAAACAGACTTTGAAGAATGTCTAGTCCAACACTTTCATCTTATAGAGGAGGAAATGAAGATTAATAGAGGTTGGAACAGTGATCTTTCCATCACTTTCCATGCCAATTTGTATATACTTAGGCAGTTATTGTCCCACCATTGAAAAGTTTTGCCTGGGAAGTTTTGCCAAGAGTGAATAAGAATGGGTTTAGTTTAATCTATGTGTATCCTTTGATAGCTAGGTAGTGCCATGGTACATAGAGTGCCAGGTCTAAAATCAGGAAGACACTATGACCTTAGTAGTATGATCTTGAGCAAGTCACTTAACCCTATTTACCTAAGTTACTCATCTGTAAATTAAATTGGAAAAGAAAATGAAAAACCATTTCAGTATTTGCTAAGAAAACTCTGAATGGGGTAATGAAGTACTTGACTGAAAAATGACTCAACAGCAACAATAATGACTAAAAGTATTTTCTCTCATTTTCACCCCTTTTTGACTCCCTTGAAGTTTTCCTGTGGATAACTGGATATAATTATACAGTTCATGGACTGAAAATGTGGAAATCATAGAAAGTCAAATTAAGTAACAAAGCCAGGCTTTGAATATACTTGCAACCATTTAACTTTTGCTTTAACTGAACTAAACATTAACAATTACATAACTTCTGCCATGAGAGAACTAATTTGGAGAATTTGGAGAAATTATCACTTCTCTGCTTTGTTGCCCTTTCCTAGATAATCTGGGAGTTTATGTAACTGATCTTGACCTCCTCAGAAAAGGTGATCACCTTCTCCACTCACAAGCATTCAAACTCACAACTCTGAACAATTTTATTTACAAGTTAATGGAAATAGAATTCACAATTGGGTTCACAGAAAGGAACAAAACCCATTGTGAGCAGCCATTCTCTAGAGACCTTTACAAGTTTCTGTAACTTAACAATATTGTATGTATAATCAAGCAAAAAAAAATCCAAAGCATTTCCATTATTCTCTCTCTCTCTCTGCTGTCTCCCTGTTTGACTCTTTGTATATGTGTGTGTGTGTGTGTGTGTGTGTGTGAGAGAGAGAGAGAGAGAGAGAGAGAGAGAGAGAGAGAGAGAGAGAGAGTGCACGATCTCTCCTCTCTCTCCTTTCTCTCCTTTCAATCTACACTCTGAAACTATCCCCTCCTCTATAGGGAGGAAGACAGATGTTATATTATGAATACCTGGGAATGGTGACTGATCAATTTGTTGATTAGAATTCCAAAGTTTTCACCATTGTTTATCTTTTTTGATATTGTTATTATTAAATAAATTGTTCTCCTAGAGTTGTGTTTTTCACTTTGCATCAGTTCATACAAGTCTTTTCTGATTTCTCAGAAGTCATTCCCTTCATTATTTCTTCAATATAATAGTGTCCCATTACATTCAGATGCTATAATCTGTTCAGTCATTCCCCAATTAGTTTCTAAGTCTTGGTCTCACGAAAAGATAAATGTTTCATCTTTTTCATTTTTCTTTGATCTCTTTGACTAATGCACCAAGCAAAAGCAGTCATACTCACAATTTAACAGCTTTTGGGGTATAGCTCCAAATTTTTTTTCAGAATACAGGGACCAGTTGGCAACACCAATAACAGTACATTAATGCACTTGTTTTCCCATAACTCCATCAACATTTTTCAATTTTCTTTTTGTCATCTTTGCTAATTTCATGTATGTGAGATGGTGCTTCAGAGACATTTTAATGAGTACTTTTTTGTTATTGTTCATTTATTTCCATGATGTCTGACTTTTCATGACCCCATTTGAGATTTTTCTTGGGAAAGATACTAGAGTGGTTTGTCAATTCATTTTCCAGCTCATTTTTACAGATGAGGAAATTGATGCAAATGGAGTTAAGTGACATGTTTAGGGTCATACAGCTATTAAGTGCCTGAGGTCCTATTTGAACTCAGGTCTTCCTAACTCTAGATCTGCTGCTCTTTTCACCATTCCACCTCAATTGCATTTCTTAGTAAGAGATTTAAAGCATTCCCTCCCCCCCACAATATGGCTATTGATAATCGAATTTCTTCCTTTCAACACTACTTGTTCATTCATTATAAATTTGACTTAATTCCCTAAATATCTCAGATATTTTTATCTTTTCATTAGAGAAAATATCTTTTTCACTAGAGAAACTAGCCATAAAGAATTCCTACCAATTTCTTGCTTTTCTTCTAATTAATTTTTGTTATTGTTCACAATAAGGAAGTGCCCCATTATTGGATTTTCTTTTTTTAATGGATTGTTGCTTTATTTTTTCCAATTACAAGCAAAAATAATTTTCAGCTTTTATGTTCTTGTAATCTTTTCAATTCCATATTTTTCTACCACCCTCCCATCCCTCCCTTTTCCCCATGACAGTTAGTAATTTGATACAGTTTATCTATACAATCATATACAATACACCATATTTCCATGTCAGTCATGTTGTGAAAGAATCAGAACAAAAGAGAAAAAAAACGATGAGAAAGAAAAAACAAAGAAGTTTTAAAAAATGAACATTTTCTACATATGCATAGTCTGCTGTGGTCTGCATTCATAATCCATTGTTTTTTCTCTGGATGAGGATGACATTTTCCATTACTAGTCTTTTCGAATAGGTCTTGATCTTTGAACTGCTGAGAGGAATTAAACCCATCATAGTTGATCATCAGACAATGTTGCTGCTAATGTATACAATGTTCTCCTGGTTCTGTTTACTTCACTCAGCACCAGTTCATACAAGTTTTTCCAGGTTTTTCTGAAATAGACCTGCTTATGATTTTTAAGAAATTATTTATTATTTTCATCCATATGTACAGGTATATTTTTAAGTTACAACTTTCCTTCCACCCTCCCTTCCCGGTTAGCATTGTACATACATATTTTGATAAACATGTTTATGGATAAGTAATTTTCGGTATGAGGAATTAGGATTAAGGGAAAGAAATACATAAAAGAGAATTTTTATTAAGTATTCATCAGATTCTGATGAATTTTTCTTCCTCTGGATGGGGATAACATAGTCCATAGACAGTCTAATACAGTTGTCCTAGCTCTCTGGACTGTTGAGAGGAGCTGCTGCTTATGATTTCTAAAGAACAATAACATTCCATCACATTCATGTA
Source organism: Macrotis lagotis (assembly GCF_037893015.1). Taxonomy (NCBI): domain Eukaryota; kingdom Metazoa; phylum Chordata; class Mammalia; order Peramelemorphia; family Peramelidae; genus Macrotis; species Macrotis lagotis. Next base: position 171,625,337 of record NC_133664.1, read on the forward strand.
CCACAATTTGTTCAACCATTCCTCAATTTCTAATCTTTGTCACAACAAAAAGAGATGTTATGAATATTTTTGTACATGTGATTCTTTTTTCCTATTTTATGATCTCCTTGGTGTATAGAACTAGTAGTTGTATTGCTGGATCAAAAAGTATATGTAGTTTTATTATCCTTTGAAAATAGTTCCAAATTGCTCTCTAGAATGATTGGCTCATTTTACAATTCCATTAACAGTGCATATCCTCTTTAGCATTGTTCAATTTCTTTTTTGTCATCTTAACTACTCTCTTGGTGTGAGGTAGCAACTCAAGTTGTTTTAATTTGCATTTTTGTATATAGCTTCATCTGAAAACTGCTTGTTCAAATCCGTTGACTATCAATTGGAAAATGAACTGTATTTTTCTAAATTTGACTCAGTTTTCTATATATGATTCATAATTTTCTTTCTCTGTTTTGGTTTTTCCAGGTTTAGGTATAAGGTATATATATATATATGTATATATATATATTGGTGACATAAAATGAATTTGGTAGAACTGTATTTTGTCTATTTTTAAAATATTTTATATTAAACTGGAATTAATTGTTCTTTAAATTTTTGATAGAACTCATTTGTACCCCTTTGGCTCTGGAGATTTTTTCTTAAGGAGGTCACTGATTTTCAATTTCTTTATTATGAAATGGAGTTATTTAAATATTTTATTTATTTTCTGTTAATCTGGGCAATATATATTTTTGTATATATATTTCACTTATATTGTCAAATGAATTGGCATACAGTGGGGCAAAATAAATCTAAATTATTATATTAATTTCTTCCTCATTGATGGTGAATTCAGCCTTTTCATTTCTAACACTGTTAATTTGATTTCTTTCTTTTTTTAAATCAAAATAACCAAATATCTATTTTATTAGTTTTTTGTAATACCAACTCTTAGTTCTACTTATTATTTCAATAGTTTTCTTACTTTCAGTTTTATTAATTTCTCCTTGATTTTCAGAATTTCTATTTTAGTATTTAATTAGACATTTTTAATTTTTTTCTTTTTTTAACTTTTTTAGTTGTGTATCTAATTCATTGATCTCTTTCTTCCTTCTCTCATTCATTCATGTAAGCATTTGGAGATATAACATTTCCCCTAATAACTGCTTTGACTGCATTCTACAATTTTTTATGATATCTCATTATTGCTCTTGTCTTGGATGAAATTATTGTTTCTATGATCTATTATTTGCATCACTTATTCTTTAAAATTAGTTTATTTAGTTTCTAATTAATTTTCAGACTATCCTTTCATGATTTTTTATTACATGTAATTTTTGTTATTATCTGAAAAGGTAACATTTTTTTATTTGATTGTGAGGCTCTTATGCCCTAATACATGGTAAATTTTTGTTTAGGTGCCATGTATGCTGAGAAAAAAAAGTATATTCTTTTCTATCTGAATTTAATTTTCTCCAAAGGTCTAATATATCTAACTTTTCTAAATTTCTATCCAACTCCTTACCTTCCTTCTTGTATTTTTTTTTTTTTGTGGTTAGATTTATCTAATTCTGAGAGAGGGTGATTGAGATCCCTCAAAATAGTTTTGTTGTCTATGTTTTCCTGTGACCCATTTACCTTCTCCTCTACAAATTTGGATGCTATACCACTCAGTACATATAGGTTTAGAATCGATATTACTTTATTGATTTATGTAATTTCCTTCCTTATCCCTTTTAATTATATCTATTTTGGGGTGGGGTGGGCAATGGGGCTAAGTGACTTGCCCAAGGTCACACAGCTAGCTAATTATTAAGTATCTGAGTCCAAATTTGAACTCAGGTCCTCCTGACTCCAGGGCTGGTGCTCTATACACTGCACCACCTAGCTGCCCCAATTATATCTATTTTTGCTTTTGCTTTCACTGATATCAAGATTGCTACCCCTGCTTTTTTTTACTTCAGTTGAAGTATATTTTCTGCTCCAGCCTCTTTCCTTTACTCTGTGTGAATCTCTCTGCTTCAAATATGCTTTTTTTTTTTAGATTTTTTTGCAAGGCAAATGGGGTTAAGTGGCTTGCCCAAGGCCACACAGCTAGGTAATTATTAAGTGTCTGAGACCGGATTTGAACTCAGGTACTCCTGATTCCAGGGCTGGTGCTTTATCCACTGCACCACCTAGCCACCCCTCAAATATTTTTTTGTATACAACAAATATTTTGTGGGATTCTAGTTTTTAATCCATTCTGCTATCCACTTTTGTTTTATGGGAGAGATCATCCCATTCACATTCAATTATGATTACTACCTCTGTATTTCCCTCTATCCTCTCTTACTCCTATTTGTACTTTTCTCTCCCCTTTTATTTTTTCCCTCCTGACCAGTGTTTTGCTTCTGACCACTGCCTCTTTCAATCTGCCCTTCCTTCTATTAACTCCTCCCTCTTTTCTTCCTCCTTTTCCTTGCACCTATTGCCCTTCCTTCTTCCTTCCCTTATACCAGTCCCTTCTTCTCCTTTCTTCCCCTCTGCCCCACCATGGTCTCTGGCCACTTCCCTGTATAGTAGAATAAATTTTTAATGCAGTTGGGAATGTATGTCATTCCATGTTTGGGTCAAATCTGTTGAGACTAAGATTCATTCAATGCTCATACCCTCTTATTTCATTCTGATATAATAGGTCCTTTTTGCCTCTTCATATGATTTTTATTAACCCTCTTCTGTTTTCTCCTCCCAGTATAATCCATTTTTCATGTCTTTTTTATACCTGTCTTATACCCACACCTTCAGACAAAAGTCTAATTCTTTCAATTGTCTTAATAGTAATATAATTCTCAGGACTTCTAAGTGTCATCACATCATAATTTACACCTATACCCTCTAACTATGCTCCTTTCAGCTGTCTTAAAAGAAATAAAATTCTCAAGAATTACAATTATTATCCAGTACAGGGAAGTAATAGTTTAGTCTTATTGACTAATATTTTTCTTTCTGTTTTTCTTTTTATGCATCTCTTGAGTCTTGCATTTGAAGATTGAATTTTCTGTTAAGTTCTGGTCTTTTTATTAGATAAGTTTGAAATCCTCAATTTCATTTAATGTCTATCTTTTGTTCTGAAAGAATATGCTGAATTTTGCAGGGTAGCTGATTCTTGGTTGTAATCCAAGCTCCTTTGCCTTCTGGAATATCATAGTTCAGGTCCTCTGACCCTTTAATATTGAAGATGCTAAATCCTGCATAATCCTGACTATGACTCTTTGATATTTGAATTGTTTCTTCTTTGGTTGCTTGAAGGATTTTCACCTTTAGATGATAATTTTGAACTTTGGCCATACTATCCCTTGGTGTTTTGATTTTGGAATCTCTTTCTGGAAGCGATCAGTGAATTCAATCAAGCACTATTTTACCTTCTTATCCTAGAATATTAGGTCAGTTTTCATTGGTAATTTCTTGAAAGATATTGTCTAGGCTCTTTTATTTATTTTTGATCATGGCTTTTAGGTAGACCAGTATATACATTATCTCTCCTGGATCTTTCTTCCAGGTGAGTCAGTTTTTCTAAGATATACTTTATGTTGTGTTTTATATTTTTAGTCTTTTGGTATCGTTTGATGGATTCTTGATGTCTCATAGGGTCATTAGTTTCTACTTGTTCAATTCTAGTTTTTAAGGATTTGTTTTCTTCAGTTAGCTTTTGTGTTTCCTTTTCTAATTGGTCAATTCTTTTTTCTAAAGGAATTGGTTCCCCCCCCCCCCCATTGCCCAATTCTACTTTTAAAGGTATTGTTTTCTTCAGTGAATTTTTGTGTTTCTTTTTGTAATTTTTCATGATTCTTCTATATGACTCTCATTTATTTTCTCCATTTTTATTCCTTCCCTTTTCTTTGATTTTAAAAATCTTTTTTTTTTGAGCTCTTCCAAGAAGACTTTTTGGATTTGAAACCAATTATAATTTCCTTTGAGGTGTCGCATGTAGGCATTTTGTCATTATTTCCCTCTTTTGAGAAGGTGTATTGATCTTCCCTGTCACCATAGAAGCTTTCTATGATTAATGCTCTTTTTGCTTTTGGAATTTTTGCTTATTTTGAAAGTTGAATTCTGCTCCTGGGGCCCAGGGGATAGGTCCCAAACATTTTGTGCTGGAGGTTGGGGGTCTGGTTCCTGGTTTTCCACACTGGGTTATCAGGAGCTTGTGGCTTCTCCCTGTGTTAGAGTTGCCCGACCCAGTTGCACCAGCATTCTGGTTTGCTTTCCTTATGTACTATTGTCCGGCTGAGCTGAGAGCCTCCTGCAGATTTTTCTGTTTTCAGTCCCTCCCCCCTCCTCGGCCATTTGTGTTGGGCTGCATCCTCCTTTTACCCACATGAGACAGATCTTTCTTAAAAATCTCAGGGTATCTTGAGCTGAAAAGTTGTTTCATGCTGCCATTTATGGGTTCTGTCTCTTTAGGGTCTGTTTAGATTCTTCATTTTTTAAGTTCTTTCAGAGGGAAACTAAGGTAAAGCTTTGGGAATTTCCTAGCTTCTCTCCACAATCTTGGTTCCACCCAGGAAGCCTTCTCATACAATTTTAATTGCATAGATTTTGTTTAAGCAAGAAATTTAAAATTTTTATAAAATCAAAATTGTCCATTTTCTCTCCAGTGAACCTGTTGTTTTGTTATATACTATTTTCGTATCAGAAGATCTGACAGTCAATATTTTCTGTGCTTCATTAATTTATTTTTGATGTCATTCTTCATGTTTGAATTGTTTACCCATTTGGAGCTGTTCTGGCTCTGTTAATTATTAGCTGTGCAACTGTGGGGCAGAATATTTATCTCTCTGAGGCATAGGTTGTTTCTTTCTCTGCAAAATGGTGATAACACTTATCCTGCTTCCCTCTAAGGGTTGCATTTAAACCAAAATGATAATGCATTTGAAACCTGTAAATTGATTTACAAGTAGAGAAATTAGTATTGTAGCGAGAAGATTGTCTTAAAACTCTCTGTATTCCTCACAATATTTGGATAGTATTTCGCTAATATTCAGGGTTCATTTTTTGATTGATTGATTTAGTATTTACCATTTGAAAAAAAAAAACAAAGGATAGTAACTATCTTCATTGGAAGGTCCCTTTGTGAGGCAGATAGAGCACTAGCCTTGGGAATTAGGAAGACGTGAGTTACAATCCTGCCTCAGACTGAACCTCTCTTAGCCTTGGTTTTCTCATCTGTAAAATGGACATAATAATTGCACATAACTCAGAGGATTGTTGTGAGCACCAAATGCAATAATATGTTAAATATCTTTGTAAACTTTAAAAAAGGATGTAATAGCTTTTATTCTACTTTAAAGGACCCTCTGAAATATAGGTGTCATTTAAATTGCATTTATGTATATTTTGTGGGTAAATGGATAAAGGAATTAAGAACTTTGAACTTGAGTTGCATTTAGAGGTCATTTAAAGCATTCTCATGATTTTTTTTTTCATTCTCAGATGATAAAACTGAGGTGAGTGTCACATTTTTCTCCTCTCCCCAATAAATGTGGCGCTCTGCAGGAGGAAGCCTCAGTCAGGAAAAGATCAGATCCAGAGGCAAGAATGGCTCCTGCTGCCTTGGCCCAGATTTATGCAAAATGAACTCAAGCACCTCCTATAGTGAGTGAGATGAGAAAACTAGATGGATGACTGGCTTCCTGGTAGGAAGTGACTTGCCCAAGGTCATACAGGTCATCAATATCAGAAACAGATTTAAGCCCCAGTCTTCTGAATTCACTTTTTCTCTGCATGACATAATTCTTTCATAGGCTAACTTTTTGGAATTAAACAAATCCACTATAGTTTTTCCTTAAGTTTCTTCTAGTCTCTGTCATGCAACCATTAGCACCATTAGTAAACCTACCAGCTAGGTGACTCAGTGGATAGACCACTGGTCTTGAAGTCAGAAAGTAGGAATTTGAGTCTGGCTTCAGACTCTTGACAGTTATTAGCTGTGTGACCTTGGACAAGTCACTTAACCCTGATTACCTTACATCCAGGGCCATCTCCAGTCATCCTGATTCATATCTGACCCCTGGACCCTGATGACTCCAGAGGAGAAAGTAGGGCTGGTGACTTAGTACAGCAGTCTCTCACTCAAATCCAATTCATGTAATGGAATCACCTCCCTGATGTTATGGTCATCTTCTAGAAGGAAGGACAAACATCATTGCTATTATCAATAAAACTGCCAACCATTATATTTCTTAACCAATAAATGGAGGCCTTGCATTCCTGTCTCAAAAAGAAACATGCAATGCTAAACATTCAACAAAGGTTTTTTCCAGGATCTCTAAGGCATTTATCAAACCGAGCCTGCTGCATTCTACATGGAGAGGGGCCAGTTTAGGACCTGGAAACAATACTGTGGCCCCTGGTTTCTCCCTTGCAAATTGCAGGATATGTTTCTTTCAATGTTCAAATTTATTTGGTCAAGATAAAGGAGGGGAAAGACGTATCAATGCCAATTATCTCAGAAAATCCCGGGAAGGCAGACTTGTTAATACCAAATGCCCAGCTTTCTGCAGGTCTTAGCACAAACTAAGCAGCCAATGCCTGGCATGGAATTATCAGCTGTACAGCTGTGGGCCCTGGCATTGGAGATGCTCAAGTTTGTTTTTTGGTCCTTTGCCAACCAGAGTACCAGTCTTGGTGAGATAGGGTCTGGATGGGATGGCAAGTAGATGGGTCAACCTCCATCTGTTTTCTACATGGTCAATAGTCACATTACTGACACACTCAAAACACCCTGGCCTGGATGAAGACTTTTCTGTTTTTCTTTAACAACTGCCTTCTGGGCATAAGATTGAATTTTGTAGCATCTATTTTATTTAAAACATGTATATGTTACATACCCACCCAGTTAACTTTTCTATCTTTCAGGTTTTTCACTCATAACACCCACCATTTTGATTCTCTAACGCATCACTTATAATACTGCTAGGTCAATGATATCTTCTTCCCAGTAGCTACTTTCCCCTCATTATCACCCTTGCATTCTCTTCATTGAATATTTGAACACCTTTCCCTGATTCATCTTCCTTCCACTGTTAGCTCAGTGGAACTCAGAAAGGTCTTGCCAATAATTCCACTATGAGCAACAGGAAATGTTCTAGTCTCAAATTCACAAATAATGTGTATGTATGCATGTATGAAATATAATGTATAAAGTGGCAGCATGATATTTGGATACCTGTATACTAGAGCTTGAAGCAGGAAAACCTATGTTCAGATGCTATCTGTGTGACTCTGGGTAAATCATTTAACCTCTCTCAGCTTCCATTCCCTTCTGCAAAGTGGGGATAATAATGAATAATACCTATATCATGGGATTGCCATTAGGACCAAATAACACATTACTTGTATTGGATGGTATTTTATAAACCTTAAAGTATTATATATAATGTTGCTACTTTTGTTTTTAATAAATATAAAGAAGAAATAACAACAACAAAACCCAACAAGAATAACTGTGAATTGGGGACAGCAGTGGAGATAACAATGACTCTGGAGTCAGGAGTCAAAACCAACCTTTGACGCTGTGTGGCCCTGGCAAGTCACTTTACTTTAACAAATAGATAAATAAATGTGAAAAGGCAGCCCAGAGAATTTGGTGAACATAGAAATTGGGTTTAAAGACTGTTTTAGACACATGAGCTGTGTGACTTTGTGTTTGATTTGATGTTTGTCCTTCATTTTCGAAAAAGACCATGACATCAGGGAGGTGATGTCATGCCAAGCACATCAATTGGATTTGAGGTGGGGGGGGGGGGACTGCGTTAAGTCTCCAGTCTCACTTTCTCTTCCAGAGTCATCTGCATTGAGTGACTAGATATGAATTAGGTTGACTGGAGATGGCCCCGGATTCAAGGAAAGAAGGGTGAAGTGACTTGCTCAAGATGATACAGCTAGTGGCAAGTGTCTGAGGCTGGATTCAAACTCCCATCCTCCTGACTCCCAGGCCACTGCTCTATTACTGCACCACCCAACCCTTGTGTGAATTGGTGGACTTTTATTCTCTCTTAGTCTTCATTTTTCCAAGTGCAAAATGAGGGTATTAGAATTCATGACTCCCAATATCCCTTCCAAGATAGTTGGTAGCATAGTAGATAGAGCTTTGGGCCATAAGTCAGGAAGACCTGAGTTCAAATTTGACTTCAGACACTTACTAGCTGCATGACTCTGGGCAAGTTATTAATCTCCACCTTTCTCATTTACCATTAATTGTAAAATGGGAATAGCAATAGTACCTAGCTCTTAAGGTCATTGTGAGGATCAAATGCAGTCATATTTATAAAGTACTTAGTACTTCTTAGCTCATATTAGGAACTCTTTAAATACTAAGTCCTTTCCTTCTTTCCTTGCCCCTTCCCTATATACCTATGTTCCTAAAGAACAAACTTCACCTTTGATATTTATTAGCTAAGTGAACATGGACCAAGCACTTAGTCTCTTTCAGCTGTTAAATTTTAAGTTATAGATGGTTTATATTCACTCTTTCTCTAATATTATACAAATTGGGGGTATCTTTGGGTCAACCAAACATGAGGGCTTAGAATATTAGCATTCTAGTTCTAGGAAGGCCTATGTATCTGCAACTCCCTTCTTTTATATAATTTATTATTGTCAGAACCAGATCTAGTACCTCAGCTAGAACCCTTCTCACCTGCAGAACCTCAGTCCTATCTAATGGAATGGGATGATGCACTTCCTTTCTTCTACTCCTAGGATTAAAAACACCATCTACTACTAATCATGGTGTGGTGGAAAGGACATTGAATTGCTTGGTTCTGTTTCTGCCATAATGAATGGCCTTGGGTAAATAAGGCACTATAAAATGAGGGTGATTGTGGACATGTAGGACTTCTCAGAACTAGAAAGCTAGGTTTCTAAATTCTTTGTATTTATTGACCCAAATATAATCCTTGATTTAGAGGCTTTGCCTCTATCAGTGGTAGACCTAAGACCAGTACTCTCCTAATTTATGTCTAATGTGAATTTGAAATGAGGCACACATAAATCATTGAATAGCTGACAAAAAAGTTTGCTTTACCAAAATGAAGTAAAGATCTGTAACAAAAATTAGAAAATTAGAGGCATTTATTTACCTTCAGTTCTGGTAGACATTCTTCTCATGAAACTGAATATGATCAGCAAATCATCAGGGTATGATAACTTGCATATTGACACAGGTGTGAGCTGAAGCTAGCCAAAACCAGTTTGGCTAGAGATAAATGTCTTTTTTTTTGTTGTTTGTTAGTTTGTTTGTTTTTTGGTGAGGCCATGGGATTAAGTGAATTATTCAAGGTCACAGAGCTAGCAAGTATTAAGTTTCTGAGTTCAGATTTGGTGTGAGCATTTATTCATTTATTGTTTTATTGGTTTGTCTAGACTTAAGAAAGTGATAGAGAAAATGTTAATAATACAGATTAAATTTAAAAGTATTATTGTATTTTCATATCTTCACCACTACCATTCCCCACCCCCACCTCAGAAATGGCTGTTTAACATTTAACAGCATATCCTTACCTAGATTTCATATGATAAGAATCTTCCACATTTTTATGCTCTTAGGTGACTAAGAAGCTGAGTCAGAGAAATCAGAATCAATAAAATTTTGTATCTCCTCACATATATCAATGGATGTGCATCTATTTGATTCCCTGCCCAACCCTCACCCCCCCCCCCAGCTCCGAAGCCGAATGAACTGTAAAACTACAGAAAGACCAAATAGAATCACCAGATGGAGATTCAATTGGAAATGTAGACATTGGAGAAAAGGAGCCAGGCAGAAATATGAAAGGGAAGAAGGACTGACACCAATTCATGATATAGAATTGAGATGATCTAAGTCACCAGGGAAGTGAGATCCTCTCCCCCTTCCCTAGGAGGGTTGCTTGACTCATGAACATTTTCAAATAGTTTTCCATTGGGGGTGGAGGCAGGATAGTATTATAATGTTGGAGAATTATATTCATCCTTAGGAATTCAAGATCTAAGGAGCCTTTTTTCCTTTTAATTCCCTGGAAGGTCTATATTATTTTTCCTTTTCTATGGAATCCCATGTACAGATGTTTTGAAGTGCTAATAGGTCAGATAGAGTATTCAGATCCCAGGGGAAAATAGAAATGGAAAGGGGTAGTGTGGGGTGGGGGGGCAGTGGGGAGGTTATTTTGACTTTTTACATGAGTCCTTTGTATTTTTGTTGGATAAATAATAATTCTGACTTTTAAATATAATGTGTTAGTCTGAGTTTCTTGCATATTCAGAGCTGTAAAATGAGTTAAAATCAGATTTTCTCAGAAAAAACACTTCAAGATTCAAATAGTTCTTGTAAGCTCTGAATTTTAGCACATACCATAGCCTACATTTTGGGTAGTCTATTCAAGATTTCTTGTCTCAAAAACAAACAACACAAAAAAACCAGAAACTGCAGTCCTTGAAAAGTCTTCCAAGATATATTATTCATCGCCCAACTTACTCGCAGTCTACTTATATACAAGGTATCCCAGACCCAGAGATCACTTGCAAGTATGTATTTTATATACACTACCACATATTAGAATTCCATATAGTAGACCAAACACATAGGTGCATACTACATAATATCACATATCAGAGTTGGATATCATATCCCTCAGTAAAAGTAATATATTCATGGATAGGCTCTACCTGGTTACATGAATAATCACCTTTCCCACCACCTGAGTATGTGTGTCAATCTGGTCTCTGACCAAAAACTTCTAGCTACATCTAGACTATCTGGATGAGTTCAGTTCCCTTGGTCTGGTTGAACTAAATCCTTATATACCCCCCAAATCTGAAAGATATGTTTGTTAAAATGTCAGTGATATTTGAATGTTTGTAAGAAATGGGAAAATTACCCCAGAATTGGAGAATAATATCGGTTGTCCTGATTTTTTTTTAAAAAAGGGGGAAGATATTGTAATCTGAGACCATAGGTCAGTGAGCTTGATTTTAGTTCTTTGGAAAATTGTATAATATATTGTTAAAAATAGTATCTAGAAATGGAAATAGTGATCAACAGGAGCAGTCTGGTGTCATCAAAACAGGTCATACCAGACTAGTTACATTTCCTTTTTTGACAGTTATCAAAGGTCAGTGTTCTATTGTACAACTATGCTTTAGCAAAGTACTTGTTTAAAGCTTCTTAAGGAATTCTTATAGAAAATATATGGAGGGTTGTGAACTAGATACTAATATAGGTTGATAAATTCAGAACTCTGGTTGAATGACCAGATTCAAAGAATGACCAAATCTAAAGATTTCTTATTAATAACTTACTGTTACCTCTGGAGGATTTCTCAAGATTACCACAAGGATTCATGCTTCATCTTTTTATATTTATCATTATTATCAATAACTCTTATAAAAGATTAAATGACACACTCACCAAATTTGCAAATGATTATATTGTATCAAGGAATCAAAAAGATTTCTATAGACCAAAATATTAAGGTGAATCTAATAAGGTGAAATTTAATAGGGATGAGTATAAAGTCATATTTGGGTTCAAAAGATCAATTTTATAAGTAAAATATAGGCAAGACATGGCTAGAAATAAATTTGCAAAATATCTGGGGGTTTGTGATCTATAAAAGAAGGATCATTCAATAGTTTTAATGGCAGTTAAAAACTAATACAATCTTTATTTTATTTTATTTTTTTAGGTTTTTTCAAGGCAAATGGGGTTAAATGGCTTGCCCAAGGCCACACAGCTAGATAGTTATTAAGCATTTGAGACTGGATTTGAACCCAGGTACTCCTGAGTCCAAGGCTGGTACTTTATCCACTATGCCACCTAGCCACCCCAATACAATCTTTTATAACATCTTGGAATAATGTGACGGTTTTGTGTTCTATTCTGTTCATATTACATTTGAAATGCTGTCTTTATTCTGGGGTACCTCAATTAAGAAAGGGCAGAGATGAGCTAGAGAACACCAGTGGAAAACTACAGGGATGGGTCTCAAGATTTTGGTATATTAGGAGAAGAGAAGACAATAATGATCATCAAGGATTTAAAGGTTTGTTGTGTGGAAGAGGGATTGAATTTCTCTGGTTTGACCAAAGAGCTATAAGCAACACATAGAATTTTCAAATAGTAAATCTTTCTAATAATTATAGCTATTCAAAAGTGAATAGGCTATCTTGGGATATAGTAGGTGAAACCTAATAAGAAAATTTCTAGGAAAAGCTGAATGGAAACTTGGAGGGTATGTTGTTGAAAGAATTCTTTTGGGGAAGGGCTTGGATTAAGTGTCTTCCAACTCTGAAATTCTTGGGTGTGTGTGACCAGTTTCAAAATGAGCAATATCAGACAATGCTCAGATTACCTAGATAGTAATGTTTCCCTCCCACTAGTCCATGGAAGTTTTTTACCAGTCTGTTAAATATTTATTAGGAAGGTTCCTTTAAAAACAATGGAACTAAAAGTTGATATTTCCTCCCTTTTGTTGCTCCATTAACTCTTGCAACCCCCTTTCTGGCTTATAGTCCCTAAGCCTCCAAGAGTTTCTAGGCTGAAAGTGAGGGAAAATTTAGACGTTTTAACAGTCCATAGAATGATGTGAATGGAAGAGCTCTTCTCTAACCCTTACTTCAATTACTGGTATAGGGATGGAAGAGGAAACAGCTGTCCTATGATGAGATCAGCCAAGCTGCTGACACACCTGGGGTCTAGTTTCCCACTTTCATTCTTTTTCCATTGTTTTATATTGTAAAGGGTATTCAGCTGCCCATGAACTATGTATGTTGAATAGACTTAGTTGTCTGTTTGCCTAAGCTTCTTTCTCTCCCTTTATGAGGCAAAAGATCTCTCGTGGCTCCCACCTTCCATAAACTAAACTAGGGCCAAGAAATGCAGCTTCCTTACTCCCTATCCAGTTCTGACTTTTCTCTGCACCTGGAAAGTTCTATTTCTGTTACCATTCCAAATTCCTAGTCCCTGCCTGGCTGTTTTGCAGGAATACTGACAAACTTACACCAGATGCCTAGGGAAAATGAACACAATACCAAAGAAGACTTCTGTTGCCTGTCTTCCAAACTTCTGTGGCTTTGCTAGGGAACAAAGAAACATGATAGGAAGTAGAACTGGCATATTCATTCATTCATTTGCTCTTTTCTCATACAGTTTTTAAAGATTATCAGATGTATAGGAGTATGCAGGTAAATATTTAACAGTTGGCTCTCCAAACAGATAAACAAATAAATTCAAGAAGCACTTTTAAATTTAATCTACATCATTAGCATTTTCTCTATTACTTTATTAAGTTTAGACAATCAATACAACAATAAATCCATCCCTGATTTTCAGGGTTGATGGTTTCCAAGGAGCAAATACTCACATTGAAAATTTAACTATAGACTCTAGTGAATTAGTTTGATCTGCCTATATTGTTGTATATGTACCAATGATCCTGTGAAAACAGTTGCATCAAAAGGAAGAAATGGACCCAAACAAGGACTGACTATATAGGCAGTGATTTTCCTAAAATGGTAGGATATGCAAATTTTTGGAATGAAAAGACTGAAGCTTATATCTAGGAAGCAACTAGAACCTGGATTAAAAAAGTGTAAATTTTCTGAATTTTGGATCCCTTGACTTTGACAAAATCCCACCACCTCAGACTTTACATATTTTACTGCTTTATGTAACACTTGGGTACCCATGTCTTTCAAAAACTCTGACAACATATTTGGATGGTCTTTGAATTACATATGCTTTTCTTGGATCTCAAATGCTTCTTAAAAGAAGATTACTGTTCCACTCACCTCAATCACACAATTACTAGTCTAAACTGCTCCTGCCTTGATTGTAACTTGGTTGCTCTATTACTGGACCTTTAAAGAGACCAATGTGGTCACAGAGGACTCTCTAATGAACTTAGATTTAAAAGGTCCTGTTCAAATGATGAAAGTGAGGGCACAAAGTAGAGGATGACTATAAGAATAAGTGTAGTACTATAAGAAGTAAAAGGAGGCTAAATGCCAGAATAAGCAGAGCCTTGCTAAAAATATTATAAATAACGAACATTTTCAAGATAGTGTGTCCTGGTTGTAAGAGCTCTTGACTTGGAGTCAAAAGACACAGGTTCAAATGCTGTTTTTCAAAACTTGCTAGTTATATGGTCCTGGAAAATGACAATCTTTTTTAATATCAATTTCCTAATTTATAAAATGAAATTGAAAACAGTACTTGCATTACAAACTATACAGAATTATTCGAAAGAAAATGCTAAGGAAGTGTTAGAGCACTTATATAAACATTATTGCAGAATTCTCACACTAGGAAAGATAGAACAAAAAGAATTAATAATGAATTGGAATCTAAGTGAAGAAATGATAATTTAAATTCAAATTTCAATCTTTAGTAAGCATGTATTGTGTATAAAGCTCTACCCTAGACTGTGGGTAACATAAGATTTAGGTAAGATGTAGTCATTGCCCTCATGGAATTGAGTATCTAGTAGGGGAATGTGTACTTTGTGAATTGTTACAAATTTATCTTTCTTATGTCTTGTTTGTATATTGTCTTCCTCATTATAGTTTGAATTCCCTGAGACAGGAGATTTCTCTCTTATCTTTCTTGATGTCCTCAATGCTTAACTCAAGTTGTGTGGCACATGATATTTAATAAAGACTTCCTGGCTGACTACTGATTTGTACATAAGTAAATAATGATGATGATAAAAATGAGATAACGATAATAATAAAGGAGACAACACGTGTGCAGAATGGATTCAAGATGTGAATGCTTTTATTATGTAGCAGTCATTTCTATGTCATAAAAAGCTAGAACCAAATCTTGAGAGTGACTTGCTTTTTGTCACCACTATTCTCACCTCTACTTTACATCAAAAATATTAATTACACAAAAAAATAATGACCTAATGAAGATGGACTGATTGGCACTCAAACTGAACCCCATTGTGGTGATTAAAACCTTCAGCTACCTATTGAGTGTCTGGCATGATGGGGACTCAGCTAACTCACCCCTGATTCTGGGGAGCCTCTGTTACTTATTGCCTTGGACAACACTGACTCCATGAAGTATGTCATTAAGTCCATTAATAAAGACAACAAACTGTGCTTTGCAAAACATAACATATGAATGGTAAAGCTATTGGATGTGTTCATGTAGCTCGTGATAAAGCAGTCTCTTCCCCATGACTCTCATGCAGGCATTTAAATAACAAGCTCCACACCTTATCATGAAGCACATGTGTAAGTATCCAAGGCATAGGAAGACTTCAGGGACTGAAGACCCAGAGTTTTCAAGTGATTCTGAAATTATTATTCTATCTTCCATTTCACCATGAATGGGCATATCTTTGACAAATGCCTCAAATTTCATGAACCTCTCTTGGATCATTCCTATTCTCTCACCCCATACCACTAGGGTCACATATCATTCCCCATGAATTCAGCAAGGAAGATTCTGGAGTAAAAGAGTCCAGGAGGAGGACCCGGATACTCTGACCCAGGGCCAGTGCTCATTCTAGAACCTACACATGGTACACTGAAGAATTTAAAATTGCTATTGCCTTTGAGTTCAGCCATCTGTGAAGATCCCCAACTCTCAACATCTTCATCAACATAGAGGAGGAACAGAGTTTGACAGGTCACCCTGCTGTTCTCTAGTCAACATGAGAGATTGATATTCTCCCTTTTCTTCCTCTCCAGATTTTATACGGGAACCTTCAAAAGAAAACTGGAGCCACTAACCTCCAGATGCAGCCCAAGAGAAGGAAAGAAGAGGAGGAGGATTTGGAGATCAAAATAGACAGCTGTGTAGGGATATGATTTTGGGAAAGAGATTTGAAGCTATAAGGGTGGGGAGAATAGTTCATTTACAATAAAGAGACTTTTTTGTTTAATAATAATAATAACATTATTTAAGGTCTATAAAATACTTCACAATATGATCTTATTGTGAAATACAGAGAAATCATAAAATATAATTTCACTACTAGACCCAGATTAGATGAAATAAGAACATAAATTCAATTACTTAAATCAGAGGAAGGAAAAGTTGAAAAATTGTCATTGAAAAAATCTATCCATAATATAAATTAAAGAAGTATTATCTAATAGTAAAACAAATGAAAAAATAATTCCAATATCTAGAATTATTTTGAGAAGAGATTCATATTTAGAAATGAATTTTAAACTTACAAAAACCTCTTTTTGAGTTTGATAACATGAATTCAAATATATACTTTCAAATAAACAACAAGAGGCATTCAAAAACCTGGTATCAGATATCACAATCATAAATTAATACATTCTCCCAAAATATTTTAAAATAGAATATAAGAATATTTCAGGACTTACAAACAATTATGTATGTTACAATTATTACCCAAGTAAGGACCATAGGAAGAGGGTGGAGCTATCCAGGAAAATTCCTGGCAAAAGGAGTCAGTTATCATCATAGTAGAAATGGTTGGAGAAGAACTGTAGAACTCATTAGAAGATTACATCATTTAGGGCAGCTAGGTGGTACAGTGGATAGAGTGCTGGCCCTGGAGTCGATAGGACCTGAGTTCAAATCCGGATTCAGACACTTACCTAGCTGTATAATCTTGGGTAAGTCAATTAACCCCATTTCCTTGCAAAAACCAAAAAAAAAAAAAAAGAAGAAGAAGATTATGTCATTTGGACACATGATAAAAAATTTGAATACCATGTAATGTAATACATTCAGTGAATCAACATAACTCAAACAAACCTCATTGAAAAACTGTACTATAGAACAGAAGTTCTTAACCATTTTTGTGTTATGAACTCCTTTGACAATCCACTGACACATACACAGCCTTCTCAGAATCATATATTCAGATGTATGAAAGAAAACATAGAATTGCAAAAGAGAGCAAATATATTAAAATATTTATGTAAATTATTCTTATCTATATTTACAGATCTTCTGAAATCCATCAATGCCTGATTTGGGAGTCTATAGACTCCAAGTTAAAAATCTTTACTAAAGAGGTCTGAGGGGCAGCTAGGTGGCATAGGGGATAAAGCACCAGCCTTTGGAGTCAGGAGTACCTGGGTTCAAATCGGGTCTCAGACACTTAATAATTACCTAGCTGTGTGGCCTTGGGCAAGCCACTTAACTCCGTTTGCCCTACAAAAAATAAAAAATCTAAAGAGGTCTGAGCAGCAAAGAAATTAGAGGAGATAGAAGAGATAAAGATGTGAGATAGAGAAGAAGGAACAATGTGGAAAATTTCTTCCCCGTCATGCTGAAATTGTAAACTGGATTAAATGAAAACAGTCAACTTGCATACCAACAATAAAATAAACAATAGTACAATTATGTTGAGGAGGATAAATGAAACTCTAGCTTCTTTGAAAAACTAAGAAGTATGGGTCTGTAACGTATCTTTATATCATGCATGGTCAATGCTTTTTAAAAAATTCCATATCATTCATGTTGTGAAAGAAAACACAGGCCCAAACCATCATAACAACAACAAATAATAATAAAAACTATAAAAGGTACCTTCTCTGAAGGTAAATAGCATTTTTCACCTTAAGACTTGTCTTACATCATTGTATTGTTGACACTAGCTAAGATATTCCCAATTGATCATCATAAAATATTGCTGCTACTGTATATGATGTTCTCCTCACTTCACTTTCTATCAGTTCATGTACATTTTCCAGGTTTTTCTGAAACCACACTGCTCATCATTCTTTTAACACAATAGTATTCCATCACAACCATATACCACAACTTCTTTAGTCATTCCCCCTCAATTTCACTCTTAGCCACCACAAAAAAGAGCAGTTATAAATATTTTTTTATAAATAAATAGTTACTTTCACCTTTTAAAAAAATATCCTTGAGATACAGAAATATTATTTGTATTGCTGGGTCAAGGGATATGTACAGTTTCATAACACTTTGAGCTTAGTTACAAATTGTTCTCTGAAATGATTGGATCAGTTCACAAATCCATCAACAATGCATTAGTGTTACAATTTTCCCACTCCAAAATTTTTCATTTTCCTTTTCTGGCATATTAATCAATCTGGTAGGTATGAAATGGTACCTCAGGGTTGTTTTAATTTGCATTTCTCTAATCAGTAATGATTTAGAGCAATTTTTCCATAATCATAGATTGCTTTGATTTCTTCATGTGAAAACTGTTTGTTTATAACCTTTGATCATTTATAAATTGAGAAATGATTTGTATTCTAAAAATTTAACTAATTTCTTTATATATTTGAAAAATTAGGCCTTTATCAGTAAAAACTTGCAAATTTCCCCAGTTTTTGATTTCATTGGTTTTATTTTTGAAACTTCCTCCCCTCCCCTCTCCTTTCATTTCTCTCTTCCTTTCCCCTACTCTCTTTTCCCTCTGCTCTCTCCTCTCCTCTTCTTTTCTCCTCTCCTTTCCTTTATTTTACTCCCTTCTACTTTCCTCTGTTATCTTTTTCTCTTCTCTTCTCTCTCTACCTCTTCTCTGCCTCATATAGTGAGTATTTGATGTCCCCAAAGCAAACTATTTTCCACTAAAAGCATGCCACCAAACACTGAAATATTAAGAATGATTAATGTGGAATATGACATTTTTTAGGGAAATGGTCTAAACACACTATTTTCTTCATTGTATTTAATCAATTATCATCACTCAGAAGTTGAACTGAATATAGCTTTCAAATCAAAAAGGCGGTACTCCTAAAACATTGAATTAGTCACTTGATGTACATGAATGACTTAAAGTCCATGATTCCAGTTAAAAAACATAAAACAGTGCATCTCATGGAAACTTTCTACAATGATAGCAGTGTGTCATTTGGGATTCTGTAAAGGACAAATACTTAATTAGCAACAAGGAAAAATGGAGACTGAAAGTTCTGAATTTGAATTGGGAGGTAAGATTAAATCAGAGGATGCACAACTCAGCAAGCATACTATAAAGGAGAAAGCTGAAGCTGAATTTGTTGGAATTGTCATCTCCTGCCTCCATACTTTGGTATAGGCTGTCCTTTATGCTGAGATTTCATTCTCTTTCTCATTTTTGTTCAGGTGCCCAATAAGTGCTTACTGATTGCATGATTAAATTAAAACTGCCCAAAAATGGAATGAATTGTGATCTCCCAATAGTGGGTTCCTTTTCATTGGTTGTATTTAAGAGGAAGGTGAAATACCACTTATCAAAGATAATGTATAGGGGATTTCTGCTTGGTTTAGGATGGTCTAGATAGTCTCCGAGCTCCCTTTGAACTCTTGAGATTCTACAATCAATTGATGTCATTGTCTCTTCCATTTCTATTTCCATAACTGTTGTTTTTCTAAAAAAATCATCATGTAATCATTATTATTTTTAGAATTATTTTATATATTATTTTTACAATTATTTCACCTTTCCAATGTTTTTTCTTCTCTTGCCTTTTCTGATTTTTCCTGCTCTCTTACTATAAACCTTCATTTCATGCTATTTATGCTATTTTGCTTGTGTTTATCTAACATCGTTCAGCTCTGATTATGATGATGATTATAATGAGCAGCTATAATTATACCTTGGATTTATATAGCATCCTTCCTCTATTGAGCAAAAAGCGTGTTCACATCTATCATCACATTTGTTACCACATTGCCTTCATTTACAGATAGAAACTGAAGCCTAGATAGATTATGACTGCCAAAGCATCTGCAGTCAGAATTCAAGTCCACGTTTACTGGCATCTCTGCTATGTGTAGGCTTTTAAAATTTGTGGAGAACCCCAAAAATGTAAGTAACTTAGGACATGGTAGACTTCTGGAACTGGGATCTAAAATGTTATTTCCCCCAGAATGTGGCAGTCCTCCTTTCATGCTTCTTCCTTTGCTTCTCTTTCCCCCACCCTCAATTTTTTGAGGCAGCAAACAAAGGGCTTTAATTAGGTCATATTTTGATAAATAACCTATTCAGTGATCTGTCTTTAAATCAAAAACCTCATGTTCTGTTCTGATTTTTTTCTACATCTGACCTAATTTTTTGCAAGTCTGGTCTTACAAGCCCATCTGAGGTGGCCTGGTTGCATTTTCTTGATATTGATGAAGATTCAGGGGATGGTAGAAACATAGATTTAGAGTTGAAAGAAACCTTAGGGTTATTGAGTTTGATCTTCTAAAAGTATGAGTGACTTTCTCACAGTCATATTTGGTATAAGTGACCTAGCTTGGAATTGAACTGTGGTCTTCTGTCTCAAAATACAACATTCTTTTCGTCACACCAAGTTACCCTCCAATTTCTAGATTGTCTCTTTGCATTGCTTTGTGAAGCCCTACGGAGAGTGACCAACCCCCTTGCAAACCTTCTCTTTCCCCATTAATGGAAAGGATTTGAGGGACAGGGAGGGATGAACCTAATCTGTTTTTCATGAGTCTGGAATTTCCAAAGCCATGTGTGGGCACTGATGCCATAAACCCTGTTATTTGTTAATGGAATTTGAATGTGAAACTCCCACATGCTGCTTCTAAATTTTTCTCCATCTGCTCATTTATGTAAGTTTATTTATTCCTTTATTTGGGACAGCAAGGTGGCCTACTATGTTTTAAACCAGGAAATTGGAATTGTAAATTTGTGGAAGTAGGGGGAAACAAAGCTGATTGGTGGGTGGTTTGTGGGAACCTGTCTGCTAGTTTTCATCCCCCTTTCTTTTTAGTTGAAAATATGCTAGTTGAATCATGAAACTAGTGAGATAGTATATTTAGAAACAGTAATACATGGTTATATACCCTTGCACTGAGATAAAATTCCCACTGGGATTACATTGGCATCCAGGAATCTTGGAATGGACAGCTCTGAGGAATGTATTTTCCTGCCTCCATGTTTTCACTCACACTATTCCTTATATGTGGAATATGTTCTTTTCATTTCTTCAATCTACTGAATTAAATTCTTAAACATTCTGCTCAGAGATAGCCAGGTGATCCAGTGAATAGAGGGTTGGACCTAGAATCAGGAAGATCTGAGTTCAAATTTGCTCTCAGATACTTACTAGCTGGGTGATCCTGAGCAAGTCATTTAATCTCTACTTTACCTTATATACCTATACAGTGGAAATACTATCTATTTGTCAGAGCATTAGATGAAACAATATTTACAAAGAGTTTAGCATAGTAGGTTCCATTATTAGCCCTATTTAGGCACTTGGTGAGTTTATGCTTGTTCTCTTCTCCTACTACCTACAGTCCAACTGAAATGGCATCTTCTCCAAGAAAGTTTCCTAATCCATAAAGATCTTTGCCCTCAGAACTCACAGAGCACTTTGAACCTCTCTTGGTATCTTGAGAGTACTGGTCCTGTAGTCAGGACAAGCTGAGTTCAAATCTGGTCTCAGACACTAATTGCCTAGCAAAAATAACCCCCCCACCCCAATATACCCATGATACACTTTTTTTTTAGTTTTTACAAGGCAATGGGTTTTAAGTGGCTTGCTCAAGGCCACACAACTAGGTAATTATTTAAGTGTCTAAAGCCAGATTTGAACTCAGGTACTCCTGACTCTAGGGCTGGGGCTCTATCCACTCTGCCACCTAGCTGCCCCATGATAAACTTTTAAGTATTGTCTGTGTTACTAACATTGTCTCCATCACTTTCTTAAGTCTAGGCAGTCAATAAAACAACTAAATCACTGACTTGTAGCATTCGACTATCTTCGTTCTCAATGGAAATTTAATAACTGGCTGACTCCAGCACATCATTAGACCATAAGTTTCATGAGGTTAAGAACAACATCTAGGCTAAACTTCATATATATTTCTCTGCTTTTTCCACTCTGCCAAGGCCTGGTACAGCATGCTTAACCAAAAAAAAAAATCTTTATAAATTGAACAAGAATTTTCCTCAGACTTCACAAAATTCACTTTGGTGAACTTGGCAGCAGGATCACAGAAACAACTTGAGGAGCCAGAGGCAAATGGATGTCCTAGTTTAGATCTAGTCCAAGAAGTCAACAAGGACTTTACATGGTAATTCTCCATCTTGCAAATATTGACATAAACCCTGAGTTTCTTTCTGACATGGAATTTACTTTTAATTTTCCTTTTGCCTCCTTTTTGGTTATGGGTCAGTGATGCTTTGGAGGACATTTCTCTTATAATCAATTTCCTCCCACTTCAAGCCAGATGGGGTTTTGACCCTAATGCCTCGCCTTAGGTTTTCTGGCACAGTTTAGTAACTACTGTGGCTAAAACGAAGTGGAAACTTTCAGAGCCCTCAGCTTTATTTATTTATTTTACAACTCATCCATCAATTTATTGTGTGGCAAGGGCCCAGTTACACAACTTCTCTAAACCCAGTTTTCTTTTTTCTGAAAAATGGAGATGCTGAACACTTGTAGATTAAACAATTTTGGGGAAGGGGCATTGTGGGTGGGAAGGAAGTGCTCCCATTCTTCCATTCTTCCAGGACAGCTGATAAGGACTTCATCAGACATGGTAATACCCTGTATATACTTCCCTTTCCCCCCATGCCCTGCCCCTACCTGAGTCTAGTATAGCAGGCAAGAGTCAGAACTTGGGAGCTATCACATATTCAGCAGGCCTAGAAAAACTACCCTTGCAGAGTTATATATTTGGAATGAGGGAAAGGACATGATCCAGACAATATCTTGCTAAGAAAGATGGATATTTTTAGGGGAATGCTGTGGATAGATTAACAGCCAATAAATATTTATTAAGCACCTACTATGCTAAGTATAAAAAGAGAGAAAAGACATTCCCTTGCTTCAAGGAGTTCACAATCTGATGAGAAATATGACAAACCTATACAAATAGCCTTTATACACTATAAACAGAAATACTTGAGAAGGAAGGTAGAATTGAGAACAGTTGGGAAAACTTCCAGCAGAAGATGGGATTTTGTTTGGGATTTATAGAAAACCAGGCTTTCGGGTAAAGTGGAAAGAACACTTAGTTTTGGAGTCAGAGGACTTAGATTCAAATTCTACCTTTAGTACTTACTGTGTGACCTTGAATTTAATCTACCTGTACCTCAGTCTTCTCATCTGTAAAATGAAAAATAGGCCTTCTGGCCTCTTAGTTCCCTAGGACTGGTATGCTGATTGATGGCATGATGCTTGTCTATCTAGATTTTACCTATAACTCTTTCTCTTGCACTTTGTCTAAAAAATGTTTCTTGAATTTCCCTAAATTGAACAACAAAATACTTGACAATAGCCTTAACTCTTTGGAACTTCAATTTTTTCCTCAGAACCTGTTACTGCCTTTTCATTTTCAGAGGGATAAATACATTTTACACACACACACACACACACACACACACACACACACACACATAGTGATGCAGTCCTGGCTTCAATGTTTTTCCACTGCTCTCTAAATAGAGAAGATATCAAGAATGAAGATATGATATCTCTGAGTATCCATAAGGACAACTCACATTTCAGAATGAATCACATCTCAGCTCATCTGGTTCCTGTAAGCCCTTGAAGAGGGCAAGACAAGTTGAAACAAATTTTGGTTCCGATTTTTTGGTAGGATACCTACACTTTAGGGAGTTGGCGCTCCTCTAATTCATTTCATATAAATTACCAAGCAGTTGCTAAACATAAAGAACAGGGTTAAAAAAATGAAAAAAAATTAGAACTGCCTATCCCTTGGATACCCTGACCTCTTTCCTTACTATGATGTTGCTGTTTCAGTACTTTATAGCTACCTACATAGTTCTTCACCACTGAAACACAGACATCTAATATCAGAAGATGGCAGCTCACTTGATTGCTTTGATAATTTCTCCCATGCTTCCTCTTTTCCCACATTGTCTTTTTGAAAAAAATTTGGCAATTGGGATTAAGTAACTTGTCCAAGGTCACACAACTAGGCAATTATTGTCTGAGGTCATATTTGAACTCAGGTCCTCCTGATTCCAGGGCTGGTGCTCTATCCACTGTGCCACCTAGCTGTCCCGCCCATTGTCTTTTTGGGCAACAAGTCAAGAGCTTTCATTTCAACAAACCAAGTGGACTGTCAATTTACTATGGAGTGAATCAAGTTGTTAACAGATTTGAAAGGTGTGTCCTTCTTGATTTGTGCTGATGGTTCCTTTACGGCCTAGAAGCAGTGGCACATAGTTCTTTTAAAACATTTTGGAAGATTGGGAAGAGTTCTAGACCTGGAGTCAGGAATGGTTAGGTTCAAATCCTTTCTTTGGTGCATATTTGCTGGGTAGCTTTAGACAAAGCCTTAACATCTCTGAGTCTTGATTTTTTCATAAATAAAATGTGATTGATAATCCTTGTTCTACTTACCTCATAGCTTTGTTATCAATCTTTCGTTCAATCAATGAAGCATTTATCAAGTACCTACTATTTTCCAGACACTGCCCTTTGCAATTGTTATACAGAAACAAAAATGAGAAAGTCCTTGCCTTCCTGGAGTGATTGACTCATTATTATAAGGATCACATGGAAAAGCATATGTGAAATAGTCTTGTTAATTAATATTGCAATATTACATAAAGGATTATTTCCATTGTAGGGCTATTGTGGGAGTCAAAGTTGATGGTGTAGTTAATATTATATGAGTTATTGTTATCATGATCAGACTTCCAATCTTCTCTAATAATAAAATTAATAATAACTAGCATTTGTATAGAATTAAAGGTTTGCAAAGAGATAGCTCATTTTATCTTTATAATGATTCTGAGATGAATGTACCATCATTATCTTAATTTTATTGATGAGGAAACTGAGGCATACATATGTTAAATGAGTTGTCTAGGATCTGATAATAATGATATGAGACTGGATTTGCTCCAGATCTAGCATTCTATTTACTATACCCCCCCTAGCATGATGCTATAGATTTGAAATCAAGAAAACTCAGGAAGGGGGCAGTCAGGTGGCATAGTGGATAGAGCACCGGCCCTGGAGTCAGGGGACCTGAGTTCAAGTCCAGCCTTAGACACATAATAATTACCTAGCTGTGTAGCTGACCTTGGGCAAGTCATTTAACCCCATTGCCTTAAATAAATAATTTTTTTTTTAAAAAGAAAGAAAACTCAGGAAAAACAAGGTTCAACTTCTATTTCTGATACTTTTGTATATTGTGGTTATTGTTCAGTGGTGTCCAATTCTTCATGACCAGCTCACCGGGGCCCTTCAATCCTCCACTGTGTCTCAAAGTTTTCCAAGCTTATGCTCATTGATTCCATGACACTGTCTATACATCTCATCCTCTGCTGCACCCTTTTCTTTTTATCTTCAATCTTTTCAACATCAGGGTTTTTTCAATGAGTTCCACCTTCTCATTATATGCCTAATACATATCTATGCTTCCTCTTCCATATTTGACCTTTCATTGAATTCCTGAACTAATTCCTTTAAGTATTATCTGATTTTTTTTCTCCTTAATGTCCAAGGGACTTTCTTTCTTTTTTTTTTTTTTTTTAGGTTTTTGCAAGGCAAATTGGGTTAAGTGGCTTGCCCAAGGCCACACAGCTAAGTAATTATTAAGTGTCTGAGACTAGATTTGAACCCAGGTACTCCTGACTCCAAGGCCGGTGCTTTATCCACTACGCCACCTAGCCACCCCAAATGTCCAAGGGACTTTCAAAAGTCCAATTTAAAAACATTGATTTTGTGGCTCTCAACTTTCCTTACAATCCAACTTTGACAGCCATATATCACTCCTGGAAGAAGGATTTAGCAACAAGGTTATGTCTCTATTTTTTAGGATGCTGCCCAGATTTACCATAACTTTCCTTCATTTAAACTTCTCTGAGTTTTCTTGATTTCAAATCTATAGCGTCATGCTAGGGGTATAGTAAATAGAGTGCCAGATATGGAGCAAATCCAGTCTCATATCAGATCCTAGACAACTCATTTAACATCTGCATGCCTCAGTTTCCTCATCAATAAAATGAAGATAATAATGGTATATTCATCTCTGTGCCTATTTTCTCATCTGTAAAATGAGACTAGTTAGACTAGGTCAGAGGTGTCAAATATGAGGTAACTGGCTGCAGTCCATAACACTTCTGAAGGTGGCTCAAACCAAATTAAAATGTCCTTGGGAAATAATTAACAAAATAAACAAAAATACATAGATAATATAATATGTAGTTTTCCTAGTCAATATATAGCCTGCAGAGATACTTGTGTATGGTTTAATGGTTCCCATTTCTGTTTGAATTTGATATCAAAAGGCTAGATGATCTCTAAAATTCCTCCCAACTCTAAAATCCCATGAAAGATCATTCAACTGAGAATCAGGAGGCCTGAGTTCTAGGCCTGACTCTCCCACTTACTTTATAGGCAAACTTCAGCAAGTCATTCAATCCTACTAAGATGTTATCTCGCCACCTGTGAAATAAGGGGGTCAGATAGGTTGGTCTCTAATGCTCATTCCAGCTCTAATCCTCTGGGACTGGATGATTCTCAGGTTTTCACCTTAGAAAAGTGAGATAGTGCAGGGCAGCAGATTCTATCTAGCAAATTACTAGAGCTTGATGTGTGTGTGTGTGTGTGTGTGTGTGTGTGTGTGTGTGTGTGTGTGTGTGTAGAGGAAATAGCACCTAAAATTCCTGGCTATGAGCCAGTCCCTTACCTGGTCTTGACATTATTCCTTATCTGAAAAGAAGGGCTAATAATACCCCCTGTATCTCTTGAGGGCATTGGGAGATTAATTAATGTTAAAGTCAGCAAAAATAGAAATCCCCATGACTGTACTAAGATTGGTTACTATTATTATTCTCAGTCTATTTGAAAAAATTGAGAGATTCCCCCCTCCCCCCTGCACATATTTAAAATTCACAGGACTGCAATTAGAGGGTAGGAAGCTAGAGAAAAGAAGCTGTAAGGTTAGCAGATTTGTCAGTAAGCATTGCCTTGCATTCCACTTTTCTTAGATTAGAATGAATGAATCCCCTAGATGAATTTGATCTTTCTTGTTTGAGCATAGCTTTGGGAAAGATAACTCATGGAGGAGGCAGTCTGGTGCCATGATCTGAAAACTAGGCCTAGAAATACAAGGCTTTCATTTTTCTAGCATGGGACAGCAATAAAAATAGGATATTCTCTTTGGGCATTAAGATCCACAAATCAATGATTAAAAAACTACCAACCCCAGAAGGTAGCACTTGAGATGACTCAAATTAAGTAAAGAATTTTGTAGGGCAGAGGAGAAAAGAGAATCCATAGTAGGCCCTGGGGTGGGGGGGCAGCTGGTAGAAAGACATGGAGCTGGCCCATGGGGTATACTGTGTGTGATGCTGACTCTTTTAGCTGAATCTTCCTCTGTTGGTTAAGGGGAAGACCTGAGAACATTTTGACAGTCAAGAATCTAGATTTCAAGTCTCATTTTTAAAAGAAAAGAATACATACCTAATCATTTTATAATCTATATGCCAAACCTCCTAGTACCTTCAGTGAAGGCTGAGGCATCTTTAAATAAAAACTGAATGGATCTGAATCATGGAATAACAAAAGATGGGGGAGCCAGCCTTTCAAAAAAGTTCAAAACAGAGAAAGGATTTGTTTTTTTTTTTGAGGCAATTGGGAACAAGTGAAGGTTATTTCTTCTTTTTATTTATTTATTTATTTATTTATTTATTTATTCATTTATTTATGGCAATGGAGTTAAGTGACTTGCCCAAGGTCACACAGTTAGGCAATTGTTAAGTGTCTGAGACTGTATTTGAACTCAGGTCCTCCTGACTTCAGAGCTGGTGCTATCCACTATGCCACCTAGTTGGTCCCTTGAATCCCCTCTTGCCTATGACATAACTGTGAATCAAATGATATTGTTACACACTAACCCCCAGTGTCAGGTGAGGAAGAGACCTTGGAAAGAATTGACCTGAAGGGATAGAGAATAATTTCATTGTTGGACTTTATTACATAGGACTAGGCATGGTGGGCAGGAGGTGGGTATGGAAGGGGGCAGCAGGAAGGATGCAGACTAGATTCTTGTAGCTGTTTCTTCTGTGCCTTTCAGGTCAGTGGCTAGAGCTGAATATGTCTCACCCTTTTCCTCATGAGTGGCCAGGACTTTCTTGATGAACCTTTCCATATTCTTTAGCTTTCCTTCTACCCCTCAAGTCTTGAGGCAGTGTCTTTGCTTCTTTCCCTGCTTCCATTCAACACATTAACTCTCAGTGTTCCTTTACCTATTTTTTTCATCAATGCCTATGGAGGCATCTGATCTCCTCCATTCTTTGTAGTCTTGAGGCCTGATAGCCTATTTTGCAGTAATTTTCTTTAGGGGAATTTCTTCAATGTCCACAATATGGTCCTCTACTCTAATTCCTAGTCTTCATTTCTTTTCTCTTCTTTTTGATTTTTAAACTTTCCCAAATACAGATTATGTGTATTTCCATATGAGTTTGTCTATGTCTGGTTCAAAAGGAGGGATGAATAGATATCTCTAGAATATCACACCTAAATTTCCTTCAAAGGCCACTTTGATCTCCCTGAAAAAGGGTATGGGGGGCAGATAGGTGGTGCAGTGGACAGAGCACTGGCCCTGGAGTCAAGAGGACCTGAGTGCAACTCTGACCTCAGACACTTCATAATTGCCTGGCTGTGTGACCTTGGGCAAGTCACTTAACCTCATTGCCTTAAATAAATAAACTAAATGAATGAATGAATAAAGAGAAGGGGTGCAGGATATTGGGACTAGTGAGAACTCTCCCTAAAGGGAAATTATATATGTCCCCTGCTAAAGTCAAAAGACAAATTCTCTTCTCCCAAGGTCTTGTTAACTCTAACTTCCATGTAGACATGAAATGGTGAGTCTTCTTTTTCTCCATTGATTAGGAGAGTCTTAGGCAAATGTCCAAGCTCACACTCTGAAATAAAATTCTTTTTTTTGTCTTCATTTTTAGGGGTTAGAAACTTTTACTCTAAGTGATTTTGTGTCAGTTCAGAACAACGTTGTCCAGAAGAGGGGTGTGTGTGTGTGTGTGTGTGTGTTGTGTGTGTGTGTGTGTGTGTATGTGTGTGTGTATTTGCAGGTATGTGTGTATGCAAGAACTTGACCTTTGCCTTTGCTTTTTTCCCCATCAGTGATTTCATCCACTAGAAAGCTCCCATTGAGGGAAGCTCTTCTATCAATGTAGATTGCTATTTTGGGGGTACCTTTAATTTTAGAGTTGCCTAAAGCAATGAGAGATTAAGTGACTTGCTCAGAATCATACATCTAAAATGTGCCAAAGGTTAGAATTGCATCCAAGTCTTCCTGTCTCTGTAACTGGACTTCTCTGAATTATATATGAAATGGACAGAAAACAGACCTCAGGGTAAGAAAACTCTGGTTTCAAGTCCTGTCTCTTATACATCCTGAGAGTGTGACCCTGGAGAAGTCACATCCTCTGAGTGCTCTTGGAAACTCTCTGAGACTATAATTTGCAGAGAAGGTGCGAGCCTCATCTTGGTCATTGCCCTATCTAGGTATTCATTATATGAATAAAAATCACATGGGTAGTCCTATTCCCCCCCCCCCCATTTATATAATAAACTTAAGTGAGGGAAACAGAGATTTCTCTTAAAAAATAACAGAACCTTGACTTTCCTCTTCCAATGTTTCTGTTACCTTTTGAAGGCTCATTAGCACCTTTGGAATTTTTTTTCCATACCCTAAATTCCAAGTATATTTCTATCAGGGAATTTTTTGGAAATACTTGAGGCAGGGAAATAACCAGAAGACCATTACAATAGTAAAGGTCTGCACTAGAGGTGACAGCATTGGAGAAGAGGTCAAGGTGTGTTAGATATTACAAAGATGTTACAGAAGTAGAATTGGCAGAACTTGGCAATAGATTGGATGTGGGAGATGACAGAAAGAGAAGAGACATACATGGTTGGTTCCTAAATTTTAAGCCTGAGAAAATGATGGTGCCCTCCACAGTAATAGAGAAGTTAGGAAGGGGAAGAGTTTGAGAGAAAAGATCCAGTTTAGAAATGGTGAGTTAAAATATCTCTAAAGCATCTAGATCATGATGTCCAACTGACAGCTGGAGTTGTGAGACCAGAGGGGAGGGGAGAGGGGAGAGTGGGACAAATAGAACTAAGGAATAGCAGAACTCATAATATGAATGACTAATTAAATAGTATCTATAAAGAAATGAGCTCAAGATAAAATTTCAGGGGACACTCAAGACAAATGGGTGCCACCTAGATGAAGCTCCAGCAAAAGAGACTGAAAAGGAGCTGTCTGACAGATGGAAGAATTAAGAAATCAGAAAAACCTAGAGACAAGAAAGTATCAGGAGAAGAGAGTGATTGGCAATGTCTAAAGATGAAAAGATCAAGAAGGTTAAAGGAGAAAAGACCACTGAATTTGGTGAGCAAGAAATACAGAATATTCACTGCTTGTGAATAGAGAAATAATGTAGAACAAGAGCTTTATAAGGACCCTTCAGACCTTTCAGATCTCTGTAGCTATTTCTGTATTCACCTCTCTCCCTGCTTTCATTCCACCCCCTAACACATCTTCTCTGCAATGGCGTGGAGACCTGCTGCAGGTATGAATTTCAACCAGTTCTAAAGGTTCCATGTCCCCAGTAAGTCGTTTGCCTGCCACCTGGGGCCAGGTGGCCCAGAAGATGAGGAAATGACTTCTTACCAGACTGTTCTATGAATCATATTGCCTGCACTAGGCAGGGTCTGTAGGTCTCTGGGTCATTTTGTCCTTATTCACCATTATCTACAAAATGGGAAATTTCTCTATGAATGAAGCTATACTGCCTGTGGCACTGAAGTATTGAGGGGCAATTAATAACTGTTCATAGCTTTACTTATGAACAATTCAAGATAAGTGGTTCCATTTATCATTCTTCAGAGCATGAATAGAGAACATTACCCAATGCAGGTGTTCTTCACCTTTTTTCCATGTTTTGGATTTGCTTGGTAGTTTGGTGAAACCCATGAACTCTTTTTTGAAGTAATGTTTTTAGCTGTATGAAACATACATAAGATTACAATAGAAGTCATCAAAATATGACTATAAAACATTTTTATAAAGCAAATGTCCAGATCTCAGACTAGAACCCTCCTGACCTATTGGAATATGAGAGGAAGATACCAATATACTATCACTAGGTATACCATGAAGAGGAAAAATGACAAGAAACATATCTTTTATGATCGTCTACATTTAATTTGGTCAGAGTCTTGGGTCTGTCATTCTTATTTTTGACAGATAAAACTTTCATTCCAGGTCTGGCAAATCTGAACAGGTAATCTGAAGAAATGTTTTCAAAATGTTAGCAAAAACTCCAGAATTTTATTGGTTGCAATAATATTAATAATATCAAGCATTTATATTATACTTTAAAACTGGACCATCCAAAATGTGGCCTGCAGTGCAATTTTATGTGTCTCTATATGGATTTAGCAAATGAAGCCAAGCTACTACAGCTCTTACTAAAATGATGAATCAAAATATATTGTCTATTATTTCAATAAAACTTTTAAAAGTAGCATTGGACAACTCTGCATTAAGTTAAGTACTTTACAAATATTATTTCCTTTCATTTTCAAAACAATACCAGGAGGTAGGTTCTATTATTACCTTGATTTAACAGATGAGACAGAGGTTAAGTGACCAGTGTCTGATGCCATATTTGAACTGAGATATTTCTGACTCCAAATCCCACAATTTCCTCTACTGTATCATCCAGTCACTACTAATAATTAACTACCTAGTCATATAATAGATTTTGGTAACAAATATTTGATAATTAATATGGCATTCTATTGAGTCTGACATCTCATTATTGGATGTAAGTGATCTTGGGTTCTTAAGAATTGTGTGAGAAGAAGAATATGAGCTCTGAAAGGCTCTGTTAAGATAGAAATATTGGAATACTGTTTTATTAGGAGACAATCTACTTTCCAAGGATCAGCCCAGCTGATATGGATATGTATTTTATATGGAAAGACTCATCATGCAGAAGCTGGTCATATGATGATGAATTCTTTGACTGTGGCAATGAGGAAAACCAGAATATTTTTTTTTGTCCTATGCAGCCCTTTGAGGAAAGGGAAGCAGATGGTGCTAAGAATCACACAGTTTTTAGACTGTTCATAAATTTCAACTGAACCATTGGTACCATAAATGTGAGATCTTTGTCCAATGATAGCGAGTGGACATTTCATAAGAGGAGCTAAATCACATGCATTCTGACAATCTCATTATAAAGAAAAACCAAAAAGGAAAAAAGAAGCTGCGGTCAAATAAAAGTATAGCTCTTTGATTCTCTTTGGAGAGACAAATGAAAGAGTTGGCAGAGCTAGCTTTATTATGTGTCCAAAGATAACAGATTACGTGATATTCAGACATCTTGAATCAAGGTACTTATGTGAACTAGTCATAAAAATGCCACCAGGAAAATCATTACATCTTATACATAGGTATCTATAGTAGAGAATGGGAGATAAGAGACTAGATTTGGGATTTTTTGGTTGTTGTTATTAATGTACAGAAATCCCAGATGAGGAACCTCCTTCAACCAAGAGGACAAGTTTCTTTATTTTCCCTAATATTATATGGCTAGTATATATCAAGAATGAGATTTGACTCTAGGTCTTCTTGACTCCAAGGTCAGTTCTTTTTTTTTAGTTGTTTTTTTTTTGCAAGGCAAATGGAATTAAGTGGCTTGCCCAAGACCACACAGCTAGGTAATTATTAAGTGTCTGAGACTGGATTTGAACCCAGGTACTCCTGACTCCAAGGCCAGTGCTTTATCCACTGCGCCACCTAGCTGCCCCTAAAGTGTTGGGGTTTTTTTGTTTGTTTTTTTAGATTTTTCAATGGGGTTAAGTGTCTTGCCCAGGGCCATATGGCTAGGTAATTATTAAGTGTCTGAAGCCGGATTCGAACTCAGATACTTCTGACTGCAAGGCCAGTGCTCTACTCACTACGCCACCTAGCCACCCTTCCAAGGTCAGTTCTTACAATGTTTTGCTTCAGAGAAAATAAAACAGCAAATTCTTTGCTATGCAGTGACACCAGTTCAAAGATAGATCTAAGCTGTCATGATAAAAAAAAAAATCCAAAACAAAACAAGGTAGGATGTCTGATTTAAAAAAAAAATAAAAGGAATAAGAAAGGTCAAACACTTGGAGAGTACATATAAATCTTAATGATGATGATGATGATGATGATGATGATGATGATGATGATGATGATCATCATCACTGGCATTTATAGGCTTGCAAAACATTTTACTAATTTTATCTCATTTGATCCTCAAAATAATCCTAGGAGGGAGATGGAATCCCCATTTTATAAGGTCATTGATGCTGGGCAGGCTGAAAAGTTCATCCAAGATCTTGACTCCCCATTTCAAATTGTTACTAAAAGCTCCAGAAGTCCTTGAATATACTACTACTACTACTACTACTACTACTACTACTACTACTACTACTACTACTACTACTAATTCAGTCATTTATACAGGGCTTTAAGAATTGTTCATTACTTTACAAATATCTCCTTTTGTCTTCCCAACAATCCTGGGAGGTAGGGCCCACTCTGGCCCACCTCTGGGTGATGAGTCTCTTTATATGCAGTCAGGCTGATCCTTGGAAAGTAGATTTTTTGCTATGAGAATAGTAATCTAATATTTTTTTGTCTTAACAAAACCCTTCAGTGTTTATATTCTTCTAGCTCAACCCTCAAGAGAACAAGGTCCACTTCCGTCCATTGATGAGATGTCAGAGTGCAATATTAAGCTTGTAATATTTGTTACCAAAATCTGCTGTATAACCAGGCAGCTAATAATTAGAGTAAGTTGGATAATATACTAGAAGAAATTGTGAGACCTGGAGTCAGAAATACCTGAGTTTAAATTTGGCATCAGACACTTACTAGTTGCATGACTTTGGATAAGTCTTTTAAACCTTCATCTGCTTCAGTTCCCTCATCTGTAAAATAGAATTATAATTATGGGCCACATCCCTGTGGCTTACTTTCTTGACCTCCAAATTATTATATTTTGCTCAAAATGTAAAAAAACCAAGACTGAATCCCTTGGACAAAGCCATATGGTCACAGAAGGAAGAAAATCCCAAGGCGTTTCCTCCCTTACAACGTTGTCTCTTATAAAGTATCTGTGAGCATTCATTTAGATCCTGTAAGAACACAGATGAAAAAAAAAATGAGGTAAAGGGCATCAAAGATTTCTTAAATGCTAAATCTAATGGCTTAAAATTTTTTGATCCCTTTTTTGATGGATTTAACATCATTGATCATTTTTTCATCCTAGATCCTCTCTCCCCTTTGGTTTTTTTTTTATAACACTGCTCTCCTTTTTTTCCTCCAAATCATCTAAAGAGTCTCTGCTCATAATGTAAATGCTCTGGAGTCTCTAGTCTCTCATAATGTAAATTCTACCACTATAACTGTATGTATACTCAAGGCTTTTTTCCTAACCTCTTTTTACTCTTCTATGATTTCATCAGATCCTATGAGTTTAATTATCCCATCTATATAAATGCCTCCTAAATATATGTATCTAGCCCTCTCCTGAGCACCAGTCACATATCTTCAAGAGCTTATTCAATTTCTTTCAAACCAAATAGCCCAGGGGGCAGATCAAACAAAGGAACACATGAGTAAAGATCATTAATAAATGTCTACCTGCCAAAAAAAGATGGATTGATCACAAGGATGGCAAGGGTTAACCAGTGGGTGATCTGAGCATTCCACTCATTTCCTCTTACTCTCAGGAGAAAATAAGGAAGGTTCAATCATTTTGGATGGGGCCCAGTACAAAAAGATGGTGACAGAAGTTGGAATGTCTTATATGAGAGATAGTCAGAAGGCCAAATTTACTGTGTAAGGCATTACCCCATGGCAATTTTATAGGAGGACATGAATAAGAGTCTCATAGAACGATTAGTTAAGGAAGAGCTATTTTTGGAGAGAATATTCCAATCAAGGTTATTCAAGTATTAGTTTTTAAGTAACAAGATTAATAAAAAATGGAGCAAAGATTTTAATATTTCCATAAAATGTTTCATGTCTTTATAGAACAAATCCCATATACTTACTATCTGAACAGCATGTGCCTTTGCTTTCCTGAAATTATCAGTTTCCCATTGATGGCTGAAATTCCATCATTCATAATTCATTCTATTGCATTTAAGATTATATTTTTTGTTATAATTCTATCACAAAGAAGCAGCATGATACAGTGTAGCTAGGAGAGAGGAAGACCTGGGTCCAAATACTGCCACTAAGACTTAACTATTAGTTAACTAGCTAGCTTAATTAGAGGTTAAGAAACTTCACTTCTCAGTACCCTCAGGGTAAGCCTCTAAGATTATGAATTAAAGCTCTGTTGATTATTTGCAATGATGAACGAAATTTCTACAATGGGATTTTATCCAGATAGTACAATAAAAGGATATGTTTTGTCATAATAGTATTAAAATAGAGGGCAACTAGTTGGCATTGTGGATAGAGCACTGGCTTTGGAGTCAGAACCATATGTGTTTGATTCCAGATTCAGACATTTACTAGCTATGTGTTTTGGGGTAAGTCACTTAACCCTGATGACCTCACATCCAGGGCCATCTCCAGTTGTTCTGATTCATATCTGACCACCGGACCTGGATGACTCTGGAGAGAAAGTGAGGTTGGTGACTTGCCACAGCACCCCCTCACTCAAATCTAGTTCACATGCTTGTCATGGTATCACCTCCCTGAAATCGTGGCTTTCTTTGAAAAATGAAGAATAAACATTATTATTAAAACACAGGATAAATTCATACTTTAAGGTCTAATAGAAGGTTCCTAGAAAACTGCTGCCACATCTTAGATTGCTATCATTAGTATTTCAGGAGGAAGCAATTAATTTGAATCAATCCTTTAATGATGGAAGATAAATTAGAACTTGCAGTCTTATGGACTTAAGGAATTTGTGATGGAGAAGACAGAAGACACTAGAAATTTCATGAATGCTTTCTTGAATTTCTTTTCTTTAAATTTTTTTTTGTTTTTTTTTTTGTCAAGGAGTGGGGTTAAGTGATTTTCTCAAGTCACACAAGCTAGGTAATTATTAAGTGTCTGAGGCCAGCTTTGAACTCAGATCCTCCTCCAAATAAATTCTTTTTAGGTTTTTGCAAGGCAAATGGGGTTAAGTGGCTTGCCCAAGGACACATAGCTAGGTAATTATTAAGTGTCTGAAGCCAGATTTGAACTCAGGTACTCCTGACTCCAGGGCCAGTGCTCTATCCACTGCACCACCTAGCTGCCCCCTCCCCAAATAAATTCTTAACGAATCCCATTTTGATTCCAATAGAACACTTTCTCTTTCACAAAGAAGTACAGTAAAATGAACTGGAGAAGACAATGGCAAATCACTCCAATAATGTTGACAAGAAAACCCCAAATTGGGCATGAAGATTTGGACACAACTAATTTTCAAAACAGCAACAACACGAGTGAAGTCAAACAAACCAACACATTGGCCATTTATGACCACATATATCTTGTTTTTCAGTTTTGGTCTACCATATCTGTTCAGAGAAGAGCAAGATTTACTTTACTTTCTGTGCTCTGGATTTGTCCAATGTCCAATGGTTGTATATTTCATAAGAGGAATTGAATCACATCCATCCTGACATTCTCATTATCAACAAAATCAGAAGGAAGAAGGAAGCCAGAGTCAAGTAGAAGGATGATAATTGCAAAGAGCAGAACTTCGCTCTTTTGATATTTTCCATTTTGATACTGTGATCATTATCTGTATTGTTTTCCTAACTCTGATTACTTTATTCAACTCTAATCCAATCCACATTTCCTCAATGGTCTCTGGCTTCTTCATTTTCATTGTTTCTTGTGGGATGATAATATTCCTTACATTCATTTATTCAATTCAATTCAACAAGCATTTATTAATCACTAAAGTCCCAAGCACTTTGTTAGGAACATTGAATATAAGGACAAAAATGAAAGCTTCCCTTGGGAAACTTACACTGTATCTAGGAAATAAAA
Organism: Macrotis lagotis; assembly: GCF_037893015.1. Lineage (NCBI taxonomy): Eukaryota > Metazoa > Chordata > Mammalia > Peramelemorphia > Peramelidae > Macrotis > Macrotis lagotis. The sequence continues at coordinate 171,662,328 of NC_133664.1, forward strand.
TAAGTACATAGATGTCAATACAAAAAAATAGGAAGAAAAAAAGACAAAACTTTTTGAGGGGATGGAGAAGGGAAGAAGTCAGTAACAAGTGATGAGTGGGAGCAGTCAGGAAAAGCTTTATGTAGGAGATGGCTTTTGAGATGAGTCTTAAATGGAAGGAGGGATTCCAAGAGCCCAGGATGAGGAGTGGACATTCCACTCATAGGAACAACCTAGAAAGAAAACATGGGAGCCAGGAGATGGGGTATCCTATATGAATGGCAGTGTAAAGAAGGAAGGAAGAGCACATGAGAAAGAATTCTATGAATTAAGTCTGGTGCCACTCTTAGTATGAACCAGAGGTATTGGATCCTTTAGTTAATAGGAAGCCAAGCAAGTATCTTGATGAGGGAAACGACATGGTCAGACTTGTGCTTTGGAAAGATTGTGCAGAGTAGATGTGAGATAAATCTATATCTATATATCTATACATAGATATTTTTGTATCTATATATGTATATATATAGCTCTATCTCATTTTTCTATATAAATGAAAAAGATTATATATATATATAAATTCATATAAATAATATAAAGATGTACACACCTACCTACATACATGTATATGCACACATATACCTATATATCTATATCTATATTATATATACACATGTCAGATATGTTCAAAATATATTTAATGTCTATGTTCATATCCATATCTATTTGTGTGTATACAAAAATAATTCATGGTATAGTTAATCTTTTCACAGATGAAAATCTTCACTTATCTATCTCTTTAGCTCTTCTTTAAAGATGAAATTGCATATATATTTGCATACATACATATATTCCTACATTAATTATTTGTGTTTTGGTAATAGTTCCACAAAATTACTAAATTATGAATTCCCTTTGTTCAATTATACTACTGCAAAGCCTAGATCAAGAAAGGAAAAAAAATTATCAAATTGTACAATTTTTTTTGCAGCAGCTCTTTCTATAGGGGCCAGAAACTTGAAACAAAGGATATAGGTGGGGGAGGAGGGTGGTGGTAGTACCCATTTATTGGGCAATGCTAAAAATGTGGCATGTATAAATACTGGAATATGATCATATCGTTAGAAACAATGATATGGGCAGTTTCAAAGGAAACTGGGAAGAACTCTGTGAACTGATACAGAAAGAAGTGAGCAGAATGAGAAGAACAATTTGCACAATGGCAATAACATTAAAGAGGAAAAAATTCTGAGAGGCTTTAGAACACTGATTAGTGCAACAATAAATCATTAGTCATAGGAACTGAGATGAAACTAGTCATCCATCTCCTTCCTTAAAATCCAGAATGAGACATACTTATTTGGATACAGCAAGTATAAAAATTTGTTTTGTAAGACACTGCATACTCATTCTAAATGGCTCTGTGGCTGTTGTTCTATTGGGAAGGATGGGGTATAGGAGGAAGAGATAATAAATGCTTGTAGTTTTGAAAAATGTGAATTTTTGTAGTGCCACACCATTTCCTGTAGCATACTATCCTGTTCCAAGATTTCTTTGTTCCAAATATAGCTCAGATGCTTTATTACATTTTTCTAGTCTTTAACCATTTATATTCTATCAATATTGGTCTTCAACCTTCCCTATGCACTCTCTTTCGAGTACAATGAATGTGATAATCATGTCAGAAGCTAGCCTTTAGCATGTCAGAGTTCTGTGAATTCTAGCCTCTGCCTATCTTGTATTACAGTTCAACAAGTAGAGGCTCTGGGCATATGATGGGGCATCTGATGGGCACAGATAGAGACATAGTGCTATGGATAGTGACCTAGTCTGAGGGTATTTACTAAAGGCCAGAGAGGCACCTGAGCACCTGGAGGAACCCACAGATGGATTCTGCAGTTTTATTTGCTATTGTTTTATCGAAACTCCAGGAGCAGAATATGTAGCAGAATTGCATGCTTCCAGGAAAGCTCTTCCAAATGTGTGAAATTTGTCATTTTGTCTACAGCTCCATTAAAAGCTTTGCAGTGTTAAAGCTTCAGGCAGAAATAGCCTTTCTGTAAATGCCAGGAAAATCACTGGGCAGAGAAACACTGAATAGTATTTGGAAAAGGGACTAGGCCAGCTTGAGAGCCAGAAAGATTTTTTTTTCACACCTGGAACTCACTGTAGTTCACTCTGAACATGATTGAATATTTCAATGTCAATGAGATTACTTGCTTTGGAGTTTCTTCATAGTATATTTTCTTAAGCAAGTTTATTATTATTTTTGTACCCCAGGATAAAGTCTTCAGAGTCTGTTATTTATAATTGTATTTATTCATTTATTTATTTTTACCTTTTTAAAAATTTTTGAATGTTATTTTATTTTTTCCCATTACATGCAAAGATAGTTTTCAATATTCATTTTTTGGTAAGCTTTTGAGTTCCACATTGAATTTGACTCTGATAGGAGGGAAATATGAAGTAAATGTAGCTAAAACATTTATTTAATATTATAGATTTATGGTAAGAGGATTTTCAAAAACTACTTATTTCCAGAGGTAGGGGTGGGAAACTTGAACATTGAAAGATAAGAAAAGTAGTGGATGAGTTTTCACTGAATTTAGAAACTGACTTTCTTTTCAGGTCCGTCAGTGTTGGGAGGGCTAATAATATCCCTTAGACTGGAAATAGGAGTTTTCTGAAATCTTAGAGAAGGTATATGGGTTCATGAGCTTTGAAAAGGAAGATAAATTTATCCTGGGAACAGTAGGAAAAATATTTTAAGGAAATCTCGTTCAAGAATAATGGTGGTTTATAAAAGAATTTAGCTAGATGTCAGAATTTGGAGCAAAAAGAAAAAAAGTCTCATTTCATATAAAAGGAACAGCCTTATCTACTGGCTTAATACATTTGTTTTAGGCTTGATTAAGATTTCCTATCTATGTAATGAACTTTCCTTCTTCTGTATTTTTGCATATGATTCTTTCTCTTCATCTATCACTATCTTCTCTCCAACCTCCATCTTTCAAATTCTTTCCCTTTCTTTATATCCCAACTTAAATTTCATTTCATCTGGGAAGTCATCTCCCTTGATCATCTTCAGCAGTAATGACCTTTCTCTTCTTGATCTTTTTGTACTTTTCTGACAATGTACAGTAATATATTACATATCCACACACACATATATATATATATGACTTATATTAACATAAATATATGCACTTACATAAATGGATATCAAAACAGATTATTATATGTAAGTATTTATACAAACAGGGCATCTCTAAATTCTTAGGGCAATTTTAAACCTTATTAACTTATTTAAGCTGTTAATTCTTTGAGGATGCCCTCCTGTACATGTGGGTGAGTCTTTGGTCTGGGTGTGTATCTGTGTCCAAATGTCTTAGCAGGCTTCACGCTTCTCCAAACGTTTATCACAGGGTTCTGTAATAAAGTCAGCACCTTAAGAAAATTATCCATGAAATTGAATTTACTGAATGAATGGCAAGAATGGATTAAAAGCAAATTAGGACTTCCTGTAGGTGGAGTCATTAATACTCTCAGAAGGGGTAGGTAGTTACTCTGAGATTAGTTCAGGAAGCCCTAAAGTTCATGGCAGGAATTTTATGTAAGGAAAGTCTTTCTTTAAAGCAGAAGTTAAGGAAGCAAAGACACTTGAGAAATATCTGGGTGAAGGGTTGTGAGATCCTGCAGCTTTGCCAAGTTGGGTCTTTCTCATTGCCTCTAGGATAAAGTTCAAACTTTCTATTTGGCATTGAATATCCTTCACATTCAGGTTTTAACCTAACCCTTTCAGGATTATCTCACATTACTCCTTTCATAGAGGCTACATTCCAGTCCAACTGACTTCATTGTGGTTGCTGAATGTGGAATTCTAGCTCCCACATCCATCTCTTTTCATAGGCTGGAATGCACATTCTCCTCACCTCAAGTTCTTGGAATCTCTAGCTTTAATTAAGACTTGACTCATGTACCTTAAACACGAAGTTTGTTCTAATTCATTTAGTGGTTGGGACTCTCTTCCTCTTTCAATCTTATTTTTAGTTCTATAAAGACATGTTTTCTTTTCCTCTCCTCAGTAGACTATAAACTACAAGAAGTCAGAAACTGTTTAAAATTTTTATTTCTAATACCTAGCTCAATGCCTTGCAAGATAATAAGATTTATTGATCACACTTACTATGTGATAGGTATTGTGCTAAGGGCTGGTAATAAAAATAAAAGCAAAAAGAAAGCCAGTAGCTGCCCTCATAGAGGCTTACATTTGAATAGGGGGAGACAACACACAAAAAGAAGTTGAAAAGGTGAAGGAGTGTGAAGGTACCTGGCACAGGGTCATAGTATTGAAGCCCAGAACATCAGAAGCACAACTGGGAAGGGAATGAAGGTCGACAGGTTTGGAGTCCTTTCCAAAATGCATCAATAAGGTAAGGGAGAATGGAGCTAGAATTGAAGAGGGATATTTCAGCATGAGAAGGTTGAAGGAATGATTGACTATTCCAGGCTGAGGTGAAGTTCTAGCTGAGGCATGGTTTTGAAGTCCAGTCAGGAGTACATCTGGGAGGAGAATGCACAAGATAGATACCTAGTAATTGCTTGTTAGAATGGATAGGATCAGCTCCTTATTGAATTATAAATCTGGGAGTTTAAATTTTCAATATTCTATTCAAACTAAACAGAAGAGATCAAATTCTAGGAGAACTAAGAGAATGGAGATCAGTCAAGTCAATGGTAGGAAAGACATACACCTCAATTTGTCTTCTACACACACATTATTATAAGCAAATACACACACAAAGGGTATCCCAAAAGTCTTGGGGGCAATTTTAAGCTAGTAGGTGTAGGTTAGGTTTAGTTTAGCCTAATAGCTTAAAACTGCCCCCAACACTTGTGGGATACCATTTTGAGTGTGTGTGTGTATGTGTGTGTGTGTGTGTGTGTGTGTGTGTGTGTGTGTGTATGGATGAGTATATGTGTAATAATAATAATAATATATATACACATATTATTTATACATATACAAAATATATATTTAAAATATGTGAAATAGAATTAACTTTAAGGATTCTTATAACTTTCGGGAGCATCTAGATGGTGAGGTGGCATCAGGAGAATCTGAGTTCAAATCTAGCCTCAGACACTTAATAATTAGCTAGCTATGTGATCTTAGGCAAGTCACTTAACCCTTATTGCCTTGCACAAACCAAAAAAAAAAAACCAAAACAAAACAAAACAAAAAAAGATTCTTATACCTTTTAACTTCTGCTTTTAAACTCCTTGTATGCTTTCCTTTGGTTACTTACCAAAAAACTCTTAAAACATCAAATAATAGTAATAATGTAAATAAAAAGAACAAGTATTCATTAGTAAAGTGCTTTATAATTTATAGAGTCTTTGCCTGATAATTACCCTGACAGGTATGGGGTAAAAATAGCAATATTACTTCAACCTAATAGTTTTCCTCTTTACTGAATACCTACTATAGGTTTAACATAAAATGGGACATTATGGAGACCTTAAGTAAAAGTCCTACAAGTGCTCTAGACTAGAGGGTATTGTAGGGAAGAGGAAGGGGAGATCAGTGAGGGTTTAATAGAAAAGGTGGAGGTATATTCAAAAGATTATTCACTATGACCAGATTAGATTTAGGCCAGGAATGCAGGGTTGGTTCAATATTAGGTCAATTAAATTCTTTAATATTTATTTTTAATTTTTGTATAAATGATGTTTTATATACATTACTAAAATATTCTTGTTTAAGAATAAACATAATACCCCTTCCACCCAAAACAATATAGACCCTCATGAGCAATAAAGTAAAGAGAAAAAAATTAAAAAAATGTGCTTCAGTCTTTGTTCCAACACCACTAGCTCTGTTGCAAGTGGATCACATTCTTTCGGATAAGTCCATCACAAAAGCTACTTCCATATTTTTCTATCATTACCATTGCTGATTGCAACTCCCTCCATTCATACCTTCCCACTACCGTATACTATATTTTCTCTCTCCTTTCACTCTGGCCCTCTTCTTAAATGTGCTGTAGGGTAGCTGAGTGGTGCAGCAGACTGATCACTGGCCTTGGGGTCAAGAGGCCCTGAGCCCACAAACCACCCCTTAGGCCTAGCAACCACCTAGCCCTGTGGTCCCGGACAGGTCATACAATCCCAGCCCCTTGCAAGAAGTAAAAAAGAAAATGTGTTATATCTGACCACTCTCTCCCATGGTCCAACCTCTCCTCCATCACTCATATCCCCTCCTTCCCCTGTCCCCCTTCTCTCCTTTTTACTCTAGATGTCTATACCCCATTGAGTATATATGCTGTTTCCTCTCTGAGCCACCTCTGATGAGAGGGAAGGTTCCCTCATTCCCCCCTCGCCTTCCCCCATTCCATATCATTGCAATAGCTCATTGCAATAATAATAAAAATAAATATCTTAGTCTATTCCACCTCTCCTTTCTCTTACTCCCATTATATTTCCCTCTTAGCCATTGACTCCATTTTTACAATATATCTTCAAATTCAGCTCTCTCCTGTACTTTATCTTTAAAAGCTCCTTCTACCTGCTCTATTAAATGAGAAGTTTCATATGAGTATTATCAGTATCATTTTTCTATGCAAGAATACATGCAGTTTATCATCATTAAGTCCCTCATATTTTACCCTACTCCTCCACTCTCTGTGCTTCATCTGAGTCCTGTATTTGAAGATCAAACTTTCTGTTCAGTTCTGGTTGTTTTAACAGGAACAATTGAAATTCTCCTGGTTTGTTGAAAGTCAATCTTTTTCCCTGGAAGAGGACATTCAGTTTTGCTGGGTAGTTGATTCTCAGTTGCATTCTGAGCTCTTTTGCCTTCCAGAATATTATATTCCAAGACCTATGTGCCTTTAATGTAGTTGCTGCTAAGCCATGTGCAATCCTGACTGCAGTTCCATGATATTTGAATTGTGTCCTTCTGGCTGCTTGTGATATATTCTCTTTGACTTGGGAGTTCTAGAACTTGGCTATAATATTCCTTGGGGTTGTTTTGTTGTTGGATCTCTTTCTAGGGGAGATTGGTGGATTCTCTCAATTTCTATTTTGCTTTCTGCTTCTAGGATATCTGGACAATTTTCCTGTAGGAATTCTTTAAAAATGGGGTCAAGGTTCTTTTTCCGATCATGACTTCCCAATAATTTTAAAATTATCTTTCCTGAATCTGTTTTCCAGATCAGTTGCTTTTTCAATGAGATGTTTCACATTTTCTTCTAATTTTTCTTTCTTTTGGTTTTGAAGTATTGTGTCCTGATTTCTCATAAAATCAGCAGCCTCCCTCAGTTCCAGTCTACATTTGAAGGTATTTGTTTTCCTCAGAGACCATTCTTATCTCCTTTTCCATCTGGCCTGTTCTGCTTTTTAAAGCATTCTTCTCCTCAATAACTTTTTGAATTGTTTTATCAATTTGACTGGCCAAGCTGCTTGCAGAGTGCTTGAGGGCTAGATTTCACACACTCACTCTGGCAGAGGTCCCCCTACTGATCTTTTAAGTTGTGCTCCATGCTCCCTGGGGTGTAGGTCAGGAAACTGCCCCTGCTGCCGTGCACCTTCCAGGCATCCTGGGGCTGTCTCCAGGAGGCTGAAGTTCCTTCACTCTGGCGGGCTGCTCCCTAACTCTGTGGAGTGGAGCCTTTCCACTATTTTCCAGGTTACTTTGTTCTGGAGAATTGCCTCACTGGATCCCTCTGTGGGTTCTGTCTCTTGAAAATTTAGTTAGAGTCATTATTTTATGAGTTTTGAAATATTATGGCATGAGCACCTAAGAGAGGCTCTTCTCCTGTTGCCATCTTGGCTCTGCTCCCTTGTCAATTATAAATATGATAGACTACATTAATAACAATAATAAAATCACATAAATACAATAAAAATGAAGAAAATGATTTTCATTAAAATATAACATTCATTTACATTTAAAACTCACAAAATTAGAGGAATAAAGGGACTTTAGTTCAATATGAATGTCATATCTTTCTAAATTCAGAGTTAGCAATAAGATTTTGGGGAAAGCAAAGATATTCATTGTCATCTTAAAGTTAGATTTTTCAATAAAATAAGATAAAGAAACTGATGGAATAAGAATAGGCAAAACAGGAAATAAAATTATTGTTATTTGTAGATGAGATGATGGTTTACTTTTATCTCCCTCAAAATTCAACTAAAACATTAATTGAAACAATAATTTTAGTGAAGTAGTAGATATAGACTTTCTATGTATTACTGCAATTACCCAATGAGAGATTAAGAAAGAGAAATCTAGGAGTTAACTAATAAGATACCATCAGGACTTATATGAATATAACTATAGAATGATCTTTAAGAAAGTAAGGTAATACTTACAGAGACATTATTAGTTCATTTAGGTTTTGTATATATAATAAAAATGTCAATAATATTGCAATTCATTTATAAGTTCAGTGCCATATAATCCAATTATCTTTATAGACTTAGAAAAAGGAATAACAAAATTCATCTGGATTCAAAAAGTTCAAGAATCACATTGAAAATAATGGGGAATATAATAATAAAAAAGTGAGATTAGCAGTGCTGCATCTGAAATTATTATATAACAGTTCTCATCAACATTATTTAGTACTAGTTAAAAATCAGAAGAGATTATAAGTGGAACAGATTAGATAAAATAAGGACCAGAAGCAGTCATATAATAGCAGTGCTTTATAAACCCAAGAAAACCAACTTCTGCTATTAGAAAAATTAAGCATCAATTTGGCAGAAATTAGGTTTAATTAAACTACTTTAGTAATGCTCTGGGGTTATTTTCCTAAAGCCCATACAATAATTTTAAATGAATACATGATCTAAATATTTTTAGCCTCTTTACTTTGTTCTAATATTTCTTGATATCTTATGGAACTGTATTCTATGTGTTTCATTCTATTTTTGATAACTTGGGTAAAACTTTCTATCCTGTCTTGAGGGCTCTTTATTCTCCTGATTTTTTTCTTCAAGAGTTATAATTTCATTTAAAAATGTTTCTTGCTTCTTTTCATTTCATTAGTGACTTTGGGCAATGGTCTATAGAATTTGTGTGTGAAACAACAGAAGGTCTAGATAATTTGGAGTCATTTGGCTCCAGAGTTACAAAGGAGCTCTAATTCTATCACATTTAAGCTGTTTGGAATCTGGTTCCTTTTTGCCAAGGAGTACCAAAAAGTAGGAAACAGGATTGGACAGCTACCATGGCAGGAAGAACCTATAATTCTCTTCACCATCCCACATAGACTAGAGAACATTAGGAGAAAATCATTAGAGCAGGAAAAAAGGAAGGCAAAAATAGCAAGACAGCAGGGATTAGGAGTGCAAGAGAGGTCTGGCAAGGATTTTTATGTTTAGAGTGCTTTATCTGGAAGCTCTGGATAGGAGTAGAATAGCTACATAACTCTTAAATCATTCCCTCATATTTATACTCCACTCAATATAGTCATAAGAACTGAAATCCTTTGGGGAAAGATGGATCACTAGAAATTGATTGTCTCCCAGTTAGTTGAAACTCACTTTTCTATATCCTCTACTGTGTAAATAAAATTATTTTACTTATATTTTGAAGTCTTATGAACCTGAGTGCTTATAAGGGTAATTGAGGTATGCATACCTACCTTTGACAGCATGCTATAGAAATTATCAGGTTTTATGTGGGTGCTGACAATGAGCTATCTCTGTCATTGATCTTTAAAGTTCTGTTTGAAGGGAACCTTTAAAACAAGGGTAACAATAATACTTAACCTCAATATCTCAACTAATGTCTACTTCGGTGACTAACTTTGGCACGGAGGTAAAGATGAGTACTTTATCAACAAAATTCATACTTTTGGCAGGTGGTACAAAGTTGAAAATGATTTGAAGGTTGTCTTTATGAGTTGAATGTCTTTTGTGCCAAGACTTGCCCAGATAAGATCAGAGAAACTTGTCAATAGGTTGGTCATAGGGCAATTAACTTTTTGGCTACATCATCTCTCAAAGAATATTAGATAATCAAAGGGTTTTGCTTAACCAGTTATAAAAGTCATTGTCCTCTTCACAATCTGGTATTGAGCATATTGCAAATGAGACAAGTTCTTAGTCAAATGAGACCATTTACAATATTAGCAAGCATTTATATAAAACTTTAAGGTTTGCAGAGCTCTTTACAAATATTATCTCATTTTATCTTTACAACAACTTAGGAAGGGAAATGCAATTTTTATCCTCATTAAACAGATAAGAAAACAGGCCCACCAAGGTGAAGTGACTTGATCAAGATCATATAGCTAAATGTATGAGACCAGATTTACTTCAGGTCTTTCTGATTCTAGGTCCAGTACTCTGTCCACTTTGCCACATAACTGCTCAAAGCCTTCCCAGTTTAGTGGAATCTGCCAGAACTTTACAGTTGCTGTCACAGCCTTTTAAACAGACTTCTTTCTAGGTCATGATATGAAATGAGAAGAGTACTTTTAATCACATTTAGATAGTACTTTAAAGATTCTAATGTGTTGTTCTTACAAGCACTTTATGAAATAAGTAGTCAAAAGACCACTATTCACATTTTAGAGAGGCTAAATGATCCAGGTCATTCAGGGCCAGAGACAAGACTAAAACCTCAGATCTTCTGAATGCAGTTTTAATTAAGGAAAAAAGGTAGCTAAATGGCATAGTGAATAGAGAACTGGGCTTAGAGACAAGAAGACCTGAGTCAAATCTGATCGAAACAGTTGATAACTACGAGTTGTGTGAACCTGGGTAAATCACCTAATCTCATTGTCTCAATGTCCCTGCCTATAAAATAATACCAATCTCCCAGGATTGTTGTGAGATCAAATGAAATAATAATGGTAAGCTACTTAGCACAGTATATATAAAATGTATCAGCTACTATATAAATGTCATCATAATCATCTAAATAACCAACATTGTATAGCGATTTAAGGTTTGTAGAGAATCTTACACAGATGATCCCATTTCAGCCTCCTAGCATCTCTGTGAGTCAAATTCTATGGGTATCATTACCTTCATTTTAAAAATAAGGAGACTAGGATTTTTTTATCCTCATTTTCTATATTCAGTTTTTAATTTTTATCCTCATTAAACAGATGAGAAAACTAAGATCTCTAGTAAGATAGTGTCTAAATGACAGAATTTGAACACAAGCACCATATCCCCTCTATCATGATTCAGACAATTGTTGCTTTACTCCATAAAGGAGTATTGTATGATTGTTATAAGTTCTAGCTGCAAGTATGATCAGCTTTCTGGCTTCTGTTTCAGAGTCAGAAAGGTAGAGATGAAAGTGAATGTATTTTTTACTGTAGGTATAATTGGGTGAAGGAAATGCAAGATGAGAAAACAATTGGCAACTGATAAATGGGGCCAACAACCTATGTGATGGGGTTCATTTGTGGAAGAAGAGTAGGGAGTATAGGTGGGTGGTGATATTGAGGAAATCAAATTATTCAATTCAATATCCATTTATTAAGCATCTCTTATGCTAGAAACTATAGATAAACAAAAATCAAACAATTCTAACCTTGAAAAGCTTATATTTCACTGGTAGATACAATATGTACATAAATAAATACAATAGATATGTAAAATGAGTACATATTATTTTTAGGAGGTTATTTCAATTATTAAGTGGAGAGAACAGGAAAGGTCATGTGTAGAAGGTAGCACTTTAACTTGATCATTTGAACTCAATGAACAGCCCAAGTACAAAGGCATAAAGCAAAAAAGATGAAATATCTCCCTCTTTCCACCTTATCACTTTTTATGTCTACTTTGTAAATATTTGTTCATATACAAAAAGTTTCCTTGGTTAATTATAAGCTCCTTGAGGGCAGGAGTTTTTAAAATTTTGTTTGTATATCTCCAGTCTATAGTACTCAGAACATTTTTTTAAAATTTTCATCAGTATAGAAAGCTTCCAATGGGGAATTTCCTCTACCAGTATATATCTGCTCTCTTTCTAATAGTCTCATTGAGTTTTCTGGGACGCTAAATGTAGTAAGTAGGTTGTTAGTAAATTAGTTAAGTAGTTTGCCCAAGTCTTGGTTCTGGTCCCTCTCTATATACACTGTCCTCTACTATCAGGCTGATACATTGTAGTTCCTTAATAAATCCTTACTGAGTGATTGACTAGTTAAAAAATTGTATTTAAGGCCATTTTAGCTGAAATTAGAATACCAAGAGTTGAATAATTTGTAATTAGCCTGGGAAGTTAAATAAGAACAGGATTATGAAGCTGAATTTAAATATTTTGGCCACATAGTGAGAAGACATGACTCATTGAAAAAAAGACTCTGATGCCCTGAAAAAGACTAAGGCTAAAGGAGAAGGGGATGGCAGAGGGTGAAATAGGTAGATAGTATCATGGAAGCAGCAAGTATGAGTTCAGACAGACTTTAGGAGATGGTGAAGGATAGGAAGGCCTGGTGTGTCAGGAAAACCCCCAATGGAATCAGAAAGAGTTACACATGACTCAATGATTGAACAAAAAAAAATTTTGAAGAGTTTTAAATGCCAAACTGGAGAAAATGAGGAACCACTGTAACTTGCTTTATAGGGGAATGACATGATCAGACCCATACTTTAGGATTATAAATTTGGTAGTTCTGTGCAAAGTCATTGACTCACATTATTTTTCAAATTTGCAGGGATCTTAAAGCTCACATGGCCCAACTCCTATTTCTCACCACCACTTAAGTTCTGATGACATAAGAGAACACTCTACTTCATGATGCAGTCCATTCTGCATTTTTTCAGCTGTAATTGCTAGGGACTTCCTATATGTTCCCCTATACATTTTCAGCTTGTGCCTAACACACTTTACATCTTTATCTACTATTCTGTAAAGAAGTATGTCTTTTTGAATTATCTGAAGATGCTTTCTTCAAACTTCAAAGCCTTCTTGAAGATATAAAATAGGCAGATTACAACTTTATAATTATGAATTTTAAATGTATATTGATTTCTGCACATTTTAATCATTTTGATTTATCTTTCATACAAGATTCTCAAAGTCCCTTGCATAAAAAAAATCTTAGTACCACACTCAGATGATGCAACGAGGGAATTTAATTATTTTTACAATTTTATAGTTGGGGAAGTACAGAGAAGTGATGGTTTTTCCATAGCTATACCCACAAAGTACAGGAATAATTAGAACTTAGAGCACCCACATTAATATTTCATTCTCTCCCACTTGCTCTCCATCTGACTGATGTATACGAGTGTGGGATAAGGGGATTATGTAACAAGGTTATCCCATGGAGAATAGCCATGGCTCTCCATCCATTATATATTTTTGCTTCAACTAACTTTTCTTTTTTTTTTTAGATTTTTTTTTTGCAAGGCAAACGGGGTTAAGTGGCTTGCCCAAGGCCACACAACTAGGTAATTATTAAGTGTCTGAGACTGGATTTGAACCCAGGTACTCCTGACTCTGGGGCTGGTGCTTTATCCACTACGCCACCTAGCTGCCCCTTCAACTAACTTTTCAATACCACAGGCACAGTTCTTTTATTTTTTCCCACCTGCTACCATTGGCCTTTTGATGGCAGATATGTAAGGATGCTACCCTTTTCATGGCTATTATCATCAGTCATTGTGTACTTATCCTACATCTACTCCAGTGTGTTTCATTGGTTAGGAATTGCAAGATGAGATTATCAGTGCTATTTTGTACTCTCTCTTCTTGCTTCCTAAAAAAATTTGGCCCACTATTCATATTTATAAACTTGGAGTTATCTTTCATTACTCTCTCTTTCTTAGTCTGGATATCAAATTTGTGACTAAGAATCATCAATTCTGTCTCGACAGTATCCTTCTCAATAACAGTTTCTCTGACACCTTTAGCACTCTGTTTCCAACCTTCACTACTCTCCTAAACTTTTGCACTATTCTCCCAATAGGTCTACGTCAACCTCTAGCTATACTACATTTCATTTTTTATTAAAAGATTAATATTTGAATGAATATGTCTCTCTACTTCTCAAAAATCATCAATGGCTTCCCACTTCCCAAAGGACAAAACAAAGATCCTAGACTGGCATTGAAGGCCCTCTAAAATCTGGACCAACTTGTCATTTATTCTAGCTTTTTTTTAACGTTACTGTTTCTCATGCTCTCTAAAAGTGAAACAAGCTTGTTGACTTGCCATGCTTGAATGTGTCTGCTACTTTCCTGCCTCCATGCCTTTGTTTTCACCATTGTTATGCTTACAGTCTATTTCAATAATCCATTCCTCTATGTTCCTTTTGAAATCCAACCCATCCTTCAAAGCCAAGAAAACCAAATTATGTCACTTTCTCCATAGAACCTTTTTTGTTTTTGTTCAGTTGTGTCCAGTTTTTGTGACTTCATTTGAGGTTTTCTTGGCAAAGATACTTGATTGGTTTGCAATTTTATTCTCCAATTCTTTTTAGAGATGAGAAAACTTAGGCAAACAGGGTTACATGACTTGTCCAGGGTCACACAGAGAGTAAATATCTTAGACCAGATTTGAACTCAGGAAAATGAGTTCAGGTAGGTATAACTGAGTGAAGGAAATCCAAGATGAGAAAAACAATTGCCAAGTGATAAATGGGGCCAATAAACTATGATGGGGTTCATTTGTGGAAGAAGAATGGAGAGTGTAGATGGGTGGCAATATTAAGGAAATCAACTTAATTCAATTCAATATCCAGACCCTACACCACCTAGCTTCCCAAACTCAATCTCTCTTCTCTCTCTCTCTCTCTCTCTCTCTCTCTCTCCCTCCCTCCCTCCCCCTTCCCCCCCAACAGGGAAAAAACCTCCTTTTCTGACCCTCTGTTTCTTCCACCTGTAGAACATAAAGTTTAGCTCTTCCCACAAGGAGAACAAAGAGTAAGTCAAGAGAATTATAACATGAGAACAGGATTTGCCTCATAAGTATCTGTGTACTTTCAGTGTCAAGGACAACACCTTAGTAATAATAGATTATTTATTTTTAAAATAGTTAATAGCATTAAACTGAGGGATATTGCATTCCCCCTCATAGACTTAAGGTGGACAGGCATAATGATTACTGGATTGGGCAAACCAGAGAATGACTTTAGTTTCACTGCCAGAATACTTTATATCCTTCAGAAACACAAAGTCACTGACATTTTAGAGCTAAATAGGCCTTCAGTGATCCCTTAGTCTAACCACATCACTTGATAAATGAAGAAAGGGAGATTCAGAGAGGGGAATGAGTTGATTTGAGCTGATTGGTAATATAATACATCACTAATTATTGGCCACTTGGGTGGAACAAAAGTGAGTGGTAGCACTTCATCTTGCAAATGCTTTTTTATTTTTTTTTTGGTTTTTGCAAGGCAAATGGAGTTAAGTGGCTTGCCCAAGGCCACACAGCTAGGTAATTATTGTCTGAAGCTGGATTTGAACTCAGGTACTCCTGACTTCAGGGCCAGTGCTCTATCCACTGCGCCACCTAGCCGCCCCTTGCAAATGCTTTTTAAGGTTTTCCATTGGCAGATATAGAGCAACAAACAGGACGAGCAGCTGTGGTGGTTAAGCCTTGCTGTGTGTCAGTGATGCCAGACCCCTGCAGGTAATCATCCGACCGACCCTATGTAGGATTGTGACTAAGAAAATAATACAACTAATAAAACTTCTTCACAGTAAATCAGTGACTGAACACATACTGTTTGTAACAAATTTGATGTTTACCAGAGATAATAAAATAGTTGGTAATTCAATATTAAGCTATATGACCTCTGGCAGGGAAGGATTTGATGAGTTAATGATATACTCCAGAGCCTAATTTGAGAAAGCAGATCACTACACCTAAAATAGTAGAATGAGCTATCACCATTGAGTGAGCTGTCAAGCCTGGAGAGGATATCATGTAAATTAGACAGGATGGGAATGTTTTGTACCAGATAACTTCCTTAAATTTCTATTTAGGACTAATGATGATATGATGTCATACTGACATAGGTCTGCAGGTCTGAGCTGTGTGGGTGGTAACTTTGGGAAATCTCCATTGACCTGAGGCTGCTGTCAAGGTTGCACCTCTTTCCTCTCACCAGAATTAAACTTTTTCTCCAAGAAGAGACTGGGAGTCGAGATGTGGGCTCCAAATGGATTGATGGTTTCTTGAGACCTGTTTAAATTTCATTTGACAACATTTCCTTCTCTAGCCTTTGATACAAAACTGTTGGCCCTGAATTATTTATAATCCAAGTTGAGGGATGTAGTGTTATACTTAGAATTGGGAATATCTGGGTTAAAATTCCCCCTTAGACTCTCCCCCAGTTCTCATCCTTATCTCTGTCATTTGAAATACTGTCCACCCTTTAAAACAGCTAAAAAAAGCACTTCCTCCTTCTCTACTCTCCTCAAATTAGATGTAATTCTGTCCTTATGGAAATCATTTGCAGCTTTTTTGGTTTTATTGCTTTTTGCTTTAATATGTAATTCTTTAATAATTCCTTTTATACTGTTTATATAGGCATATCATAGATTCTCTATTCTTATAATATTCTCTCTCCTCAATTCCACTTCAGAGAATCTCTTACTTCTTTTGAGAAAGAAGGTAAGCATGGGCTTCTTCATGAAGATGTTCATGAAGATCTTTCCTGATTCCCTCAGGTACCATCTTAAACTCCTTAAATCTCCGGGATTTAATTACCTTGTCTTTGCATTAATGCAGTGCTGGTCACATAACAGGTTAGGTGTTTACTGAATGTTTGATGATTATTTTCTGGAGTGTAGAGTTTTTAAGAGCAAGTACTATTTCTCTTCATTACTTAACCCAGTGTTTATATACAGTGGGTACTCATAGGGAGTATCTTCCTTTATGACCAATATATGTTGATATTAGAAATCAAGTCAAGGTTATATCAGATGTCCTAGGTGGTGGTGAGAGGAGGCAAATTAAAGGAACATGGTGAATAAAGATGCAATTGGTCAGTGTCAGTGTCCAGACAACTTTTTGTACCAATGAATTCTAGTATCTCATCTGACAACATGAGACAGCTGAATACAAGAGGTCCAGCCAATTGCTTTAAGAATAACTGTTTTGAAAGTGATTAAAGAGAAGGAAAAAAACTGCTTAAAAAAGTCCTCTACATTTCTTCAGTCTTTCTAATCTGCCTCTTGTTTTACACTTTATATATATATATATATATATATATATATATATATATATATATATATATATACACACATATATATATCCTATAAGAGCAAGAATCAATTGAATTGTATTTTAAGTATATAAAGGAAGTTTGCTTTAAAGCAAAGTTTCTTTAAGTAAAGTCCCTATTTTCTAAATCAATTTGGATTTTAATATATTGATTGTATACTGAACACTGTATTATTGCAGAATGAATAGCTATGCCTTTCATGTGATGGAGAACACATCAATTTTGGAAAGAACTTGTAATTGATATAATGTTACACATATGGGTGATGTTGGGAAGGATTTGTTTTCTTGGTCTTAATTGTTAGGCCAAAATTAGCACAAGCCACAGATAATTGATCCATACTTTGTTGTATCTCAACTTCAGAGGTTGAATTGAATGCCCAATCATCTGCAAGCAAAAACTCATGCACCAACTGTTCTTTCACTTTAGTTTTGGCTTGTAGCCTTTTCAAGTTGAATAACTTACCTCAGTGAGGTGACTGAAGCTGTATTCATCCTCATTGAAGGTATTTGACCACATGACTTAAGACATGTTAAAAAGCATGGGGGCAAGCATACAGTCTTGTTTCATTCCATTGGTGACTGGGAAAGTGTGAGAGCATTGTCCATTATCCATAACAGAACGAGCAGGCCATCATGAAATTGATGTACACTTCTCCAGGCAACCAAAGGTTGACATAATTTTCCATAAGTTCTCACAATTGATACCATCAAAGGCCTTGGTCAGATTGACAAGTGATGTATATCTACCTCTTTTCTGCTGTTGGCATTTCTCCTGCAGTTGCCTATGTCAGTTGTTATTCAATTGAAGGATAAGCTTATTGAAGGAAGACTCTGGCAAGGATAATGCCAACTATGACTAACAGAGAGATGCCCATATGATTGACATGGGACAATCTATTTTCTTTACATTATAGAGTTGGACAATGGAGGTATCCTTGAATTCCTGGGGGACAGCCTGAGAAATATCAGTTTTTTGTACAAGTAATCAACCTTCCACCTTGTAAATGTCGGCTGGAATAGAATCAGCACCAGCTGCTTTGCCACAGGAGAAGCGTCTAATTGCATTCAAAACCTCTTCTTTATTGAGAAATTTGTCTAGAGAGCGATTGACATGTATAGAGAGCACATCTAGTAACATAACTTTAGTTACTAGAAATTCTATCTTGAATTCTTAGTGAGCATTGTTAGGTAACATTAGGTAACAATGGTAGAAGGAGATTAGAGTTCTTTTTTTTTTTTTTTTTTTAACAAGGCAATGGGATTAAGTGGCTTGCCCAAAGTCACACAGCTAGGTAATTATTAAGTGGTCAGATATGAACTCAGGTACTCCTGACTCCAAGGCCAGTACTCTATCCACTGAGCCACCTAGCCGCCCCAAGATTAGAGTTCTTAAAGCTGCTTCCTCCCCCACTTGACTCTTTCTATACCTTTTTTTGTCTCCTGGATACATTGATTCTTGTCCATTTTTCTTGATACCATCTCCAGTTGTGGGAAAGGGGCAGGAATGGGGGGAAAGAAAGGAAGAATCTCTCTTCTCTCAAAGAGGGAGTCTCAGGGATTTGTTTTAAAGCAAGGTAACAGTGGATGGAACTTTGAACTGAGGGTCAAGAAGACCTGAGTTCAAGTCCAGCCTCAGATACTTTCCAGTTTCATGGCTCTGGGCAAGTCACTTGACCTCTGACTTCAGAGTCCTCTGTAAAAATGAGTATAATAACACCCACGTCCCAGGGCTATTGTGAATATAAAATGAGTCATTTGCAAGCTGCTTTGCAAACCCTAATGCACTGTGTAATTCTTAATTACGGCTACCATCATCATAGTTTCCTAGTTATTCAGAATGGATTTTTCTACCTGTGAACATTATTATGTTGGGCCTCTAAGCCAATACCTTGAGTCCTAGAATGGAAGGTACCATGGAATTTAAATTGGAAAGGGGCATTTCACATCACCTTAATGATATAAATTTCTGAAATTATACATTTATTTCTAAAATTATAAACTCACTAATTATTTATTTAATTCCTGCCCTTATTTTTGTTTATTTGTTTTATTTTAGGCACTCATTTTATTAAATTACTAATTTTATTTTAATATCAATGTATTAATTAAATGATTTAAAAATATATAAATTTATAAATAAAGGTCTAATTGTATAAAATGATTTGGACATCATGAAATCAATAAGGATCAGAGGAAAATTCAAATCCATATCCTTACTTTATAACCAGTGACAGTGAATTCAACTTTATGCAATTAGGATTTGTCAAATTCAGGAACTATACATTTGGGAGGGAATTTATTTATTTTCTCTTAATTACATGTAAAATTTTTTTAATATTCATTTTTTAAAACTTTGACATCCAAATTCTCTCCCTCCCTTCAATTGAGAAGCCAGACAATTTGATATTAATTATACATGTGCAGTCATGTAAAGTATTTTTTCATATCAATGATGGTATGAAAGAACACACAGGCAAAAAAAACCCCAAGAAAAATAAACTTAAAAATTATGTTTTTATCCTCATTCAGATAATATAGGTCTTTCTCTCAAGATGGATAACTTTTTTTATAAATCCTTTGGAATTGGATTGGAACATTGTATTGCTGAAAATAACTATCATTCTCATCTGATCATTATATAATATTACTGTTATTGTGTAAACTATTCTTCTGGTTCTGTTCACTTCACTTTGTATCAGTCTTTCTAGATTTTTTTGGAGAGTATTCTGATCATAGTGTTGTCTCTGGGATTTTGGGGGTCACCAGATGAGCATAGGAATTAGGGGATCCTGAAAGATGAATGAATTCTTATGTTTTCTCTGGGATGTTAAAACTGCTCAGGATTTTATTATGAAATGTAGCAAAGTAAACAAGTTAAAGAAACTTTTTCTTCCGAAGGGTCAACAAGCACTTAAGAATAATAGCAAAAGGCTAGGCATGGTTGCTTGGTAGAGACTGGGACAGACAGCAAGAGGGAGCTAAGAAACAGTTTCCTTTCTGAGTCACCTCTGATGAGAATGAAGACTCACTCATTCTCCTCTTCCACCCCATTGCAAAAGCTTTTTCTTTTGCTCTTTTACATGAAATACCTAAGCCCATTCTACCTCTCCTTTCCCTTTCTCCCAGAAATGGTTATTTTTATAAATTTGATTCAGTTCTTTATATATTTGATAAATGAAACTTTTATTTGAGAAACATACTGTAAAATTTTCATTCACAATTATGATTACTATGTATTTCTCTCTATGTTATTTTTTCTCCTTTCACCCTGTTCAATCTCAAAAGTGTTTTGTTTCTGACTGCAGCTTCCCCTAATTTTTCTCCTGCCTCTCAGCTCCTTCCTATAAATTTCTATACCCAACTGAGTATGCATGCGATTTTTTCTATGAGAATGACGTTTAAATGCTCCTGCCTACTTCCACCATATTTTCTCCACTGTAAAAGTTCTTTAGTGTCTCTTTTGTGTGAGATAACTTATCCCCACCTCTCCTGCCCTCTCTCTTCCAGTGAATTCCTCTTTCTCACCTTTCAAGTTATATTTTAGATAACATTCCATCATATTTATCTTACTTCTATGTCCTCTGTCTTTGTATACACCTAACTATTCAAATAAGGAAAAAATTCTTAAGAGTTACAAGCATAATCTTCCCATGGAGGAATAGCACTAGTTCAACCTTATTGAATTTCTTAAGATTTTCCTTTCTTGTTAACTTTTTTATGCTTCCCTTGAGTTTTATATTTGAAAAATCAAATTTTCTATTCAGCTCTGGTCTTTTAATAAGTATTGCTTGAAAATCTTTTCTTTCATTAACTATCCATTTTTTCCCCAAAGGAAAGGGTAGGTGATTCTTTGTTACAATCTCAACTTCTTTAGACTCTGGAATATTTTATTCCAAGCCCTCTGATCCTTCATTGTAGAAGTTGTTATGTTTCATGTTATCTTGATGGTGCTGTCACAATATTTGAATTGTTTTCTTTCTGGTTATTTGCAATATTTTCTTGTTGACCTGGTAACTTTGGAATTTGGCTATACTATTCATAGGAGTTTATTAGGGGATCTCTTTCACGAGGTGATCAGGGACTTTCTTCCAATTTCCATTTTATTCTCTGGTTCTAGAATGTCAGCACAGTTTTCCTTGATAATTTCTTGAAAGATGATATCTACAATTTTTTTTAATCAGGGCTTTCAGTGAATTCTTAAATTCCCTCTCCTTGATCAATTTTCCAAGTCAGTTGTTTTTCCATTGAGATAGTTCACATTTCTTCTATTTTTCATTCTTTTGCTTTTGTTATATTGCTTCTTGTTTTCTTATGAAGTCAACAGCTTCCATTTGGTCAATTTTAATTTTTAAGAAATGATTTTCTTCAAAGAGCTTTTCCTTTTCCATTCTACTTTTAAAGGAAATGTTTTCTCCAATGAGTTTCTGTACCTCTTTTTCTATTTGACCAATTCTCCTTTTCAGGGTGTTCTTCTCTTCATTGGCTTTGTATATCTCTTTTACCATTTGGTTTTTTTGTTTCTTGATGTGGCATTTTCTTCAATATTGATGTGTGTGTGTGTGTGTGTGTGTGTGTGTGTGTGTCTCATTTACCTCTTTTTTTCAGTTTTTCTTGTTTCATTCATTCCTTTTCCCATTTTTTCCCTCTACCTCTCTTATTTGATTTTTAAAGTTTTTTTTTGCAAGGCAAATGGGGTTAAGTGGCTTGCCCAAGGCCACACAGCCAGGTAATTATTATGTGTCTGAGGCCAGATTTGAACTCAGGTACTCCTGACTCCAGGGTCTGTGCTCTATGCCTCCTAGTCACCCCTCTTATTTGATCTCTTCCAGTATCTAAGAAAAATTCAATTTTTTTCTTTTGAGGTCTTGGATGTAGAAGTCCACAATTTTGTTATCTTCTTCTGAATTTGTGTTTTGATCTTCCCAGTCACCATGATAATTTTCTATGATCAGAGTTTTTGCTTGATAATTTTTCTAGCCTATTTCTTGACTTAAAGTTTTACATTGAAGTTGGACTCTGCTCCCAGGGTAGAGAGCACTGTCCCAATGCAGTTATTTTCAGAGTTAGTTCTGAGGATCTGTAACCTTCCAATTCTTTCAATGTGGTATGGTGAAAGGGGAGGTGTATTTACTGCTGTCCTGACCTGTGCTTTGATCTATGAGCATTCACAATCACTCTTTTCCACTCTGGAACTATGACCAGGATCCCTACTCCCCTAAGGCATGCTGGTGTTCCTCCTCACCCTGGAACTGTGACCCAGGATTGTGACCCAAATCCAAGTATGAATAATGCAAGGTACTCCTGTATTCATTAGCAGCAAAGGAAGCCCTGACCAATTGTTTGAACCCCACCCCCTTTATGGTCTGTAGATTGAGAGCTCCAGAAGCATCTGTTGCCATAGCTATTCAGTCATCCTGAAAACCTGCTACTGGTTTCCAGCTATGTGGTCCACTCTGGTACAATCTGTGTTGGAATTTGCTCCATTCTCACCCAGCTTCCCCAGATCTTTCCTGCCAACTTTCTAAGTAGTCTTGGACTATAAAAATTGTTTCACCCCATCTTTTTAAGGGTTCTGATGTTCCAGAATTTATTTTGAGGCATTGTTTAATGTTGTTTGAAGGGACAGTTTCAGCTGTTTGTGCTACTTCTTCTGAACAGATTTCCTTCCTGGTTCCTATCTGCAAATATTTTTGTTTCTTCAGTCCCATAGAAGTTACAAAGGGATATTAATTATTAAATCTTTTGAAATTTTTATTAGATCTTAAAATGACACTAAAGTACAAAATAAATCAAATATTTCTGCTGCTTCTTTGGCTTCTTCTCTGTTACTCTGATTCTCTTGGTATATGAAAAAAAAAAGTTCCATCTCACTATCTATTTCTGGTAGGTGTAAAATTTTTCTCTTGCTCGGTATATTCCAGCTGTCATGATACATTTCAAATTGGAAAGGCAACACATGTTCCCAATGGACACATGGCTGATTGTCATTGCTAACTGGCATCTTCATACCCACACATGTGTAATGTGTGGTCTAGCCATTGGCCCATAAGGCTGTTATGATATAAACTTTCTGATATCACCCTAGCACAGCATTCTGCAGCTGGTGGCATTTGGATGAGCTCTGGCACCATAACATGTATGACTTGGCATGTGTGAGAATGAGGCTGCAGCACCTGTTCATGGAAAACTGTCTAGCCATCTCTTCTTTGTGTGAAAGTAGCAAGCAGGTTGACTCTATTCATGACTCTGCCATTTTGCCTGGGGGATAACAGAGCCTAGGGGCTCATATAAGTGATTGCTTACTCACTGCCCTCCTGAAGAATAGGCTGGGTTATCAGCCTGGTTCTTGATCCTTGTTAAAGCCTTTGCCCAGCAATACATTTACCCAAGAAGCTGTTTATGATGATTTTTCTATTGAGAAAAAAGAGTGACTTTATATTTGTATTAGGACACACAAGTCAGACTACTGGTTTCCTGTATTTTTTTTCACTCCATTGTTTTATTAGGATTGTCTTATGGCTCTTAGCAAAGGAAATGCAAACCCATACTTGTGCGAATATTGGATTCCATACATATAAGTAACATGAGTACATTTTGATACATAGGACATATGTGCTTGTGTGTATGCCATTAGCCTATGTTTACCTAAGACTTGTGATTATAGCTGAGGGAGAATATTATCATATACTTCCTGTGTCCCTAAGAGGCAGACAATAAAATAAATGAAATCCTTCCTACTATATTTTTATTTGCTTAAACTGCTTGCTTGGCACAGATCTTTAGTAAGCTTGGAGAAGTCAGGAAAGTTAAGACTAAATTTCAGATTATGTGTTTTCTAAGCTCCCACCAATTTGCTTCACCCTGCCTCATTATATTCATTGATTCCTGTCTCCAAAGCTGTTTTGCTAGACAAAATGGTACAGTAGATAGAGTAACTCAGGAATCAAAAATGTGGCTATGACTTCTTCCCTCTTAACACTGCCATTTATGTGACATTGAATAAGTCACTACATTTCTCTGTAGTTCAATTTCATCTTTGTTAAAATAGGGATGATGTTTGTCTTTACTTTACAAGAATTTTGTAAAAGAGACTGCTTGGTTCAGCACCAGCCAGGTTGTGCAGTGGTTTGAGTTTCAACTTGAAGTCCAAAAGATATGAGTTCATGACCTGCCTTAGTTTCTAAATAGTTGTGACCTTGGACACATCAATCTGCTTTCCTCGATCTCTTCCTCTGCTAAAGTGGTGAAAATAAAAGCACTTATTTTCCAGGATTACTGTGGTAAGAAAATAATATGATAAAGTTCTTTGCAAACTATAATTGTTCATTCACTTCAATTGTGTGCAACTCTTTATGACTCCATTGGGGTTTTGTAGACAAAGATAATGGAGTGATTTGCCATTGCCTTCTCCAGATCATGTTACAGATGAGGAAACTGAGGCAAACAGGATTAAATGAAGTCAGATTTGAACTCAGGAAGAAAAGTCTTCCTGATTCCAAGCTTAGCACTCTATCCATTGTATCATCTATCTGTTATAAATCATAAAACACTCTACTAATCCTACTCATCGTTATTTCCACATTTTCCTGTCTCTGAATTTTTATATAGGATATCTCATACCTGGAACAGTATTGGTACTTATTTACAACTGATTGTTACTCTTCCATCTTTTCTAATACTAATCAATCAGTCAAGTCATTATCCACCATGTATTTAATTTTCTCTGATTCCAAATTTTCCATTATCCACAAGAACTTTTCTTTCATTTTTATTTAAGGCAATGGAACCCCATTGTGACTTGCCCAAGGTCACACAGCTAGGAAATTATTAAGTATCTGAAGTCAGGTTTGAACTCAGGTTCTCCTGACTCCAGGGCTGGTGCTCTATCTACCACACCACCTAGCTGCCCTACCACAATAACGTTTATATAATATATATAATTCATTGGTGTAGGAAAATTCTAATATGGAAACTTATTTCAATAAATGGAGATCCATGACTCTTATATAACCTATAGTTCTAGAGAAGTTCCCAGGGCACTTAGATATTCTATGTCTTGCCTTTTGAATATGAATCCAGATATTTCTGACTCTTAGAACAGTCATCATTTCTACTTATACGCAGGGCATAGTAATAGCTAACATTTACATATTGTTTAGTATGGGTTATCTCCAGTCATTCTGATTTATATTTGACTACTGTACCCAGTTGACTCTGGAGGAGAAAGTGAGACTGGTGACTTAGTACAGCACCCCCTCACTCAAACCCAATTCATTTGCATGTAATGGCATCATCTCCCTGTTGTCATGCTCTTCTTTGAGAATGAAGAACAATAATCATATTCATCACAATGCATAAGGCATTGTGCTAAGCACCTTACAATGATTTCATTTAAGTCACAAGACAACCTTGGAGGTAGATGCTATTATTATTCCCATTTTACAGATGATGAAACTGGGGCAAACAACTAGAGGTTAAGTGACTTAACCAGGATTACATAGTATATGTCTTGACAGACCATAAACTGAGGTCTTTCCTACTCTTGGATCAGGTGTCACTTCTGTTTATACTCATTAAACAAGCTTTCCTTACTGTGGTGAGAGCATTCTATAACTCCTCCCCATTATAAGATTTGGGCTAATTTTTCCTTCTAAAGTATCATGACCATTTTTCATGATGGTTATTGAAGTCACTTATTGATGACTCGAATAAAAAATATCAGTCACAGGGAGCTCCAGGGACCCTCTGAGGTGAGCTGGTGAATCACTCATACAAGGGAACTTCTCTCAGCTGAAACAAATCAAAGTATCCCTAAATCTTTTTAGCAGCTGAGTGACCTATGAATATTTTAGTTTGTTTCAAAATGGAACCTTGTTTGTCTTCTTTTGTTTCTTTGTCTCAATTTAGACAGCCCCATTGACACTGTATTGACTGACTGGCAGTTGTGTTATGCATCTGACCCTTAGGCCTATGCTTTAAAAGGGAGAACAGACACAGAAAGTGCAAAAGCTAGGAGCATGGTCTGAGGAAAGCCTATTGGACAAGAAGAGATTCAAGTCCCTGGGGAAAACCCTGCAGTGCTATGTGTGCTCTAGGAAGACACAGCTCTGGGGAATTATTTCTACTTTATGGAGAGCAATACACCAGTGACTAAATTTTGCATACCCTTTGAATGAGGCATGTATCCCAAAGAAGTAAAAGACTGGAAACAGACCAATAGGTACAAAGATATTCTTAGCAAGGAGCTGGAAAAAAGATAGAATATTAATTGAGAAATGATTGAACCAAATGGTATATTGATGTAATAGAATATTATTAAACCATAAGAATAACAGATTTAGTAGATTAGAGAAATTTGGGGAAAAACAGACACATTGAAATGAATAACACCAGGAGAACAATTTACATAGACTGCAATAATATAAAGGAAAATAACTTTAAAAGACTTCACCTAACTGAGCAAAGCAGTAACAAGTCATAACTTCAGTTGAGTGATGATGAAGCATGCCATTTTGCCCACCTTTTAGGACAGAGGAAACAGACAAGGGATGCATAATAAGCTATGATTTTTCAGACATAGTCAATATATTGCTTTATTTTGTTTAACTATGTCTATTTGCTACAAGGGACAGCTTGTATTTGGAAAAGGGAAAGGAGGAATTGATAGGAAGTGATAACAATGCAAAATAAAAAAAGAAAGAAAAGAAAGGGCTGTCCAAAGAATACAAAAAAAGCAGAAGGAAATTCAAAAGGGGAAACAGACACACAGGGAAATTTTGTTACTATTGTGTTCAGTTTAATATACCTTTTACAAAAAGAAGCAAATTATACAAAGAAATTCAGAGCTTCATATACAGTTTTTCCTGTTTTAATGTACAAATTGATTCATGCTGATTGATATTCATTAAGTTCATAATATAAAAAAAACCAAATAGATAAAATTCTAGGGATACCAGTACTGAAATGGAATAGATGAGCACTTGGAAGTTCTCAGGTTAGGAAGAAAGATTCAAGAATTCAAGTCAGTTCAAAGAATTTACAGAGGAGCTTCTAGACTAGGTTGGGAGCAGGAGCTAATGTACAAGGGAAATACATATGTATAGACCCTGAACTGAGCATGTCTTTGTTGGTACTATGAGTTGCATACACTGGTTTGGGAAAGATATTTTTGACTCTGGTGTCTCTAAGGACTTCCTCCTTGAAGGAAGACTCAGTTATAATGATAAGTCTGGAGGATAGCATAAGTTCAGGGGAAGACAGTACTCGCTGAAAGGTCTAGGGAACTTCATTTATCTAGTGAGGCCTACCCTAGGGTATTACCATTTATCTCCTTTGCTCTATAAGACTATTGGAAAGAAGAGTCTACTGGAGAGGAAAGGATATAAGTCTTTACTGTTTGAGAGTTCAGATTTGATACAATAATCCTGGGGGACTAGGGATATTATTTTCATGTCATTTTATATAGGAGAGAACTAAGGAATAGAAAAGTTAACTGTTTTGCCCAGGGGTCACATAATTTGGAATTATCTGACACAATTTGAATCCAGGTCCTCCTAACTCTAAATCCAGTGCTCTATCCTAATTCTGTGTTTTCCAACCTTAATTCTTTCCCTAATACTGCATTAGCTTTCATATGGCACCATAGTCTCCCAAAGTCTGACAAAAGATTTTCTAAAATAGATAAATATGGATGAAGAGGATTCATTTTCTTTATTGTGATTTTTTTAAAGTTTTTTTTTGCAAGGCAATGGGGTTAAGTGGCTTGCTCAAGGCCACACAGCTAGGTAATTATTAAGCATCTGAGGCTGGATTTGAACTCAGGTACTCCTGACTCCAGGGCCGGTACTCTGTCCACTGCACCACCAAGCCACCCCTCTTTATTACGATTTTAGAGAAATAGAAAAGAACATATGAATTTTTATTTGTCATTTTTATACTAGATTTCTGTAATTTCATTGATATAGGGAACTCCAATTGAAGAAAATCCCTCTATCAATAAGGTTTTGCACTGGCTCTGTGACTTTTTCTGAGAGAGTTGCCTGGGGCCATACAGTGAATAAGGGACTTGCTTAGGATTAAATAGCCAATATACATCTGGGGTAAAACTTGAACCCAGGTCACCTTCCCAAGACAATTTTCCATCTGCTTCATGTTGCCTTTCATCTTTGCTTATTTTAATATTGTGGGGATGCATGAATGGCATCCATCTGTGTAGATCACAACACCCTTCCCTATCTTTCTGAAGATGACTTGTTTTGACCTCAGAGAGGTTGGGAGGTCTTTAGATGATAGATAACACAGTCTGTCATTAGACTCACAATCAAAGCCTTCTCACAAATAGATAATGTTAATGAATACCATTGCATAAGAGGACATGAGGACAGGAGAAAAAGTCTCTGGGACAGATTATTCTAAGTTGAAGAATATTATTATCATAAGGAAAGTTGGGCAAATAAGAAGGTTGGTATGTAAGACATTATTTAATTGCAGCTAATACAGACTGATACAGCATTCTGAACAGATAAAGAATGGTAATCTGTGAATTAGAATCATGAATAATAGAAAGAATGTCTGATTTATATGGAGAGGAAGAACTTAGAGACTCATGTTCCAGAATATGAGAAATGAGCACATTTTCTTTGGCATAAGTTGACTTTTCAAAGGATGCTCACAAATTCAATCATAGATGGAGTGGGAGATTGTAATAATCATAGCCCTTCAATGATATATGCCACTGTTATTTGGCAGACAGTCTTTACAAGGTGGTAGGATTAATAAATTCACTACTCTTTAGCCTTCCTGATGGAGAGCCAGATAGAAGTCATCTTTGAATTTGGTTAGACTAATGGTTCTTGGACATCAAAAGGTCCAACTTTGTAGGACATTCCAGAGTTTATTTTTTGCTGGCATAACTTTCAGAATTACAGACATCTTAATATTGTGATTATAGGGTAGAAAATTTTGTAGACAGGATAATAACAACAAAATAGTTATAATATTGTGTTAAGAGGCAAGACTTGAGTCTTTCTAACTCAGAGACCAATTCTTCACAATGCCATTTCTTGAGTAAATTCTTAGGAGAGGGGACCCTAATTAAATCAAAAGTGCCCATGCATGAATTGCTTTACCATATTGTCTATACCAATCAGATTGTCAATGGCTATTATAGAATTTCTCTTCTTTCTTCTTCCCATGCCACATCTTCTTGACACATTCTAACTTAGGACTTAGTCACATACCGAAGATAGAGGCACTGGCAATCAATTTCCTCCTTTAGCCTTCTTGAAATCCCCTAATCCATAGATATCATCTCCTATTCTCTCCTTTACTTTAGACTGAAGTGAAGATGACTTCACATCAAGCAAGTGTTCTTCTTCTCTACTTATACCCTGGGTCCTATCCTCCCTCATCTTTTCCAGCAGATTACTCTCAACAATCACTGCCTTTCTCTCTAATCTTCACTTTCTCCCTATCTACTAGTTCCTTCCTTGCTGCTTTCAAAAACACCCAAGTCTCTCTTATCCTAAACGATACACACATATATACACATACACACAGAGAGGACTCTACAATTTCCTCCAGGTATTATCTCAAATTTCCCCCTCTCCTTTTTTCAGCTACATTCTTAGGACTTCCAGCCAAGATGGCAGAGAGAAGACAGGTACTGTGTTAAAGTCTTCTGATCTTACCTCATATATAATATGAAACAAACCTCTTAACAGATACCTGATCAACAAAACCCAGAAAGAGAAACTAGGAGAACATTTACCTCAAGGTTTGTCTTCCTGGATTGTGTGTGAGTCTGGGTGCAGAGGGCAGACTCTGCCAGGAGCACAGGACAGGATAAGAGCCTGAGAGCCTGAGAACTGGACTAACCTGATCAGCAGTGAAGAGAGAGTCTGAGAGTGGGACTGGCCTAATCAACCATGGGGGCATGGGCCAACTGGGGAGCAGAGGCATTGATTGTAGCACTGACTGTCTGGAACTTGCTGGCAGGGTTGGAAGGTGAGTTCCAGTGCAGAAAAGTTGCAGACATTGATCCCTGAGCTCCTCTGGTCTGGAGGAAATAATTCTATTTCTGCTGAAGCCTCTTCCCAGAACAAACATAATTACAGCCCACCTCTGCCCCAGGCTCAGGTGTGAGCAGCAGAGTTTCATCATCTGTGAATAGGGAGAGCAATTACCTTGCCCTAGGGCAAAGTGCACCATTGTTCAAAAAATAAAAGTATTCAGCAGCTTCAACCACTCCAGGACAAGGGAGAGGTCCTCAAATTAAGGTCACAGACACTCCAGAGAAAGCAAGCAACACAGTCTACTGGTCAGCCCACTTGGAGTTACTAAACCCAGGGAGTAAAGTCTTTAGGGATCTCAACACCAAACCTTTGGGAACCAGCCTCTCCCCAACACAAGGTCTTAGGAAAATGAAGAAAGGCCAGTGGAAAAGAGGGTCCATAGAAAAATTCCTAGAAGGAAAAGACCCTAATCAGAGAGACCTAGAACCTCTGAGGAGAATATGATTTGGTCTCCAGCACAGAAAGACTTCCTTGAAGAAATCAGGAAGTAGTTTAAAAATCAATTGGAGGGCAGCTAGGTGGCTCAGTGGATAAAGCACCAGCCCTGGAGTCAGGAGTACCTGGGTTCAAATCTGGTCTCAGACACTTAATAATTACCTAGCTGTGTGGCCTTGGGCAAGCCACTTAACCCCATTTGCCTTGCAAAAAAAAACAAACTAAAAAAAAATCAATTGGAAAGGAGCTGCTAGGTGGCATAGTGGCTAGACACCAGCCCTGGAGTCAGGAGTACTTGAGTTCAAATCCAGCCTCAGACACTTAATAATTACCTAGCTGTGTGGCCTTGGGCAAGCCACTTAACCCCATTGCCTTGCCAAAAAAAAAACCTTAAATAAAAAGAAATTGATTGGAAAATTTGGGGGAGAAAATTAACACCTTGCAACAAGAAAACAAATTCTTGGAAAATGCAATTGGACAAATGCAAAAAGAAAATAATTCTCTCAAAACCTCAATTGGTTAAATGGAAAAATCTTAGAAAAATAGAATTGACCAATTGGAAAAGGAGTTGCAAAAGGTAAATGAAGAAAATTCTTCTCTAAAAAAAAAAGAATGACCTCAAGAATATATCAAGAAGTGACAACCTGAGAATTATTGGTCTTCCTGAAAACATTGAAGAGGAAAAAAAAAGCCTGGACTTACAGGATTTAGTAATGGAAAACTGCCCTGATATCATGGAACCAAAGGGCAAAATATTTATTGAAAGAATACATCAATTGCCTTCAGAAAGAGATCCAAAAATGAAAACATGAAGAGATATTGTGCACAAATTCCAGATCAGATAAAGAAAAAATCCTATAAGCATCCAGAAAGAAACAACTTTCATACCAGGGAGCCACAGTAAGGATTACACAGGACCTGGATGCATCAATATTAAGAGCATGAAGGACTTGGAATGAGATATTCCAAAGAGCAAGAGAGCTTGGAATGCAGCTAAGAATCCACTATCCAGCAAAGCTGAGCCTTCTTTTCCAGGAGAAAAGATGGATATTTAACAAAATGGGAGAATCCCAACATTTCCTGATGAAAAGACCAGAGCTAAATAGAAAGTTTGGACATCAAATAGGAAGCTGAGGAGACACATGAAAAGGTAAAAAAAAACTGCTATCCAGTAAGATGAAACTGGCTATATCCCCACCTGGGAGAAAGATTCTCATAACTCTTGAGAATTGTAACTCTATTAGAGAGAATATACTTAGTCAGAAGTGATAGACACTCATGATTTTTCTGTGACTCAGATAGAATGATTTAAAAACAATACCTCCTTAAAAAGGGTGACAGTAAGGAGACAGGAGGATGGAGGAGATTGAATGGAGTAAACCTCATTACATTAAGAGGAACCAAAAACCTATTGTTATAGAGAGGAAGAAGGGAGGAGGTGAGAAACACTTGAATCTTCCCACTCATCAGACTTGGCTTAAAGTTAACTTATACACACACACACACACACACACACACACACACACACAAACACAAACACACACACACTCAGTTAAGTTAAACATATCTTACCTTTCAAGTATTAAAAGGGGAGGGGAGGGACAGGGATGGGGAGGGGGGAGAAAAGGGGGAACTAACAAAATTAATGGAAGGAAGAAGGGGAAAAAGGGAAAGGGGAAAAAAGGGGAGGGGGGTTGTTATAGGAGGGAAAACACACTGAAGGTGGTGGTATTCAGAAACAAAATACTGGGGAATATAGATAAAATGAAAAAAGGAGAAAATAGAGAGGGAAGATAGCATGGAGGGCAATAAAGAGTTAGTAATTATAACTTTGAATGTGATTGGGATGAACTTTCCCTTAAAATGTAAGCAAATAGCAGAGTTGATTAAAAATCAGAATCCCACAATATGCTGCTTATAAGAAACTCATTTGAAGCAGAGAGATACATATAGAGTAAAAGTAAAAGGTTGGAGCAAGATATATTTTACTTCAGCTGAAGTGAAAAAAAAAGCAGGGGTAGCAATTCTTTTCTCAGACAAAGCAGCTTAAAAAATAGATAATGTTAAGAGAGATAAGGAAGTAGACCATATCCTCCTAAAAGGTACCATAGACAATAAAGTAATTTCAATGCTAAATATATATGCACCCAATGATATAGCATCCAAATTCTTAGAGGAGAAGTTGAAAGAGCTACAGGAAGACATAGACAGGAAAACTCTTCTAGTGGGAGACCCCAAACTCCCAATCTCAGATTTAGATAAATGTAATCATAAAATAAAAAGGAAGTTAAGGAAGGTAAATAGAGTGTTAGAAAACCTAGATATGATAGACTTATGGAGGAAATTGAATAGGGATAGAAAGGAATATACTTTTTTCTGCAGTACATGGCACTTACAGAAAAATTGACCATGTACTAGACCATAAATTTAACGATCAATTATGGAAAGGCAGAAATAGTGAATATATCTTTCTCAGATCATAATGCAATAAAAATCATATGCAATATTGGACCAGGGAGATATAGACCAAAACTAGTTGGAAACTAAATAGCCTCATTTTAAAGAATGAGAGGCTCAAACAACAAGTTATAGAAAGAATTATTTCATCCTAGATAATGACAATAATGAAGCAACATACCAAAACCTATGGGATTCTCTCAAGGTGGCTATCAGGGGATATATTATAGCTTTAAATGCTTACATGAATAAATTAGAAAAAGAGGAAATCAATGAACTAAATATGGAACTAAAGAAATTAGATAAAGAACAAATTAAAACCCCCTAATTAAATACCAAATTAGAAATTCTAAAAATTAAAGGAGAAATTAATAAAATTGAAAGCAAGGAAACTATTGAACTAATAAATTAAACCAAGAGTTGGTTTTATGAAAAAAAAACAATAAAATTGATGAACCTTTGGTCAATTTTATGAAAAAAAAAGAAGAAAACCAAATTGCTAGTATCATAAATGGAAAAGGGGAACTCATCACCAAAGTGGAGGAAATTAAAATAATAATTCAGAATTATTTTGCCCAACTCTATGCCAATAAATTTGACAATCTAAGTGAAATGGATGAATATTTACAAAAATATGTTACCCAGGTTAAATGAAGAGGAAATTAAATACCTAAACAACCCTAGCTCAGAAACAGAAATTCGACAAGCCATTATTGAACTCCCTAAGAAAAAATCTCCAAGGCCAGATAGATTCACAAGTGAATTCTATCAAGTATTTAAGGAACAATTGGTTCCAATTCTATATAAACTCTTTGGAAAAAGTAGATGAGGCCAGAACTCTGCCCAACTCTTTCCATGACACCAATATGCTGCTGATACCTAAACTAGGAAGAGTTAAAACAGAGAAAGAAAATTATAGACCTATCTCCCTGATGAATATAGATGCAAAAATCTTAAATAAAATCTTAGCAAAATGATTACAACAAGTTATCACAAGGATAATACAATATGACCAAGTAGGATTTATCCCAGGAATGCAGGGTTGGTTCAATATTAGGAAAACTGTTTGTATAATTAATTATATCAATAATAAACCTATCAGAAATCATATTATTATATCAGTAGATGCTGATAAAGCTTTGGACAAAATATAGCACCTAATCCTACTAAAAACCACTAGAGAGTATAGGAATAAATGAATTGTTCCTTAGAATAATAAGCAGCATCTAACTGAAACCATCAAGAAGCATTATATCCAATGGGGATAGGCTAGAGGCATTCCCAATAAGATCAGGGGTGGAAACAAGGCTGTCCATTATCACCACTTCTATTCAATATTGTACTAGAAATGTTAGGTTCAGCAATAAGAGAAGAAAAAGAAATTGAAGGAATTAGAATTGGGAAGGAAGAGACAAAACTCTCACTCTTTGCAGATGACATGATGGTATGCCTAGAGAATCCCCAAAAAATCATCTAAAAAACTAACTAGAAATAATTAGCAACTTTAGCAAAGTCACAGGATATAAAATAAATCCTCATAATCCTTAACATTTCTATATATAACTAGAAATATGCAGTTCTTTCTGAACTAGGAAGAGAAATCTCATTCAAAGTAACCTCAGACAATATAAAAAATGCCTGGGAGTCTATCTGCCAAGGCAGACTCAAAAACTTTTTGAAAACAATTACAAAACACTTCTCACACAAAGAAAATCAGATTTAAATAACTAGGTAAACATCAACTGCTCATGGATAGGTTGAGCTAATATAATAAAAATGATAATTCTACCAAAACTGAACTTCCTGTTTAGTGCCCTTTCAATCAAAATTCAAAAAAGTTACTTTGATAAATTAGAAAAAGTTGTAAGTAAATTTATATGGAGAAATAAAAAGTCAAGAATTTCCAGGGATTCAATGAAAAAAGTGTAAATAAGGTGGCTTAACTTTACCAGATCTAAAATTATATTATAAAGCATCAGTCATCAAAACTCTCTGGTATTGGCTAAGAAATAGAGTGAATCAATGGACTAGGTTCAATAACAGGAAATGATTATAGTAATCTGTTGTTTGATAAACCAAAAGAGTCCAGCTATTGGGATAAAAACTCTTTGATAAAAACTGTTGGGACAATTGGAAATTAGTATGGAAGAAACTTAGATTAGATCAACAACTCACACCCTATACCAAGATAAGATCAAAATGGACACAGGATTTAGATATAAAAAAAATATTATAAGCAAACTAGAGGATCAAGGAGTAGTTTACCTTTTAGATCTATGGAAAGGGAAGCAGTTTATGACCAAGGAAGAGATGGAGAACATCATTAAAAACAAACTAGTTAATTTTGATTACATTAAATTAAAGAGCTTTTGCAAAGACAAAACCACTGTAACTAAGAACAAAAGAATGTAGTAAATCGGAAAACAATTTTTACAACTAGTATGTCTGACAAAGGACTGATCTCTAAAATAAACAGAGAACTGAGTCAAATTTAAATAAAAAGTCATTTTCCAATTGACAAATGGTCAAAGGATATGCAAAGGCAATTTGCAGATGAGGAATTCAAAGCGATCCATAGTCATATAAAAATTGCTCTAAATCATTATTTATTAGAGAAATTCAAATTAAAGCATCTCTGAAATATCACCCTACACTACTCAGTCTGGCCAATATGACCAGAAAAGACAATGATCAATGTTGGAAGGGATGTTGGAAATCTGGGACACTAATGCATTGTTGGTGGAGCTGTGACCTCATCCAACTTTTCTGGAGAGCAATTTGGAATTATGCCCAAAGGACAACAAAAATATGCATACCCTTTGATCCAGCAATACCACTACTGGGTCTATACCCTAAAGAGAGCATATAAAAAAAGGTAAAAATATCACTTGTACAAAAATATTCATAGTAGCCCTGTTTGTGGTGGCAAAGAATTGGAAATTAAGAAAATATCCTTCAGTTGGGGAATGGCTTAACAAACTGTGGTATATTTATGGCATGGAACACTTTTGTTAGAAACCAGGAGGGATGGGAATTCAGGAAAGCCAGGAAGGATTTGCATGAACTGATGCTGAGAGAGATGAGCAGAACCAGAAAAACAGTGTACACCTTAACAGCAACATGGGGGTTTTGATGATCAACCTTGATGAACTTGCTCATTCCATCAGTGCAACAATCAGGAACAATTTTGGGCTGTCTGTGATGGAGAATACCATCTGTGTCTAGAGAAAGTATTGTGGAGTTTAAACAAAGAGCAACGACTATTACCTTTAACTTAGGAAAAAAAACCTGTTATCTTTTTATGTAAATTTTCTATCTCTTATATTTTATTTTTCTTCCTTAAGGATATGATTTTTCTTTCATCACATTCAACTTAGATCAATGTATATCATGGAAACAATGTAAAGAATACAGACTGCCTTCTGTGGGGATGGGGGAAGGGAAGAAAGATTAGGGGAAAAATTTGAAACTCAAAATAAATAAAATCTTTCTTGAATGAAAAAAATAGAATTTCAAATTCTTTCCACTTTTTCCCCTCAAGGAGAAGGCATTAGTTTAATAAAGATTACTGAAGAAAACACAGGTCAACCTCCCCCCCGCCACACACAAGAAAGGTAAAGTAAAATAATATATACTTTGATTTTCATTTAACTCCTTCAATTATTTCTAAGAAGTGGATATCATTTTTCACCATAAATCCTTTTGAATTATCTTGGATCATTGTATTGATGAAATCTGCATCATTCTTGACTTCTTTGAAGAACTGATATTGTCAACCACATTCTCCTTCTGCATATTCTTTCTAGGTTTTTATTTAATAATTTTCCTTGATTTTTGTGCCGCCTCTCTGACCTTTCTTCTCAGTCTCCCCTTTAGTGAATCATGAGTTATATCATCCCATATAACTGTAGGTGTATCCCAAGCTCCTACTTGACCTTTCTCTTTTCTCATAATACTCCCTTACTTATTGATCTCAATAGCCATTATCATCTCTATGTAGATGACTCTCTTATCTTTATATTTTGTTTGTTTGTCTCCTGAGCTCTAGTTCTGTATCATCAACTGGCTACTGAATATTTTTAAACTAAATGTCCTATAGACTTCTACCACAATATATAAAAAAATAATTTATTTGAAATTTCTTTGTTAAAATCCTGTCATCAATGTTGTTCAAGTAACCCAGGTTCACAACTTGTATACCATTCTCAACTCTCTATTGTCTCTCATCTAACATATCTGACATGTAACTTAATCTTGTTTCTCCTGTCATAGCAACTTTCATATATGTAATCTTTTCTCTACTTACACATCTGCTATCCTGGTTCATATTTCTCACCTGGACTATTGCAAAAACCACCCATTTTATCTCCCCTTCTCAAACGTCTCCCTTGTTTAATCCATTTCCCACATGCCTACCATACTACTTTTTTTTAACACACAGGTCTAGTTATGTTACTTTCCCATTCAAAAAAAAAGTTTCAATAGCTTTCTCTTATCTTTAGGATAAAAAATAAACTTCTTGACCTGGTATTTTAAACTTTTTACATCCTGACCCCTTTCTCTCTTTCAATTCTCTTACACATCTATGATCCTTTCCTGTTTCCCTACAATAAAGCCAAAATGGTTCACCTACTGTTCTCTCACAACCCTCTACCTCCTGTTTCTGTGACTTTGCATTAGCTATTCATTAAATTTATGTACTTTCTCCTCAATTTCATCTCCCAGAATTTCTCTTTCACTCAAAGTTCAGCTCAAAGGTCATACCTTCTACATGAAGTCTTCCTCTTCCCCCTTCCCTTATCATCTTATTATTTTTCTATGTATCTTTCTTTATTATATGCATACATACACACTCACACACACAGACACACACAGACACACACACACACACACTCACACACTCACACACACAAACCTGGTATCTCCCTCTGCTGTACTGTAAGCCCCCTGAGGGCAAGGACTGTTTTATTTCATTCTTTGTTTTTCTAGTCCCTAGCACATTGCCCAGTACATCAAAAGCACTCTATTGCTGTATGCTGATAGATCATTTTTATACCTTACTTGCAAGGCTACAAAGTTAAAGAAACAAGGCAAATTTCACCTGAGCTTAGTTCAGGAATGACTTCCCTTATGGAACAGAGAAATTGAATTATTATTATTATTATATAGAATTATTATTTTATTGTGAGATATATTAAAAGAGGGCTACTCCATTGTTCTTTCTTTCCTTTTTTTTTTTTGGTAGACAGGCTAGCTTTATGGAGAGCTGTTAAAATGATATTTGAATCCATGGAAGTCACTGACAGTGACTCAAACAGGACTGGTTTTGGCACTCCTAAATTTCTTCCTGGGAACTTTCAGACATGTCCCTTATACCCATTACACTTGTTCAAGGTCACAGACAGCTAGAGGGATAGATTGATGAACTTGGAGTCAGGAAGACATGAGTTCAGATGTAGCTTCACTTACTAACTGAGTGACCCTTGGCAATCACTTAATCTCTGCCTTTTCTATAAAATGAGGATAGTATTGGCACCTTCCTCCCAGGGTTATTGTGAGGATAAAATTGAGATAATATTTGTAAAACTCAAATTACTATGTAAATATTTGTGATGATGATGATAATATAATGCCAGAACTATATAGCAAACAGATTTTTTAAATTCAATTTTATTCCAGAATTTGTATTTAATCATTGTTTTTAAGAGTTCCTTCACATCTATAGAAATCCAGGGCTTCATTGTAATTCTCAAAGTCTTCTTGATTTTCTTCTAGTTACCTCCATCCCTGATTTCTTCTGGGCCTTGAGTTTTGGGGCCAAAGTTCACCATCACAGCAGCTCAATTGAGGACAAGCATTTGGACAAGGTTTGGAGCAAAGTGTCCCGAAGCATGGAGTTTGGTTGTTGAAGCAACCAGGAAGATGTTGCCCAGGCATCCATACAGGGAGCCAATACAGAGGACTCAGCAGCCTTTCTTTCTTAAGAGACAGTTGGTCACTCTCAAGGTCAGTCTTCAGCAAGCCCCTTTGCCACCAGTTCCCTGCTGGTAGGCCTGATGCTGTGCCAGAGGTGCTTCCTAGTCCAGGGCTAGAACAAGGACTTTGTGACCAGGCAGCAACCCTAGTACCACTCTTTAGTCCTCAAGGAGGTTTTAAGCCTCTTGCCCAAATCCTACAGTAATAATGCTCTTGGGAAAGAAACTGTTGCATGACCCAATATGCAAATTCAGTTCTGGGAATGAACTACTGGGACTTGGCTGAATTGTGTCTTTTTAGGGCTAACAAAAAAAAAGGCTAATCATGTTTATGAAACACTTTCGAAAGTTTTGGAACCTGAGGACTGTTGCATGGCACCATGGAAAATAGAGGATGGGAATAGGATGTCAAAAAGTAATTGATTGGTAGCAAAATAAACTGTCAGCTTGAAAAGGATGCCCAGTGGATAACTACTGTGATAGACAATCCTCCTCCTACTTCAGCTTCCCCAGGAAATGTGTGTATATATATGTACACAGAGTAAATCTTGGTAGTTAAAAATGAACTGTTTCTTCAGGAGAGGGATGATGGCAATAGAGTTCCTAATCACTGAATTGCTCTAATCTTATATGTGAACTACTATATATAGCATTGCTAATTTTCAAGAACAACTATGTGGTTAAGACTCCACAATTAGCAGCTACAGAAATCTAAAATTTACCATCTAGTTATTGACCTTTAGGGCATTTAGCATTAATTATTTTGGTTACAATATCTCCTACATTTTGGGTCTAATTATATTGCATTTAAATTTGCACTTGGGAACACTAACCAAAAAAAATTTACCCCAGGATACTCTCTATGTCAGTAATTACTTCTCATTCAACTCTTGTTCAGTCAAAAAGGCAAGTGTATTCTTAATTGTGAAGCTGTTGATTAAATTAGTCTGTCTCTTACTTATTATTCTCCTTGTTTGTCTGTCCTATTTTTCTCCCTTTGAGGAGGCATGGAATATTTGTTCCGAAGTCTCCAAAAATGAATTCCAAGAGGAAAGAATAAGGAATTGACTACCCTATGGACTCTTTCTTCAATGGTATTTGAATCTGATATTGGCTCTGAGGCTGAACATTTATCTTATACAGGGTAATTCCAGCAGGAAAGAGGTTCCTAACATAGTTTCCAGGATGAAGCAAACACAACTGACTGAAAAGTCTAATAACAGTCTGTGAAATGAGACTTTTGTAAACCATGGAAAAGTCTGGAAGAATATTAGACTATGGAATAGAAGAAAGTATGGGAAAATGTGATAAGACTTTTTCCTGATGCAGCATCTTTTCTCCCTTCCATGACATGAGATAGATTTACCTTAAGGAAGACAAAGTTGCCCTCAACCTGCTTTCCCTTCTGTAGTTTCTTGGTGACACATGACTCTAGGTCTCTCAGAACCGATGGATTTTTGAAGGATATGAGCGTAGTCACGATGTCTTTCACCTTGATGTTCAAACAAGGTTCCAGATGGAGACAAGTGTTGGCAGGAGGGGAAGCATGTCCAATGAATCTAATGCCATAGAGAGTCATCACATATTCTTGGCAGCAAAAATAAACCTTTATGTCAATGGTTCAATGACTTCTTGTGCTTCATTTTGTCCCAATCTAAGTGCCAGCTTTAGAGTTGCATCTTGAAGAAACAAAAGTGTGACCATTTTTTCCCTCCATAAACATTGAGATACTAAGACTCATTTTCTCCCTTGGTTTTATACTGTATTGTTTCACCTGGTTTTGGCCTGTGATTTAATTAGCATAGGGAATGCCTTGGTGAGGACAATTTTATTAAAGCAGATCACCAACCTCTTCTAAAAGTTTTGAGAGAGTTGCTTGGGATGCTTAGAAATTAAGTTGATGAGGCAGTTAGATGACGAAGTGAATAAACAGTAAACTTGGAGTGAGAAAGACCTAGGTTCAAAATTCAATCTGGCACTTACTAGCTTTGGGATCCTGGAGAAATCTTGGTTGGCCTGAGTCTCTTTAACTGTAAAATGGGGATAATGATAGCACCATCTTTGTCTTTGTAATATTTGTAATTTATAATATTTGTTAAGTGTTTTGCAAACCTTCAGGTACTACATAGAGGCTAGTTGCTTTGATAGAATTGTCCTCGCCAAGGAGTTCCTACGCTAATTAAATCCCAGGTCAAAACTAGATGAAACAATACAGAATAAAGCCAAGGGAGAAAATAGGCCTTACTATTTCGATGTTTACAGAGAAAAAATGATTAAGGGGCAGCTAGGAGGCACAGTGGAAAGAGTACTGGAGTTAGGAAAACTCATCTTCCTGAGTTCAAATTTGGCCCCAGACACTTATTAACTATTCAGCCTGGGGCAATTCAGTTAACCCTGTTTGCCTCAGTTTCCTCACCTGTAAAATGAGCTGCAAAAGAAAATGGCAAATTACTCCAGTATCTTTCCCAAGAAAACCCCAAATGGGAGCATGAAGAACAGGACTAACTGGAACAACATTATTATAAAGTGACTTGCTGATAACACATTCATATTACAGGTGGGACCTGAATCCAAGTTCTTCCCAACACTGAATTGAGCTCTTTATCTATTATTCCATACTGTCTCTCACAACATGGCTCACATAATTATATATGAAAACATTTTCTGGAATATAATACTCCTATACAATATGTCATTAATAATTTTTCCTCTATTGATGTCAATCTTATTATTATTTCAGATATATTTTTTGAGTTCCTTACCTAGATTATATCATTTAGTAGATTTCTGTGAAGCAGCCAATGCTGCCAACATTATACAAATTTTGTGAGAATGAACAACAGAACTCACTCCTTGTTTTATCCTAATGTCAAATACCTATTCATTACACTCCACTATGTTCTCTTACATGGTTAAATATTTTCTCGGACACCCATTTTAAATGTTTCTCCCATGAGCTTAGCTAGTTTTGGAAAATAGAAACACAGAGAAGTGAGGAGGTTAGGAGTTGGATAAATCATTTCAGAAATTCATAACTATTTTCATTTTGCTTAGATATTTCTCCAAGTTACTTGCTAGTAATAAAGAATGTTTATTTCATGTTTTTGACTACTGGTGATCCTGCAGGTGAGAGGTGATAATAATAATAATAATAACCAACATTTATATAGTACTAATTATGTATCAGGCACTGCACTAAGTGCTTTACACTTACTATTATCTCATTTGATCCTCATTACAGGCCTGAGAGGTAGGTAATATTATTAGCCCATTTTACAGATGAAGAAACTGAGGCAAATATAGATTAAGTGACTTGTCTAGGATCACACAGCTAGTAAGTATCTGAGTACAGATTTGAACTCAGGTTTCTCTGTACTTTCCTGTCTACATACTTTTATATTACATTTTATATTATTTTAATGTCTTTTATATTACTTATGCATATATAGATATGTGAATATATGCATGCATGTACATAAATATATCATATAATATACATAGAGTATATATAATAAAATATATTGCATACTATGCACACTGTGTATATATAGTATTCATACAACGATATGTAAACACATATGTAAATGATATTATATTTTATACTAGCAAGTTTTATATATCATATATTGCCTGTTTACACATGTGTACACATATGAACATAGTATACACATATACATTCATATGTAATACACAAATGTGTGGGTGTGTTTAT
Organism: Macrotis lagotis; assembly: GCF_037893015.1. Classification (NCBI taxonomy): domain Eukaryota; kingdom Metazoa; phylum Chordata; class Mammalia; order Peramelemorphia; family Peramelidae; genus Macrotis; species Macrotis lagotis. Next base: position 171,705,168 of record NC_133664.1, read on the forward strand.
GAATACATGCACATATTTTGTGGGGGGAGTGTTTCTGGCATATTCTAGAGAAGATTCTTTTTTAGGTATGATTTGGAGCAGATAGTGTTTGTGGCCCCTCTTCTAATCCTGGGTTTCTTTGTTTCTCTTTTACTTCAAGATTCTTTTTTATTATTTTGGTCCAGATCTTTGTTTTAATTAGTATGAGGAAATCCTAATGAGGAATTTACCTGTAAAATAAGCAGATTAGCAACTGGATAGCAATTTATAGTCATAGAGAGTCATCTGGGGAATTGGGTGGGAATACTGAGAGGGTATGGGTCTTCCCTGGGGTCACCTAAACAGAATGGGTCAGAAGTGGATACCTCATCTTCATTTAGAGCCCAATTTACTATGGGACACAGCTCTCTTAATGCATTTAAAATGTTTTGAAAAATTGATTTATATACAACTTTTAGAAAATAGAACCCTTTCTCCACTCTTCCCCCACTTTTGCAGAAAGTAATTTTCACTGGTAGAATCAGAAATGAAAAGAGTCTGAGGAGGTAACTGCCTCTTTAGTACCTTCAAGGAGTTCCAGCTCAGCAACCAATTTAAAGACTCTTCATCACATTGACCAAAAACCTCTGACTAATCACATTGGACTGAAAATGATCAGAATGTAATTTGTACATGTTCTAAAGTAGAAAGGACAGGGAATGAATTAATCCACATTTATATAATAAATTCTTAACTATGTATAGTCATGAAATGCCTCTCAGAATTAGGTTAGGTTCTTGTCCTTTTTTATTGAAGAAGACCAAAATGACATCACTATGTTTGAGACAAATGACAGTGTGTCCAACTGTGGCTGATCAATATGAGCTTGAATGCTCTACCACAGGTCAGACACAAATAGTCCATGTACACCTGGAGTGGGCACTCTAAAATTAAGGATGCTATATTTCCTTTGAGCTGTTTCAATTCTACCTTCCTCAAAGAGTGCAGCCCCCCTCAATGGCGGTCCTGTGCCAGTATCTCCCATGTGTACAATCAATTCTAAAGTTCTTCAGTGAGACCTTCAGGGTGTTTCAGTATCCCTTTTTTCTGGCCCCCTTGTGAGCACTTGCCCAGTGTGAGTTCTCCATAAAATAGGTCTTTTTGTTTTGTTTTGCTTTGGCAAATGTATGTCTGGCATTCTAATAATGTAGTAAAAGCTGGTCAGTTAAGCTCAAGAAAGGATCTCAGTCTCTGGTATCTTCTCATGCCAGGTGATCTTCAGAATCTTCCAAAGAAAATTTAAATGGAAGTGATTCAGTTTCCTGACATGGCACTAGTAGACTGTTCAAGGTTTCACCAGCATACAACAATGAGATCAACACAACAGAGCTCTATAGACCTTCAGTTTGGCAGTCAGTTTAATACCTCTTCTCTCCCATTGACACTCTTATTTTCTATTCACTTTTCTTTAACTTTGCAAGTCATATTAGGTTAAACTTATACATTTTATTTTTACATTGTAAAAATCTGGGTTGGGAACAGCATGAGTTTCTAGATTTATGATTTTGTAAATTCTGGAAAACACATTCTTTTGACACACATTATATGTAGACAGGATATCTGTGTAACTTAGTGTTCCAAGATACAGATCTTATGCCCTTTTCTGTATAAGACTTTTTCTGATTTTTTTTATCTGCCAGTATCCTCCTCAATCCCTAATTTTCAAATCTATTTGTACATATGTATATTGTATCTCCTGATAGAATATAAGCTCTATGAGGACACACAATAGGTGTTTGTTGAATGATTGACTGGGGGGACTTGGAAACTAACAGTAATTGAGCCAAAAGAGCAATTGCTGCTCAAGGAAGGGTCAATAAAATGTTTTTTTGAAGTACTAAGGATTCAGGGAAACAGCCCAATTAAGTAGCACCTGGTTATACCAGAAATATCATTGATGCCTTTGAGGCATCCAGATAAAAGGAAGCCCTCTGGTAAACTGTTCAACACCAATGATATCATTCCAAATAGAAATGAGTTCACCAAACCATATATAGGGGTTTCATAATGATTTAGAAAACCACGTTTTTCCACTATGTTTATGAAATACTTCCCAATTACTTGTTTTAAAAAATTTAACATTAATTTTTTTAAAATTTGCAAATTATCTTTTCTCCTGCTCCTCCCTGCTCCCTGAGAAGGCAAGCAATTTGATATTGATTATACATGTGAAGTTATGCAGAACATATTTCCATATTAGCCTTGTTGTAAAAGAATGCACATGCAAAAAAGAGGAAAAATAAGATGAAAAAGTATCTTTGCATCTATATTCAGAATTCATCAGTTCTTTCTCTGGAAGATAGCACTTTTCAACATGGATTCTTTGAAATTGTTTTGGATCATTGCCTTAATCCAGAGACCCACATATAAATATTATCTATATTCTGTGGCATTTTTATTTATTTTGCTGAATATTTCCCAATCACATTTTAATCTGGATCAGACATGACATTGTCATATCCCAGGATTTATGCTTTTCAGTTACATCACACTGTCTCTTAAGGTACTGAAGTTTTTTAAATGGGGCAGAAAAGGTATATCATTTCTTGAAGTTTGTCACAAAAAAGTCAATACCACATCTTCATCAGCATGCCACAGTAAAGTATATAAGTAAAATACTACTGGGTAACATGGTATAGTGGAAAATATTGCTGATGTAGGCAATCTGAAGAAAAGGGTTCACGTATTTGTTCTATGTGACTTTAGGTCAGACACTAATTCTACCTGAGATTTAGTTTTCTCATCTGTAAAGAGAAGGCATTGGACTCTGATATTAGGTCTACCTTTTTGATGTCTAAAAAGTTTGAGGGACATAGTTTCTGAATAAGTAATTATTTTATTAATAATGCTAGCATTTTACTAATAGGAGTTAATGGCACTCTCAAAGAACCCTCTTGCCAGTGGGTTCAGTTTATATGGATTTGGGAGAGTGGGTGCTCCTGAGGGTGGCCATCAACTCTGATTGGTTAACAAGTAATGAGAGAATGAATATTACAATGAGTGGTGGGCCTATTCTAATGAAGGACTGGAGAACTGTAACTTTGATTATGTCATTTACTTCCCAGATCTCCTGCCTTGGGCAATCTGACCAAAGACTTTATTCCAACACATACCTAGAAGAGGGTGGGGATTGCTTAGAGCACAATGGACTTCCCTGCCTTAGATTAAATTTCTTGTAAGGTTGGGTATGTTCTGAAAAAAATAGAGAATGTTAATTTAGTCTCATTATCAGAAATATCCTTCCAAGACTAAATAATCTACAGGTTTCTGAAAAAATTCTGATCCCAATTCAATAATTGATTATTAATATGGGGGAGAGAAATAGTCATTTCTCTCACCTTGTATAATTATTGTGGCACATAGGAACTCTAATTCTTGAGTCATATCATATGATGTGCAGATTCCAGAGACTATATTGGATTTGAGGAATTATATGAATGATTAAAACTGTGGTTCCCATAATATGTGACCTGGTTGAGGACAGGGTCATGTATGTCTTACCTTTCTTTGTATCTATAGTATTTAGCCCAGTGTCCAGCATATAGTAATGACTTCAAAGGCTTCAAAGCCTGGACTTGTTGACTGTCCACAGGCAACCTGCATATCTTAATCGTTCCAACTGAGCTGACACTTGGATTTCCCCATGCCTGGAGAAGGGTGCTCTGTGGACATTGGTTATGTATGACACTGGATAAAAGAAAGGAAAGAAGGAAGGGGATTCTGAGAATCCAATGCCCAGAAATGGTGGGAGGATAAGTAATGATTAGAGATCAGGTGCAGGAGATATCTGAATAGAGGGAGCCAAGTTAGATTAGTGATCACGTTCTGCAGAGTAGAGGCTAAGGGGATTAGGAAATTTTAGTAAGAGGTGAAAGAAAAGCTGTGAGAGCTGAAGACAGGATCCTCCAGATCAATTCTGAGAGGAAGAGCTAGTGTTCAAGACAGCTGACTGTGATCCATGATCCTTTATTCATCATAAAATGCTATAATTTTTCCATTAAAGGACAAAATTAGCTTTTCCCATTAATTTATCTCTTGATGTATTTAAACGATTTAATGTGCTGATATGAATGATGATATATTTCTGAGTTAGCAAGTGAAATTGATACAGTTTCCCATTCCCTTTCCTACATATCCATCTTTTAGTGGAAGTGCAAGAAATGAAGGACTGCCAACTGAGTAGAGGAACCAAGAAGTTAAAAACAACAACTTGGATTATCTATATGTTAACTAATTAAAAATTAGTTGAAATTAAATAGCTAAATTTATTTCTTGCCTGTAAGATCAGAGATTTCAAGATAGAAGCAGCCTTAGAGACCATCTAATCCAGATATCCCATTTCACAAATGAGGAAACTAACATGCATAAAAATTATCTATGGAATCACTATATCTTCTGATTCAAAGCATTCAAATATAGTTCTTATTGATAATATGGTTATGTATATTTTGCTAAAGACATATGTGTCTAGTCAGCATAATAGGTAGTGAATGACAGCCAGTCTCAGGATCATGTCCATACTAGACTTCTAAGCTAGAGAGGCAGCATGATGTGGTGCTGGACCTCAGTTCAGAAAGATTTGGGTTCAAGTCCTGTCTTAGATACCAAGTGACACTGAGTAAAGCATTGACCTCTCCCTGTGCTTCACTTCCTCAAATATGAAAAGAAGAATTAGACTAGATCACCAGAGTCCCTCCCAACTCAAAACTGACAACATTCACATGGACTTTTCTTCAATTACCTTGTCAAACCCTTAGAACTCTGGATTTTAGGGATAAACAAGGGACAATATGGCCTGAAATAACCAGACGGTCTCATTCAATTCCCAAGGGTTAATTGGGAATCTTGCTGATGACGTAATTCTTTCAAATACATCAATTTCTGCAGCGAAAAGAGAATCAGAATACCAAACTCTGATTAAGCAAGATACACAAGTCCAAAGTGGTAGTTTTGGTGAATCAGCAAAAGCCATGAAGAGAAATGAGGTGTCCAAGTTTCCATAGTGTAGGGATAAAAGTTCTGGTCAAAAGCAAGCATGAAGTTGGCTATGGAAGCTCCAAGATTCCAATGTGAGAGTAGTCACAGCAGTTGGCATCAATGATATCTTTTGGAGCTCTATTTTAATAGGCAGGCATTGTGTGACTCTTATTACCCTTGTCATTTGAGCCTTTAAAGAAATTCAACTGGACTAATTCAAAGACAAGGGCCAGTCTCTGCCATGCTCCATTTTCTTGGAGTTGATTGAATTCATTGGAATTTCTTTTTTTTTCCTTTAGTAACCACCAGTCCACAATTAGTAAATTGAATAAAATAATGTTTTTTTTTCTAGTTTATGAAATCTTATGTTTCCGGAAAGTCCATGCAAATTAATTTCATTTGGTGGGATAAAGATGAATTTTATTTAGCATTGTCAGCATGGATTAATACATGTAAGGCCAACACTGGAGTCAAGATAAGCTGGATTCAGGTCTTGCTATTGAAATATACTATGTGACTAAATAAAAGTCACTAAATCTCTTTCAGTGCCCCAGGTAATTCTCTGAGATCATACATTGCAGCTTGCTTACATCAGTGGAAAGACTTTCCACATTGATGAAATCAAGGATGGACATCCCTTCATTCCCACCCCCCCAAGGGAAATTTTGAGGAAAATATTGACTTTCTATAGAATTCTAAGTTAACTTGAGGGCAGCTAGGTAATAAAGTGGATAGAGCACTGGTCTTGGAGTCAGGAAGGCAGGAGTCTGAATCCTGCCTCAGATACTAGACACATTAGCTTGTGACCTTGGGCAAGTCATTTAACCCTGATTACCTCACATGCAGGTCCATCTCCAGTCATCATGATTCGTATCTGGCCACTGGATCCTGATGGCTCTGAAGGAGAAAGTAAGACTGATGACTTAGCACAGCACCCCCTCACTCAAATCCAATTCATGTACTTGTCATGGTATCTCCTCCTTGATGTCATGTTCTTCTTTAAGAATGAAAGACAGGGGGGCGGCTAGGTGGTATAGTGGATAAAGCACTGGCGCTGGATTCAGGAGTACCTGGGTTCAAATCCGGTCTCAGACACTTAATAATTACCTAGCTGTGTGGCCTTGGACAAGCTACTTAACCCCATTTGCCTTGCAAAAACCTAAAAAAAACAAAATAAAAATAAAAGAATAAAGGACAAACATCACAAGTTAGCTTAAAATGTTTATTTATTAGGCAGCTAGGTGGTGCAGTGGATAGAGCACCTGCCTGGAGTCAGGAGGTTCTGAGTTCAAATCCAGCCTCAGATACAATAATTACCTAGCTGTGTGATATTGGGCAAATCCCTTAATCCTATTGCCTAACAAAACAAAATGTTTATCAATTTCAATACTCATACATATGAATAAATCAAATAAAAAGTTAATATATTTCATTCTTATACATTGATTTTTAGAAATTTTCCATAGCTCTGCATCTTGGTCTATCTTTAGGCAGCTATGCTTCATTCTAGAATTAGCACATGGAATTTGAATTTCAAAAAGTAAGCAATATTTTGAAACTGCACGATGCATAGAATTCTTAAAATCAGATCTACACAATAGATTCATGATAAACAAGCACATTAAACAACTTGATTAAAAATCAAGGACATGCTATGTTGGTGAGGAGTAACAGAGAAAAAAATAGCTGATCAGGTATTCAGTATAAACTCTGGTGTTATTTTTAACTAATAAATGGTTTAGACTCTGAAAGGATTTAGAATACCCCTAAAATATCAGAATGTGGGTGGTAAAATTCAGGAATATTCAGAGGATCTGTGATTTTTGTCAATTAGGGAACTCCCTCCATCCTCTAAGTCATATGCAGCTCCTTTATGACTTAATAGACTCCTTAATAGTTATTTGTCTAAGGAGCTAGGAGGTTAAATGATTTTTCCAGACTCATACAGCTAACACGTAATAGAAGTAAATCTGAACCCTGATCTTTCTGACTCCAAGCCCAGAACTTTATGGCCTATTTCATTGCCAGAAAAGGTAATGATTATCCCTTTAGGTCACATAGAAATCCATATATTGAGATAATCTATATTCTGTTTAATATTTCCTAATAACATTTTTATCTGGTTTAGCACTTTATTTCTATAGGTTATTTTTTTGATACCTCTTATTTACTCCATGGTGACAGGAGTAGTGAGATAGGGAAGTTGGAGTAGAAGCTAGGTGGATAGAGCCCTTGGCTCGAAATCAGTCAGATTCCTCTTCCTGAGCACAAATCTGACCTTAGACACTTAATAATTGTGTGACTGGGCAAGTCACTTGACCCTGTTTGCCTCAGTTTTCTCATCTGTAAAATGAACTGGAGAAGGAAATAGCAAACCACTCTAATATCTTTTCCAAGAAAACTCCAAATGGGGCATGAAGAGTTGGACATGATTGAAATGATTCAAGAACAACAACTTCTAAACCCCAGATTTTGTGTTCTAAACACTGTTTTACCTTGCTGCTCACATATTGTCCTTAGTGGCTTTAATATTTATGATATCTTTGACCTTCTTCACTCTAATCACCTCCATTTCTTCTTTAGTCACCCATAGCATGACCATGCTTTGTACCACATTATACCTTCACTTCAAATTTAGGGTTCTCCTTGTCTCTGAATGTAGCTCTCTTCCTTCCCACTTCTCTCCCCCTCACTTCTCCTGAACAAAAGCCTTTACCTCATTATGACTCAGAGCCCTTCAATCTTGATTTCTTTTACTTGTCTATTGACCCCTCATGAATTCACCTGCTTTCTTACCCAGTGTAGAATTCATGTTAAGAACTAAGCTACTTGGGGTTTTGTATCAACAATAGTGTTTAGCCTATGACACATAGCAAGCAATTAATACATGATTGTTAACTTGCTGAGTAATAATAAGTTAGAATGGTATAGTGGAAAGATCTTGGTTCTTGTCCTGTTTGTAACAGTTATTAGTTTTGTCACTTATGCTCCTTGTCTATCAAATGAGACTAGAGATAAGGACAGAACCTGTGATTTTACTGATACAGAGATTTCTTGGATGAGGAAACTCCTTTTATCAATTAAGGTTGGTCTATACTCTGCAATTCGAAGTCTCAGAGAGTGCCCTGGGTTAAAAGACTTGTCCAGGGTCATTCAGCCAGCACAGACCAGTCCTTCTGATTCTGCGACCACTATACCATTCAATTTCTCCAATACCTGCACTGGTTGTGACCCAGGGATATTATTAGAAAAATGTTTTGAAAACCCTAAGCTTCCATAAAGATATGAATTTTTATTGTTATACAGTAAAATTATTTAATGATACAATTTCACAGGCTTCCTGTAGCTGCTGTCATGAGTTTCATATTTTGTGTAGTTCCCATCCTTCTCCTGAGGAATGGCATGGTTTGAGTGGCTCAGTGTTTATCAATTGCTTATTATGTACCATGCCCTTTACAAATATTATCTCATTTGATCCTTGCAATGATTCCTGGTTGTATGATCTATTATTACTCCCAATTTACTGTTGAGGGAAGTGGAGAACTAGGTTAAATGACTTGCTTAGGGTCACACAATTAATAAGTATCTGAGACCTGATTCTAAGACAGACCCTTCTTCCTCCAGACTCAGTGTTCTGTCTGTTGTATCTCCTAGAATTCTTTATTCCTTTCTCTTCCCCATCTCCCATATTCAGTCAGGTGCCAAGTCTTTTTGTTTCTTCTTCCATAAAATCCCTTATTTTTATCCTCCCTCCCCTTGACTCACTGGTAGTAATGTGGTTCAGGCCCCATTCATTGTCTCTTGCCAAGGTTTTATTACAAGAATTTCTAGTAGGTTTCCCTGCTTGAAGTTTTACATCTCTTGAATCCATCCTCTGCTGCTAAATTGTTATTCCTAAAGCACAGGACTGACCATGCCACATCCTTGGTCCAGAAGCCTTAATGTTTTTCCTGTTACCTGCTTCATTTTGCCTGAATTTTAAAGCCCTTTGTCATCTAACTCTACCTCCAGGTCAATTGTATGATATTTTCCCCTTCATGAAGCCTTACGTTTCAATCAAACTGTTTATATTCTCCATATGCAGCATCTATCTCATAATTTCAAGCTTTTTTCATCCAGAATGCATTTATCCCACAACTTTGCTTCTGAACATTCCTAAATCCCTTTGTGGCTCAGTCCAAAGACCATCTTTTACAAGAAATCTATCCTTAGTCTTGGGCACAATTCAGAGTTATTTTATTTTTTATTTGCATAGTTTATAGATACATATATATATATATATATATATATTACACCCATATGTATATGTATATAGTTTCCCTAAAGTACAAGGCAAGTTCCTCAATGATGTATATTCTCACTATTTAAAAAAAAAAATTTCACTGCTTACTAGAATACATAACCTATATAGCAGACATATAATAGATGCTTGCCAAATCTATTTGACTCTCTACCATTCATTGTCAGCATGACCTTGGATAAGTCCTATCCTCCTCTCTGGACTCTCTAAAATGAGGAGGCTAGACCATATGACCTTTGAGCTCTGTTCCAGTTTTAATGCTCTGTGATTCCCTGGAGGAGGAAAAGAATGGAAAATTTTAAGCAATACAGTACCTGTCTTTGAATCTCACAAGTTTATTCCCAAGGAGAACTAGTAAGATGTGGACCTTAGGTTCCCCCATCTGTTAAATGAGGAGGGAGAGGGGTTGAAATAGATGGTTCTGAGGTCTCACTCAGCTCTGTGGTTATGATTCTATGAAGAAATGAAACTCTCAATGAACTTAAAATCAAAACATCTGTTAAAAAAAAGGTGACGTGGCATGCAAGATGGCTTAAAAGATGTTGATATTTTCATCCAAAAGGTGGTCTCAACTTCTTTTTCTTTCAACATTCATTTTTTTTTTTTTTGCTTTTGTTTTTACAAGGCAATGGGGTTGACCTTTCCAAGGTCTTACAGTTAGGAAGCATCAAGTGTCTGAAGCCAAATTTGAACTCAGGGTCCAGGGTGGGTGCACTATTTACTGAGCTACCTAGCTGCCCCTCTTTTCATTTCAAAGTTACATTCTATTTCACAGCATTTTTATTATGGGAAATAGGAAACACAAAGAAGTAGAAAGGAAAATCAAATACTGTTAGCAAGGATTATTAAACAACTACCACCTTTAATACAACCTGTAGCCCCAACTAGAAACCCGAAGACTGGCAGCTCTTGGTTGAAAAGATGCCTTAATTTTCTTAATTCTTTGACTCCAGGAAGCTTTTAAAGCCAGTCATTATGTCCAAGACCGGGAAGTCTGGCTTCCATTTTCTGCCATTGATATTTTCCAATGGAAATACTGCAGCATATGATTTTTTTAGGACTAATTTACTTTCGTGGCTTTAACTGTGCCCCTGTCTACCCATTAGACTTGTGTCTGTCCTCCTAAGCTGAAGAGGCTCCATGAGGAATCCTAACAGGCAGCTCTGGGAAAAGATGGGAGGGAGAAGGAGGGAGTCGGGGGTGGGGTAGAGAAGTCGGGAAGAGGGGAGCGAGGAGAGAGAGAGAGAGAGAGAGAGAGAGAGAGAGAGAGAGAGAGAGAGAGAGAGAGAGAGAGAGAAGTAGAGGGTGTCTGCTGCGTACATGTGGTACAGGCAGTGAGATCAGAGCGCTAACAGAACAGGCTGTGTAATTACATATTTCTAGTAAGTGTGTTAGTCCCTCAGGGAGCCAAGCTTTCCTGTCCATTTGGAGAGGAGAAGTTGAATTGGGAAAGGTGACAGGGGTCAAGGCAGAACTGAATTCTTAGCCAGCTAGAATAAGGGTCACCACTGACCCCCCAGTGATCACCTAGTGACAATCTGAGTTGTCTGAGACTTGGATTTTTTTTTTTTTTGCAAAGGGGCCACACCTTGCTACAGGAAAGAAGCTACTGACCAGGTTGGAAGCGGTAGGTTGGGATGCTCAGCATGTTTATGCAGCAGAAATGCGGGGTGATCTATAGAATGGGGCTCGGGGGCTGGTTGGTTGATCTGCAAGAGATATTTCTTTAACATGTTTGTCATGGGAAGAGTTGCTGCATTTGGCAAGGTAGCAGATTGATCCTGCCGGTCTAAGCTGTCTGTTTGATGCATCTGTTAGATGTGATCTGTGATTCTGGAGTTTAAGGAAGCTTACCTTTGAATATTCTGTAGCTTCTGATCTTCATTTTCTTCTCTTTCCTCCCACCTCCAAGCAGGCTCCCCACCCCTTTCCTCAGATCTCTCCCCAGCCCTTCCCCAAACCTCTCCATCCTATAGCTTTTGGCCTACCTTATTTAACCTTGCTCCCACTCCTCCCTGAGTCAGAATGTCTGCTCCACTTGCTGCAGGTGTCTGTGGATGCTCTGCAGAAGCCCAGGGCCGAAGACTGTCTGACTGACTAGGATTCTGTTGGAGTGTTTGTGTATGGGAATAGAAGGCCATGGCTGTACAGCTTGTTCCCGATTCTGCTCTCAGCTTGTTGATGGTAAGTGCTCACTGCAAGCTTAGGTGGGGGCCTACTGCAGCTTCAGCTCCTGTTCATCCCGCCGCTGTTGCTGTGGGGGTGACTGCCAGGGCAAGGATGCTCAAAGGACTCGGATTCCTTGTTGCTTTTATTCGGAAATAATGCTTTGGGTGAGAAGATTGGCCTTGACAAAGCAAGGACAAGAATCAGAATAATGAATATGTTCCATTTTAGGAGCTCATGGTTTTCTGAATAACGGTTTTGAGAAGGGTGTTTATAAACAGGTGTTTATATGTGAATTAGATTGCCCAGCTAGTCCTACTTCCCCTTTGGGGGGGGATATGAAGTGGATTTGTCCTTTATTCTTCTCTTGGTGATTGTAGATTGTTGACACTAGCACTGATTGGTTGGATTCTTTCTTCAAGGGACATTCACACAGATATATATATATATATATATATATATATATATATGTATATATATATACATATATATACACATACACATATACATATAAATATAAAAACATATTCACATATTAATGTATCTCTGTCTTCATCTATGTCTTTTCAAGTTCCCAGACAGAGGTTCTGGAAGTGGTTTCCTTATTGTCCTTCGAGACTTTTTGAGTAGTGGGTAGCTTATTTTCTGCCTAAAGATTAGAGGTTGAAATATGCAGGGTTTGTTTAAGTATTTATCATGGTTCTGGGCTTTTGTGGCTTTCATTATAAAACTGACTGTATTTTTAATTATGTAAAGAATGTTATTGAGCTTTAAATATTAAAAGGGGCAAGGAAAGTGGAATCTTGTTCTGACAACTTTTCACTTGGGCAGAAATTCAGATTTTCATGTGAGAATTTCTCAACTCTCTTTTTTCCATCTTTTGTCTGTCTCTGTCTCTGATTCTCATATTCTTACACTCTGCCTCATCTCTCTCTCTCTCTCTCTCTCTCTCTCTCTCTCTCTCAATATATCTCACTTCCTCTCTCCTCATTCTGTCTCTCTCTCCCTCCCTTCCCCACCCTTTTCCTCTCCTCTTATAGAATAGCTTTGGAAGATGTAAAAATCTGTGTGAGATTTTTGAAATATGAATGTTCCTAACATTTACATGAGAGATTTTACAAACAAAGAAGGGCTTCTACTGTGTATATTGATCCATGATTTTTATTGGCAATGGGAAAAGCAGATTTTCTAGGCCTGATGAGTTTATTAAAAGCAACTTGGGAAAGTAACTGGTAGGGAGCCTTGTGATTGGTGAACACGGGCCAAACTAAGAAGAGCAAATACCTTGATTTCTAATTAGCCAAAAATACTCAGTTCTTAAAACGCCTGAGTCACCTTGCATCTGTTCCTAGTGCTGACTTCAGTGGCAAGAAAGGGAGAGAGACACAGCTGAGACTAGAAGTAGTGTCAAAAACATCACAGGGGAAGGGACTGGGGTCTAATGAAGCTTTCCCCTGGAGTCAGCACCTTCTTGGATCTTTTGCATTTGGTATTGCAATTATCCGAATCTTAACTAGACAGATATCACTTCTTTGAGAAATTCCAGAGGTATTTAATGAGGCCTAGCAAGTGCTTGGTCCTTTGGAAGGGTTCAATAGAAACTCAAAAAATCTATCAAAAATAGATTCCATAAAAATAAAAGAAGAAAAATTTAAAACAATAACTGGGCAGATTAACCAAAACAAAAAAAATCCTTCAAAGAGAATGGGACTGGATTATAAACTGGTACCTATCATAAGCTCCCACTGGGCTAAATTGGCATGGAGTCATCTTACATCTTCAAACACATGGAGTGGGTGAAAAGAAAGAGAGAAATGAAAGGCATGGCTTGACAGGGAAAGCCAGAGAGAGATGGAGTCCTAGTCCTGGCAGGAAGCCAGAAGTGGAAAGGAAATGATCTTTGCTCTTTCATTTAATATGTATATATGAACACATATGTATGTATGTATGTGTGTATATATTACTACAGTTGGCCTGGGGATGCCAAGTATAAGATTCTAACAAAAAGAACCTTCCCCCTTTTGTGCTTGACAGGTGACTTGGTACATAAGCTTAATATGACTTTGGAGAAAGAAGACTCAAGTTGGACTCTTTTCTCTGTTCCTTTCTGTGTGACCTTGAGAAAAATTTTAAACTCTCCTCCATTTTTTCATCTGTCAAATGAAGCCATTGGTTTAGGTGGTATCTTAAGTCCTTCCCAGCACCACTTATATTTTCCTATGTTCTCTTGAGTCTTCACACCTGTTCCCTTTTCCCCAAGGGCCTGGAATGACCTCCCTTCCTTCATAATCCTTTTTGTTCAAGTCCCTCCATTCTTCTAAGGTTCAGCTTGTCAGACTGCATTTATCCTTCCCCTAAGGAGAAAGCATTTTTTTCCTGTCTCAAATACCTTATAGAATTAAATAAAATAGTTATTCTTTAACTATTAGTATTATTTTCTTGGACTTTATCAGTATATTTTTCTCTTTCCCTTATGTCATGAAGTAGATAAGTGGTACAATGGTTAGAACACTTGGGGTTAGGAAGGACTTTAAATACTGCCTCAAATACTAGCTGTGTGGCCTTGACTAATTCACTTAACCTCTAAACCTAAATTTCCTCTTCTGTAAAATAGGGATGCTAATGGTACCTGTCTTATGGGATTGTGAGGATAAAATGAGATTTGTAAACCTCAAATTTCCTATATAAATGTTTGCTATTATTATTGTTATTTGTGTGTATGCCCTTTTCTCTTTAGAGTGACAAAATCTTGGGGTCAGGGTCTATGCTGCACCTATAATTTTTACTGTTAGGGGAAGTTAGGTGGTACAGTGGGTGGAGTACCATACCCAGAATCAAGAAGATTCAGCTTCCCAAGTTCAAATCTGGCTTCAGTCACTTACAAATTATGTGACCCTGGGAAAGTTATTTAACCCTGTTTGCCTCATATACAATATGATCTGAAGTAGGAAATGGCAAATCACTCCATATCTTTGCCACAAAAATCCGAAATAGGATCACAAAGAGTTGGACAAGACTAAAATGCCTCAACAACAACAATACAGGGACTGCAATGCTGATTTCATTGGTATATGACTATTTCAAAATTTTTTTCTTCTCAGTATCTTTTTACACTTTTTTTTTAGGTTTTTGCAAGGCAAACAGGGTTAAGTGGCTTGCCCAAGGCCACAGCTAGGTAATTATTAAGTATCTGAGACTGGATTTGAACCCAGGTACTCTTGACTCCAGGGCTGGTGCTTTATCCACTGCGCCACCTAGCCGCCCCTTTTTTTACACTTTTGAAAATTATTGAGGACCCCAAAGAGCTTTTTTACTATGTTACATCTTTAAGTATTTACTATATTAGAAATTAGTGCTAATAAAATATGAAACATAATTGATCTATTTCAAATAACAATAAAGTCAATTATGAGTTGACATAACACATTTTAATGAAAATTGACTATATTTTTGAAAGCAAAAAAATTAATGAGAAGATTGGTATGGTCTTACATAGTTTTGAAAATTTATTTCATGTCTGGCTTAATAGAAGACAGTTGGATTCTCATCTCTATGTGTGTATTCAATCTGTTGCTATGTTATTTTGGTTGAAGTATATGAAGAAAATTCAGCCTCATACAGATAAATCATTGAAAAAGAGAGGAATATTTTAATAGAAAAACAAATTTCAGTAAAATGGTTTTGAAGACCCCACTTTGAGAACTTCTGGTATGGGAAGTTTTCAGATGATGAAACTCCTCCTACTGATGCAAATCAGCACCTTCTCTGCAGTTGATAATCTTAGTAAATTGTTTAGAGAAATAAGAAGTGATTTATTCAGGGTTACACTACCAGTACCTGTCAAAGACAGAACTTCCTCTAAGACCACTTCTTTGTCCATGGTGCCATGGTTCCTCTCTTGTTATACCTTATAGATATTTTATAAATATTTGTTGATAAGAACAAAATAAAATTGTTATTATTGTTAAACAATATCCTATCCTGTGATGGCTCTCAGTCTTAACAGTTTTACAGAATAGTGATGAAAAACAGACTCTTAGGGGTGGCTAAGTGGCACCGTGAGGCCAGCCCTGGAGTGAGGAGTCCTGAGTTCAAAATCTGACCTCAGACACTTAATTACCTAGCTGTGTGGCCTTGGGCAAGCCACTTAACCCCATTGCATTGTAAAAAATAAAAAAGCAAAGAAAAGTAGACTCTTTGCATAGGTCAAAGGAAAAAGTCTGAAGGAACACTAACTCTTGCTCTGGAGACAAAAGATTACAAGTAATTCAGATACCTGAGGCAATGAACAGGAAATATGGTCTCAGAACAACCATTTAAAGATACATTAAGTTAAGGGAGGAGAGAAGGCACTTGGAGGGCAAGAGATGTCCCATTTCAGGACCTAGGGTCCCATGGGGAAGAGAGACACTAAAGCTTTCAAATATTATCATCCAATAAAACCAACCTTCTTTCTGTCCTTCACAGCTGACACTCCAATCTCCCATTTCTTTGCCCTTGTTCATGTATAGAATGCACTATTTTTTATTTCATAGATCCCTTGTTACCTCCAAAACTCTACTTAAAAAGTATTTCCCTAGTAGTGAAGCCCTCCTCCATTAATCTCATATTTACCTAGGTTTATTTTTGTTGTCTCCCCCTGTAGAATCTAAGCTCTTTTTTTTTGGTATAATGACACTTAATAATTATCTAGCTGTGTGACCTTGGGCAAGTCACTTAAGCCCATTGCCTTGCAAAAAAACAAACAAAAAAAGAGGACCAATGCCTTCAGGAGCAGGATGTCTTGACTTGCAAATGAATTGGATTTAAGTGAGGCAGAGCTCATTCTCTTCTCCAGAGTGATCAAAGGTGCAGTAACAAAACATAGGTTAAGATGGGAAATTGATTTTTTTTAAGCTAAGGTCTTTCCCAGGTTTCAACTTCTTTGAGACACCACCCTTCAGTGATTAAAGCCTAGACAAGAACTGAGGCAAATGATGGCCTAGTTTGCATTTATGACGGAATCAATCTAGGAGGGGAAGATCTTCAGAGTTCCTAGCCAAAACAGAAACAATAAATCATAGATATAATCCCTATCTGTCTCTCTAGCCTGAGCATCTAGCACAGTGTTGCCTAGTATTAATGTCTGTTGATAGATTAATTGATGACTAGAGACATTGGGATATCTCAGGGAAGGGAGCAAGCTGGATTTAGAGAGGAAGGCCACTATTTGGTAGCTCCTAGTTTAAAACTTATTATTCTTGCAAAGTAGGAACAAAATTTAGAGTTTTCTGCCCACTCAAGGATTACAGATGCTGTCAATTCCTTTAAATTTTGACTATGTAGTTCCAATTCCTACTTCTCTGAATTTTTATATAGTTATGAATATGTAGTTGCAATAATTAGGAGGTCTTGGGATCATGATTTGTTCAATTTATCTAAGATATGAAACTATAAAAAACTCTTTGGACTTTTCTATATAAAAGACTAGGAATTGTTCATTTCTTTTATCACAGACCAGTGTGTTCTAAAAGTTCTGATGCTAGGACTACACTAGGTTAAAGTAAAGCTTTTAATATCCTGACCTATTGAATTGGCCTTAGGATCCTTATTACCTGCCAAATAGAATACACAATCTTTATCTTGGCATTTACCTTTCCATTTTTGTTTATGCTATTTCTTTTTTTTTTTGAGTCCAATTTCTCAGCTGTTATTGGACCAAAGGAACATCTCAGAGATTATTTGTCCTGACCAATGTATGTTCACAATATGACACCCCATGGTACTTGATATATGGTAGGCACTTAACAAATGCTTCTTGAATTGCTCAATATTTGGGGGAATCATTCATTTATAACATCATTCATATGGAGCCATATGATATCACTTTAACTAATTTCTGGTGTACCCATCCTCATGATTCTTGATTTTATCTTGTCTTCTCTAACCACTAAACAGGGTTCTACTAAAGATTTGTTTCTCTATACTTGGAATAGACTCCCTCAGAGTGATTTGATGAAAGAACACTCATTGGGTCTCAGGACCTGGGTTCAAATTATGCTTTGGAGACCTTGGGACAAATCTCTTGATCTTCCTATGACTTAGTTGATTTTTAAAATGAAAGGATTTGGACTAGAAGGACTTTGAGATCCCTTCCAGCTTTAGTTTTATAATCCAATGACTTTTGTCTGTTTTCTTTAAGGCCCATCTTAGGCCCTTCCCTACAAAGCTGCTGTTACCCTCCAGATTAGAATCCATCCCTCCCTTTATTCATATCTTATACCATCTGTCTGATCATCCATAGGCATTTTTGTAACATAGCTTCTATTATAATTATTTGGTTACTCCCCTTACCTTTGTAACTTCTTGAGAGCAAAGTCTATGTTGTTTTTATTTTTTTATCCCTAGTGCCAGAATATTGTTTTGAACATAATCATTGTTTAAATACCAGATTAATTCTTTTAAAGCATGGTGGAGCTGAAACTTTATTGCTCCATCTTCTATCCATTTCAATATTGATTCTTTAAATATGTCCTTTAAAGGGACTTTTAATCACAAATATACTGGGAACTGTGGGAGAATACAAAAAAATACATAGGCACAATTTCTGTCCTCAAGAAACTTATAATTTAACTAAGGAAAAAAGATGTGAGCATTAGACACATGCAGAAATATATCAATGAAATAACATTAAAAGACATTACAGCATTAAAAGACATTACAGTCATTAAATGATTAATTTGTCAAAATTAATTATCTCCAACTCAACACTGGAATGACTTTAAGAATTTGTTGGTGTGGGTTACCTTATCAAAGACACAGATTACAATTCCTTTATAACTTAGTAGACCTTCTTTGAGAGTGCCAGTGACTAGAGCAATTCATCACCCTGGGACTGGTATGATGATGACCCTTTTGGAATTCACTTCTTCTGATTCATATTTTATTTGAAAAATTTTCAGTTTTGCAGATTTTCCAGAGCATTTATCAAGTTGGCAAAGCTTTGAGAACCCAGGACTATTTATCTTGCTCTATGATGAATTATAGAATTAGGAAGTCAGAGAAATGTTTGATAGCTATTAATGTCTTATGAGGTCAAAAGAAGGAGAGAGAGAGAGAGAGAGAGAGAGAGAGAGAGAGAGAGAGAGAGAGAGAGAGAGAGAAAGAGAACCATTACTTAAGGATGCATGAGAAGGGTTCATGGAGAAGATGGAATTTGTTCTGGACCTTGAAGGATAGATGCAATCTGGACAGTCAGAGAGAAGTATTTCCTAAGGATGAGTGAATACAAGTTATATTCAGGCAAAATGAGAATGAGAAGATTGATTTGGATGTAACAGAATAGTAGATAAAACTGGAAAAGTAGATTGGAACTAGATTATATAATCATGTGACAATGGAATTAGAGGAGAGGGTCTAACCTGAGGATGCATAATTTTTAAAACTAATTTTACAATGATTATAATATATTCCCCCTTATCCTATGATATTTTTATGCATTTAAAAACATTAAGAGAAGGGATGTATAGATTTCATGGTTCAAGACATAAAAAAAAAAATTTTTTTAAACCCTAATTTCAAGCAAGAAGAAACTTTAGAAGTCATCTAGTCCAATATGTACTTGAGGCCCGGAGATGTTGAACACTGAACAAAGTCATTAAGGTAATAAATGGGAAGAATTAGAACTCAGATCCAGACTCCAAATTCAGTATACTCTGTAGTCTTCCAAGGTTCAAGAACTGCTCTTCTCACCCTACTTTTCTAAATTTGTTTTCTGACTTGTCTATCATAGTTTCAGGTAAGTCTGTGGTTTCCTTCTATTATGGAAAAACCACTAGATATTTCTCAAACTAGAGAGACATTTTTTTTCTTTTATCCTTGATGTTTCTTAGCAACAAAGAATAAAATTGATTTGTTTGTTGGCATTCTTGCTTCCCCAGAGATTGTTTTGTGGCAGGGAAAGCCAGGGAGAATCTCCAGTGACTTCCTGTGCATCTAATTCCTGAATTGAGACTTCCATACTGCTTATAAGTGGCCTCAGAACCATTTTAGACCATTTAGGAAGCTCATCCCATTCCCTCAAACCTCCCAAGTGTTTCCTTCTGAGATCAGTTTAAGGCAGCAATCAGACACTCAGTTGAGAAAATCTTTTCTTCCACTACTACTGATGAAAGTCGTTCATGCTTTTACCCTTATATTAATTCTCTGTAGCTAGATCAACATTAGGAGAAGATAGACATATACAAATCCTTGTTGTGTGGCCCATGACCTTGTTATTCGGTTGTACCTGACTCTTCATGATCCTATATGGGGTTTTCTTGGCAAAGATACTGGGGTGATTTGTCATTTCCTTCTCCAGTTCCTTATACACATGAGGAAACTGAGACCAAAAAGGTTAAATGACTTACTCAGGGACACACAGCTAGTAAGTGTCTGAGACTGAACTCAGAATTCTGGCTACAACACTCTATCTACTCTGCCACCTAGTTGACCTTAGATGCGGTAATTTCAGTTATAGCCCCCAAAGATTATCTTCAGACACATTGTATTAAAGTCTATGATTAGAAATACATTTCAGGGAGTTTGGGGAGTTTAGTTTTTTCTAGAATCCTTTAAGAGACATTTCATAATAGTTGAAAGATAGTGAATCTCTGAGACAGCAATGTCTTGTTTCAATTTTTGCCTCTGATATACAGCATACAGTGTATATAGTATATGCTATATATTCATATACACATACTGGCTATTAATATCTGATCAAATCACTTAAACTCTCAGTGCCTCCAGGCACCCAAGACTAAGTTGTAGGGGTCTTAAATTAACGGAAGAAGTTATCTATTTTAGGAGTTTTTATAAAAATGAAATCACAGGTCTCTATGTTTTAGAGTCCCCCAGTTACAATGCATATACTCCTGGAAGGTGACATCTTGTTTTCTTACTGGCTTATCTTTTAGGATTTATGATAACTAACTGAGAAAAAAGCCCTAGGGGAAGTGAACTAGCACCCTTGGCATGGGCAGGGATCTGAAAGGGGGGCGGGGAGACTGACCTTGAGTCAAAGGCAAGTTTGGCCATCCTTTCGAATTTACTTGGGGGTGAGCTTATCTATAACCTTTCCCACTATCCCCACCCCCAAAGTGCCAGAATACTGACACTGTTTATGATTATTTCCTGTTCTTGGGAAACCTTATTTTGGTATTTTTCTGTGGTGCCAGGGGCTTGAAACCTCAATGCAGTAGGTTCCTATTAAAAAGAAAATGTGGTCAGTTGGATAGATGATCTCTAGATATTTTTCATTGCTGTGGCACAAAAATTCTTTGATTCTGTGAACTCTTATGCCAGTAGATTGAAGAGGAGAGAGGAAATGAGACCAAACAAAATGATTCTACTTCTGTGGCTCTTTGAAGGGTGGAAGAACAATTGTGCAGGATAGTTGAGAACATAAAGGGAAAGAAAAGAAAAAAAGGAAATTGAAACCAATGACTATAAATTGAGATTTTGGGTTATTAGTGGATAATTGATATTTGAACATGTGCACTTTTTAATAGGTTCCTTGACCTTCTTATGTGTGAATAATAAGCCTGTAGTTGATTTTGATGAGGCAGGGCTGTGAAATGCTTCTCTTAGAATCTAGAATGCATTGTTCAACTAGCTGGTAGGAATAGTCAAGAATTTATAGATGGAACATTCTTCTCAGGTTGGTTTATTGTGGGCCATACTCATGCCCCTAGGACAGGCAAGCAGAATTACAGTGTAGGATGAGATATTGACTTCTTATATTTCAAATGTCAGTTTTCACATTAAAATTGTCTCACCATTGACCATAAAAATAGTGGGAAGATTTTTTTAACCTTTTCTCAATTACCCCCCTGCCATTCCTTCAGAATATGTAACAAAATCATCATACTTTTTTAGAAGATATTTTTATTCTTTGTCTTAAACAGATCTTATCAGGGTTACTGTTAGGTTCTTGTAATACTGTTGTATATGTTTTCAGTTTATATTCATTATCAGCTCGTTGAATTGCATATCACTTTGCAGTACCCTTCCACACTTCCCATTCCATCTATCTGTTACCCAGGGCATCTCTAGGAGATGAACAGGTCAAACATTATTATGATTATTATTTAGGCAACTCAATTACATAATGGATAGAATGCTGACTTGGAATCAGGAAGACCCAAGTTCAAATCCTGCTTCAAACATTTAATACTTATGTGACCTTCCCCTTCCTCTCAGAGTCATTGGGAAGATCAAATGAGATTTTTAAATATATATATATATATATATATATATATATATGTATAGCTTATAGATACATATATATGCCTACACACACACACACACACACACACACACACATATATATATATATATATATATATATATATATATATATATGAAATGCTTCAGAAATTTTAAAGCAATGGAATCCCAAGTATATTTACCAATCTCTCCTCTATATGACAAAATGATTTTCAGTAATAGGATTGAAATGAAACAAATAAAAATGGCCAGAAAAGAATCTCAGATATAAAAAAATATTATTGAACTTTGCATAAGTATGCTGATATAAAAATAAAATAAATGTTACTACACAAAAGGGGAAAATTATGGAGGAATACTTTTAAAGTACAATAATATAATGGCCCAGGGAATATTGTTCCCCCTCCCCCACAAAGGAAACATCTCTTATTAATCTGTAGGTATTTACCCATCAAAGGGTACAGTATATTTTTTGCTGCTAGAGCTTGAGGAAGCATCATCTCCTAAGCAGCTGCCACCATGTCAATCTTCCCATTTTTGAAGGCAAAGCTCAAATCTTGGTAATTCATTCCTGTTGGTTCTGCTAGAGATCTGTTGGGAAGTTGGATCTTTGTCCCTATATTCTTTGCTTTATTCTGGGGAAAAAGAGGAAAAAGTCCAATTCAAGACACTCCCTTATTGCCTGCACCTGCTGCACTCTTGGTATCCTTCTTCCTTTAAGGACAGTATAGACATTAGCTATTGCTTTAATTTGTTATGATTATTCCAATTTGTTGTCACGAAACAAGCATGGAATGACTGAATAAGTTGCTCAAGTTCACACTGCTGACAAAACTGACAAATTATGGACTAGACAGCTTCTAATTTCTGACCCATTGTCTTTGATTGCTACTACACAATGCTGGTTAACTTACAAGTTTTGTTTTTTCATCATGTTCTTTTAAACTTCAAGTTCCATTATTTTTGGTAGTAAAAACTTATTTTATTTGGTTTCAAATTAATTTCAACTAAATATTTATCACACTTATATCTCTTGTTATGGAGTTAAGAGAAGTAAAACAAACATGTCACTCATAGATTTAAGTTAGAAGGATCTTAAGAGGTTATCTAACCCAATAACTTGATTTTATGGATTAGTAAACTGAGGTCCAGGGAAAGTAAATGGTCAACACAAGTAGTAAGTGGTAGAATCAAAGCCCAAGTTCTTTGACTCCAAAAACCAATGTTGCTTTCTACCATAGTATATTTCCCCGGCCCCTAGAGTCCTCCTAATCCTTTCCAAGATGGAGGCAGCAAAATATAGACTAGCACTCATGTTTATTTTATTTAGAAAGGAATGGAAACAGTAATATGTTATAGTAGTCATGGTAAAGGAAGATGTTTTACTTATTGTAGGAGTTTATTGAAAGTTTCAGTTTCCCTAAGGCCTTTGGTAAATGGTCAAACCCACCATCTGTACTAGATTTGTAAAGAAGTTTCCCCTTTCAAAAAAAAATCTTGAAATATATTTATTTGAGAAAAATTAAATTTAAAGATATTTTAGGAATTTTGACATAAAGTTCTTTCTAATTTTTAAATCATAGTGTGTGATTTTTGCCTTAGTTTATCTCCCATACTTAAGCCTTTTGGGGACTACAAATCAATTTACACAAAACCTGACTTCTAGTTCTAAAAACTGAAGTATATAAAAAAAGTTTATTGGTTTTTTGAACCATGTTCCTAACAAATGACTTTTACAAAACTACTTACAGATACAAAACATTAGCATGTCCAAAACTTATAAGATTTAGTTTCATCCAAATAAACTCAAGTTGAATTATTCAGGGACATACCACAGTTGAATAAACATTTAATGCTAAATAGAGTATAACCCCCAATCCTCTGCTGACCTAATCTATGTACCTAAAATATTCCAATGTATCCATGATATCATCAATAATACAGATTACAACCTGTCCAACCCCTACCGAGCCCATGCATATGTCTTTCTAAGATGATCACAAGGGATCCATTCCAAATCTTGACATCCCCAAAGATACCAGTGGAGCACACATAGGTTATCCTTTGGTTATCCTTCCCTCTCACACTGAGATCAGTTGATCATCATTTTTGTTCATAAATTTCTTTACCCCAGTTCTTCTTCTTCTTTTTTTTTTTTTTAGTTTTTGCAAGGCAAATGGGGTTAAGTGGCTTGCCCAAGGCCACACAGCTAGGTAATTATTAAGTGTCTGAGACCGGATTTGAACCCAGGTACTCCTGACTCCAAGGCCAGTACTTTATCCACTACGCCACCTAGCCTCTCTCCCCCCCCCCCCAGTTCTTCTTAATTCTTTCTCCTCTTACATATTGTCCCCTGTTTACATGGAATACACAGGTCTCTATGTCTCTCCGAGTTATAATCATTTTCAATTTTTTTCAGCTGTAATGTTTCCATGCTAATTTTAAATAAACAGAAAATTATAAGAGGCAGCATTGATTGGTGGGAAGAAAACATCTCAAAATCAGAAAGATTGGAATTCAAGTCTTATCAAGTACATATTGACTATGTGGTCCTAAGCAAGTCATTTCATCTTTTTTATGTTCTAGGCCATTCCTTACCATTATAAATGTAGGAGGTACTAATTGGCATTGGGAGAGGCAGTTTCTTCACTTGGGAATTCCTCATACTAATGAGATCATAGATTCAATCCCTATTCCTAGCCAAGTGGAGTTTTCAAGAACTCCTGAAAGCAAAGTAATACAGTCAAGTAACCAAACCAGTTTCCTTCCTTTTGGGTCCCAGTTGCATGGTGGTTAGTATTGTAGTATTCATCACTACAGAGAAAAAGATTTGCTTGTAAGAAGCAGAAAAAAACATAAAAATCACCAATTTAAATCCATTTCTGTCTTGAATAGCTAAAAAATTTGTCTTTTTGAAGGGAACTGTCTGAAATCTGGGATGCAATATGTTCTCTCTGGCAATGGCAAAATGTTTTACATCCAGTTCTGTTATGCATGATCAGTCAGCTATTAGTTCATCTCTTTTAAAAATTAATTGTATGGCTGTTTTATGAGGCTTAATGGTGGTTTGCATAGCATATGTTATTGGATCAGGTAAAAGTTTCCTATTTAATTTTATGCCAAAATATGGAATCCTAATGGAACAGCCTGTGTTTAGCCTGGTCTTAATGAAAAGGTCTTTGAACCCTAAGTCATTTGCTACATATGAAGTGAGGGGTGAATTCAAAAGTCAAGGTGACATTGATTGGTTGGAAACTAATGTTGGATTCTGAGAAGAGTAAACATGTTCATTTTGATTCTGGCTCAGTGGGTTTTCTGGGTGTCCAATTTAATTCAAGTCAACTAGTATATATTAAGCACCTATTGGCTATCTATCATTGGACTAGATTTTGTGAAGCTTGCAAAGTGGAACATAATATATTGTGTCTTTCCTGATGTAATTTTCAACAACATGCATTAAACAGAGAATAATACCAAACAACCTATCCTTGCCCTATCACCATCACTTAGCAACCTTTTCTCAGTTGAAGTTCATTCTACATTATCCCATCCCCATTACAGCACCCCCATGATGTGGAAAAGCCCCGAAGTCTGAAATATTATGGCATTAAAAGGTAAAATGTTGGGTGTATTTTCATGATTTTTTAAAAGTATTTCCTATTTTCCTATTTATCATATATATATATATATATATACATACATACATATATATATATATATATATATATATATATGATGATGTTTGTCTTTCATTTTCAAAGAAGACTTATGACATCAGGGAGGTGATACCATGACAAGTACATGAACTGAATTTGAGTGAGGGGCTTGCTGTGCTAAGTCACTAGCCTCACTTTCTCCTCCAGAGTCATCTAGATCCAGTGGCCAGATATGAATCAGGACAACTGGAGATGGTCCTGGATGTGAGGCCACCGGGGTTAAGTGACTTGCCCAAGTTCACACAGCTAGTAAGTGGCAAGTGTGTGTGATTGGATTTGAACTCCCATCCTCCTGACTCCAAAATCAGAACTCTATCCACTGCACCACCTAGCTGCCCCTCATATATCTATATCTATATGAGGGGTATATATACATACATACATATATACATATATAATAACAAATTTATATATCTGCTTGTTATGTCTCTCATTAGATTATGAAGTTCTTAAAGACAAGGACTGTCTTTTGCCTCTCTTTTTTGCATTCCCAGTGTTTATCATAGTTTCTGGCACATACTAGGTGCTTAATAACTATTTATTGACTAATTGACATGGATATCCTTTTTCTTAGCTTTTCAATCACTGTTGAGGATTCTAGTTACCCAAGGCTCTACTGTCATCATCCTTGACTCTTCACTCTATTCCAAGAAGTTACTGAATCTTGTTTCTATCTATATATCACAATTTTTTGTGTCACTCTTAACCTCATTTAAATACCCCTCTAATCAAGGATTTTACTAAATTTTATCAGATTATAATAATAGTCTCCTAATTAGTTTCCCTGCCTCAAGTCTCTTCCCTACTCTATTCTATCCTTCATACTGTTGCCAAAGTCAATTTTCTAAAAAACAGTTCTGATTATGTCACTCCCCTTCTCAGTAGACACTTCTTATTACTTCTAGGTTGATCAAAAAAAATTCTCTATTTGGCATTTAAATTTCTTCAAAATTTCTATAATTTCAATCTTCTTAAACTTCTTACTCCTCCCCTTGGGGCAGCTGATAGAAGACTGGTCTTGGAGTAGGAGGACCAGAGTTTGAATCTAGCCTCAGGCGCTTGACTCTAGCTGTGGGACCTTGGACAAGTCACTTAACCCTGATTGCCTTGTATTCAGGGCCATCTCCAGTCATCCTGACCCATATCTGGTCACTGAACTTAGATGGCTCTGGAGGAGAAAGTGAGACTGATGACTTAGCACAGAACCCCCTCACTCAAATCCAATTCATATGCTCCTCATGGCATCATCTTCCTGTTGTTGTGGTCTTTTTCGAAAATGAAGGACAAACATTATTATTCCTTCCCATGCAGTCTACATTTCAGTTGTCTTGACCCACTTGATGTTCATTGTACATGATTTTGCATCTCCTTTTCAATGACTTTAGCCTATACCTAGAATATTCTTCTTCCTTACCTCTATCTTTTAGCATTCTTAATTTATCCTTCAAGACTCACCTCAAGCACAATCTTTCAGAGCATCTCCTCCCCTGCAGTTTCCTGAATTGCTAAAAACTTCTCCTCTAAGGTTACCTTGCATGTACTTTGTATGTCTGTCTGTCTATCCATGTATCTATTTATCTATCTGTCATCTCTCTTTATCTTTACATTAAATTTTTCATTTATTTTAATTTGAACTTAAGAAAAACTATTTCCATAAAATAGTAGAATAAAAAAGATGATTTCAATTCTATTTTGTGCCAGTTGCTATTCCTTTTAAATGTATAATAAAGTTGTCATGTAACTTTCTTTTTTTCATTTTTTCTTCCCTCCCCCACCCTAGAGTTGGTTAACATTATACACAAGTGTATATATATATGTATATTTGTAAAATCATTCTACATACTTCTATTTGTCAGTCCTTTTTCTTGATGCATATAGCACCCTCCTTCATAGGTCCTTTGTAGTCAATTGGACATTTATTAATATGACAGTACTGGACTTTTCAAAGGGTTTCGATTTTTGGTGAAATTTGTCTTGCTAATTATATATTCAATCATATCTTTCATGAGTAAATATATTAAAATATATACAATAGATTATAATCATATATGTCTTTGGATATACATGGTCATGTCCATGTTATCTGTCTCTCATTGGAATAGAAGTTTCTGGAGAGCAGAGATTATGTTTTTCTTTGTATCTCCAGCACTTATTATGTTTGGTGTTTAGTAAGCAATTAATATAAATCCTTATGGTCTTCAGTTTCATCATTTGTAAAATAAGGCTTTAGACTTGATGACCTCTACTGGTCCTTCCAGCTCTGTGTTACTAATAAGTGATTTAGGTACAAAACTAGTGTTTCAAACATTAGAAGATGTAAAGTCACAAGACTCTAGAGAGGAAGTGAAATTGTGAGTGAGCTGGAGTTGAAGGATGGAAATGACTTGGATGAGAGAGAATAAACACAACAAACAAAATGAGCAAAGGCATGTAGATAAGAATGAGAAATTTTTATACTTAGCAGAGAGTAGATGCTTAATAAAGGCTTATTGATCAACTGAAGGACCATAAGGGGATGGACCAGAAAGGAGCAGAGCATTAATAATGGGGAGAGGAAAAAAGGCAAATTACATAAGGAAGGTAGAATAAGAGGTTTATGTTTTATTCTATAGGCAGTGGGCAGTCATAAAGAAAGCCAATCAAAGGAGTGACATGATAAATTTGGGATTTTTTTTAGGTTTTTTTTTTTTTTGCAAGGCAAATGGGGTTAAGTGGCTTGCCCAAGGCCACACAGCTAGGTAATTATTAAGTGTCTGACACCGGATTTGAACCCAGGTACTCCTGACTCCAAGGCCCGTACTTTATCTACTACGCCACCTAGACGCCCCGATTTGAGATTTTTTAAAAAAAATGGTATGCAATATGGATTAGCAATCTTAGAGAATGAACACAGAAAGAGCACTTAGGAATCTATTGCATTAATTTAAATATGATGCTGGAGGGTCTACATTTGGATGGTGACTATGAGCATGGAGAAGAATGAATAAATTCAAGAAATATTGTAGAAATAACACTGACACATTTCAGAGACAGCAGAAGGGCAAGCAGTAGACCATGGGGTATGACTGATGAGTCAAAGGTCAACATTCACAATAAAGGCCAAATAGATGTTTCTTAAGTTTATTGTGAGTGGAAAAAAATGAGAGAGTCAAGGGTTACTGTGAAGACGGTGCTAGTAGAGTCATCAGTCTAAATGTGAAATCTTCCAGGGTAATAAGAGTGAGTGGGGAAGGGATGTTGAGAAAAACTAAGTGAGATGGTGAATCCATGGATCAGTCCATAGATGTTAGAGGAGGAAAAAGGGTGTTAGATAATCTTGACAAGAATGCGGAGATCATGGGTTGATGGATAACATGAAGTTGTACACATGTGGGCTCCAATATGGTCCCATTCTTACCCATCAATGGAAAAATAAGCATGAAGTCCCTGCCCTGAAGAAACTTACTCTCTTGCTTGAGAGACAATATGTGCAAAAAGGTGTATAGATTTGATGGAGGAAATATTAGCTGTTACTTCACTGGGCTTTAGGTACAGCCATTTCTTCATTTTTTTTTGTTTTACTTGTTCCCTCTACCCAGAACATTCTCTATCTAGCCACTGTGTTATTAAGGTCCATGAAAAATTCTTTCCTCTTTTAGTCTCATGCCAGACCAGTCATCTCCATATTCTTATTGCCTATACTTGTTCTTATCTTTTCTCCTTCTCTCTTCAGTAAGTTCCATGAAGACAGACATCTCATGTTTCTTTGCAATTCTCACTGTGCTTTGGACATCTGAATTCAATAATTATTTACAGACAGATTGTTCAAGAATCTATAATGATAGATAGATAGACAGACAGACAGATATATAGGTGATAGATTGGTGTTTTCTTTGCAACTCATGGAAACAAAATGTTCTTTGTGTTTTCTTCATCTGACTCATCTTGATTTCCATTTGAAAGGTAATAAGTATTCAGTCTACTCTGTCTAAGATTCTTCTATCTTGCAATATATAAACCATTGAGAAGAGCCCAGAGGGTGTATCAAGTTATGAGGAAATGGTGCCATCAGTCTTTTAGCATATAACCTTGTACCATCCTCAGGTTGAGTTCACAGAAGAACATGGAGTGAAGGAAATAAGATTCTTGTATTCTACTACAAAACAACGAGCATTTAGTCTCCTCTATTGAAGGTTCTTCCATCTTGCAATATATGAACCATTGAGAAGGGCCCAGAGAGTGCATCAAGTTGTGAGGAAATGGTACCAGCAGCCTTGCATCATGGTGCGTCAGCATGCAACCTTGCACTATCCTCAGGTTGAGTTCACACCATAACAGGGAGTGAACAAAGTAAGATTCTTGTATTCTGCTCTAGAGCTTGGCATTTGGACTAATAACTTGTTTTGTATTTTTATGGCCTGTGTATTAAAGGATAACATGGAGACACAACTTGGTAATAGTACTGAAATGCTTTTTTTTTCCTTGTGAGGAGTGTAAGCATAATTGAGCCATAATGAACAAGACCCTGGTTATTTACTGGGGATTAATGATTGAGAGAATAAGCTGTTGGCCTGGGGCTTAGTCTTAGGTCATTAACCCTAGTTTCCCATTAATATAGTCTAGGAATGCTTTATGTATGGCCATTAGCAGTACAACCATACATTGCTGTAATTGGAAAACATGAAGCTTACCTATATTAATAACTATTTGTTTTCTCTGTATTCCCCATTCTTGCTCAGTGGTACTACCTTTTTTTTTAAACTGCATATCCCAAAGGCACAAATTCTAAGGGCAAGATGAATCTAAAACTAAAAACCCTTATAATGAAGAAAGGATTTCTGGGGGAACATAAAGTTTAAATAACTCGCCCATGGTTACACACTCAGTATATTTTTGAGAAGGAAATGATTCTCAAAAGTTTTACTCTGGAAACTGGAGAGGGATAACTGGTTATGTGGGGCATATGACTTTTTGATCTATTATGGACTGTCCTTGAAAAATAGGGTAGCGGTAAATACTCTATTTCATGGGGGACTTTGAAAATGTGACTTCAAATGTGACAAGGACTTACTTCTGGCTGATTTGTGGCTCATCTAAAGAGAGGGTTCTTAGTAAAAGAACCAGTTAATCCCAAAACATGGCAAAAAAGGAAGTAGTTTTACCTTTGCTTCTAATCTTTCCCAGTATTGAAGTTGTTGAGAGACTTCAATCGAGACAAAGCTACTCAGTGGTTTAAAGTGATAAATTAGGAAGCCAGGAATTTTGAATCCATAGGATCATTGGATTAGAATGTGAGTGACTTCAGAGGTCATCTAGTCTCAGACATCCTTTTAAGGATAAAGAAACTAAGACTCAGGGAATTGTTTGATTTGTTGATACCCCTTGGAAAATAATTTTGCAAAGTCATATAATTATCACATGTCAGAAGGGAGAATTGAACCCAGACCCTTTGACCTAGAATCAGGCGGAATTGTGGATATATTACTGAAACTGAAGAAGATCTGTTTTAAATCTTGTCCTAGATATTCATGTGGCCTTGGCTAAGTCCCTTGTCCTCTGTCTGCCTCAGTGTCCTCATCTGTAAAATGAGGACAATAACAATAATATCTACCTCTTAAGGTTGCTGTGAGAATCAAATGAGATAATTTTTTTTTTTTAGGTTTTTACAAGGCAATGGGGTTAAGTGGCTTGCCCAAGGCCATACAGCTAGGTAAATATTAAATGTCTGAGGATGGATTTGAACTCAGGTACGCCTGACTCTGGGGTTGGTGCTCTATCCAACTGCGCTACCTAGCTGCCCCCAAATGAGATAATTTTGTAAAGAGCTTTGCAAACAATAGTAATCTATAAAAGTGCTGATTGTAGAAGGAGGAGGAGAAATAGAAAGAGTAATTGCTATTGTTATCTTTTCAATGTATCATGTCCCCTCTGTTTGGTCATCAGGTCTGCTTGAACCCCATATATAAAATGGGAAGTTACTTAACTATCCAATTTTGTCTCTTTCAAAACATATGATTTTAAAGATTTTGTAAACTCTATGAGGGTTACCAAAAAGAAACAATCATAATGCACTAAATATTCAGAGTAGCTAGATGGTACACCTGGATTCATAAAAGCCTGAGTTCAAATTCAACCTCAGACATTTACTAGCTTGTTTGTCTCAGTTTCTTATCTGTCAATGAATTGGAAAAGGAAATGACAAACTACTCTAGATTCTTTGCCAAGAAAACTTCAAATGGAGTTACAAAAAGTCAGATATATCTTTAAAATGACAAAACAATTATTCCAGTAATTTTTAAGATCATTTGTTCAAAAATTCAATCCATTACCCATGGAAATTTAAATAAATCCATGAATCCCAAAGAATTTAAAATTCCCAATTTATTAATATATATATATATATATATATATATATATATATACACAACTATAATGTAAAGTGATATCAAAGAGTGAAGATAGAGTGAATAAAATTTTTGAAAATCATTTACTTCTCAAACATATACTGAGTGGTGTGTAACCATGGGCAAGTTATTTAAACTTTATGTTCCCCCCAGAAAACTTTCAAATATATATATACATATATACATATACATATATACATATATATATATATATATGTATATACATTTGTCATAGGCATTTGCCCCAATTATCCCAAAATATAATTGGGCAATGTAGAAGACAGGAAAGGCAGCAATTGCCTATGTAAAATGCAAGACTCTAACATGGTCACTAAACCCAAAGCAAAAGGATTGTATCTTGCATTTTGCCATATGCAACCATATGGTCCTTGAGTGATCTGTTTTTTCCATTCAGAGCTGCCTTTGATGTTTGCTTAAGGTAGATTTCATTAGTACAGAAATGTTAATGAATCTGGAAAAGGGGAGCCGCACGCATCATGGAATTTTTATTGGGCCCTACATTCTACTAGGGATGTGACTGTTAGAAAATAAAGCAAAAGGGAGTGTATAGAAGTTTCAGAAGTACTTGGAATCAATCAACAAATATTTATTAAGCTCTTACTGTGTGCCAGACATGTTGCTAGGTACTTGGATCAAAGAATGAAGCAATCTCTACTTGGAAAGAACTTCAACTCTAAGGATATATGAAGTGATCTGAAGAGGAAGCTATAAGGGCTTTGAAGAAGTCTATGAAAGGAGAGAAGCAATGCCGGGGGAGCTGTACATGGTCAGGAAGCTGGAGTCAGGCTTTGTAGTCAAAAGTGATTAGTTTATGTTTGTTTTTTATGTTTCTCTGGCATTTGACAGAGAGAAGTTTTGTTCATAGGATCATAAACTTAGAGCTAGAAAAGAACTTAGAAGGAGAGATTGTAGGAAACTGCAATTCAATCTCTTCATTTAATAAATGAAGAAACTGAAACCCAGACACATTATATAATCTGGGCAGGGCTACAAGCATGTGTCTATGACAGGATCCAAACCCAGGTCTTTCTGACCCTACATCCAATCCTTTATCCATCATATAACATTGTTTTTAAGAAGCAATACAACTCACCTAGAGGTAAGGAAGATGATTGGGTTAGCATTTGTATGGGGTACTGCTGAAGAATAAAATGTAATATTTTGAGGTTTTATGATATTTGCTATTTCTGTTTTGAAGCTATTATAAATTTTGTCATTAATAGAATGTGAAAACTGTCTGAAAGCATTTCTTTGTTTTTTATGTCAACAACTACCTCTTTTGAAGTCTGGCAAATTTACCTTAGCCATATGTTGGCCTGGCCACCCAAGGGAAAGGGTTAGGATTATTGTACATTTAGAACCTTTTCCCCATAAGGCTTCATTTGCCATTAATTTTAAGAAAATTTCATTAATATGAGCAGAGAAATGTAATTTTTGCCAACAAAAAATTAAGTATATAAAATATAGATATACCTCTAATTTGTTCACAAAGCATGTACCATGTAAAAAGGAATTACATATAGGCTCCCCTCTTCCATCCACTTCACATAATGTTCTCAGTAAAACTCTGCTATTTAATGTCAGGCAAGACAAAAGGTATTCTGTAGCTTCTAGGGGAACCAAAATGAAATGCTTTTTTATAGTTCCCCCCTCCTTAAAGCTACCTCAGATTTCATGTCACATCTGTCCAAAAAAAATTGCACTAAAATAAATGTTTCTAAAACTAGTCACTAGCCCCTTTTTCAAACCTAGAAATATGTCCCTGGAAAATGCTGAGTACATCCATCTGGTATGACAACAGAACTGTCATTAAAAATGTTTTTAAATCTATAATGAAGCCTTTTAGCCCCAAAGCTCTAGCCTTCTCCAATCAAAACAAATCATTTGATGAAGGCCATGAGTAGCAAATTACACGTATGTTCAGAACTAGGAAAGTAATAACAGACAATGAAAATGGACCTGATAGAAATAGCAGAAATATTCTTCTTTGTTAGATTGAGAGATTGCCACATGTAAATTTATTTTGCCATCTGTCTTTACCAGTAAAAGTACTGCCCCATCAGTCATATAATCATAGATTTCTAGAGTTGGAAGAATGGCAGCTATTCTGTCTCCCTTTTATAGTTGAAGAAATCATAGGAAGTTAAGTCACTCTCCAAGGTAGTATAGTTAAGACTAAAATTCATTCTTTCCTCTTTCACAACCCTAGAGGTTTATTATTGATTTTTTTCTTTTTCCTTATTCTAATACTAATCATGTTGTTTTTTTAATTTGAAATATTCAATCAACTAATATTTACCAAAGGAAACTATGTTAGGTTGGGGTTTCGGGGAACAGAGAGAAATCTTGAAATCTGATTTAACTGCAGACAAGACAGGTAGGTCCCACTTTATTGTCATCCATTGGGTCCTTATCTTTTTTATTTGAAGAGAATAAGCTTCCTGTATGTTTGCATTACTCAGAAATTAGCTCTGTTCTGATCTAGTCCAACTCCTTATAGCCTGTGACTTTTTAGGGATGTCTGATTTTATATTAAAATTGACAAAAGGAACTGCTTGAATGCCCCAATTATGGGTAGGTCAGATAAAGCAAAATTCAGAGGTAGATTGAAGTCATGTGCAATTTGATAGAAGCCTTTCATGGGCTATACTTATGGATATGGATATTCATCAGATAGCCATCTTGGCTATCTGTATTTATAATTTTTCTCTTCTTCCCTCTGGAGGAAGGGGCCAAATCTCACCCATTTTTACCACCTTTACTCTTTATTAGGTGAGCCAAATGATATAAAATGTGCACAAGATTGCCATCAAGAAGTTTACCATCTAGTTTGGGAATCAGGATATAATGAAGCAATTAAAAATCCTGACAGTAAATAATAAAATGATAGATTATATAGTCAGTACTAGAACTGAGTTAATCAGTTGTCTCATATTTTTGAGTCACAGCTGAAGCTAAAAAGAAAGAATTAAGAGCCTCTGAGTAATCAGAATAGCTAGCTGTTATAAAGGCCATACACTAATGGTCATAGGAAAACCTTTAGAATTTTCTCTAAGAGTCTATTTACTCTTTGTACACTATTATAATGAGTCCAGAGAACTGTTTTTCAGGTTTAAAGTTGATTAAATGTATAGGCATGTCCATTATTAAGTTGCTCTGATCAATAGTTGTACATTTACCAATTAAAGTTAAAATGAAATCCTACTGTAACATCACTTGGCTGATTTCTTATCTCTAATATTATTCCTATCCTATACTATGTATAACATAATTTAGCTTGCCAGTAAGTTTTTCCAGAAGCAATTTATTATATTAAATAGAGTATGCTTATAATAATTAGAACTGCTAAGAATTTTTGTTGCAAATAGAGTGAAAACAGTGAGAAATGACCATCAGTTAAAAAGTATGGAAATAGGCAGGAAAATGACTAAAACCACATATGAGAAATACAAAAATGCTGCAGTCTGGTTCTATGTAGAATAGTGAAAACAATTCAGTGACGCCCACCATTTTAGAGAATAATACAAAAATGCTTTATACTGATGATCCTGACACCTACAGAAAGTACTTTGAGTCAGCACATTGGCTAGCTCCTTTCTAAATATTGAATTTATGGAAGGATGAATTAGAACTGCACAGAATAACACGATGTTTATCAGTTCTGATTTATACCATTGATGAGAGCACCCACATTAGTGAGATCATAGTTCATTAGTTCAACTACATTCTGTTGGCAAAGACAGGAAACTTGAATTTATTTTTTAAAGAAAAAAATCCATCAGAAATGTTCATAATTTTTTTTTAATTTTAAGAACTCATTATTGGGTAGAATGTAAAGTTTCCATCAAAGCAATGTAATCCAGAAACAATTTGTTCAGGTTGATTCCTAAAGATAACAAATTCTATTTCTAAACTGTTCCAAATTGAGAATATTTTAATGATTTTTCCTCCTTTCAAAGAAGAACCTTATTGTTCTGTCTCTTCAAAATGTGTTTTTTATAGGATTATTTTTGAGCATTCAAATTTAGATCATCAGTGTTAGGTTTTACTTACAAACTCATTGATTGCCCTAGCTCAAGTTTTCTTTGTGTGCTCTGAATGTTCTCTTGGACACTAAAACTTCCTAATTCAGGTAAGTGATACAAGATCAAACGGAATTATTACCCTCTCTCATCATGCTATTCTTTTCTAGTGTTGCCACACTTTGACACAGGGTCATGTTGGACCCAAATACATATTGAGGCTGTCTCCCTTTAACACTTCTTTCCCCCAAACCTATGCTTTTACCCAGTGTCTAAAAGATTACCAGGCTTCTAGAGTTCTCTCACCCAAGTAGTCTCAGCACTCTGCTCCCCTCCCTCTCTTTATTTCACTGACTCAGTCCTCCTATTCCTTCCTCCATTTTGATCAATCTTTATTTCTCAAACCTCCTTTCATGTACCAGATTCCAGATTCCATCAACATCTCTTCTCACAAACAACAGCATATGGAAATTTCCAAAATTTTGGCTGCAATACCACCAACCCATAATAGGCAGCTGTCATGAACAAAGAGTAGTTTCCAGTGTTGTGAAATGCCAAGCAAATGGGAAAAAGAGTCAGGAAGAAGGGTTTAAAAGTGCTCTTTGACTTAAAGTCAAAACAATAAAACTCAGAAAAATTCGGACATAAATTTTTGGGAGTCTTCCCAACCTCCCACTCAGCTCTTGATATTGCTCTGAAATTCTTAAAGTTCCTGGTCACATGATGCTTTAGGAAAAATAGAATTTTCTGGAGGTCAAATTAATTCAAAATAATAAGAATTTGTTTAGTGTTTGACCTAATTATCAACATCACTTCCTAATGAAAGAATCACAAGTTTATCACTGGTAGTTTCAGCTCCCTGTTGTTTTTCTCATAGGTTTGTTACATCATGTGGCGGTAACTTCGCTATCTGTGAGCTATACCTTGGGAGTAAATGAGGCAAGCACTCTGGAAAAGAATAATTTTGCCAGAAAAGTTAGAAATCCATTCATCAGGCTATTAATTTAACAACTACTTATTGAAGACCTAGTATATAAAAGATTTTATGTTAGTTACTGTTAGTTATCCATTGAGTTACAATGAATTAGTCATTGAAATAAGCAGATGTTTGGGCATTTGGAGCTGATCAATAAATATTTATTCAGCACTTGCTAGATGTACAGCATGATATTTAGTGACAGTGGTGGAGAGTTACAAGGAAATTGGTTCTGGTCCCATGAAGCTTATAAATTGTAATAAAGATAGTTAGGTAGTAGAGTGGATAGAATGCTGGACCTTGAGACAGGAAGACCTAAATTCAAATCCAGCCTCAGATGTTGACTGTGTGATGCTAGGCAGGTCACTTAATGTCTATATGCCTCAGTTTCCCTATCTGTGAAATGGGGATAATAATAGTACTTTACCTCCCAGGGTGGTTGTGAGAATTAAATGAGATGATATTGTAAAGTGCTTAGCACATGGTTTGGGTTCTTATTATGTCCTAGATAGTTATTATTATTACAATTATTATTGTGGAAAATGGATGTATACATGAAAAACAATTTAAAAAAATGTTAACTTTTGTAGGGACCATAAATAAAAATTCAAAGAAAAGAGAGATGAGTGTGAGACAGTGTAGTCAGGGAACCCTCCTTTCAGGTACCATAGGTAGGAAATAGCTAGCATATGTTGAGCTCTGGCTAACAGCAATCATTAATGGGTCTTTGAAGGGACTGGGGCAACACCACTCAGGATCTCTCTAGAAGAATAGTGACAAAAAGAAAAAGCCTGAAGGCTTGCTTTTATAGACCAACACAAAGAAGGTGGCTTTTATCACTAGGAGTATGTCTTTCCATGAGTACAATCTAATCATGAAGAGACAGGGCTTACATTTAAGGGGTTTACTAGGAGGAAAGGATTAAAGAAGAACTTTAGTGGGGCTAAGCATTGAGAATATAACTTGAAAAAAGGAAGGGATGGAGAAAGGAAGGAGTACAGTGTTGTGGGTAAGTGAATGCTTTTTGATTGCTTTTTGAATTTATGAATACTTTTTGATTGATTGAGGAGGCATGAAATGATAAGATCTTGGAAAAGTTTGCAACAATGGGAATGGAGAGTAAGGGAGAATTTAAGACACATTATAAAGGAATAAATATGGGATGGCATAGGGATAAAAGTGAAGGAGTTCATGGTGTCTAGCTTCGGAAAACGATGGTACCATTCACAGAAATGGGTGAAATAGCTAACTGAAATTCTAATTCTCAATTTTACCCCTTCTCAATATACCTTAATAAATTAATGGACACTTGTTTACAGCTTCATTAGGAAAACACCTTTTATTCTGAAAATACTAGATCAGATCCTTGTAAGTCTGGCAAAAATGCAAATAGAAATAAAAACTTTCATTTGAGAACTTTGAGGACAGCTTGAAAAAAGATTGTCAGGGTCACAAAACATTTCCTCTCATATTTTGAATGACCTTTAGCTCTTTCCTCTTTGATCAGTAGGGCAACCAGAGGGCACAGGAATAGAGCTCTGAACCTAAAGTCAGGGAGACTCATTTTCCTGAGTTCAAATCTGTCCTCAGATACTTAGTAGCTGTGTGACCCTGAGCAAGTCACTTAACCTTAGTTGTCTAGCTTTCTTATCTATAAAAGGACCTGGAGCAGGAAATGGCAAACCACTCTACAGCATCTTTGCTTAGAAACCCCCAGATAGGGTCACAAAGAGTCAGACAGGACTGAAAAGAGACTGAACAAAATAGCAACTCTTACCAGTGACCCAGGAATGATACCTGCATGTCAAGAAACATCACTGGTCTAAAATTATTATTCAATTTTTTTCATTAAAATATTAAAATATTTAACTTTCTTTAAAACCAGTCTGATTTACCTGGTGGTAATTTACATTGATGTACAAAAACAAAAAACTTGCAGGGAATCTTGAGTGTATTTGTGTCATTATCAATTAATTCAATCAGGCATTTAAGAAGCCCTTATTTTATATCAAGCACTATGCAAAGCATGGAGGAGACAAAATACAAACACAGTCCCTGCCATCAAGATATTATTTTTAATATGGGAGACAAACAGTAAATCTATGTAGAAAAACAAATTACCTTCAGAATGGAAGGGAGGTGTTATTTGTCCTTTGTTCTCAGAGAGAACATAGACAAAGGTGAAGGAGTTCATGGTATCTAACTTGAAAGGCAGGTGGTACTAATTACAGAAATGGTTGACTAAGCAAAAGGAGCTAATTGATGTTCTAATTCTCAATACTACCACCACTCAATATACTTTAATAAATTAATGGACACTTATTTACTCTTACATCTTCATTAGGGAAAAACTTTTTATTTTGAAAATATTAGATGATCGGAGTACGTATCTTTGTGACATTAGGAAGGTGATGCCATGACATGTAAAGTGAATTGGATTTAAGTGAGGATGGGGAGGGGGCCTGTGCAAAGTCACCATTCTCACTTTTTCCTCCAGAGCCATCTGGGTCCAGTGGCCATTTATGGATTAGGATGACTGGTGATAGTGGGATTCAGTGGGAAACTTTGACCTTTTTAAACTGCCTAGGGAGATCAAGAGAGGGTATCTGAACTGAGTCTCGAAGGAAATGGGGGTTCTAAGAAATCCAAGTAAGGAAGAAGAGCATATGGGACAATATAATCTGGGAGACAGAGCATTATGAAGAACAGCCTTTAGGCTTGTAAAATACAGAGGGGAGTAATGTGTAAGAAGATTGTAAATGTATTAAAAGACCAGGTTGTGAAGAGCTTTAAATGCCAAACAGAAGATTTTCTAGAGGTGCTAGGAAACACCAGAATTTATTGAGAAGTTGGGAATTGATACAGTCACACCTAATCTTGACTCCTTTGAGCAACCTTGTCTAATCTTTTGATTAGACACTTGATTAGACACTTGTACTAATCTTTTGATTAGTGTAGGGAGAGATTTAAGATAAGGGGACCTATTGGGGACTACTGCAATACTGTTACTGGATAGGGAATATAAATGAAACTCCCTGCATTTTTTTTATAGTTGGAGAGAGAGAAAATAAAGATCTGAACTAGATTGGTATCTGTGTGCCTATTGAGAAAGGGTTATATCATAATTAATAGGGGGGTTATGGACACATTTCCTTTTGAAACTAATACCTACTCAAAAGTCCTCTTACCTCTCTTGAGATCTGAAAATAGACTAAAAGAGATAAAAGTTGTAAGTAACAGCAGTAAGGGAAAAAAAATCACCTTTGGATTTCAGGAGCCATGAAAACATTTTTCCCTGCTAATCTGTTACATTACATAGTTTTTGCATATTTTATCTAATTTTGGTAACTGAAAAAAAACCCCAAAATGCAGACTTCCTCAGTCCTCTCAGTGCTTTCTGTAGGCAAAGGTATAATGAATTTCTGTGTCAGAGGAACTGGAAACAAAGGACTGGATGTAGTGCACCTAGGGTGTGTTTTACCTCCCTTGTTTCTCATACTTCCTTCTGAAAGGAGTTGAAAAATCCATTATTATTGAAGGCTAACAGCTGTGACTGGATGAAGAGCTCTGAGCTTACAAGTGGTAGCAATCAATAATGCTAGGTTTCCATCAATGTACATTATCTATAGCTAAATAAATAAAATAATGAAGATCTACTTCATGAGATGTTTATGCTTGAATTTGAATATTAACCCTATGAAAAATAGACTTTTCCTATTTCTTTGCACCAAGAGGTATCTCTTTTTGGATATATTCAGAGAATATGTCTTATGTGCTGGTGCTTTTGAGAACAGTTCCAACTATTGACTTCAATTCCATAAGGATTTACTGAGAGAACATTATGTGCTATATGCTGAACACATTCTGTGTATACAAAGGCCAAAAATTTGCAAACAGTCCTGCCCTCAAGAAGCTTATCATTATTTATTCCAAAGTAATTTCATGTATTGGGGCAGCTAGGTGGTGCAGTATATAGAATCAGATGATTCATCTTCATGAGTTCAAATCCAATCTCAGATATTTACTAGGTGTGTGACCCTGGGAAAGGACCTTAGCAGTCATCCTTGTGGACTCTAATCATCCCTTTATGGACTTTCAGATCCTTTTTAACCATAAATCTATGATCCTATGATTCCTTCAGTTTTGAAGTGAGATCAGTGAGATGAAAGACACACAGTTAATAGCAGAACCAGTACCTAAATTCAGACCTCTGACTATATTTCTACTGCATCTTCTCAGATAGCCCAAAATATATGAATATTTCTGTGCAGTGAATATCAATGTAATTCCTTGAACTTATTTCCTTATTTATAAGATGTTTTAAGAGACAACAGTGTGTTATAAATGAATGAAAGAAAATCCTGCTAGAGTGAGAGAAAAATCGTAGATTTCATTCAGGAATCCTGCAGGATAGGGTACCTCACCTAACAAGAGGCATGAGGTAGCATTTGAACATCAGGTAATTTATAGTTTTCAGAAACTCTTTCCCCTCCCTCTTGGATTTTCATAGGCTCTCAGAGTTTGAGTTACAATCTAAGAGATCCACCCATCCCATGACATGTCCCTCATACGATTCCCTCATCATACTACACATGATATGCTGATGAATCCCAATGGTCACAGGGTTGTGTAGGATAATATTCAATTACCTAATTGCCCAAACTCAGTTGCATTAGGTCAGGATCTCTATGGCATTCTTGAACAGTTGAGAACTGGGTTCTTCTAATCTTGGGTTTGTCATCTCTGGAATGGGATTAGGAAAACTCTCCCAGTTTTGTGATAGGATGGGGCCATTCCCCCTTTGTAATGGATTCTCTAGGGACCCCCCTCCACCCTGTGAAGACCAACAATACCCTACATTACTCACACAGTGTATAGTGCTTAGAAAGCTGGCCTCAGAACTAGGAAAATAGGTACACATTCCACGTGACATTTCTGTATGATGTGACACTGAGCAAAATCTTTTGACCACTGGATGCTTTAGTCAACTCTAAGACTTTAAGTTGCAGAGCTGCATTAAAGGGAATTTATTCTCTGGGAATTGCTGTACTAAAGGAAGCAGAATGCAATCCCTATCTCTGTGAAAAGTTTAGTAAGTGGGATGAAGGACAGGCTAATATAAACCCATCAGAAGAAATATTATATGGAGGTTCGAAAGGTTTTTTTAAATTTTGTATCTCTTTTTCATGCCTTCTAACCTCTACTATCATAGGGGTGGCAAAAGGAGGATTTCCCCTTCTAGATCTGGAGATTGAATTGTATCTTTGGAACTTAGAAGAGGAAAGAATAGCTCAGAATTTGCACTTCAAGTTGACATTTTTAAAATGTTGTACAAATGGTATGAAGTATAGTATCAAAGGCAAAGTTAAGAAGTAGAATATAAACTCCTTGAGGACATGAGCTATTTTGCTTTTATTTTTATGTACCTAATGAAGCTCCTGGCTCAATACTTGCTCGATTTAAAATACTTTTGTTGTGGTGGAGATGGTGATACCCCATTTTTCAGACCATTAATTATGGAATGATTTCTAATCTTAGGAAGATTTTCTTGGATTTGGGAAACTGGTACCTACTTGTAAGAACATATAAGTTAATAGCAGTGAATTTGCAAATTGTAGTCTCTTTGAATTTAACAGATTTCATTTGTCTTTCTTAATATCTTCCTATACTGGAATAACATAAGGTTATTACCAAAGTAACAAATGATTGCCCTATATTAATTCATGAATTTGCTAGTTATTTTTCTCTATTTCAGTTGCTTTTGGGATATTCGTCCATATATAGTAAATAATTTCTAGACTATTAAACTATAATCTATTTTTTAAAGATGTTAAAAACAATTTTAAAATGCTGATAAAAAAACTGTGAATAGCACTGTACAGTCATTTTAGTTGTGTTCTATTCTTCATGACCCCATTTGGGGTTTTCTTGGCAAAGATACTCTATTTTCTGGTTAATGGTTTCTAGATGCTTTCTTCATATTTTCTTCATTATGGTTCTAATTTTCCCTCTCCCCTTCTTGGCATAACTTTAAATTTGCAACCCCCAATAAATATTTTTAATTTTTAATTGATCAATATACTAGATTTTCAGTAGAGGGGAGGAGTCCTCTCTCTCTGTCTCTCTCTGTCTCTCTGTCTGTCTCTCTGTCTCTGTCTCTCTGTCTCTGTCTCTCTGTCTCTGTCTCTCTCTCTCCCTTCCTTTCTCCTTTTCTTCCTTCCTTCCCTCTTCCCTCCCTTCCCTCCTTCCCTCCTCCCTTCCTTCCCTCCTCATCCTTCCCTTCCTCCCTCCCTCCTTTCCCTCCCTCCTTCCCACTTCCTTCCTTCCTTCCTTCCTTCCTTCCTTCCTTCCTTCCTTCCTTCCTTCCTTCCTTCCTTCCTTCCTTCCTTCCTTCCTCCCTCCCTCCCTCCCTTCCTTCCACCCTTCCTTCCTCCCTTCCTTCTTTCTTGAGCATTCATCTTACTCCCTGTAATACTGGGGCCACTTGGGCAAAATCTCTGCTGTATCTCATGGCAATCACCTTGAAATAGAATGTTTGTTCTTTCCAATGACTTCTCAGTTTGCACAGCTGTTTGCTAAATTACAAACATTAGCAGTTTACTACTTCTAACTCCCATATGATTTAGTTTGAAGAATTCACTGGGGTGTGTCCTTCCCACATCTGATGATCTCTAGCTTTTCAAGGAGACATTCACCTCTCCTCCTTCCTTTGACTTTGCCTTACTTGTCCAATTTGGAACTTCGCTAATTTTAATTCTCACCCAGCTATTTAAAAACATGGATATTATTCCCTTTAGGGAAAGCCCTTTTGTGTCTGACACAGCAGTTATTCCCACAGTCCCACCCTTTACATAGTGGCTGTGGACCAAATATTTATGGAGTTACTGAAGGGCCAGCTGATCACAGAGGGAAACTCCAGAAGAGAGAACATCTGGCATTCAAAATAGTCATGATTAGTAAAGGGTTTACCTTGTTGAATGCAATAAAATACAGAAAGATGTTTAATTAACATGAATGACATATAGGCTCTATTTTGTGTTATATTGGTATGTTGGGGATTGAAATATTTTAAATAGAAAAAGACAAAGGAAATATATTCTGATATTATGACTTTCATTTTTAATGATTTTATGTATGCTCTGTGCTTCTCTCTTTTATAATGATATATTTTGTTCATATCACTTGGATGCTAGTATTTGGGGGCTACAAAAAATTTTACAGTTGATAATTTAGTCCAATTCTCCAATTTTACATTCTCTCAAGGTCATATGTATACTAAGAAGAGGGGTCAGATTTGAATTCATATTCTTTGGCTTTAAATGCAGCCTTCTTGCTGCTAAACAACATTGCCTCTGTAGAGTGTGTTTGTAACTTGGAAAGGTGTTAGTAATTCAACCTAACAGAAACATTATGGGGGGAAAAATTGTAAATTCTTTCAGTGTTTTCATTGGCTAGAAACATTTTCACTGTTTAGCCCTTTTCTATTTACCAAGGTCAAATATTTTGTAATAATAACTCATACTTACATATAATTTTTAGGTTTACAAAATGCTTTCATTAGTACAATATTCAT
This sequence comes from Macrotis lagotis, assembly GCF_037893015.1. NCBI lineage: Eukaryota > Metazoa > Chordata > Mammalia > Peramelemorphia > Peramelidae > Macrotis > Macrotis lagotis. Next base: position 171,749,565 of record NC_133664.1, read on the forward strand.
TTTTTAGTTTGGTAGCATATTAGTATTCCTGTTTTACAAAGAAAGTTAGGCTTGAAAACTGAGTTGTCCAAATTATGCTAGAGACAAAATTAAAGCCAAGGTCTCCTTGACTCCAAGACTTTTGCTCTTTCCTTTAAATATAACAGGAACCCAGACATACATATCAGGAGTCACATATTTGCTGACTCAGTGTATAGAAATACCAAGAAGAGCAAGATAGAAACTGAGAAACCTAGAAGTGGCCGGAGGACTGTGTGTGTCTGTGTGTGTACAGGGTGAATAAGTTGGGAAATGGGTAAATAGGATGGAGAAGAAAAGTAATGATTTTTTGGATTTGAATTTTTACTAGAAAATATGCTTTTGTGGGTGAAAAGAATGTGATATATTTCTCTTTGTGTTTCTCTGTCTCTGGATGCATCTTTTTTGATCTCTGTCTTTATGTGTTTTTTTCTGTGATTGAATACATCTTTCTGTATCTCTTTATTTGTATTTGTCTCTGGGTTTATCTCCATGTGTCTCTCTTTGTGTGTGTCTCTGTCTTGGTCCCTCTGTGGGTATATTGGAAATGTATTTTAATCTGGTTCCAGTAGCACTTGGGAGAGCTTCTGGCATACCTAATCTAATTGCTTTCTCTTATTTAAAAAAGAAAAAGAAAAGAGGAAACTGAGGCCTAGACAGGTTAAAATGACTTTCCCATGAGCAGACAAATTTGGAACTCAGATGCTTGCCTCTGGGCAGCTAGGTGATGCAATGGATAGTGCTGAGTTTGGAACAAGGAAGACTGATCTTACTGAGTTCAAAAATGGCTTCAGAAATGACTAGTTATGTTACCCTGGGCAAGTCACTTAACTAGTTTGCCTCAGTTTCCTCATCTGTAAAAAGACCTGGAGAAGGAAATGACAAACTATTTTGGTGTCTTTGCCAAGAAAACTCCAAATAAGATCATGAAGAATCAAGCACAACTGAAAAACTACTGAAAAACGACAATTTGCCTCTAAATTCAATTTTCTATAAGTCACTGTTAAATATGGGATAAACATTTATATAAAATTAGTTTAAAGTGGAAGGAATATTGACTCTGAAGCTTCAAATCTGATCTCTGATCCTTACTACTTGGGTGGTTCTGGACAAGACATATGATTTCCCCTTATAGAAAATGAGTGGGTTAGTGAGTTAATAAATATTTGTTAAGTACCTACTGTTTATCAGCCAAAATGCTAAACCCTGGAGATACAAAAGAGTTAAAAAGACTGTTCTGCCTTCAAGGATTAGATTAGATGGTCTGTGAAGTCATTTCCAGTTCTCTATACATACAATATGGACTCTCTCGTTTCCATGCTTTTGTTTACAATGCCCAAAATGTCTTATCTTTCCTGCTATATTGAAACAGACATAAGTGCTATCTAATCCTGGAAGTAGAAAAGTGTGAGGTTGATATTAAGATGGGAAGAGAGGAACACCATAGTGACAGAAGATCATCCACCTTACTTTCATGGAGAATTTCCTAAATAGATTAAGGAAAAGGGAGAAGGATAATGTTTAGAGAAAGGAAAAGAATAAGAGCCTTTTAAGTAAGAAAATGCTTTGCAGTTATAAAAGAAGGTAGTTATATGGGAGTGGAAGGGAGTTATACAGGAGGGGAGGGAAAACATTGAGAAGTTTTAGATAAATAGATATAGAGGAGATTGGAGTGCTGGCAGCCAGGTTTGCTTAGCACATATCAAATTGTAGCTGGTGACTGTAATTAGAAGAACAAAATCAACAAACTTGATTTCCATCCCTTTCCTTCTTGCTATTCTTCTCCCCCCCCCCCCTTTTGAGATACTAGTTTAAGGGAACTGGCCACCATGTGTTCAACAGAAAGGAGGAAGAAAAACAAGGGGTCTGGAAAAAATTCACAAACGGGATAATTAGCCCCTGAATAATTGAAAGTTGACTGCATTTGGAGCAAGCAACTCTATTGTAAATGATTACTTTAGCTTTTGTGGGCAGACTTGGAGACTAGGGAGTTGATGGAAGGGACCTTGAATATGATACGCTGCTAATGAAATGCTTTCCACTTAGAATAATGGAAAACAGAGTTATCAGATTTCTAATAGGCACTGGGACCCTTCCACCACCACTTCATTCTCTTCTGGGCCAAAATTCCTAGTACAGCCCTTAGGAGATTGCGTTTCTTCTATATTCAGTAAAGGCAGAGAGGTATAATGGAAAAATGAGACTTGGAGTCAAACACTGGTTTGAATTCCAACTCTTACAGGCTAATCTCTGGGCCTCAGTTTCCTGATCTGAAAAATGAAGATGACATCTGCTTGCTATGGTTGGACGTGGCCAGAACTACTCTACTTCTAGACAGATTAAGTAATTACTAATACTGTATGATCTAAGGCATGTTGAAAAGATCTCTTCAACTTGCTACCTGCTAAAATCTCCACCTGTTCTGCCATATAATTAAAATTTCCATCACTAGAGTCACTCTCTTGGGTCAAGATTATTATCTTTATTAAGCCTTTCTTAAGATGCTGACATTTTCTTAAAGTCCAATGGCAGGACAATCTAGTTAATAGTAGTAGAAGGAATTCCAGTCAGACCCTTGAGAGGAGTCACTTTGGGGAGAGGAAGAGAATTTTATTCTTTTTTCTCCCATCCCTACCCTATGCAATATTATGAATTGGGGGGGGGGGGGCTAAGGTTACGATCATGGGGTACATTGACAGAAGAGTACAGCAGAGCATATAAATGAGTCCACCAAAGGGGCTGCCAGAGCAGTTGTGACCAAAGAGAGAGGAATCACCTATAAATAAATTTAAAAAAATCCCAATGTTATCACCAGCCACAGGTTGTAACTGAGGCTACTGAAGTCGTCCTGGCTGATATTTAGAGAAGAACCTTCTTTTAAATATGGAAATAGTCATCTCAAGGTAGTTGCAGACTCAGTTATTATAATCCCTTAATATCATTGGATAAAGACTTCATTGATTCTCAGAGTACAGCTAAGAGCTTTTCATAAGGGAAAGCTCAAAGGACCTAACCACATTTTCCCTTGTTTAGTTGTTTTATCATTCTGGGCAAATAGGTGACACAGTGGATAGAGTGCGGGACCTGGAGTCAGGAAGACGCAATTTCCTGAGTTCAAATCTAAAATCTCATTTTAGACACTTACTACTGATTTGACCCTGGGCAAGTCACTTGATTGCCTCAGTTTCCTCTTCTGTAAAAATGAGTTGGAAAAAGAAATGGCAAACCACTCCAGTATCTTTGTCAAGAAAATCCCAAATGAATCACAGAGTCAGATAAGACTGAAAAAAAATGACTGACCAACAGCAATAACAATTGTCATTCTGACTCAATTTTACCACTATGAAGTTGCTTACCTATCCTTCATTAAATCACTGTGACAGATAGGATCCTGAAATCTCTGATTGGCATAACCAAAGAGAATAGGAAACCACTTAGAAAGATGCAGCTCTTGATGGCCTTTCCATACAAATCCATCACTGCCAAACCTCTGGTCTCAAGAATTCAAATTGCTCTGCAATCCAATCTAATCCAATCAACATTTATTAAACTCAGGTTATGTGCCAAATACTTTGCTTAATCTCTAGGGATACAATTAAGATAAAAAAAAAGATGGATCCCTACCTTCAAGAAGTTTACAATCCAAAGGAAAGGGGGAGATTACAACTTTTGTGGCTTTGGGTCAGGAGAAATACAGCTGAAGGTGGTCCTGTTCCATAGAGTTGAAACCAGGCTAGGCAGCAGTTGCAGAGTGGAATGAGAGAAAGTCTTTTTCTGCCCTCTATAAAGGAAGGCATTGGGAGAAGTTTGGTAATCCACTATCCAGTAAGTGGGGAGAAGAGGGGTGGTGTTACCAGCATGGAGATGAGATTAGAGGTGATAAACTTAACCTAGGAGGATCCTAGGTTTAAATTTTATTTAAAAAATACTGCAGGCACCCCCTCCTCCACTGCCATGAGATAGAAAATGGCACAGTTAGGTTCCAAATAGAGGAACAATTAAATGCTTTGGAACCACAGTGAAAAAATAAGATGGAAATAGTGGGAAATAGCAGAACACAGGAAAAGATTTTTTCCCTTTTATAAGCTGTTACCATCTTAGGATACTTACCTGCTACTTTTTAAGTCCTATACTATACACATGAAATATGGCTGTACTTTTGTGAGCTACTGATTTTAATAAACTGAGAGCAGGTGAATTATATATTGTAGCCCTTCTATATATTGTCTTTTCTAAAACAAAGCTAAGACATTCAATTGATGCTTAAATGATTATCGACTGTTTGATATAGGGTTGTCAGACCCATTTGGACCTGGTGGGTGGGGTAAACCTTAGTGGAATTAGTGTAGGTCAAAAGGCATTTGGTGAAAACAGGGCATTGATTTGCTTTGCCTTGGAAGGTTGGTAAGGTTAATAAGAACCTTTAGGAACAGAATCACATGATATATAGGTACCCAATCGAGGAGATTGTTACTGGGGAAAGTTTGGTTATTAAACAGGTTAATGAATTCATAGGAGAGTAAAAGCAGGAAGTAGAAAGAAATGATTAATTTTGACCCTTTGAGGCTATTTAGTTCTTTTACCTTTCTCCTGCTTTTTTCTACTAGGCTCCTGCTGATCCATTATTATCTCTCCCTTTTATTTTAATTTAAAAAAAATTAATTAGTTTAAACACACAAAAAAGCATTTCAATGCACATAGCAAAATGCAAAAAGAGAATTTTTCTATATGAAACTATGAATCTCCATTTCAAAACATTTGTTTAAAATATTACATAAAAATCTACATTATTTTCAAAGCTATCCTACTTTACTTTCTGCTGATCTTTTTTGTCTCTGTTTTATTCTCTCATTGATACTAAACCATGTTCTAATGTTAACAGATAATAAACAGTTTTATTTTATTTATTTATTTTAAGATGTTATATTTATGGTGATCTATGGTTGGAGGTTCAGAAAAATCATATAAGATAGATGGGATAATATGCAAATGGGTTAATCATAGAGTGGTGGGCATAACTATAGTAATAACTGAAATTAATACAGAGCATGGAATCATAGATGTTACAGCTGGAAAAGACCTTAAAGGTCATCAGGTCTAATCCCCTCATTTTATGAGTGAGGAAATTGAGACAAAGAGAGAGCTAAAGGGTTTACAAATGTACTTTACCTATTACAACACGTACAGTCATTACAACAACTGCTTCAGGTCTTATTATCTCCACTCTATAGATGAGCAAATTGAAATATCAAAGGCACCTGAGATTACACAGCTAGCATCTGTAGGGGATTTAAAGTTGAATATTCCTGTTTTTAGATCCAGCATCCTATCCATCATACAAAATTGCCCTTTAGACTGGAAACCAAGAATATACTTTCAACATGGATAGGAAGTGAGGAATCCATCCAAAATTGTACTAAGAGGCTAAGAATCTTTCACCACACAGATAAGAGACCAGAGATATATACCCAACATAGGCAGAATGCTATTTATTTATCCAGAGTATAGGCAGGAAGCCAAGGATTGATGTTGAGTGTGGGTAAAAAAAGCTAGAGATCTATCTTAAGAGGCAGTAAGGTTGGCTTCATAGAGGGCCAGGAAATCTGATCCAGAAGGACTAGAAGAACCTGTTCTTGGTTAAATCTATCTTGATGCAGTTGGCCGGGTGCTAGTCATTCAACTCAACGAGATTTTTTTAAATTGCCTACTTTATGTGAGATACTGTGGTGTATGCTACGGATGCAATAATGAGAACAAGGAATCAGGTTTAGAGTGTTCAGATGACCAATTTAGCATTTCTGCTCATAATCAAAGCCTTGCATTTATATAGTACTGCTGTGTGCAAAACACCTCCACAATCATCATCTCATTTGTGGCAGGGAGCAGTGGGGAGAGGGCTCAGGTTTGGATTTCCTTCTTAAAGATTAAAGGATTGAGAAGATGAAAGGATTGAGTTCAGAAAAATTAAATGAGTAGATCAAGGGCATCAAGTTGGTGAAGGGCACAGTGAGGAATAGGACCCGGGTTTCTTGACTGATAGTTCATTCCAAGTTCAGTAAATGTTTATTGAGTGCCTACTTAATGCTGGGGATACACGGGTCAAAATTATACTGTCTCTGACCTCAAGTAGCTTATATTCTCTGAGGAGACTTCTAGAGGAAACAATGGAGGGTTCACTTCAATCCATGTTGAATCTTAAAAGAAGATAAGAATTCTGAGAGGCAGGTATGAGGGAAGAGGGAAACCATTCTAAGCTAAGCACAAGGAATGGCTTATGTGAATATATTCAGACAGGAAATTATGTTCTAAATACCAATCTTAAGGTTTGTATTTTATTCTCTAGGCAATGGGAAACTGCTAAAGCTTTTTAAGAGCATGCCAGGGTGAGACCTGTGCATCAGGAAGATTATTTTGGCTAAAAGATGAACAGGAGAGAGACTGGAAGCAAAGAGACCTATTAGCAGACTATTGAAGTAGTCTAGGCAAGAGGTGATGAAACTGAAATGGAATGGTGGCCAAATGGTTGGAATGAAGGGGTTGCATGTAGAAGATTTCATGGAGACAAAATGAACAAAAGAAGTCCAGATCTCTTATCTCTATGCCATACTTTTTTTGGCTTTCATGAATAAACTAAGATAATAGCTTGCCAGAATAATCAGGACTTAGTAGTTTACATCATATTCAAACCATTGTGCTCAGGTCTGCATGTTTGTGCCTGTTAATATTCTATTCAGGTTAATTCAGACTCTCATTACTTTTGGTTAAGGGCATTGTAAAGAAATATTCTCATTTGATTTTATGGATAGCAGAAAAATTCTTTGGCTAGACATTATTTTGAAAATTGAGTTAATTTTGATTAATATTGAGAGTATGCTGTGAGTAATAACAATGATACCTAACATTTACATAGTGCTTACTATGTGCCAGATACTGCTAACCATTTCAAAAATATTATCTCATTTGATCCTCAGGAAGTAGACATTATTGTAACCATTTTAGAGATAAGGAAACCGAGTCAAACAAAGGTTAACTGACTTGCCCAGGATCACTCAACTAGTAAATGTCTGAAGCTACTTTTGCATTCAGTCTTGATGACTATAGGTTTCATGCTCCATACACTGCCCTCTTAGCTTCCCTTAAATGTTAATTGAATCTCCAGAAAAAAAAATCATGAAAATAAATGCATTTTAAAATTTAATCCACATCTCCATATTTTCTCCATTACTTTCTTTAAGTCCAAAAAATCAACCAACAATAAGTCAAGCTTTAGTTTATAGAATTTGTGGATTTCCAAGTACAAATACGAACACTGAAAATTTAATTATTCTCATGAATCTAAATGAGTTGCTCCAGCACACCCTCAGTTTTTGTATCTTCCATACTCTGTATAACTTTCCTACTAATACACTATACTTGCTCCTGAATTTTTAGCATGGTCAAATGACCTGGTTTGGGAGTCAGAGGACTTGTATTCCAATTCTAATACTGCATTTAGCAACTTCTGTGGCTCTCAGTTTCCTCAACCATCATAGGAGGACATTGTACTCAAAGACCTCTAAGGCTATCTCCAGGTCTAAATCTTCCTTAACTTCTTGGTCAACTACTCTGGAAATATTTGGGTAAATGACTGATAGAGCACTGAACTGGCAGAATCATCCTTCATAAAACAGACATGACTTTACATAAATCTATTATGAATATTGCAAAGAAAAACAAGATCATACGTTTTTTATATTGAGTGCCAAAAGCAAGGAAATAAGCATTTAAGAGTATATTATGGGCAGAGCCAAGATGGTGGTGTGAAGGCAGCATTTCCCGGGAACTCGTTCCCCCCAAAACTCCCAAAACCATCAAATTATGACTCTAGCCAAAATTTAGAGGGGCAGAACCCACAGAAAGACTGAATGATACATTTACCCAGTCCAAGATAGCTTAGAAGTTCCACGGGAAAGGTGTGTTTCACCAGGACCGGGAGTTAGAAAAAGGTCTGGTCACAGCACAACCCAGAACAGCTTGAAGGGGTGGGGAGGGAATTCTGCTACACCAGAATGAGTGTGGAGTGAGGGGGCACCAGTCCCAGAAACTGCAGTGAGAATCTGAAGAAAGTGGCCTGCACCTAAAGAGCACAGCCCACAGATGGTAAGGGGGTCAAGGGAGACTGCAGAAATTTCTCTGCTCTCCCTCGGGGTAGGACTCTGCTGTTTGCCCACACTCAGATCCAGGTTGTAGTTTGGGCTTCCATATTAAGATAGCCAAGCAGGACTCCTCCTTACAGCTCCAGGGCAGAAGGAAGTGTTGCGGTCATCTACATATCAAAGCACAGGCAAGAGAGCATAAGACCTTGGAGGAATAAAGGTCCCAGTGCAGTGTACCCCCCTTAAAAAACCCAAAGCCTTGGAAGTGCTGTAAATTAGTCTTGGGCTGAGGAAATGAGTAAACAACATAAAAAGAAGAATCTGACCAGAGAATTACTTTAGTCCCATGGAAGATCAAAACACATACTCAGATGATGAAAAAAATCAAACCTTCCGTATCCAAAACCTCCAAGAGAAATAGAAAATGGGCTCAGACTATGGATGAGCTCAAAAAAGACTTTGGAAAGCAATTAAGGGAGATAGAGGAAAAATTGGGAGGAGAAATGAGAGTGATGCAGAAAATTTCATGAAACCAAATCAACAGCTTGGTGAAAGAAATACAAAAAATACTGATGAAAATAATATGTTAAAATCCAGTTTAGGTCTAATGGAAAAAAGCAAAACAAAAGGCAAATGAGGAGAAGAATGCCTTAAAAAACAGAATTGGCCAGCTGTAAAAGGAGATTAAAAAAAGTTCTCTAAAGAGAATAACTCCTTCAAATGCAGAATGGAACTAAAGGAAGCTGATGACTTTGCAAGGAATCAGGAACAAATAAAACTCTTCCAAAAGGGAAAAATTAGAAGAAAATTAGAAAAACAACTGACCTCGAAAAAAAGATCCAGAAGAAATAATTTTAAAACTATTGGGCTACCTGAAAGCCATGACCAGGAAAAGAGCCTAGACTTCATTTTTCAATAAATAATACAGCAAAATTGTCCTGAGATTCTAGAAGCAGAGGGTAAAATGGAAATTGAGGGAATTCACTGGTCACCTCCTGAAAGAGATCCCAAAAGAGAACCTTCCTGTTGGGTGGGTTCACTGCAAATATGAGTTATGTCATCTCAACTAGATCCTTACTACAGCAAGGTGACAATTTTAGCCTACTCCTAAACATTCTCTGCTCTCTTCAAGCCTGGCATGCCACTCCATCTCCATTTACACACAGAGTTAAGAATTTGGCTTATTCTTTATTAAGAAAATAGAGACTATTGATTATGGGTTCCCTCTTCTCCTTTACTCTGTTTCTCATAAACCCTTGACACATAAACCTAATTCTGTCCTTTATTCCTTTAATCACTGATGAAGGGATGGTCCACCTCCCTGAGTACTCTAAAGTACCTTTGACCCTGTTCCTGATTTTATATCAACTTGCCACCCCCCCCAATTCTTCAATATTTCCTAATTTACTGATTCCTTTTTCACTGCCTCTAGACATGTCCAAATATCACATATCCTTAAAATATCTTCACTAGAAGATGGCGGTGTGAAGGCATCATTTCCCAGAAACTCCTTCCCCAATATACTCCAAAAGCCAGCAAATTATGACTCTAGTCAAAATTTAGAGGGCCAAAATCCACAGAAAGACTGAGTGATACATTTTCCCAGTCCAAGATAACTTAGAGGTTCTGTAGGAAAGGTGTGTTTCACAAGCCCCAGCCCAGTTCAGCCCAGCCCAGGGATCACCAGGAACAGCTTGAATGGGGGGGTGAGAGAGCTCTGCTACATCAGAATGAATGTGGAGTGAGGGGCACCGGCCACAGAACCTGCAGCAATAATCAGGGGAAACCAGCCTGCACCTCCAGAGCACACCCACAGATGGTAAGGGGGTCAAGAGAGACTGTAGAAATCTCTCTGCTTTCCCTGGGGCAGGACTCTGCTGTTTGCCCAAACTCAGATCCTGATATGGCCTTCCATACTAAGATAGCAGGGATCCTCCTCACAGCTCCAGGACAGAGGGGAACTACTCTGGTCATCTATATATCAAAGCACACGTTAGAGAACATAAGACCTTGGAGGAATAAAGTTCCCAGTGGGGTGTCCCAAAACCACCTCCAAAGCATTGGGAGTCCTGTAAATTAGTCTTGGGCTGAGGACATGAGTAAATAACAGAAAAAGAAGAATCTGACCATAGAAAATTACTTTGGCCCCATTGAAGATCAAAATATATACTCAGATGATGACAAAATCGAAGCTTCTGTATCCAAAAACCTTCAAGAGAAATTTAAAATGGGCTTAGACTATGGATAAGCTCAAAAAAGACTTTGAAAAACAATTAAGAGAGGTGGAGGAAAAATTGGGAGAAGAAATGAGAGCAATGCAGAAAAATCATGAAAACCAAATCAGCAGCTTGGTGAAAGAAATACAAAAAAAAAATACTGAATAGAATAATATATTAAAAACCAGTTTAGGCCTAATGGAAAAAGCAAAACAAAAGGTAAATGAGGAGAAGAATGCCTTAAAAAGCAGAATTGGCTAGCTGGAAAAGGAAATAAGAAAGCTCTCTAAAGAAAATAATTCCTTCAAATGCAGAATGGAACTAAAGGAAGCTGATGACTTGAGGGAATTGAGGGAATTCATTGGTCACCTCCTGGAAAAGATCCCAAAAGAGAAACTTCCATGAATATTATAGCCAAATTCCTAAACTCCCAAGTCAAAGAGAAAATTCCAAAAGCTGCCAGAAACAAACAATTCAACTACCAAAGCTCCATAGTCAGGATTACACAGGATCTGGCAGCATCTACATTGAGGGCTCGTAGGGATTGGAATATAATATTCTGGAAGGAAAAAAGATATTGGTTTACAACCGAGAATCAGCTACCCCAAAACACTGAACATCCTCTTCCAGGGGAAAAGATGGACTTTCAATGAAACAGGGGACTTTCAGACTTTCCTATTTAAACAACCAGAGCTGAACAGGAAGTTTGATCTCCAAGTACAGGACTCTGGTGAACCATAGAAAGGGTGGGTGAGAAGGAAAAGCTATGAGGAACTTAATGATATTGAACTGTTTGTATTCCTGTATGGGAAGAAGATACTGATAATTCATATGAACTTTCTCATTTATAAGGGCTGTTTAGAAGGAGCATATATAGACAGGGCACAGGAAGGAGCAGAATATAATGGTATAATATAGTAAAAAGGTGGAGTCAATGGATGATAAAGGAAAGTACTGGGAGGAAGGGAAAGGAGATGAAGAAGCTAAGAAATTTCACATAAGAGTCAAGAAAAAGTTTTTTCAATGGAGTGGAAAGGGGGAAGGCAAGGGGGGGGATGAGTGAGCCTTCATTCTCATCAGAAATAGCTCAGAGAGGAAATAACATACACACTTAATAGGGTATAGAAATCTATCTTATCCTAGGGAAAAAAATGAGAAGAATTGGATGGGATAAGGGGGAATGGGGGAATAGGTGATAAAAGAGAGGGAAGATTGAGGGAGAAGGTACTCAAATATAACAGTTTTGGACAGGCCAGAATGAAAGGAGAGAGAGAGAACAGAATAAATGAGAGTGGGGAGGAATAGAGTGGAGGGAAATACAGCTAGTAATAGCAACTGTGGGGAAAAATATTGAAGCAACTTCTCTGGTAGACTTATGATAAAGAAAGCAACTCACCCCAGAGACAGAGCCATTGGAATCTGAACACAGACTGAAGTACATTTTCTCTCTCTGTCTCTTTGTCTCTCTGTCTCTCTGTCTTTCTGTCTCTCTGTCTCTCTGTCTCTCTCTTCTTGAGGTTCTCATCTTCTTGGTGGGGGAGGGGGGTTATGTTTACTCTTATAACAAAATTATTATAATAATAGCAATAATAAATTAAAGTTCACTTGCAAAAAATTTTTTTTGCAAGGCAATGGGGTTAAGTGACTTGTGTAAGGCCACATAGCTAGGTAATTATTAAGTGTCTGAGACTGGATTTGAACTTTTTTTTAAAAAGAGTATATTATATGCTAAGCACTGTTCTAAGTGATTGACTAAGCTTTCTTTTTATCCTCAAAAAACTTTTGGGAAAAAAGGTGCTGTTATAATCCACATTTCATAGCTGAGGAATATGAGGTAGACAGAGGTTAAGAGTCTTGCTGCAAGGTTACAGCTAATGTCTGAGGTTGGATTCATGTCTTCCTTACTCCAGCTCTAGTGCTCTATCCACTGAGCCACATGGTTGCCAAAGGTAGAAGGGTGTTTAGATATTATCTAATCCAACCCCATTATTTTACTATAGAAAACTGAGACCTGGAAAAGTTATACTACTTGCTCCAAAGTCAAACAGTTAATAAGCTGTCCAAGGTCAAATAGTTAATGGGAAGGAGTGTGATCCCCTAATCCTTTGATTCCAAGTCTAGCACTCTTTTCACACATGATTCTGGAGCCCTGAAAAAAAACATTAATTTTCAAGAAACATCATTGTAATCATTGATATCTCTCAAAAAAATAAAAACTTCCGCAAACTTGAGAATTTAATTCTTTTTTTTGTAAATGACTGATAATATTTAATGTTCATTATTTTTCTTTTTCTTTGTGATATTTGTATTTTAATAAGGTAAAAGCTTAAATTCAATTAATGTTCATTATATATATGTATATATATATATATATATAAAACATTGCATGGTATGAAATAATATTTATAATATCATCCTTGGTTGGTGTTAGTTTTGCAAAACTTTTTTTCTTCTTTTTTCTATATTCTTTTTTTATTACTATATAAATATTTTTTCCAATTATATACAATAGCAATTTCTACCTATTATTTTTTGTAAGGTTGTGAATTTTACAATTTTTCCCCTCCCCTTCCTACCCCTCCCCCACCATGGAAGGCAATGTGATAATCTTTACATTGTTTCCATGCTATGCATTGATCAAAATTGAATGTTGAGAGAAAAAAAAATATCCTTGAGGAAAAAATAAAATATTAGAGACAGTAAAATTATCTAGTACATAGGACAACTTTTTTTTAAACAAACTGAAGGTAATAATCTTTGCTCTTTGTTTCAACTCGACAATTCTTTCTTTGCATACAGATGGTATTCTTCATCACAGATAAACTAGAATTGTTCCTGATGGAATGAGCAAGTCTATTAAGGTTGATCATTATCCCTATGTTGCTGTTAAGGTATATAATTTTCTTCTGGTTCTGCTCATTTTGCTCAACATCAGTTCATACAAGTTTCCTGGCTTCTCTGAATTCTCATCACTCCTGGTTTCTAATAGAACAATAATGTTCCACGAAATACAAATAATACAATTTGTTCAGTCATTCCCCAATGATAAACAACCCCTCTATTTCCAGAGAATTTAATTTTAACAATAAAGCTACAGATTTAGACCCAGAGCCCTCATAAGCAGAGGACGGAATCAGTATTGTTAGAATCTTGTTAGGCTGATTTATTTGATACAATGACTTATGGCCTTTCAGTACTATTCCTGAGTAGCTCAAGAGAGTGAAAAACTACAACCGAGCCTAGGCAGGAATTAGAGGCAGAGAAAAAGAGGAAAACCAGAGTTCCTCTCCCCACCAGTCCCAGATCTCAGTCTACTTGCTAATGGGAAGTGTCAGAGAGAAAGGGTACAGTGAAACTTCTGGCCTGGACTCAGAGGAAAAGGAATGATGAAACTTCTGATCTGATTTAAAAAAAGAGGGGGAGAGGAGAGAGAGCAAGAAAATGTTTCATGTGCCTTCCCTATGCCTCTCCCACTAATACTCATCTAGTTAGATTGAACAAAATACCTTCTTGGTCCAGGGTTTTGTTATGCTTTGTTTGACCCTTTTTGTTTAACCTCTAGGCAGGCAGTCTGGTGAAACCCATATACTCCTCAGAACTAAATTTGTTGCTTATATTGATAATTAAAGGAAAAGGTAAATTTTTTTAGGGTTTTTTTTTTGGCAAAGCAATAGGGTTAAAGTGGCTTGCTCAAGGTCACACAGATAGGTAATTATTAAGTGTCTGAGGCCGGATTTGAACTCAGGCACTCCTGACTCCAGAGCCGGTGCTCTATCCACTGTGCCGACTAACCACCCTGGAAAAGGTAAATTTTGATTAAAATTTAGTGAAAATATAGATGTATTTTTTTCCCATCCAGGTTTACAACACCCTGTAATCTATCAATAGAACTTTTGGAGGTCCAGAGTCCTCCAGTAATTAAGAATCCTGCCCTAGAGTCTTTATAGACTGACCTCAGATTCTCCCAAAGAATGAAGGCAAAAATATGTCTTCTGTCTTCAAAGGGCTATGTCATATGTGATGTTAGTACTTCCCTTTTTAAATGTCCAGTAAATTGTTCTGTTAAAAACAAAATGCTTCCCCTTTAATTCAGAGACATGGGTCTTTTTCCTATTGATCTTCTTGGAGCTACAAAGGAAGGATTCATTATTTTATCTTCTTTCTTTTCAAGTAGATAGGCAATCTTTCTCCAGAAATTCACTGGCACAGCTGAGATCAGAAGGACACGATAGGCTAGATTTAAGATCATGCCTTTATGTCAGAGACTCACATATACTGTCACTATAATAAGCTGAAGATCTGGGGAAATTGATTAAATCAAACTGTCAATTCCCCCAAATACTTGTCCCTGATCCTAAACGGCCCTCATGGCTTGATCCTGTTGCTTCTCTGTCAACCCCACTGGATTTCATCATTCTTAAGAAATCCTGGGCTTGACCTAGCCTAAGTCTTCAAGATTTACTTGAATCTTTTTGGTCCTTGCTTCTCAGAATGGTATGCAACCATAAAGCATAGGTAATTGTTTTAATTACCTGTACACATTAGTCCTCTTTCAGGTAAGATACAATTGTAATGTAGTATCATTAAGCAATGTTAATATATCTGAGGCAGGTTCCTAATAAGCCTCATGACTTCTACATCAGTAGGTATTTAATCTTGATAAATGAACAAATTATTGAAAGAATGAATGATTTGCTGTATTGGGTACTTTGTTTTTCCCACCCTTTCATCAAAATAAATGAACTCTTCTATGTTGTGATTAAAATCTGGAAATACAATTGGAAAAAAGTTAATTGAAGAAAAAATTTTGAGACAGATGTGGGCATTTGCATGCTATTGTATCTTCAGGTATATTATTTAATTTGCTTTCTTTGCTATAATTCCAAAATACAAAATCCATTTCTCTGCTACTAATTCAGAACCAAAAAAGTAGAGTGTATATAAAGATGTGCCGTTTGGTACAGTTTGTTCCATTTTAATATAGATAATTTGTTTTATATAAGAAACAGTAAGTCGAATCACATTTTCCCATTGCCATTCATTGTAATTTTAGATGTGCTGTTTTGTCACCTCTGATTGCTTTTCAGTTGGCAATGACTTCAAACACTTTAAATTTCTGTGCCCTGGCACTTTCTCCATAAAGTAGCTACTGATTTATGAACAAACACTTCAGCACAGAAGGGGAGCTCAGTAGTCAGTGAATTCTTTATAAACTCTTCTTTTTTATATACAAATAACTACTGTATAAATTCATGATACAGAAAGGTAAGACTTTAAGAAACACACCTCTTTCTGAGTGTCAGAGCTCTGTTGTGTGACTGTTACCAAGTCACTTAGTCACTCTGACAGTTGATTTCCTTATCTTTAAAATTATGCTCATATAATTAGAAATTTAGGGAACCTTAGAAGTCATCTAATCCAACCCCTTCACTTTATAGATGAGGAAACGAATAATATTTCACTATTTACTATGTAGATATGTGAGAATTAAATATAACAATGTTAGTAAAGCAATGTAAAAAAAGAAAAAAATTCCCATTTTTTTTAAACCAGATCCTTGATTTAATTAATAGAGAACAGTGGTTCTCGAACTTTTTAGTCTTTGAACCTCTTTACACTCTTAGAAATTATTGAAGACCTATGGTTATATCAATACTTAACCGTATTAAAAATGAAAACCTCTTTACATTACTCCAGGAGTCCCAGGACTGCATTTTAAGAATCACTGAAAGTGAGAAGCCCTGATGAAGAAATTCCCCCTGCCACTGAAGATCTGCAATACATGCCTGGAAGCTTAGTGTGATCTTAATGACAATATAAATATTAAATGTTATTACTATTTAAATTAATAATAGCCTGGTTAAAGTATAATACTTCAGTTATGCATGAATACATACTTGCATCAGAGTTCACAGAATGATCAGATCAGATTATCTGAATGTTGATGTTTTAAGAGACCTTATAAACCATAAAAGGTCATTAAGTAGTAATAGAAAGGGTACAATATTTGGGATCAAAAGACCTACATTCAGATTCTGACTGCTACTTAGGTAAATTTTAGCAAGTCACTTCACATTTGGGGGCTTTGGTTTCATGCAACTGTACCCACCTTAAACTCTTTAAGAGAGTCACCTCTGTCAAAGAAACAGCGTATGATGGAATTAAGGGAATCCTAACTTTTCAGTCTTCTGTAAGCCATTCAACTTCAGAAGGATAAGTGGTTCGTAAGCAATCATCCCTTTTATTAAGCTAGTTCCTTCTGAAGGATGCTAGGAATGCTTTGGATACTTTGGGAGTTGCTTTAATTGTTACAGGGAACTGGAGCCCCATTTAGCAACTGGTGCAAAATAATTAATGCCTCTTTCTCAAATACAGTAGGAATAGATCACCCACTGATCTGCAAATCTGACTGACTGAGTATTCAACAGTGTGTTGAATAGTATGTCTTTCTTCATCTCTTATGAGGCAATATAGTAGAGAGGATAGAACATTGAACTTGTAAGACATAATTTCCAATACTATCAGAAAACATCTAATTGAGTATGGACAAAACATTTGGTCTTTGTGAAGATTCAATACATAAAAATTAATGAATGATTAATAAATACATTGTCAATAAAACTCAAGATTTTTGTAAACCATAATGTACCACATGTCTATGGCCATTAGGCTCATAAAATTGAATTTAAAGCTAGAAGGAAAAAATAGAAATTAGCACCATTTTCTTTTTTTACTAATAGTCTGAGAGAAATTAAGTGATCTGCCTATAATTACACAGCTATTATTAATGTCATCTTCTCATAGTTTTTATGAGGTTGATATAGAAATAGTCATGGGAAAACTCACTTTGTTATTAATCTTTCATATTTAACATTTTTGTGGAGTATTATATAAGTAGACAAAGCAATGTGCCACTTCCTTGACTCTGGTCAACTTAGAACTCAGACATTTAATAGCTCCCATGGTTTAGAGAAAATTAGTTTCATCAACTCTATTTCTTTTGGTAAGTTAGAACACTTCTAAGCCTTACTGTTTCTAAGGTCCTTTAGACTTTGCCAGATACTCTTTCTCTTCTCTTTCCAGACTCCTAACACAGTCATCTAAACTAATGATATAATTTAAGGAGCCCTAGATTTTGCCATTCATCCTGCTGCTGAACTTTAAGGGCTTTGCCTTTACATCCACCCTGTAAACTATCCTTTTCTTTTCTTTTTTTTTAAGTTTATTTTATTATTTAAGGCAATGGGGTTAAGTGATCTGCCCAAGGCCACACAGCTAGGCAATTATTACGTTTCTGAGGTTGGATTTGAACTCAGGTCCTCCTGACTCCAGGGCCAGTGCTCTATCCACTGCATCATATAGCTGCCCCAAGTCATGAGCATCTTTGGGACAATTTTAGGAGTAAAGAAGATGAAATGATATGTATAATCACATCCTTTTCCTGAATGTGATATTGATTTCTTATACAATGACCCTGTGTTTTGAAAGCTTTTTATTCTATAGCTTAGGAATTTTAAGTATTCAGTGTGACATTTATTAAAACATCATTTAAAAAAGTTTATGAATCAGTGTTATATATTGTTGTTTGTAGGCTCTGTCCAGTACAGTTTATATTTTGAATTCTCAAGAATGCTTTGATGTCCATATTTAAAGCATGGGGATGTCATTTGTTAGTTTATGAAAACCTGTAAACTTTGGATGCATAATTTGACCGACCAATTCAGTATTTGATAGGTACTAAAATTTTCTAACCAACAGTTTTGTGTTGTAGAATTTCAATTTCCTTCCTTTAAAAGGGTTGATCTTTAAGAACAAACTCCTTATAGATAAACTATCTTTAATTTCTGGTAGCACTGACCCAGTATTAAATTGCTATCATGGGCCACTTTATTTATATAAATTAATTCACATTTCAGTCATTTGACCAGTGCTTCCTTGTCAACATATTATTGAGTTTGTGGTGGTTTGAGTTATCCATTTGAAGTCATGTTGAGTTCATGTGTTTGTTACTTATGATGAGTTTTTTAATATACTACTCTTGAATCTGTCTTTTCATAGACTAATTCTAAAGGTAAACTATTTTTATTGTATTCCACCAATCCAATAATCTGTATCTATTGTTGGCCTTCACTATTGCTCAGTGATGTGTTCTTGTTTCAAAATTCTTTATTAAATTGTTTATTGTGTTGTCTAAGAATGTTCTTTCTCCTTTATAGCAAATAAGTGTTAGGTACCTGAGGGAGATGAGGACTGAATTTTATTACCTTTGTTCTGGATTTTAAGATAATTTCCAGATTTGTTGTTATTATGTCTTCCATGAAGACTTTACCTAAGGTTGGAATTAGTTTTTCTTTTTCTTTTCCCCTTGAACCTCTGTCCAGAGAGAATGATAAAACTGACCCTATGAATGCAAATATTCAATTCCTAGTTTCAGTTCTAACATAGTTGGATCAAAAGAAAAAAGAGGACAGAGTCAGGATTAGTCCTGATTCTTCTGTTCTGGGGGTATTTTGAAGATTAATGCAAGGCCATGTGTGAGCCATTGTGAAACATGCCTTTGAGGGAAGGGACTAGGCAAATGAAAGGGGTAATAATAAAATAGATCCAGACACCTGAGCCCAAGTATCACCATCCCTCGGCCTTTTCAGATAGAGGGTAGCTGTTATTTAATAAAGCTCATGTTTTTAAGATGATTGCATGGGGAAGACTTGTGGGAAGGATTTAGGCTTTGGTGACCTTTCTGTTACCCTACAAACAATGTCAGTAGGTTAATAGAAGGCAGAACGTGGGTACTGTGGTTGAGAAAATGTCTTTTTGTCTTTATTAGTTTATTGTGGGTTTATTCTTATAAGAAGACACTGAAGGCCTTATTCACATTGGATTGTCCACTTGAATCTTCCTGAATTGGAGCCAGAAGATTACTCTCTGGGTGGAGGGAACCTGGTAATCATTATTATGTCAGGGGTCAGTGAACTATAGATTGCAATATTTGGCAGAGTTATTGCCTATACTTCAAAGCCACAGGCACTGTCTGATTATTTTATCTGCCTCTAGTCATGTGGAAATGGGAGATGCCTCTTGTACTCATCTGTCTGTCCTTTTTTTCCTTTATTAACCCACTCTAAGCCATTCAGACATTCTACCTACTGGGTCCTAAGGCATAAAACCTGTAATTGTAACAAAGCTAGCCATCCTCGTTTCCTTTGGGCTAGTTCTTTTCAAATGCCCTTGATGCCTGTTTCATGATAGAGGTGGTGAGGCTAGCACCACCATCCCTACTTGAGGGTTTGAGAGTTAGGGTGGATTCTGGAGTCTATGCTACATTAAGCTCAGTAGACAGGATTAAAGGAAAGAGAATATGGGGTAAAATGATAAATCTCTTCAAGTATTTGAAGGGTTGTCTTACAGAAGAGGGATTAGAACCATCTTTCAATATCTCTTTCCTATTCTGCCCTCTCTAATTACCCTTTCCCAGAAATTATGGCAGCCTTACATGAACTCACAGGATTAGAGTCAGAAGGGAACTACTTTAATCTAGTTCTAGTCTAATCAGGGACTTAAACAAGAAGGTCATCACATCTGAAAGCTAACCATCCAGTCTTCACTTGAGGATCATTAATGAAGGGGATTCCCAAATTTCCTGGAGTCACTCTTTTGTATAACTCTGCTGTTAGAAAATTAACTTTAAATTTAAAGCTATTTCTTGGTAACTACTTTGTGCTCTGCTTTTTTAATTTTTATTTTTCCTGAAAAATCAGACAACAATTTATTTACCCCTATCCATTCCTGTGGCACCTCTCCCAAGTTCCCTGACATTGGTTCAGTCTCTTATTTGCCATTTCTTTCAGAATTCTGAGTTGTAGTTTATCTGAGTTTGGTGATATGATCTCAAAAAAGGGGTAGATAAGTGCTTTTACCCTCACCCTCCTCTTCTTGGGTGTCAGTTTCTTATTAGCCATTTTTGTTCCATCCTTTCTAGTCCAAAGATTATTGTTCTTGAGGACAAAAAAGAAAAAAGAAAAACAGAGTTGAGTAGTTCCATTTTCTTACCTAAAATCATTAACATCATTTTATTAACCCTGAGCAGCATCCTATCCCTTCTTTTTTAACCTCATCTTTTTTTTTGCCTGGAATTGGTCCCTCAAACCAAATTCAACTTTTTTTTAATTGTCCCTGGCTTTACTTTTCAATCATACTCTGCCCTTTATTCTTCAACAATAAGCTATACTGTTTGTATTTGTTTTTGTTAAATGCTTGCTTCTATTTGCAGTATATATCTTTTAAAATATGTTTATCAATGAGTTTTTTCATGTTTCTACTTCAGTCCTATTAAGCACAAGCCTTAAATGAAAAACCAATTACTGCTATTATACTTATTGTGTTCTGTTCCCTTTTTGTCTTCCTCTGAACTGAAATATAAGCTTTTTAAGGGTAGGGGTTGCTTTGTTTAGGTTTTTATTTCTAGACCTAACACTACTTAGTTCAAAGTAGGTGCTTAATAAAGTCTTGCCAAATTAATGAATCAGTGGGTTACAGTTAGTTATATATTTATCTTTTCCTCTATAAGAAGGTACCTCTTTAGTGTAGGGATCACCTTATCTTTGTAGTTCCTTTTTGATTTAGTAGAGTTCTTTAGATTCAGTAGGTCCTCAGTCAAGGTTGTGAGCTGAATTGATTCATGTTTAAAATACCAAGTGAAGTAATGGCTCACTTTGTGCCTTTTCTCCAATGCAATGGCTTAAGGAAGTAATTGATAACTTAGGATATATAGTAATGGAAATTCTCTCAGTCTTTAACCAACTTGACTTGGACAAAGTTAACCAATCTCTCTATAACTGTCAATTGAATACTTGATTTAATTGAAATGAGTATAATATATACTTTACAGCAGTGTCTGACAAAACAAAGAGAAACCAGGAACCCATGGATAGAATCTTGAATTAAAGGAAGATCTGAGGTAAACCTGGAGGTCAAACTCTAACTTTTAATAGCCATGATGTCAGACTTTTTAAGCTTTCTTACCCTTGGAAAACTTTCTTACTAAGATTTACCAAGATGGCTTATGGTGTATCACACTGATGAAATCACAGATCTTTGATAGTACTGGAGTAATAACAGCAATTAAAAATGATAACATTATTTTTTTCCCCAAATACTAAATTCTAAGAAGTATACAACCCTTCTTCTTTAAATATTTGAATTTTAGTTTAGGGGAAGGTAAGCTTATGAAGAGCTTAAGATCTCAAAATGCCATCCAGTTCCTGACTTTGCTTTTTAGATTTGTACAATATTACTCTTCAAAGGTAGGTGCCTTCCTTTCTTTGAAGATCTTAGATGCTAATTTCTTGGTAGGGACGTAGCAAAGCCACCTCAGATTACTCACCAGAGACAGCTGTCAAAATTTTAGTGTGAAAATTAATCTCAGAAATTGGCAAATGTTACAAATGGGCTTTAGTCATTGTTTTGTTGATTGGATAGATTTAAAGTAATGGAAAATTTCAATAACGCAGATTAAACTTAAAATACTTTTAAGATCTGCTTCTTAACTAGGGTCATAAACAAGGGGAAAAACTTGTTAAAAAGTCAATTCCATCTTCTTTTTCTAGTTGAGCCCTTGCCTTTCTTGAGCCCCTCTTTTCCATTGTGGAAAGCCACTTAAACCTGACTTCTATGATTTCCTCTGAAAATGGAGGCAAATGCTCCATCTTTCCATAGATGTCTAATGATGATTCTCCTGGTTACTTAATAAAGCACTTTGCCTTAAAGTTTTATCATTGCTCAGTGGTAATGACATTAAAGCATTAAAATTCCATTTCTCCCAAGTCTAAGTTTATCATTCTTTCTGTTGTCATTTTTTTCTTGGTAGGGAATGGGGGCTGATGATTGGAGAGAGAATGATTGAAAGGAAATTGGTAGAAAGGAAATCATTGACAACTGGATTTACTAAAATAATTCCATTTAAGGGTTGGGTTACAGGAAGGAGAATGGGGGATGAGGAACTTAGTATATTAATTATATAATCACTGTGAGACAGGCGCAGCGTTAATAGAATACAGAAAGCAGATTGAGGCAGAAGACAATGGTTAACATCCCAGTTCTGCTACTTGCTACCTTTATTATCTTATATAAGCCACCTAACCTCCTGGGGTCGCAGTATGCTCATCTATAAAATGGAGTTAGACCAAATGAACTCAGAGATTTGTTTCTTTTCTAAAATTGTTCTTCTTATCTGCTTCAATTATATGATCAGAGGCAACATAATGTATTGGATGGAACCCGGGACTACAGAGTCAAGAAGACATGAATTCATCACCATTTGAATTATTTTCCCTACCCATGTGATAGTGGAAAGCACTGGCTCAGGAATCAGAAGATCTAATTTCTACATTTATCTTTGATGTTTATTGTCTATGGGACTATGGGTAAGCCATTTACTTTCCCTAGTCTTCAGCTTCTTCAACTGTAATACCAGGGATTTGGGCTAGATGTCCTCTGACGTCACTTCTAAATGAAGATCTAGGTTGCTAGGAACCCTTGTAGTTGACTCAGGGATCCCTGGTAATCTGCATTAATTTACTGGATTGTCAAGATCATATATTCTTAGGATAATTTTTTATCAGAGAATGATGGGCATTATCTCCCACTTCCACCCTTTTGCCTTATTATCTGTCATCTTAGTGGTTAAACTGCATTCCTTTGATTTTAAATTCTTTTTGATGTTTTAAAATCAGTCAACAAACATTTTTAAGGTCCTACTATGTGCCAGATATTTTCTTAAGTGCTAGGGAGAAAAAGACAGTGCTTTTCCTTAAGGAATTCATAGTCTCATCTTAGTGAGATTAGTTGACCATTATTTGAGGTCATGGGGACTATAGAGTGGAAGAAGAAATAAAAGGAAAGAAAAGTTCTAAAGAAAAAAATTAATTAATAAACAAACATATAAAAACCCCTCAGCTGACTTCAAAATTTTACAGAGGACACATTCAGCCCGTCTAGAAACTCATAGTAACTTGACAAAAAATGTTCTTTTAAAATCTAAATGTTGGTATTATTGTTATTATTTAGTTTAAATTTCAAATTTTGGTGAAAGGGAAGAGCAATGCATGTCCTGAAACTCTATTATTTAAGAAAAGTATTCATTTATCATTTGGTGATTGGGGGAAGAAAATAGAGTTGCAGACTACCCCAGATTTTCCTTGGAAAGCTTCCCCATGAAACTTTATATAGCCCCCATCCTGTGACCTCTAATCTAGTAGGATTCAGTATTGTTTTAGGATTAAATTTTAGATTTACACATCATATATAGCTGCTTCCTAACCCTTGTACTCTTACAGTGTGGATGGATTATGATCTCCAAGGGACCCATTTTCAGTTTGGGTAAATATTTTGCTGGTGTTGCAGTGGAAATGACTTATGGCATTAGGGGCAGGGACTGCCCCTAGCACTTAGTTGGAAAATGCTGCTGCCTGTCTTCATGGTTCTTATTATGTATATGTATATAAATATAAATATATATATATACATATATATATATATGATGGGGAATTTAGAATGTTTCTGATACTATTTACGTAGTCTTTACTCTTGACAATTTCATTTGTTTTCTTTTAAAAAATTTTATAGGTATCTTTAATCTTTATATCATCTTCATTTTCAATGTATCCTTTTTTTCCCAGAGCCAACTCTTTTTTTTTTCAAAGAGCCAACTCTTAGAAAAAATTTTGAGAGGAAAAAAAGAACTTCCATAAAACTAATGAACACAGCAAAGAAGCTGGCCATTATGTGCAATCTTTTACACCTATGGTAACCCACCTCAGCAAAGACAGAAAAGAGGTCCATCCTCATATGCCTTCTTTGGTTATTATAATCACACAGCTTGACTTTTGTTTGTCTATTCTCTCTATTTACATTCATTGTTGTAAGTCATTCTGTATACTGCTTGCCTGATTCTGCTTAGTTCATTTTGCATCAATTTATCATGTTTCTAGAAAAAAAGCCTTAGAGGCTATTAAATCTACCCCCTCCCATTTTATAGATAAGAACACTGAGACAGAGGTTAACTGACTTTACTGAGAAGACACAGTAAGTATCTAATGTGAGATTTGATCCCAGGACCATTCCTTTTCCATTCATTTCATTTGCCCATTTATGAGCATCTACTTCATTTCTTTAAAACAACAAAAAGATGCTTTCATCTTTCTATCTATCCAATATATTGATATATAACTATCTTTATTTGTGTGTGTATATATACACATATCTACACATACATGCAGCACAGATATGTATACATGCATGCATGTAAACACATATAAATACAAATGGATATATATATATATATATATATATATATATAGAGAGAGAGAGAGAGAGAGAGAGAGAGACAGAAAGAGAATAGATAGGTAGATAGATAGAAAGATGATAGTCTTCCCATTTATCTTTGGCTTACTTAAGTTATATACCTAGCATTTGGACCTCTTGGTCAAAAAGTATGTATATTTTTGTCATTTTCTTAGCTTCGTTTGAAATTGATTACAAGGAGGCAGCAGAAAATATTAATAATGCAATTTGAATCTAAAAAGTTCCTGTGGCAAGCAGCTTAGTTGCTAAATATTTCTCATCAGATGGTTGGACAGTATTGCTAAGAGATATGTTTCCAAAGTTTTTTCTCCCACCCCACATTCTTCAAGTCCCTGTTGATGCAAGTCAAAAATCTAGATAACTGTTGAGGATAATAGAATCAGCCATAACATTCTTCCTTTCTTTATTTAAAACTTCAATTGCACAACTTGCAGAGACTATAGAGATGATGGAAATACCTTTTGAGTCATCTCTAATTGCATTCTTTTAGCCAGCCAAATTCACAACCATATATTGAGTCCAAGAAGAATTGGAATTTAAATGTGAATGGTGAAAGTTTGAAATATAGAAGAGAGATTTCAGATCTAAATTAGCATCAAAATATGTACAGAGAATTCTAATTTTGCACATGTTATATTTCATGCCTTTGATTTTTGGAGAGCTCCTCCAACTGTTTCCAAACCTACCATTTTGTGTCTTTGTCTTGGGTCATGTGAGACTAGTGTTTCTAAATTTGATTTTTATATTTGAATCCAAGACATATTTCCCATCTCTATGTTTATTTGTCTATTATATGATAGCAGCATAGTCTAAAAACTTTGTTGTCATAGGATCTAGTTTCAAATCCCAACTATGATATTTCCTACCTTTTTGACCCTGAGTAAATAATTTCACCTCCCTGGGCCTCAGGTTTCCATTTGTGAAATGAAGTGGTTTCTCAAGATGGCAGTTGAGGTCCCTTGCATCTCAAAATCTATTATACTATAAGGATATTAAGGCAAAGTGGCAACCTAGCTCATTGAGAGAAAGTAGATAGTGTTGGCATTTGTGCTTGTCCCTCGGAGTTGAATTGGGCTACCCCAGAGGATTACCTGGCATTTGTAGATAAAAGTCTGATGACTTTTGCTTAAAAAAAGTGACTTTTAGCTAAAAAAAACAAAAACAAAAACAAAATACTTTTTGCCTCAGTCTATAAAACATATGATCTTGTTGTTCACTACTGCACATACTGCTTTCTTCCCCATCTAATATTTGTTTTATTTCAAAGCTATATGATGCATGAATAGTGGAAGAAGCTTTACATTGTACTATATAGATTCCTTTGGATTAAAATCACATTTTCTATTCCTTTGTTAAAATAATTCACATAGTGCTAATCTCTGGAATGCTTCTCAAAAGTCTCTCCATTGGGCTATCTATTCACATTTTTCTTCCCTGTATACTTTAGTATGTTAATATTTCCCCCCAAAATAGCTTTGATTTTATAGGAATACTTATTCCTTCCTCTGAAGTAGATTGTAACTTCTCCATTTCTTAGTTGATGGCGTTCATGAGATCTTTTGTATGAAAAAAAAAAGCTGTGGTAGCCAACTTATTGATGACAAACCCCTCAACATTTAACCAAATTGGTCTTTCGATAACATCAATGGATCCACCAGATCTTTCAGTCTTTTTCTCCATTGCCACATCCACTAAAAATTCAGGATCATCACACCATAACAGCACCATGGGGGGTGATGAACAATCTTAACAGACTTGCTCATTTCATTAGTGCAACAATCAGAGACAATTTTAGGGTATCTGTAGTGGAGAATGCCATCCGTATCCAGAGAAAGAACTATGGAGTTTAAACAAAGACGAAAGACTATTACCTTTAATTTAGAAAAAAATGTTATCTTATTAGGTAATTTTGCTGTCTATTATATTTTATTTTTTCCTTGATATGATTTCTTTCTCAACACATTCAATTTTTTTTTTTTTTTTTTTTTTTAGTTTTTTTGCAAGGCAATGGGGTTAAGTGGCTTGCCCAAGGCCACACAGCTAGGTAATTATTAAGTGTCTGAGAGTGGATTTGATCCCAAGGTACTTCTGACTCCAGGGCTGGTGCTTTATCCACTGCGCCACCTAGCTGCACCAACACATTCAATTTTGATCAATGTATAACATGGAAACAATGTAAAGACTATCAGACTGCCTTCTGTGAGAAGTGGGGAAGGGAAGCAAGATTTGGAGAAAAATTATAAAATTAAAAAAAATAAAAAGAATACAGGATCATCTCTACATCATTTTGCCAGCTCCTTTCTGTATTCCTATGGAAATTCTATACTCTAAACTTATTTGCAAATTGATATAAGAATCATATAGTTGCATGTAGTACCTTAGTACCTTCCATAGATATTAAGCAATACTTTGTGGATAGAAATGAAAAATTTGGTTCCAAAATACAAGTAATTAGACTTGAAAAATTACTAAAATACCACAAAAATAATGTAGAATTTTAACTTGGGATGGTGGGGTTACATAATATTTTGTGAGTTTCAGTACCAGATGTGACCTTGGAGGTCATTGCCTTTTATCTCCTCCTCATACATCACACTTCATTTTTCAATCTTGTACCTTTTGCATTGGTGATCCCCCATGCCTACAAAGCAATCCCTCCTCACCTCTGTCTCCCTGCATTCCTAATGATCTTCAAGATCTTTATACACGCTTATTTTATGTACATGTTGATCCCTTGCTCCACTCAAACTCCTTTAAGAGCAGGATCTTTTTCTCTTTTCTCTGACATGGTGGTCAGACATAATAGATGAGTTAATGTTTGTGGATTGACTGAACCCCTCTTTTATATATGAGGAACTCTAGACCTAGAATGCTACTAATGTAGAACAAGAGTAAAGTATTGTGTTAATAGTTATTTTAAGCTCTTTAGTGTTAATTCATATCACACCCTCATGCACTCCCAGCACTAGTCAAACCAGGCTGTTCAGTTGGTCCTCAGATGAGAAATTTTGTATGTAAATTTTATTGTATAAACATTTTATATATCTGTAGTAAAATTTGTATTATATTCTGAAGGTAGTCCATCCCTTAGAAGCTGGGAATGCCTAGAATATGATAATAAAGAAAGTCTAATTATTAATAAAGAATGGTTTGGTAAAAGCATTAACAATTCTTTCTAGCAAATGACCTAGAACTCATGCAGCACATGTCAGTGAAACTTGAGCTTTGGTAGGTCTGGAAGGTCCTGTTAAGTAGAAAAGCTTTCAAGTACTGTCCTTGGGACCAGAACTTGTTGATTGTCTATTCACTGAGAACCTCTCTGGATAAGGAGAGAAGTGTTCCAGTTACTCCTGGAAAATGAAGAGGATGAGTTGTTATCTGTGCTGGTGAAGGGAGTACATTATTGTTGGTTTTCAGTCACTGCAGTCACATCCAGTTCTTCATGACTCCATTTGGGGTCTTCTTGACAAAGATGCTGGTGTGGTTTGCTACTTCCTTCTCTAGCTCATTTTACAGTTGAGAAAAAATGAGTCAAACTGGGTTAAGTGACTTTCTCAGGGTCACACAGCTAACAGATGTGTGAGACTAAATTTAAACTCGGGAACATGAATTTTTCTGACTTCAGACCCAGCACTCTATCCACTGTGCCAGCTGCCCAACAGTCTCTGTATGAGGTACATGTAAGTGTTGGTAGGAGATAGATGGTAAAAGTGTCTCTCTAAGCAAATTCTTTTTTGCATTTTTTCCCCTTTTGTGCCTGGAATTTATTTTTTTCTTTCTTCTACTTTGTAGTATGCAGATGCTGATCGATAAAATGTCGGACAAGCACAAAGGCAGTGTGGTATGATGGGGGGGGGTCTGCCATGGATTTTAGGAAGACAAGTTTAAACTCTACCTCTTATACTTATTAGCTGTGTGGTAACAAGTAAGACTTAGAATTAGAGAATTGGAAGAGTCCTCAAAGGTCAATTTGTTCATCCCTCTAATTTTACCAATGAGAAAGTTAGAGAAATGATCACGCTAATGGTAAAGCTGGAATTTGAGCAAAGATCTTGTAACTCCAATTCCAAGGTTATTTTAGCTAAACTTTGTCAGAGTCCCTAAGTCATTTAATGATCTGAACCCCAGTGTCTTCATCTGTAAAATGTGAACAATAATATTTATAGGAAAATATCTATCCTAGGAGGTCATTATGAAGCTCAAAGGAGATAAGATCTGTAAGAAGCTTTTTAAACTTTAAGGTACTCTATAAATGTGAGACATTCTTCTTCTTCTTTAGATGTATACATATCAGATAAATCCATTTCACATTGTGAGGTCTGGGGATATAAAGCTCAAACTGGGGAGTGGGCCCTCCTGCTTCTTAACTCTCTATTCCTCAGCACTTTTCTATGTAATACTTTTTCCCATAGCCCCATATGACTGAGAAGTGTGGTTTGTTTCATGTAACAGATGGGAGTCAGTGAGAAAACTGAGTTGGAAGCCTGCGGCAGAGCCAGGGTGAGAATTTATTAGCTTCTGTCTCTCACACCTGCACTCGATTCACCAAACTGTGCTGCCTCCCCATGGCTATTACTCATTTTATTAGAGTCAGCTGGGAAAGATGAATCATTATTGCTTAGGTATCACATATGCAAGCAAGATAGTTGACTTTGGGGCAATTTATGATCCAAGGCAAGACTGAACTATTTCACATTAGAATCTGGGTCCATGTTCTCTATCTTTTAATTTGATTGGTTAGTTTTTCAGGAGAACAATCATATATGTTTAGCCAAAATATTAAAAAAGTCTTATTGGTTTTTCTTTTGAATGAGAAAATTAGTTATGTAGCCATGGAGTATATTGGGCTTAAAAGTCAAATCCTAATGTTTGGAAAATCATAATCATAATCTCCTAATAAGTTATTACAACCTTTGAGTAATTGCCAGGTCATTAACAATTCCACAAAGTATGATTTGAGAACAGTTCATTAATATGATATCTTATGACTATACATAATCAATGTTAGAATGGAGTAATCCCTTGAAGGAAAATTCCATGATACCTAGCTACCATAAAAAGTTTCTAAAGATAAAAAAAAATACCAATTTACCCAGTTCTACCTGCCCTCCCTCCCCAATTCTAGAATCTGAAATTACTAAAAGATCAAATTAGACCAGAGGTTACTGGGAAAATAGGCAATTTTGGTTATTCCAGCTTTAGTCAGCACCTACCATATTTCACTTTCCAGATTTTTGATCTCTTTCTCCTGTTGGTGAGTTCTCCTCAGAAGCTCCATTTTTAGGAAGAGTCCACACAAACCATATTTCAATCTCTGGATTTCAACATCATATTCCTTTGCCTCTTTCCTCTTTTACCTCTCACGTAAGCTTCAAAGCACAATCCTGTGATGTTGGTACTACTACTGCATCTTTTATTTATTCTTCTTTTCTTCTTCTTCTTCCTTCTTCTTCCTTCTTCTTTTTCCTTCTTCCTTCTTCTTTTTCCTTCTTCTTCTTCCTTCTTCTTCTTTTTCCTTCTTCTTCTTCTTCTTCCTTCTTCTTTTTCCTTCTTCTTCTTCTTCCTTCTTCTTCTTCCTTCTTCTTTTCTTCCTTCTTCTTTTTCCTTCTTCTTCTTCCTTCTTCTTCTTCTTCCTTCTTCTTCTTCTTCCTTCTTTTTACTTCTTTTCTTTTTCCTTCTTCTTCTTCCTTCTTCTTTTTCCTTCTTCTTCCTTCTTCTTCCTTCTTCTTTTTCCTTCTTCTTCTTCCTTCTTCTTCTTTTTCCTTCTTCTTCCTTCTTCTTCATCCTTCTTCTTCTTCCTTCTTCTTCATCCTTCTTCTTCTTCCTTCTTCTTCTTCCTTCTTCCTTCTTCTTCTTCCTTCTTCTTCTTCTACTACTACAACTACCATTACCACCACCACCACCACTACTACTACTATTAATACTAACACTACAACTATTACCAATTAATATTATCTTAATTTTAAATGATTTCAACTGAATTTTAAAATTTGTAAAAACACTTTACATGCATTAGTTCAAAGAGCCTCATAATTATCATCATTATCAACATTTTTGTAGAAGATAAAATGGAGTCATAGAGGTCAATTGATTTGTGCCTCTACAAAATTTATCAGATTCTGAGAGAGTATGTGACCCCATTTTTCTGACTCTAGTTTCACAGTTTTAGTCATTTCACCTTCATATTGTTCACCAAATCTCCTCTAGGCATAAAACTTCTGTGTAATAAAAAAAAAATCCTTGACTACTTTTGTTCCTTATTCCCTATTTTTCCAACAACTTCTGTTTTCCTCTCCTTTGTCCATCTCTATTTGGAATTATGAAGAGTTAAACATGGTGATTTAACTTGGGGGATTCTCATCCAGTTTTCCATAAAATTTCCCCATCTCCTTACCCTCTGTAACAGATGTTGGCACATAAGTGGCAATTATCTTCATGGTTGTATTTTTACAAATGATCATCATGATTGCAGCAACATGAAATGACTGAGCATCCATCCAGTGGTTTTTTTTTTCATACCTTTGAATGATGAATAAAAGCAGTGGAAGAACATATAGAACCTGGCAGTAGAGTGACTTGGGTTCCTGTACTATGTGATACTTAAGAATTTGTGTGTGATTTTGACGAAATCAACCTCCTTGGACCTCATCTTCACAATGAAGAGGTTGGGCATGACAGCCCTGGAAGACCTTGTCAACTCTAGACCCATGACTCTCCTAACCCTTTTATTTATTAGGAAGAACAGTGAGGCATCTTTCAATTTACTTGTAACTTCCTTTTGTTGTCTGTAATCATTTATGACAAGAATAGCAACACTGTGGATAAAGCACTGGCCTTGGAGTCAGGAGTACCTGGGTTCAAATCCGGTTTCAGACACTGAATAATTACCTAGCTGTGTGGCCTTGAGCAAGCCACTTAATCCCATTTGCCTTGCAAAAAAAAAAAAGAATATCAACACTGTTGTGATTCAGTTCTTTGATATTTATATCCTTTCATTGAGGAAGAGAGAAAAGAAGTTATATTTAGAGAGCTAACAAATAAGTTTTTACCTATACATTATTTAAAATATGGTTCATGGTATAGATCAGTTAGGTGGTGCAGTGGATAGAATTCTGGCCCTGGAGTTAAGAGGACCCAAGTTCAAATCTGTTATCAGACTCTTGTTTAGTTTTATCACCCTGGACAAGTCATTTAACCCTGTTGGCCTCAGTTTCCTCAACTGTAAAATGAGCTAGGGAAGGAAATTCTAAACCACTCGTATCTCTGCCAAGAAAACCCCAAATGGGGTCACAAAACAATCAGACACAACTAAACAACCACAAATGGTTACAAAACACTGCAAATAAGTTGTACCTTTCTAGGAACCCCTATCTCTGATACTTAAAACACTTCCCTGATGAGTTTTATGGTATTATTTTATAGTATTTCATGGTTTTATCATAGTATTATTTTACCATATTTTATAGTATTAATTTTATAGTTCTATAAACAAAAAGATAAAAAGGAAGTCATCTAGTTCAGCCTCTTCATTTTAAAGATTAAAAAAAAATCTGAGTCCTGGGGAGATTAAGGACTCCATTACAGGGTGACATCACTAGTAAGTATTGGGAACAGGATGAGGCTGCAGATATGTCAGTCAAGACACCTCTTATCAGGGGAAGGAGGGAGAAAGAAATGGAAGACCAGGTACAATGATCTGCTTCTCCTTACCCTCGGTCAGTTCAGAAAATGCAGTGGGTATCCCCAGATTTAGGAAGAGGAATTGGAAAACAAATCTAAAGTTGGGCCTCTGGGTTGAGGAAATAAGGGAGAGTTTTTCAGACCTCAAGTGTCTCCTCTTGCAGCAAGGGTAGGAGGCTGGGTTCTTTCAGAAATGTTTGCTTGGGGATCCTAATTTTGAAGATTACTATGGCTACTGACTCTAAGATAATGGTAATAGTTGACATTTATATCCAACAAAGCATTTTAACAGTATCTTGTTTAAGCATTACATTAACTTGGTAATTTAGCAATTTAGCATTTGAGGAAACTGAGGCTCAGAGAAGTTACTTGCTCATGCTCACACAGTTTGTGAATTTCACAAGGAGGATTTGAATCAGGGTCCACCTGATTCCAAGTCCAGACCTTTGTCCACTGTGCCATACTGATGGCTTAGTTCACTGAGAAATGGCTGCAGGGAGAGTCATACAACCAAGAGATTTACCATCCCTACCACTAAAGCTTTAAAAATTTCATTGTAGGAGCAGCTAGGTGACATAGTGGATAAAGCACCAGCCCTGGAGTCAGGAGTACCTGGGTTCGAATCCAGTCTCAGACACTTAATAATTACCTAGCTGTGTGGCCTTGGGCAAGCCACTTAACCCCGTTTGCCTTTCAGAAACCTAAAAAAAATTCATTGTAGCAAGAAAATTGTGTATACCCTTTGATCCAGCAATACCACTATAAAGAGATCATGAGAAATGGAAAAAGACCACATATGGAAGAATATTTGTAGCAGTTCTTGTTGTAGTGGGGAAGAACTGGAAATTGAGGAGATAGCCTTTAAAGAAGAATAGCTGAACAAATTGTGGTGTATGAATGAGATGGAATATTATTGTTCTGAAAGAAATTGTGAGCAGGTGAACTTCAGAAAAGTCTCTAAAGACTTGTGAAGTTATAGAAAATCATTGTACACATTAATAGCAATTTGTTGTGGCAATTCAGAAATCAATGGTAATTCTAAAAGACTTGTTTTGGAAAATGCCATCCCATCCAGAGGAAAAAAAAATGGATTCCGAATGCAGAGAAAAGTGTACTATGTTCATTTAAAAAGCAAGCAAACTTGTTTTATGTTTTTCTTTCCTCATGGTTTTCTTACTTTAATTCCTTTAATTCACATGACTAATATGGAAATATGTTAAACATGATTGTACATGTACAACCTAGATCAGTCTATTCTCTGTCATGGATAGAGAAATGTGGAACTCAGTCTTTTTTTTTTTTTTCTTAGTAAGGTAATTGGTTAAGTGACTTGCCCAAAGTCACATAGCTAATAAGTCTTAAATGTCTGAGGTCAAATTTGAACTCAGGACCTCCTGACTCTGAGGTCTGTACTCGATCCACTGTGCCACCTACCTGCCCCCTGAGAAATCTAGAACCTAAAAGTTTACAAAAAAGATGAATGATAAAATCAATCTTTGTAATTAATAAAATAAAATAATATTTAAAAATAAAAAAGTTTCTTTATAATCCCAGGCACATTTGGATTCTTATTTCTCTTTATTGCCTGTAGAGAGCCATCTTTTCCCCAAATTTCCCCCTCAAATTGGACACTTTCCCTTGAACAAGTTATCTCTAGGGGCAAAAGAACAAAATGCAGAATGTCACTTGAAATTGCACACATACAAGGACACCGAGAGTGACCTTCAGTAGAAAGCCAGAAGGCTGTAATCATCTTAATGAGACATTCTGAAAAGAAATCTCGTTTCTGAGTGGGCTCCCCAGGGGGTGAAGAGGACAGTGTGAGAGGTGGGATGAGACTGGCTGTGTAGTGGTTTATTATGATTGTGGAGGGCACAGTTTAGAGAAGTAGTCTTCCCAACAGCTGGCAATTTATTCTATGAAAGGAAGAGGTTAGCTGCTCCACCTACATATAGGGCTGACCCAAGCTTCCAAAATGGAATGTAGGTGACATAAAAGACATTAAATTTACATGTAATCCAGAGCAAACAAACTTTAAAATGATTATATTCAGATGTACTAATTCTTTCTAAATGAGACCAAAAGTGGTATAAATTTGATACTAAAAGAATACTGTGATGTCTTTTGTTCGTGATGGACCCTGCTTTGAGTGGCAAGAAAATATTCTCTTCTTGGTCTCATTCATTCATTCATTGATCCATTCATCTACCAATGTAGCTATTTAACAAACATTTATTAAATGTCTACTGAATTGGTCTAGGTGCTGGGGTTAGATACTAGGTTTAGTTGAGAAGATATTTTACCATTCTCCCCCATTAAGAGTGTGAAATATATGAGATCAGAAATGTTTTCTGCATTGCTTTGTACCTCCAGAACTTAGCTCAGTGTCTGATACCCGATAAGTGATTAATAAATTGTTATTAATTTATTATTTTGAATAATTATGTGAGTAAAAACATGGAGGTGAGAAAGCATGGAGCATGTTCAAATGTCTTAGTTGATCCCCTAAGAGGTTCAGTGAGTAAAGTGGAGAGTAATATGAAATGAGACTAGAAAGGTTGAGGAACACCACATTGTGGAGGGTTTTATAAACCCCACAAAAGAAATTAATTTTGTTGTCTTACATCCAGAGAACCCGGTAGCTGATTTTTGAATAGAGAAATATCCTGACTAGACTGGTGCATGTGTAAGGTAATCCTGCCAGTATTTTCTGAAGGAATGGATTGGTGAGAGTAGACAGGAGTGGGAGAAGAAGGCTAACATAAAAGTACAGGCAGGACTATTCCCAGACTAGTCCCTATGGAAAAAGGAGGAACACATATGGGAGATATTTCAGAGATGGAAGTGATAGACCTTGAAATAAAACTTCAGGGGCAGCTAGGTGGTGCAGTGGATAAAGCACTGGCCCTGGAGTCAGGAATACCTGGGTTCAAATCCGGTCTCAGACATAGTAATTACCTAGCTGTGTGGCCTTGGGCAAGCCACTTAACCCCATTGCCTTGCAAAAACCTAAAAAAATAAAAATTAGAAAATAAAACTTCAAATAAGAATTGTAAGAAGTGAAAGATGACCCCAGATTTTTGAATATGGGAGGAAGAATGAAGTGTAGAGCCGTTGTTTAGAAATAATGAATTAAGACTGAAGAGCTGGTGAGGAGGAAGTTTAATGGTCATGGTTTTAGACATAATGAATTTGACACACCTTCCCAGGGCATCCAGGTAGACTACTGAAGTAGAAAAATCAGTACTGAAAATGCAGTTTAGTAATATGGAGTATCCCAGGCCCACTCACATGGTCTTTCAAGTTTGATTACTAACAAACCTGACTGTCTTCAATGTGTTTTCTTTTTCCATGGAGAGACCATTAGGAGCTTGCATAAATATCCTTCTTCTGGAACTTTTACATCCCAGAACCCATATTGCTGACATTGCCCCATGGTCACTGGCACTGGGAACAAGTGTGTACTTAATTTCAGAGCTGGAATCACTGATGTAGCATGTCTGCTTCCATCTGTCCCAGTAGTCATTTTGTCCTGGGTTCTAAAGTCTCTAGGGGATTTATTTCCAAGGACATGAAATGTGCTCTGTAGTGATCCAGAGATGTAGAGTAGAACACACCTGCCCTAAGACTTCAAGGTGACTCAGTTGTGGTTAAGGGCAAAAGGGAAAAAAAAACTGGGGTCTCCCTTATATTCCAAGTGGAAAATAAAAAGGCCTTGAATGTAATCCCTTATCAGCAGTACAGAATGTAGTTTTATGAAGCAGGCTATGTAAGATTTGATGAGGGCCAAGGTATACTGTGAACCACATGATGTTACATCTTTCCTAGAAAGATAATGTGAAACTGGGTAGAACATCCAAAACTGCTCATTAAAGAGGGCTGGTCGGGGCAGCTAGGTGGCAGAATGGGGCGACTAGGTGGCTCAGTGGAGTCAGGAGTACCTGAGTTCAAATTTGACCTCAGGCAATAATTATCTAGCTGTGTGGCCTTGGGCAAGCCACTTAACCCCATTTGCCTTGCAAAAAAAAAAAGAAAGAAAGGAGCATAGGTCATTTGAAAGAAAAAAAAAAAGAGAATTTCACAGCAAATTCAAACATCCTTAAGAAAATTATGCTGGAAATTGTATAAAATATCATTGTTGCTTGTTAGTTCTTGTACCATCTTTGGGCTTTTCTTTATGTGATTTAGTGTATGTTGGATGTGTTGTGTGTGTGTGTGTGTGTGTGTGTGTGTGTGTGTGTGTGTGTGTTTGTGTGTGTATTCTGTGACTTTCGCATTTTTGAAAACTATTCAGATATCTACCATGAGACCAGATAAAAGCAATGAAAATACAAGCTTTAACCAGCTACACAAAGAAACATGATAGTATTAGGATTCAGAGTCCTTGCCAGATCTTGCCCAAGTATACTGTCAAATATTGTATTATTTTGAGAATTCTCTTAGGGATTGAAACTGCATCTTATATTTTCTAATCATACTAAGAAAGTGCATCTTTTAAAATTTGAGACAGTGCTTTTGTCTAGTTGCTGTGATGGTTTTTCTGTTTATTTACTATCTGGTTAAGACTTATTGTGTTAATTTAATTATATGCTCACAGGGGGCAGAGATATAGTGTTTCTTCTATATCTCCCATCATTGTACTCAATTCAAATGCTCAATAAATATCTCTTGATTGAGACTATTCGTTGACTAATCAATTAATTACTTTGTTTTTTAAAGTACTTTTTCCCATTTCCTATAGAAATAAAGCTCATTATTCCCTAACTGAAATTATCTATTAATATACCCCTTCTACTTCTTTCCATATTCTTTGTTTATTGAGTCATTTTTAAGTCATGCCTAACTCTCTGCCACTCCATTTTGAAGTTTTCTTGGTAAAGATACTGAAAGATTTGCTGTTTTCTTCTGAAGATCATTTTGTAGATGAGGAACTGAGGCAGATAGGGTTAAGTGAGTTGCCCAGTATCATACATCTAGTAAGTATCTGAAGTTGAATTTGATTTCACAAAGAGGAGTCTTTCTGACTCCAGGCCCAGTATTCTATATACTGTGTCACCTTGCTGTCATTATAATGGATTTTATATCTCTGGATTAGAGATATTTTTAAAACAAAGATTGGATATGGAAGACTCATTGAGGAGGTTATGTAGGTAATTCTCTGCTTTTTTGCTCTAATGCCATCAATCCTACCTTAAATGATTGCAGACTATATACATTTGTTGGCAAAAAACAAAAACAAATCTCCAAAATCCATCATCAACTCAATAGGATTATAAAATTTTAGTGCTATTTGCTAACTTGGTTTAGTTGGTTTTTATTTTCTACATAACTATGTGACTGTAATAGAAAATGAGTATGATGTCTATGGAAGTCAGAATCTATGAGAGGAATTATTATCAGTGCTCAAGTCCTTGAAAAAGAACCGGAATTTCTCAGGATTGAGCTGGACAACTTCAAATGACTACGGGGTCTATGGAGTCAGCAGCAGCATGTATTTTGATTAATTGATTGATTGATTGATATCCAGCATGCAGGGTAATCAATTTCTCTGTTGGCACTCAGGAGCTATTTCTACCTTAGTGGTTTATTTAATGATCATATTTGCAAAGTAAATGGAGTCAAATGTTACCATTGAACATTCTCAGAAAAGCTAAAGGGTTAAGACCTTTAGGGAAAGATATTAGAAATTATAGAAATTATAGAAATTATCAGTGATTATAAGGCAAGACCTAAGGCATATGAATGATGTGTTTTCAAAATGGAAGTCATTGAAACTTTCAGAAATTTTAATGGAAATGGGATTTGAAAGACTTAGTGTTAGAACCATACATGATTTTCTTTTTTAGGAGGACATACAACTATTGGATGGAAGGACAAATAAGACAATGTGTGACTTGTTTGGATTTCACTCTAGACCAAGGGCTCAGTAATGCAAATGTCAGTCCTTACTATCAACTGTGTGACCCTGATATATTTCTTTTTACTTTATATTAATTTATTCTATAGGGAGAAAGAGGATGATTGGGGAGAAAAGAATTTTAGCATGGAGAGAATATTTTTTTCTGATCCAAGTGAAATGGTTGTGAGGAATACCTAATTACGCCACTCTGAAGAGTTGATGGGTCATTTTTTTTATCTTTAATCCTAATCCTGGAAAAGTGGAAGAAAAAGGTACTTAGTGACTCCATGGGCCAGCTTGCAGTTTTCTTAGGCAGTATATTTCTTTCAAAGTGCTAAAGGTAAATTAGAAATCTATGCCCACCATATGAAGATAGTTTTAATTTTTGGTTCTAAATATGGAGGTTCAGCAGAAGAGGTCTGCAGTTTAACAATTTCATGATATCAGTGAGAATAATCTTTAACAGCTACCAAATTGACCAGGTTTTATTCCAGCTACCAAAATTGAAATGAGTTTCTTTATTCTTTTAGGACCTCTAGACCCTACAAGGGCATTATTCAATGATATCAAATGCTGTACTAAAAGGTTACAACAGAGTTTTCTACAAATTTATAATTTTTAATACATAAAACTACATGGTTTAATATAGTTCCATTTCTAAATGTACTCAGTATATGATTGTGAGTTACATATAAAAGTTATAAATTTTCTGGGCCATTTGTATTTTAATCTTGCTCCTCTCTCCTTTCTCTTCCAAATTTTTTAGGGCAAATGTTAGCAATGACTACCTACCAGTGGTGTGCTGGTAAACCTTTAACAACTGGCTCTTTGGATGAAAAAAATGAGGAAGGCTTTTAAGTTTTAAGTTAAATCTGCATTATTGGCATCTTCTCTATCTCTTGATTCTAGAAATCAACAAAAGAATAAATCAAGCTCTGATTTGTAATATTGGCTGATTTCCAAGGTGAAAATACTTATATTAAAAATTTAACAATCTGCTGTTCAACCTGGTTAGAGCTGGCCCCAGCATACTCCTGCTATCTAATCTTGGTGGGCACCATCCCCTTGAAACAGTTACTTAGTTACTTAAGGAATGAAATTTGATTTGTTTCTTCATCTTGTATTCAATTAGGTCATATCCCATTTGAAGATCAATAGGACAGAGAGATAATTTCAGTGTTACTTTAAAAAATAGCATCTGCCCTACTGAAGGTTCTATATTTCAGCAAGTGCCAAGTTGCCTGTATCATCAGATAATAGTGTAGTAAGAACAGAACATTGCTTCTGATGATTTCAATGTTTGTATATGTAAAATTGCAATTAAATGACAATAAAGCTTTCCATTTTCACAGGGATATGGTGAGGTTTTATAATGCATCAAATGCTTCAGATTTTGCCCAAATATTAGTTTATCTTTGCTTATTTGCTAGAGTCCATGGCAAGTACATAGCACATGAAAAACTGTAGCAATTTTACTTTTATATTTTTCTTTATGAAGATCAATGAAGAAAGAAATAGGCAGAGGATGTCCTATAATATATTACATCTGCAACATTTTGGTCTGTTTGTCAAAAGTAAATAGATCTAGGGTCAAAGCAGTATGGATAGAAGGTGTTAAGCATTCATTGATTGAACTTGAGGGATCAACAAACAGTAATCATGTTGAATGATCTGTCATTCATGCTCATCACAGACAGTGTAAGTCGTCCATGAAGGTGGGTGCTGGAATTATTTTTGAGATGCATCACTGCTCTTTCTTATGTGATTTTTGGTTGGACAAGGGTAATTTGTTTTCTGATTCAGAGCTACACTTCAAGCAGGCAATATATAATAACTATGAAAGACAAAATGTTTAACAACACATGGATTAAAGTTAGATTATTTTATATGAAATATATGTGTAGATATTTATGCTTATTTTTAAAAGTTTAGTTGATTTATTTATACACACACTTATTAATATATACAAATTGATATTTATAGAATACACATATATAGAAACAGAAGACATCTAGCAGTGATAAATTAGGAATTAGTCTCATGTGAAGAAGACCTGTGCCCAAATTCCATCTCTGACATGTTCTGGCTGTGTGATTCTGGAATAGAAGAAATTGAGGATTAGAGAAAAGAAAAGAACAACTTCCAGGGAAGACAGGAGGGATTAGCTTTGAAAAAGATAAAGGTCACCTTATAGTTAGAGACTGAAACAAAAGAAAGATAATGAGGGCTGATGGTGTTGAAGAGGAGACTTGAATCATAGAATAAGGGGGGAAAGAGGGGAGCTCATGATGAATGGCATCAGTTAGGTCATTTTATTATGTTGTGAGATCTGTCAATTGGGAGGGGAGAATGGATGGGATGGGGTAGCTTGAAGAAAGAGGAGAAGACTTGGAACATAACACTGCTGGGATGGTGGTAGAGAGTCAAGAGGAGTTGAAAGATTGTTGTGTAGCTGTGGGGTTCAACTGAGATGAGCTGGCATAAATTTGTAGTTGACTCAGTCAATCCAGTTATTAAACTTTCTCCTATAAATTTCAGCAGCACACAAATAGGAATAGAAAAGGCAGATGGTGGAAGTTATCCAGGTTTGAAGTTTGGAAAGACATGAGTGGCAATAGATTCCAGGCACAAAAGATTCCACAGTAGGGTAGATATGGGATCGAAAGAACAATAAGGTCAATGAAGGCACAATGAGTGACTGGAATTTGTGGGAGAGAAGAAAAGCTTTTATGGGCACCCAAGTTGAGGATGAAATGGAAGAAAATACAGTTGTGGTAAGGGGAATTTCAGATCTGACTCTTAAAAGCATTTAGATTCAAGTCTTTTGATTCCAAATACAATAATTAAGACAATATCATAATTTGTACATTTCAGACTAAAACTATCTATGAAAATGAAAATTCTTATTTGTTGATGTATATGTGTATGTGTTTCTTACAGAATATAAATTCCTTGAGGACAGAGCCTCTTTCATTTTTATCTTTATATTCCCAACACTTAGCATCTCATAGACACTCAATAAATAAATATTATCGACCTTTCTGAGTACAAGATTTGGCCTTTACAAAGCACTTTTATCATTCATGTTCTTAAATGAAAGTGGGGGGGAAAGATCCCTAGGGACAAAATATTTTTAGCAGCTCTTTTTTATTATATAACTATTTTACTTGTTTTCCAATTATATACAATAGTAGTTTCTATCTATCATTTCTGTGAGGTTTTGAATTTTACAATTTTCCCCCTCTCTCCCTTCCCTCCCCCTCCCCCCACAGAAGGCAATCTGATATGTTTCCACACAATGCATTGATCAAAACTGAGTGTGTTGAGAGAAAAATCATATCCTTGAGCAAAAAATAAAATATTAGAAATAGCAAAATTATGTAGTTCAAAGACAACTTTAAAGAAATTAAAAGTAATAGTCTTTGGTCTTCGTTTAAACTCCACAGTTCTTTCTCTGGATACAGATGGTATTCTCCATCACAGGGACTCTAAAATTGTCCCTGATTATTGCACTGATGGAGTCAACTATTAAGGTTGATCATCAGCCCCATGTTGCTATTAGGGTGTACAATGATCTCTGGTTCTGCTCATCTCTGTCAGTATCAGTTCATGCAAGTCTTTCAGGCTTCCTGAATTCCCATCCCTCCTGGTTTCTAATAGAACAATAGTGTTCCATAATGTACATATACCACAATTTGTTCAGCCATTCCCCAATTGATGGACATCTCAATTTCCAATTCTTTGCCACCACAAACAGAGCTGCTATGAATATTTTTGTACAAGTGATATTTTTACCCTTTTTCATGATCTCTTGAGTATAGACCCAGTAGTGGTATTGCTGGATCAAAGGGTATTCACATTTATATTGCCCTTTGGGCATAATTCCAAATTGCTCTCCAGAAAGGTTGGATTAGGTCACAGTTCCATCAACAATGCATTAGTGTCTCATTGAACATTTTCCTTTCTGGTCATATTGACAAATCTGAGAGGTGTGAGGTGGTACCTCATAGATGCTTTAATTTGCATTTATCTAATCAGTAATGATTTAGAGCGATTTTTCATGTGACTATAGATAGCTTTGATTTCCTCATCTGCAAATTGCCATTGCATATCCTTTGACCATTTGTCAACTGGGGAATAGCTTTTTTTTTTTTTTTTATAAATTTGACTCAGTTCTCTCTATATTTTTAGAAATGAGTCCTTTGTCCGAAACACTAGCTGTAAAAATTGTTTCCCAACTTCCTACATTTCTTTTGTTCTTGGTTACAGTGGTTTTGTTTGTGCAAGAACTCTTTAATTTAATATAATCAAAATTATCGTTTGTTTTTAATGATGTTCTCCATCTCTTCCTTGGTCATAAGCTGCTTCTTTTTCCATAGATCTGACAGGTAAATTATTCCTTGTTCTCCTAGTTTGCTTATAATATCTTTTATGTCTAAATCCTGCACCCATTTTGATCTTGTCTTGGTATAGGATGTAAGATGTTGGTCTATTCCACTTTTCCCAAAAGTTTTTATTGAAGAGAGAGTTCTTATCCCAGAAGCTGGGCTCTTTGGGTTTATCAAACAACAGATTACTATAATCATTTCCTGCCATCTCTTTTGCATCCTAATCTATTCCACTGATCCATCACTCTATTTCTTAGCCAGTACCAGACAGTTTTCATGACTAATAATTAATAATATAATTTTTAGATCTGGTAAAGCTAAGCCACCTTTTTTGTTTGCACTTTTTTTTTCATTAAATCTCTTGATATTCCCGACTTTTTGTTTCTCCATATGAATTTAGATACAGTTTTTTTCTAGCTCATTAAAGTAATTTTTTGGAAGCTTGATTGGTAAAACACTAAATAAATAAATAGTTTAATTTAGGTAGAATTATCATTTTTATTATATTTGCTTTGGCCTATCGATAAACATTTGATATTTGCCCAGTTATTTAAATCTGATTTTATTTGTATGAAAAGTGTTTTATAGTTGTTTTCATAGAGTTTCTTAGTCTGCCTTGACAGGTAGACTCCCAAGTATTTTATATTGTCTGAAATTATTTTAAATGGGATTCCTCTTTCTACATCTTGCTGCTGTATCTTCCTAGTAATATATAGAAATGCTGATGATTTATGTGAGTTTATTTTATGTCCTATGACTTTGTTTAGCAGCTCTTTTTATAAGGGCAAAGGTCTGAATAATAAAGAAAAGAGGTGTCCATAAGTTAAGGAATGGCTAAATGAATGAATGGAATATTATTCCTTTATTAGAAAAAAGAACAATTTCAGAGAGATCTGTAAAAACACATATGAATTGATGCAAAGTAAAGTAAGTAAAAGGAGAAAGGCAATTTATAAAATAGCAGCATTATGAAAACTAACAACTTTGAAGATTTAAGAACTCTTATTAGTACAGTGACCAAGCACGATTCTACAGGGCTGATAATAAAATGTCATATCACTCATTTTCTGACAGAGAAATGAGAGATTCAAGGTGCAAAATGAAACAAAATTTTTGGACATGGCCAGTATAGTTGGGAATTTATTTTGCTTTACCATGCTTATCTGTCAAGACAGTTAGAGAGCTGGGCTTGGAGTCAAGGATTCATCGCCTTATGTTCAGAATTGGACTCAAACATTTATTAGCTGTGTCACTCTCTGGAAGTCACTTAACATTGTTTGCCTCAGTTTCTTCGTTTGTAAAATGATCTAGAGAAGGAAATGGCAAACTACTCCAGTGTCTTTGCCAAGAAAACCTTAAAATAGGGCAATGAAGAGTCAGACAAAATTGAAACAATTTAACAAAAGAATTTATCTGAGAAGAACAATATGTCCTAAATTGACAAATGAACTCCCTGTTCTTAGTCTTACAATGCACATTTCACTGGAAATGATGTCTCTTTTTTGCTTCCTTTCTTTTTCTTGGCTGTTGGTTTTGCTATA
The DNA here is from genome assembly GCF_037893015.1 of Macrotis lagotis. Taxonomy (NCBI): domain Eukaryota; kingdom Metazoa; phylum Chordata; class Mammalia; order Peramelemorphia; family Peramelidae; genus Macrotis; species Macrotis lagotis. Next base: position 171,793,803 of record NC_133664.1, read on the forward strand.
TGACCTGGAGTTATCTATAATTGCCTCTGTTATTTTGCTCTGCATCTATACAATTCAAGAACTACCCCCATTTTCCTATTTACTCAGAGATTCCAGTTCCTAGGAGGGCATGTGCTGTGCTTTGCCAAAAAAATCACAATGTCATTACTGGGTGAGCTGCTTATTTAAGATAACCCAAGGAAAAACATTCATGACTTGTTGAGGGAGTTTATTCTATTTGACGCTAGCTCAATGGTGCATATCGTATATTGACTCCTAGTACATTTATGCACAACTATTTATCCTAAAGTGGTAGATTTAACTTTCTGGTGTACCACAGAGAGCAATAAAAGGATATAATTTATTATTGTATAATTAACAGTTGAATACATTTGCAACTGAATTTCTTTGATTCCCCTCATGGTGAAAAAGAAAATACAAACAGCTAAACGAATGTACATTCCCATGAAATTAGGAGTGCATTTCAAGTATGAAAATGAGATTTCCTCTGCATATCTTTTTAATGTTATGAGACAAGAATAAGGGGAAAATTATTATTTTTATAATACTTCTGTCATTATCTTATGGGGAACCAATTTTCAATCATTTTTGTCAGATCCACATATAAGGGAACAAACCTGAAAACCAATGAATCTGCCATTAGATTTCCAAGCATGGGAGTTATACAAATTATTTGTATGTAGTAAGTGGCCCATACAATGGAATAAGATGCTGGCCTGAGACCAGAAAAGTCAATTTGTAGAGGAATCAGATTTTATTCTATGATATCTTATGTGAACTACGTGAGGGGGTTTAAAAGGTAGGGTTTAGTTCATATCCAACTCAGATGGGAAGTTCTGGTTATCTATTCTGAGACATTTGAGAACATTAGTCTTCTTTCTATTGATTGATATCTTTAAGTAGTCTTTGGCCCTCAACTGATATATAATTGTCCTAACTAGTTCTCCCAATAATTGAAAGATCTCTCTCTCTCTTTCTCTCTCTCTCTCTCTCTCTGTCATCACTGTCTCTCTCTCTGTCTCTCTCTGTCTCCCTCTCTCTCTATACATATATACATACATATAGAGATATATCCAGTATATATATTTATAAATATAAATATCCAAGATATACGTGTACATATATATATATATGTGTATATGTATATTTAGATTATGTTTCCTTATGCTGAACTTTTGTGGTTTCTTCTTTAGCCATTCCACTGGGAAGACTATTTTCCCTTCTATTATTATAATTTTATAAATATTACTATTATTATTATCTTTAGTTCTATTTTAGGCACTAGGGATATAAAGAAAAAAGAGACAACCTTCAAAAAATTTATGTTCTTTGGAGAGCAAACAATACAAACAGAAAAAATTGTATACACACATATCTGTATATATATATATATATATATATGTATGTATATTTGTGTGCATATTAGATACAAAGTAACTTCTGGGGGTAAGGTCCCCAACAAGTGTGGGGTATCAGGATGAACTGATTAAAGGACGTTAAAGGACGTGGTACTTGAACTACACTTTGAAGGAAATTCATAATATTGTGGGACAGGTAGGGCAGCTCAAAGCAGAGCTTGGAACCAGAAAGACTCATTTTCATGAGTTCAAATTTGGCCTCAGAAATTTAATAGCTTTCTGATTCTGAACAAATCATTTTATTAGCCTCAATTTCCTGATTTGTAAAATAAGCTGGAGAAGGAAATGGCAAACCATTCAAATGCCTCTGCCAAGAAAACCCCAAATTACAAAGATTACAAAGAGTCCCACACAACTGAAATGACAACAACAAAAATCACTTCCTCCATTTTTGGATACATTTCCTGGAAAATCAAGTTTGCAATTCACCAAAATACCCAGATCATTTTCAAATGAACTGCTATTTAGCTATGCCTCTCCCCTCTTATACTTTTGAAGTTCATTTTTTAAAAATTCAAGTATTTGATTTGACTTGTAATTAATTTGGTTCAATGCTCTGGTTTTTCATGATCTTTTAGGATCCTGATCTACTATTTTTGCATATTACATTATAGATTGGTAACCGTGGGTAAGTCATTTAGCCCTCTTTGCCTCAAGTTCCTCATCTGTAAAATAAGGATAATAAAAGCACCTACCTCCCAGGATTGAGATGAAGATCTAAACTGTAAAACACTTAGCATGATGACTGGTACATACTAGGCACTCATCATCATCAAATACAGTGAGAATAGGGAGAATATGACAATCACCTCATTATTCAAAAGTTTGCTTTATCTTTCTTGGCTACATATAATATTGTAGACTCATTAAGTTGGGGTCCATTAAAATCTCTACATCTTTTTCAGACAAACTACTGTCTAGACATGTCTTCTCCATCAACTTGACCTCTTCTCTTAACCCCATTTCTTGACTCCTGTCCAGCTCACTGCATTTGTTGACTCTGTTGAACTCAATTTGATGCCAGCATGGTATTCTGGTCATCTTCACAAGTTAAAACTAAAAAAAAATACATGGTCTTATCATTTTAGTTGTGTTCTTCCCATTTGTATCAATTTTTCTTAAACATTGCAAAGATATCCACTCCAAATCTACTAGGGAATGGGGTGGGGCTTGTCAAGTTATATAACTAATGATAACTTTATTTGTCTTTAACTACATCTACAAAATGGATGTAACTATATGACCCACCTTGTAGGATCATTGTGAGAAATATACTTTGTAAATCATAAATACTGTATTAATGTAAGTTATTATTAAGTATATTCTCTCCCTCACTAATCCTTCAGATTAGTGTTATATATTTGTGAGATGATTAGTTAGAAATAGTGGCAACTCAGTTTGAGTTATGAAATAATTTGAGATATAGGAATGAAATATCTATGTTCACTGAAATTCTGGGGTTACATTTCACTATGGTGGAGTTGTTAAATCAGGAGAAGAAAAACCTTGGGTTTTTGGGGGGTGAGGTAGAAGGAGGAGTCATAGTTTCCTTCAATATTTGAAGATATGTCATATAAAAGAAGGCTTATGTTTATTCTCCCCAAGGGGAGAACCAGGGATAACTGGTAGATGTTTCAGAGAAGCAAATCTAAATTTGGGGTCTGGGGAAAAATTTAAAGAATCACTATTGGGTGGCAGTTAGGTAGTGCAGTGGATGGAGCACTGGTCCTAGAGTCAGGAGGACCTGAGTTCAAATTTGGTCTCAGACATAATCATTGCCTAGCTATGTGACCTTGGGCAAGTCACTTAACCCCACTGCCTTGTAAAAGAAAAACTAAAAAAAAAGAATCACTGTTGGGTTCACTGTCAACAAAGATCTTCAAGCAGGGGCTAAATAAACACAAATCTAGTATGGTACATTTCAGGTACAGATTTATTTAAATGGCTTATGGTCCTTTCCAACTATATAATTTTGTGATTCAGTAATCCTTCTAATATAATTAAATAATAGTGTTCAAGACTAATTTCAATGGGATTGACAGGAATTAATGTTAGATGAATCATATTTTCATCTCCTCTTTGTTGCATTGTTGTGGTGGATTTTTTTGATAATTAATGAAAACTCAGATTGTGAATTTATTTACTTATATTAGAGAGTAGCCTTAAAATTAAGAATTCCTGAGCTACAATTCTGCCTTGCTCACATGTTATCGATGTGACCTTGAATAAATTTCTTTGCCTCTCAGTGTTCTAATTGAGACAAAATCTTTAGGACTATAAATTGCAGATAAAGTATTGGTGCTGAGAGTTTCCTCCTCCAGGAGTTCTCTGTGTTAACGAAATCCTAAAGTCAACCTCAATCCTTATATTAGAATACCTTTTCATTACCTAACAGCACCTTGCAATAGTAAGGTCATTATCAATTAAATTTGTGTTAATTGATAAAATCATTGCTGTAAAATTCATAGGATTTCCTTATTTTCTTCTGGAGAGTGATTTGCCTTGTTGGAATCTAATATAATTATTTCAGATCATCTAGATCTCTAGACAAAATTTTAAAAGTGACTATGTGATCAGATTACAGACCTTTGGAGAGACAGATAGATGATAGATGGGTGGATGGATAAATGGATAGATAGATGTATAGATGGATGGACAGACAGAGAGGCACCTAGAAAGACAGAAAGACCAATAGACAGACAGAAAAACAGACAGTCAGACAAGAGACAGATAGAAAATCAGGCAGACAGGCTAGAAAGACAGGCGAATCGTGCCTGGCACTCATATCTAGGAATCTTTTCATCTCAGGAATGGAATTAAATTGCTGCAACTTAGGTGGATAGTGAGAGATGAGGAAAGAAGAAGAGACCTTGCCTGATCAAGGAAGAATGTCATCAAATATAATTATCACTCACATTTCTAAGTACTTGAAGGTTTACAGAAAACTTTCATTTTAACAATCCTATTAGGGAAATGGTGCAAACATTGTTATACCAACTTCTTTGATGACGAAGTGATTTAATTGAGTAAATATTGGAGCTGGGATTTGAACTGAGGTCTCTCAACTTCATGATTTTTTTCACTATCCCACTCTGACTTTCTTAGTCAAATATTAGTCAAAGTCAATAAAATATCCAGAAATTACATGGATGTTGTGCTGTTTTCTTTTTCCTAAATGTCTGTGCCTCTTGCATGAATTCTTATTAACTGTGCTGCCCACTGTGACAATATTGATTTTCTGGTGCCACAAACTGATGCCACAAATGTTCCAATTGGCATCTCTGTGTTATGGGCCTCTGTACTTGACCTGTGTGCTTGTAAAGATTTCCTATAGTGGCTTTAAACCTCCTGATCCCTTTAGCAGTGTTTCCCAAAAATAGTATGACTGGGACATTGGTTTAAACTTGATAATATCATAATAAAGAAGGACAGAGCTGCTATAGGGAATGTTTTTTCTTTTTTTTTTCTTTTTTAGAATGTTTACTTTTTGGTTTGGACAGGAGAATATTCTATAAAAATAGCAATCTTTAGGGGTGTCTAGGTGGTTCAGTGGATAAAGTACCGGCCCTGCAGTCAGGAGTAACTGGGTTCAAATCCGGTCTCAGACACTTAATAATTACCTAGCTGTGTGGCCACTTAACCCCATTTGCCTTGCAAAAACCTAAAAAAAAATAGCAATCTTTCTCTATCAGTGAGCAAAAGAAAGGGTCCATTCCCAAGATGATATGTAGTTCTGAATGTTTATCTAAGATATGATCATTTTTTAAAAGATTTCAACATGAAATATTGAATAAATAAAAACCTATGAGCTTAAAGTCATGGACCTGGTATGATATTTTTAGAAAATATTTTATAGATATTCATGAGATTAAGAGCAGAAGGAGATTTTGTAAATATTTAGTTCAACCTCATTTTATGAATGAGGAAACTGAGACAGAGAAAGAAGACAAGAGTTGTAGATAGTAGATGTGGAATTTGAACCCAGGGGTTCTTACTAGTGCTTGGTACAATCCCACTGTAACAGATTTCAAGGAGTTGCTCAAATTATTTATTTTTAGCAAAATATTTAGTCATATTAGATGTATTTAATCAATGGACCTCAAATACTTTGATCAGAATACAGAGAGAATTTTTTTGTAATTATAAATGTATTTGGAAATCACTGGGATTAAGGCTCTAATCCAGGAGATTCTTAACCATTTCTGTTTCATTAACTCCTCAGAACACTGTTTGTAACTACATGAAGCAAAACAGAGAATTAAAAAATTCAACTGTAATATACGTATCAAAATATTTTTAAAAGTGATCTCAGTTCAAGAACCCCCTGCTTTTTTTCCCCTAGAAAAGGGGAAACTAATCAACAAAATTCTGGGTATAAGGAGAGAACAATACAATATAGCCCAGAACCCTCATGCATTAAAAAAGACCTGAGATATACCCTCAAGGACCTAGACAGCTACATAATCTTTGTTTCAGTTGCCCTATCCATGAACTGGGCATAATAATAATTACCAGCTTCATGGGAGGGCAGTGTGGATTGATGAGCCAATCTTTTAAGTGCTTGGCAGGTGAACAATTCTTGAGAAGTCTTCTGATTATGCTCATTAGTTTTCTTCCCCTCACCAGGAATGAGATTGTTGCAAAGAGGGAATGCAATTAATGAAAAAGCACCTGGTGTTAGCTCACTCACTCCCCTACTGCGGCCGTTGTGCTTAGAATGATACTCTGTGAAAAGAGGTTCCAGGATGCTGTTGAATCATCTCTTCCTTTTGATTCTCATCGGCCTCTTGTGGTTTGCCCCAATACCTTTCGGTGTTGGACATTTAATAATGGGATTGAACAACCTCAGGGTTTTGGTGAGACTGGTGAGTGGCTTGTAAGAACCAGGGGCTCAAATGAGCTCATAAAGTCTAAGGTCTCGGAAAACTCTTTAAATGATTCCAGAGGGATTTCTGAAGATCATTCTTCTTGCTCCCACTTTCCTCCCATCAGATGGGCATGAGTAGAGTGTCCTGGGTCAGTATTAACAAGATCTGTTCACATTTACAGAGCTCTCGTGGTAAAGTGGAAAGAGTGTTAGACCTGGCTTTGGAGCTCTCTTCTGATACTAAAGTAGCTGTTTCCACCTTAAGGAGCATCCTTAAAATAAGAAGCAAGATGGTTGAAGGAGCAATGTACCTGGACTCTGTACCTGTACCTGAGTACTTGGCCTCTAACCAACTCTACTGCCATCTGTATGACCCTGGTTGAGTTTCATACATACAGGTGTGTGCTAGGGCCAGCTTCTTCTGCCTTTCAAGAGTTGATTGTTAAATTTTCAGTGTAATCATTTATACCTTAAAAATCAGTAAATGCTGCAAATTAGGTTTTGATTTATTATTTTTGTTGATTAGGCTTAAGAAAATGATGGGAAAATGTTAATAAGGCAAATTAAAATTAAAAATAGGTTGTTCATATATTTTGCCACCACACTACCCCCAGGCTGATTGTTAAACATTTACCAGTACCCCCAAATTCTCCCACTGCATCTGGGGTCATCTCAGTTATTCTGATTCATATCTTGCCTCTGGACCCATATGGCTCTGGAGAAGAAAGTGAAGTTGGTGGCTTTGCACAGTCCTCCCTTGCTTAAATCCAATTCTCTTGTGTGTCAAGATATCACCTCCATGATTATATTATCTTCTTCAAGAAAAAAGCACAAGGTGGCAGCTAGGTAGTGCAGTGGATAGAGCACTGACCCTGGAGTCAGGAGGACCTGGGTTCAAATACAACCTCAAGAACTTAATACTTACTTAGCTGTGTGACCTTAGGCAAGTCACTTAACCCAAATTCCCTGCAAAAAAAATAAAGCAACCTTATATGCTTTTGAACTTTAGATTCCTCATCTTTAACATGAAGGGGTTAAACAAAATGACCTTTAAGGTTCTTGCCAGACTTAAAGCTATAATCCAATGGACCTCTCTGAACCTCAACTTCTTCTTCGTTATAAAGGGATAATAATTTCACAAACTTCACTGATCTATTATATAAGGATCACATGAGATGTCTGTAAAACACAGTAAACTGTAAAATGCTTTTACATTTTGTTTGTTGGTGTGAACTTGTGATTCATTAGTGTGGGGAAATCCATGGTGTAAGAATGCTTCCCATTAATGTATATGAACACTGATTGTATCTTCTAGTTTTAGAGGGGAGCCCCAAGTCTCTGAGAAAAATAAATGACTTGGTGCGGTTAGGTGGCACAATGGATAAAGCACCAGCCCTGGAGTCAGGAGTACCTGGGTTCAAATCCAGGCTCAGATGCTTAATAATTACCTAGCTGTGTGGTCTTGGGAAAGCCACTTAACCTCATTTGCCTTGCAAAAAAAAACCTAAAAAAAAAAAAGAAAGAAAAAAGAAAAATAAATGACTTGTCCAGGTCTACAAAGCTAATATGTGTCAGAGATTAGGCTTGGACCCACATTTTTCTGATTACAAGTCCTTTATACACTCTGCTAAACATATATTATATATGTATATATAAATATAAATATATATATATATATACATATATAAGCTATTATTACTATTTACAAAGTGTTTTTCCCCCTCATCAAACTCATAAGCTATGGAATTGAGATAAGAAGCGAGACTGGGTCTGTGATTTCACAGGCATAGCACATTTCCATAGGAGGAAATTCCTTTTACCAATGTAGGTCAGCACCTTTCTCCTACAAATTATATTTTTAAAAGTTGCCTAGAGCACTGATATTAAGGGTCTTCTTCAGTTTAGCAGCCAGTATGTTCTAGAGTTAGATGATAGGAATGTTACTCTTTTTTTCAGATGAAGAGCTAGGACTCAAGGAAGTTAAATGACAGCTAGGATCATAGTTTTTGCTAAACTTGCTATGAGAGCAAGTTTATGGCCTTTTTTTACATCTATCAACTGAAGGTCCTAATATCAAAGGACACTGTATTTAGTGCATCAGTTTCTCCTTCCTCAAGCATTGGGAATGAATGGACAATATTATACATAAGATATTAATATTTCTTTATTTTTAAATTTACAGAGGCAACTAGGTAGCTCAGTGGATAGAGTATAGGCCTAGACTCAGGAAGATCTGAGTTTAAATATGGCCCCAGATATTCACTAACTATGTGACCTTAGGCAGTCCCTGAACCTCTGTTTGCCTTAATTCACTGGAGAAGGAAATGGCAAGCTGGATGGTGTCTTTGCCAAGAAAATACCATGCAGGGTTATGAAGAATTGAAGATGACTGAACAACAACATATAATGTAATATAACAATGTACTATACTAATAATATACTATATTAAATATATGTCCTATATGTAACATAGTATAGTGTAGCATTATAAAACATATAATATATAAAAACAATTTTATATAAATATAGCATACTATATACATATAATATTATATATTTATGTATTTACACATAAGCCTATGATCCTGTTATTCACTCTTCTTTCAGTCACATTTGAAAGGGAAATAGATTCAGAAAATAAAAGACATAAATGTGGCTTCCTGTGGGCAGGTGATTTTCAGTGATAGGACAACTTCTTTGTTTTAAGGTTCCAAAGCACCTGAAACAAATTCATCTTAAAATTAAGAGTTAATACAAGGCAGAGTAGGGGAAGGCTCTGAACTCTCAAGTAAAATTGAAAAGTCTTTATGGCAGCATTACGCTATTGGGAAAGAAACTGCAGATTCTGTGATTAAGCTCATGGGAATCTGACTTCAGAAGTAGAAGGTATCTTCTACTTCATCTCATCCAATACCCTCATTTTTATAGTTGCAGCAAATAAAGGTCCGTAAGGTGAAGTTGTTCTCGCAAGGTCACATGGGGGCAAAGACACTTGACCACAGGAGGGATTGCACTTAGATAGTCCTGAGGTCTCTCCTAGCTCCAAGATTCTGTTTTTATGATAACTCTGGGTTATTTTAAGAAATTTACCTTTCAAATGTGACTGGTGAGAAGAGTGAGGAACAGTGTTGTGGGGCTGGCTAGATAGTAGTATATAGAATATATCATGTTATATAAAATACATATAATATTTTATATAATATACTATGTGTAATAATAAAATGTACATCATTTAGGATTAAAAATATGTGAATGTATATGTTTGTTTATATATATCTTCATACACACACATGTATATATATATATATATATATATATCTGTATAAAACATTGTTGGGGTTGCCTAGGTGGCACAGTGGGTAGAGTGCTGGGTTTGAAGTTAGGATGATTCATCTTCCTGAGCTCAAATCCCACCCCAGACACTTGCTACTGTGTAACTCTGGGCAAGTCTAATAACCCTGTTTACCACAATTTCCTCATCTGTAAGATAATATTGGAGAAGGAAATGGTGAAACTATTCCAACATCTTTATCAAGAAAACCCCAAATGAGGTCCCAAAGAACTGGACATGACTGAAAATGCCTAAACAAAACTATTATAAATAATACATAATTATTTCATATTATTACTATATGTAATTATATCATGATCTTATATTAATGTATAGGCAGTCCTATGTCTTTGTTCCTTACACATTTTTCAAAGTCAAATCAATGGTGAACCATTTGGTTCCTTCATTCCTTTTTAAATACTGCCTTTGATGCAATAGCATCTTGGTATTCTCCCCAAACCCCTCCACTTATTTGTTCTGACAAAAAGAACTGAACAAATATGGGAAAGGGACCTGAAAACTTAGAGGAAGACTGCAAGTTTATTTCTCCCTCCTGTCTAGTTTTGACTGACAAAATGAGAGCAGAAAGGGCTTTTGGGGTCTTTCTTTCTTTTATGGTCTGCCTGCTGGTTCTCTTTATGAATTGGAATCCTGTTTGGTACACAGATCTGTTTTAGTTATTCATTCAGAAAAAAATCCCTTTAGGATGTACTTTGTAGCATACAGCTTGCAGAGATAAAGGATCCTCCTTTTAAACAGTAGAATATTTGTGGAGGCAATGGAAGAGTGGGAGGGATGTTAGAACACGTTTTTCCAGTATCTGAGCATTCCAGTTTGCTTCTCAAGTTTATTAAAAGCTAGTCTTGGCTTCCTTCTATTCATTGACAGAGGGAAAGACCCATGGGCCTCTGCCAATGGGAAGAGGAAGCTAAATTATAAAACAATAGACTCAAAATCTCAAGAGAACTACTCAACCTCCAACCTTTACCTGCTTCAATTGCCTAGAATGTTTGGGGAGGCAGGGTTCCCCAAATGGTTGAATGCAAGAGATTAGGTATGTGGAGAGCAATGGACAGATTATCAAACCAGGTTCCTTATGTGGCCCATTATACCCGAGCCAACCTATAGTCATCGTTCACTTTACCCTTTTTTCACCATATTCTTCAATTTGCACTTTACCATATTTTTGAGCCTGCCTTATTGAACATTCCAAAGACCACATCCTGGAGTACTTAACCATTTTGACTTTAGAACTCTCAATCTGAAGTTCCTCTTGATGTCCTATGTAACCCTCTCTACCTAGCCCAGTTACCCCTTGTTTCATTTTACTCCCTATTTTCTTACCTTATCACCGTGTATATCCTCTCCTCCGCCCCCCCCCCCAAATCCCCACTGGTTCTAGTACTATAATTAAGCCATTACAGTTGTGCTGTTGAAAAAAAATGAATCAACCTATTCCTCTAAGGTTCCAGTCACCATCCTTGTAACTTTACACATCAAAATACCCTTTCCTGGATGCCATTCTTGTCTATGCATTCCCTTTCCCTATTAAAATGTGAGTTTCTTTTAAAAACTGAGGGGCTATTGGTTTTGAGTGTGTGTGTGTGTGTGTGTGTGTGTGTGTGTGTGTGTGTGTATCTGTATCCCTAGCACTTAATACAATGCTAATCACTTTTGTTCATTGACACATTCACTTGGAAAAGCAAACACTGATCTCTAAACCTTCAAATCAAGCAAATATAATCAAGCACCTACACAAGTTCTGTTGCCTAATTTTGCTCTTTATCTATGAATTGATTAATTAGAATAAAAGACAGTGTGGATTACAGAAAAATCTGTCACCTGAAGAGAGTTTCTATCATTCAGCAAACATCAATCCCCAACTCTGGAAGAGTACTGGGCTATAAATTTGGAATGGTTCAGCAGTATATTTTCATGAACTTGGTCTGTGTTTTGGGGGTGGGGGGAGATGTGGGATGATGGAAGAAATAAAACTGTTCCAAATTGGTGAATTTTCCAGTCTGTGTGGCAGTTCATCCTAAGAGCCCTATGCTGGTCCCCCAAAAGTTCATAGTCACAGCTCTTTGAATGAATAGTAGGCATTTAGCAATTCATATTTAGATTTATCAGACTAAATTTAGATTTTTACAATATTATAGTTTAAACAGATTTTAGGGATCACTGGGTCATAGAATTATTAGACCATAGATTTAGAGTCACAAGAGAACTTAAGTGATCTAATTACACTATCTTCCTCATTTTTTAATGAGAAAACTGAACCCAAGAGAAGTGACTTGAGCTATATTTGGCTTTAAGATCCTTGATAGATTGGTCCCTTCTGAATTTTCCAATCTTTGTACACCTTACTCTCTGCAATTCAATAACATTGGACTCCTTGGTTATGTCACATGTCTCCTAGCTTACCCGGATTCTTTCAAATCTCTTTCAAATCCCTCCTACAATAAGTCTTTTCCAGTCTTCCATAATTGTAATGTCTTCCCACTGAGATTACTCACGATTTATTTGGTATATCTTTTATTTGTATATGGTTAGATGTTGTCTTCCCCTTTTGATTTTGAGAAGAAGGATGGATATTTGTATTCCCTTAATCCTTAGTATAATGCCTGGTACACAACAGGCCCTTAATAAACTCTAGTTGACTGACCTACCCAAGGTCACAAAGCAGTGAATAGCAGACTTGGAGTATGATTAATAGAGGCTCTGCTTTCTTTCCCATGGTAGTACAAGTTTTCTGTTTTGTAGATTAAGAAACTGACCACATAAAGGTGAAATAACTTGTTCAAGGTCATTTAAACTAGTAATTTAAATTGACTGGTGACAGAACCTATGTTACAACTCTGATCTCTTGATTCTCCAGGACCTTTCCAAGTGTACCATGTAACAATATGGGCATTAAAGAAGATTTAGGAAGAGGATAACTTTATGCCTGGCATATGGAGTTGAATTAGTCCTATGTCTGGGTATATGATTGGAGACTGGGCCATTGGAAAAATTGTTTACCCACCAGTACCTTCAATAATAGAATTATTTTGGTGCTAGTTCTTGTTAATTTGGTGTGAATTTTCACAAGGGAACTGGGGAGAAAGGTCTTCAGCCTACATCCATGGATAGGTAATTCAGGACACAACCTGGAGGTATAGATAAGCACTACCTCCAGTGAGTCAGTTTTTTTCATTAAATTTCATGACACACATCATTGTTTAATTATCACCAGGCCAATGCTAGAAAAAGTAATCTTCTTTAGAGAGGATTTATCGTAAGGTGATTCAGGAAGCTGCCTTTTGGTAGATGGAGATTCCAAACCCAGCACTTCTATTTCTGTGGAAATAAAATTTAGGATTCTCTTCATTTCCTCTTTGCAGTCCTTTCTCTTTTCAAAACAATGCTCCATGAAATGATTTTGCTATTTGCTTATGAGTAAATGGAGTAACTTATATGTAGAAAGCCAAGTAGAGTTTTGATACATTATTGACTTTTATTATTATAAGGCACCTTATTTACCTTCATAGTCTTATCTTCTATCCTCAAAATAAATGCCACCAGGTATCAAATTAGTAAGACAGTATTTCTAGGTATTTATCATCTCCTTTTTACAGATGAGGAAGTTGAGGTTCAGGGAAATTAAGGACTAACTCAAAGCTAGCTTACTAACTAATCCATAGAGCTATCTAGAATACAGGTTTTATGATACCCATTCTGATGTCATCTCACTGACTCTTTTTGTAGAAGCACTGTTGGACTTTTCATGTGTTCTCTATATAGTTATCTATGTAAATTGTGTTTCCTCCTATATAATGTAAATGTTCTTGGCAATTTAAAATTATGTCCCACAAGTCACTAAACTATGAATCACCTTTGAGTCATAGATATCACTATTATGTCCATATCCCAAGGAAAGAAAATAAAGATGAAAGGGAGTCATATGTACAAGAGTACATAATGCAATATTTTGTTTAAACAAAGAAGTATGAACAAAAGGGTGTATCCATAAATTGGAAAGTAGCTGGACTAGTACTTGAATGTAGGAAAGTAGGAAATAATGTCATAAGAAATGAGGAAATGGATGGTTTCAGAGAAACTGAGAAGATTTATATGAAGTGATTCAAGGGAAATGAGCAGAACCAAGAGAAAAAAATGTATAATTACAATATATTAAAGACAAATAACTTTGAAAGAATTAAGAACTTTGATCTATTCAATAATCAATTACACTTCCAGAGGACCTGTGAGAAAATATACCATTCACTTTTTGACTAGTAGATTCAAGGTGTAGAATGAAATAATATTTTCAGACATGAATAATATGATAATTTGTTTTTCTTCTATGAGCATTTATTACAAGGGTTTTTGTCTCATTTTTTTGGTTAAGGGGAGAGAGAGAGGATAAAACTACGAATAGGGTCACTAAAGAAAAGTAAAAGGAGGAAAAAGAATGCTAAAAAGAGAATCATAGGAAGGTCAGAAAGAAACACAGACAGGCAGGACAAATTCGAAGGTTACCTATTGAATATGTTATAGCCTTATACTGAAGGGCAAATTATAAGTAAATAACTAAAATATAAGTAATTCATGATTTCTTGTTTTGTTCTTTTTTTGTTCTCTTTTACATATAGAAATGTTCATTATATTTTTGTGAGACTTTTCAGTTGTAATCAATTCATCAAAAACATTAATTATGAAAAATCCTTGATCAATTTAGGAGTGACAGCCGTTTTGAATCAAATGGAATGTACTAAACAAGAGGTGTATTGAGATAGACTGAAGAGACTGAAGCATGCCTTGTAGGTCTTCTATAAAATTGCAAACCAGTTCAGAAACTTGCATCCTCCTGTTGGCCAAAATAGAGAAACTCCAGGCAAGCACTTGAGAGGAAATAGAATGGGAGATAGGGTTGGAGTAGAAGATTAACCACAGGAAGATTCTTTGATAACTCTGGAAGATATAAACTTCTTGTCCATTCCCTAATAGTGTTCTTGGATCAGAAGTTACCACTGGTGGTGCCTGCATCAGGAGCCGAAGCAAACCCTGAAGGTTTGATCCCCTGAAGGTTAAAAAAACAAACAAACATAGCTTTGGAACTCTATAAAGATCCTTGCAGGCAGTTACACTTTTCCTAAGGAGGAATTTATGAGGGCCTCACAAAAGGGAGAAATACTTTGAGAAAAAAAAAGAACTGTTAGGTGCTATGAGTGACCCTACATGGTCTCTCTGATCTTAAACTCACTTTTTTCCTGGACCTTATATCTACTTGAGGGACAGTTCATTCTGGACTTGGGGGTGAATATTTAGTACCAACAATATTTCTTTTGTTAATACCCCTAAACTAAAAGCTAAGTAAGTCTAGTTGGCTAGTTGATGTCATGCATGTATGACCTTGGGCAAGACATTTAATTCAACAAAGATTTATTTAGTGACTACTATGTGTCAGACACTGAGTTTTAGCTTTTATAAGATGTGTCATTCATATTATTTTCCTGCTTTTACTTGGAGTTGGACAGTGTTGCTAAATTTAGAGGGATGGAGACCTGTGTTGTTGACTGTGGCTTTGGTTTCCATGCTACTGAGAAAAATAATAGCAAGTTGTCATTTAGATGTCATGACTTGACAGAAGACACTTCTTTATCCACAATTTAATGAGCATTTAGAAAAACTGATAATCTTTTGATTGAATAAGTTTCATGAACCCTGAGTCACAAGGAGCATTTTATAGCCTCATTGTGTTATTGCAGCTGCTACTCTGCTTGCCCTGGTGACATCTTCTCTGTTTGGTGTCAATATTTGAGGCTTTTCAGGCAGCCCTGGACAGTCTCCTCCTGGCTGATGCTCTGTGCTGTTGACTAAGATTTTCCCTATTAGTTTACACATAGTGAGATAGATGCCCCTTCAGAACTCAGATGCATTTAATGCACAATGGTCAAAAATATCAAATGAAAGACAGTATGGTGTTTTTTAACAAAGGGTTTTGACAGAAGTCTGCTGTTAGAGCCGAAATAAGTCACTCCCATAAGCTATGTGTCCTTGGGAATGTCACATAAGTCACCTAATGTTACTAAAGAAAACTCATTATAAGCTTCAATGGTATATAAAGTATATATAAAGTATAATATGTGTGTGTATAGTATATATATATAATATGTATATACCTATATACATATAATATATATGTAATACATATACACACATACAGCCAGACCCATGCACATATATATATATATTTAATTTTGTATATAAGAGAAATAAATATTGTATATATATATACATACACATATACATATATACATATACATAAAGAGAGAGTTCTCAATAAATTAATACACATAGTAAGGTTTAGGAAGTTTAGGAAGTTCAAGTATTTTCCCCCCATTTTACAAATGAGTAAACAGAATCCAAGAGAGATAAGTAACTTGTTGATGACCAACAAATTAATAAACATCAGAGTGAAGATTGAACTTATATCTTAAGTTTTCAAGTGCTCTTTTTTACAGTGCTCTTTCTACTATACTTAGCTTCTTTTTTAAATAAGAGGGTTGTGTTACAACACAGAATTATAAACCAGAAAGAACTGCATGTGAACAGGAATATCTCCTATAATATCCCCCCACAAGAGTTCTCCAATTTCTGCTTGAAAGCCTCCATTGATGGAGAACTCATTAATTCCCAAAGCAATCTATTCTACTTGGGGATAGCTCTAATGTTAGGTCTTTTCTTACATCAAGTTGAAATCTGTCTTTCTGAAGCTTCCATTCATTGCTTCTAATTTTGTCTTCTGGAATGAAAAAAATATCCAAAATAAAAAAACAAGCCAAGATTAATCCAAATATTTTAGAACAACTATCATATTCCTTCTAAGTCTTCTCATATACAGTTCTCTTAACTAATCCTTGTACTACATGTTTTATGGCCTTTTCTTCATCCTGATAAACCTTTATTGGACATGTTTAAGCATTCCAGCGTTCTTCCTAAAATTTGATGCCTATCACTGCACATAGTACTATTGATATGGGCTGTTTATATTAGAGTAGTGGAATTATCACTTAACTGTTGATATTCTGAACACTGCATTTCTTTGAATGCAGACTAATGTGCTGTCTTCTTGACAGTCACATTATTATTGAATTTTAGTAAGTCTGAAATCTCAATCTACTAAAACCCTAGGGGTTTTCTTTTTTTTTTTTTTTTTTTTTTGTTTTTCCCTAGATGAACTGCTGCCTGGCTATACCTGTTAGAGAGACACATGGGAAATGCAGTAGATAGTTGGGGTCAGGAAGGAAAATTCACTCAGCCTCAGACACTTAATAGCTGTGTGCCCTTAGGAAATATCCTTACTCTGTCTCAGTTTCCTCATATGTAAAACTTAACATATATCTCACGAAGTTATTGTGAGTGTCAAGTGAAATAGCATATGTAAAGCTATTTTTATAAACCTTAAAGCACTATATAAAAGTTACTTTTTATTATAACTATTACTCTTCTTACTAGTTCTGGTTCATTGTTCTAACCTGTCAATAGTTATTGGATCCCCATTCTATAGCCCAAAATGTTAACTGTCCCATCGGTTTTGTGTCATCTGAAAATCTGATAAACATGCTACCCACACTTCCATTGAAGTCACTGGTTTACAAAATAAGGACAAGGACAAGGACAGATCCCTAGGTGTATTATTAGATACTTACCCCTAAGCTCATATTTACCAACCAAATAGACATTATCAATCACTATTGTAGTAGGTTGTTTGGGGAAGGAATGCTGCCATATATTACCACTATAAATAAGGAGGTTGACCATATTCACTTGTTATGACATGGCTGGACAGGTTATCTAATTTACTTTTATCCTTCAGAATTCTAAAGAGATCCAAGGGTATGTTTGGTTAACATCTCATCAATAAAGTTACAAACTTCTTATTAGTTAATTAATTCAAGACCCCAAGTTCTTTCCAAATATTTATTTTGTATATAGGAAATATATATATATATATATGAACTAATTAAATTAATAATAAAGATATATAAACTAGTACAATATTTTAATTATGTGAAAGTTTATTGTCACTTCCAGTCTTTAATATACAGTAATAGTCTTCATTTTTTCCAAGCATCACCTCACATCATTCAGTCCCTTACAGATATCGATTAATACCTTTCACTAATTATTTTTCATATTTTCTCTTAATATAAAAGTTAAATTCAACCTTTTGGGAAAAAAAACAAATTTGTCATCTTTTCTTTGTCATTTTTTTTAAATAATCAGAGAAAGCCAACTTTTTAGATATCCTGTACTTGGCAGATTCTCAAAAAATTTTTCATATAATTGTCTCTATAATAATTCTTTATAATATATATCACTTAAGACAGTTCTTATGAGGAAGAAGTTTCACTTCACCTTTTTTCTTTCTGCCCTCATAAATCCTTGTAGAGCACCAAGAAAACATTCACATCCTCAATGACTCTATAGAGAGAGATAAACATTCACACCAAGATATTTCTCAACTGTTACTTGAGAACTTTCAGCACAAACTTCTTTTAGCATTCCTTTTGGCTTTCAGCAGTCTCTATATATTCTCTGTGAGAAAGCTATTCAAAACTAGAATTATACTACTTTTGTAGTTCAGTCATTCAAATATTTTCAGTTCATATCTCTCTATCATGTTTAGAAGGATATCATGGAAAACTTTGTAAATTACCTTCCAAACAGATGTACTATATTTTCAATAATACCTTAATATGCTAAACAAGAAGTCATATAAACAAAAAAGAAAATGTCATCAGTGTAATATTAAGTCATCTTCATGAGTTCAAATCCAACTTCAGACATTTACTATCTAGATGACCCTGGGTAAGTCACTTAACCCTGTTTGCCTCCGTTTTCTCACCTATGAAATGAGCTGAAGGAGGAAATGACAAATCACTCTAGTATCTCTGCCAAGAAAACTCCAAATGGGGTCACAAAATGTCAAACAGTAAATGACTGAACAAAATTGAGGATTTGCCTCCTTTGTTGAACCTCTGTAGTATCAAGTTTAAAACTTAATATTTAAGATCCCATAATCCCAAGATAATTATTGAGTTCATGGACATGTTTCTCTCTTTGAGTAGAGAGTCTAAGAAAAACTTCAGAGAAAAAGTTTTCTCCCTACTGCAACATCACAAAACATCCCATTGTATCCGTGGAATCAAAGGAAATGACTAGAGAGAATATGGTTTTGATTACATTACATTACAGCATTGGGACCTTAAGCTGTCCTCTTTAAAAATCTGAAATCTTGATATGAGAGAAGAGCAGACAGTGTGGCTGATATAAAAAATAATGTCTTTGGAGATAGAAAACCTGAGTTCCAATCTGCTATCATTTGCTATTTTGGACTGGATGGCATCTTGTAGTTTTTAATCTCCACCATAATCCTACTATCTGATCCATTTACCCCATGTATCCTGGCTTGCACTGGGGCATAATTAACTTATCATGAGATTTCTACGTGTTAGAATCATTTCTTGGGTTTAGACACAAATCTAATTTAACACAGTTACACTATATTGGACAAGGTGCACATATCTTGTCCAGAAGGCCACTATTTAAATTCATAGATATTTCCCAGGAAGGAAGCAAGAACTTCAAGCAAAACTGTAAAATAATTGATTTCTTTTAAAAAAAAAGAGAGAGTAGAGAATGGAGTTTATGACAAATCAATGCTTCTGCAGTATTGGTGGTGGAGACAGGCTCAGGGCATGACAGGCTTAGAAAGGAATTTACTCATGGGATCAAGGTGGAAAGTAACCAAGTCCCAGAAGAAAGGGTTCAAAATATCAACTTTACCAAACTGCCCAAGGTGGCTTCTGGTCTTGTTTATTTGAGACAATCTGCTTTTAATTAACTTTCTTTTTTTTCAAACTCACCAACATGTTGTTTCATGTGGTTTATATGATCTCAACAGAACTTTCTGAGCAATTGGATAGTTCTTTGATGCAATTTTATTATAAACAGTAAATTCTATCTCTTTAAAATAATGAGGTTTAAATGTGGAGAGATTTAACTCTTGTTTTCAGAGCTCAGTAACCTAAAGATTCAGGATGGAGTTTTTAGCTTTATGAAGCTGTGGAGACACATCCACACACACACATCCACATACCAACACACACACACACACACACACACACACAAAGAGAGAGAGAGAGAGAGAGAGAGAGAGAGAGAGAAAGCTCATGAACTTTCCATTTTCTTTGTCCTGGCCTGGTTTCTTATCTATTTTGACAGAAGGTGAATGAATGTGGCATTTTCCTAGTAGCCTTCTATGCCAGGCTGGGGCATATGGCTCTCCAGAACCCAGGGATTTGGAAGGAGCAATAGCCTCTTGTTAAGACAGAAGACTTTTCTACATTTGAAGCTAGCAAGTTTAACAGAAAGAGGAAGTGGCAAGAATATTAATGTGATTCTATTTCTTTAGACTAGAGATATGAGTAGAATTTTTAATTTGTTGCTGTTCCGAGTTAATCTAGATGTTTGTATTACTAATGACTAGGGCCTCACTATAAATTCTTAATGAAGCCTGACTCCAAATCCTTATACCAACAGGTTTCTGTGCCAGGGCCATTTTAGATGAAGTTGACATTCTTTCTAAAGTTTCTCTTTGGACTGTGGCTATGATTATGGGGATGTCAACTTTCTGCCATTTACCAGAATGAAACAGAATCTGGCTGTTGCCACAATGGTCATTGATGATCTCTCTAGGATGCTAGTTAATCATTGGAGTCATAGGTTCCAATGGAGTTGTGAAAGTTGGGGAGCAGGGAGAGGGTAGACCATATCTAAATAAGACCATGTCTTATTTAGTTCTCTGTTCTCAATCTATTTTGGTGCTCACATATTTGGTATGATCCGTGTCCCTGACATTTTTATGACTTAGTTTAGAGGTGACATGGTGAAGTGCATTAAGAATTGTCTAAGAATGAGGAAAAATTGGATTCAAATTTCTCATCTAACAATTATTGTAGTTTTTTCCTTCACTCTGGGAGAGGACTATGACAACAGGGAGGTGATTCCATGAATTACAAGTGAATTGAATTTTAAGTGAGAGTGGGCTGTGCAAAGTCCCCAGCCTTATTCTACACGATTGTATGCCTCAAGACCACTGGAAACCTGCTAAACATAGAGAGCAATTACTGATATATGGAGAGAGTTTAATCACTAGAAATTACCTGAACAAATGAAATCACAGGTCTAGAAAACCCAAAAAGTTAGGGGAAAAAAATCCCAAACTTCCTATTAAAGATGAAAAGCCATTATACTTGGATATCTATGTAGACAAGTCCCATTCATTTAATAATACAATTTATTTTGGTAGAGTTTATGTAGAATAAGTGTTTCCTCCTGAATATATTTCTTCCTTATAATTGAAAAAGTTCATTTCTCTCAATTTTTGATGACTAGATCTGTGACCTTGATAGTCTCCTCCCTAGACTTTTGTGACATTTCTTTCTCTAATGAAACTTATGTACATTCTCAGTCTTCTTTTTGGGGTTTTTATTTAGGTTATACTCTCTAACCATGGTTGTCCCCTAAAAGAACTGTCCTGGACCTGGACCATCTTCTCTTCTCCTCAACTAGTTCACCTGGGGATTTCACTAGCTCTTATTGGTTTTGATTATGATCTCTCTTTTTTTTTTTTTTTTTTTTAGGTTTTTGCAAGGCAAATGGGGTTAAGTGGCTTGCCCAAGGCCACACAGCTAGGTAATTATTAAGTGTCTGAGACTGGATTTGAACACAGGTACTCCTGATTCTAAGGCCGGTGCTTTATCCACTACGCCACCTAGCCGCCCTCCCTATGATCTCTTTTCAAATGACTCTAAGTTCTACTTGTCTATCCTTAATCTGTCTTCTGACCTTCAGTCTTATATCTCCAATTGCCTTTTAGACATCTTGTATTAGATGTACTATAGACATCTTAAATTCAAGATGCACAAAATTGAGAAGACTAGTATCTCCCCTCCCTCCCCGATGCTTCTCTATTCTGAATTTTCCATTTACTGTTGAAGAAACCACCATTCCTTGTCACTAGGTTCACAAACTATGTGTCTTCCTTGACTTCTCATTTTCTCATCACAAACTCCACCTCTCTCCACCCAATGAGTGGTCAAGTAAGGGCTGCCATTTCCACCTTCATCATATCTCCTGGATCTATCGTCATCTCTCCTCTGATAATGCATGCTACAGCTCTTCATTACCTCCTACGTGGACTATAGTAATAGGATTCTGGTTGTTCTCCCTACCTTGTATTTCTTCAGGCCAATTCATCTTCTACTTCAGCTGTCAGATTTTCCTCAAACCTGACCATATTATGATCCTGTTCGATAATAAACCCCAGTGACTTTCTATCTTCAGGATCAGATATAAAACACTTTACTTGGCTTTTAAAATCCTTTATAATCCAAACCTTTCCTACGTTTATAATCTTCTTATACCTTACTTCTCTCCAAATACTAAGTGATACAGTGACACTGACCTCTTGCTAATCCATGAGCAAAACAGACCATTTCCTGATTTCATGCACTTTTCACTGACTGTCCCCATACCTGGAACACTCTCCTTCCTTATCTTTACTTCCTACCTTCTTTGACTTCCTTTAAATCTCAACTAAGTTCCCATTTTTTGCAAGATGCCTTTTCTAATCCTACTAAATTTTATATGTATATATGTGTATATGTATATATGTGTGTGTGTGTCTATATGTAGACATATATAAATGTGGAAAAATCACCTTCCCTCTGAGATTTTTACCCACACACATCTTGTTTGTGAGCAGTTATTTGATATTTTCTCATCAGTAGACTGTGAGTTCCTAGAGAACAGAGATCTTGGGGTATTTTGGGTTGTTTTTTGCTTTTCTTTAATTTCCCAGTGCCTGATCCATAGTAAGTACATATCTTTCTCCCTATTGTCCCTCTCCTATTTTTGGAGACCCCATCTTTCCATTTTGTAGTAACTTTTTATCCCTAAATTAGATTCTCTATTCTCTACTTCCTTTATGGGTGATCTTTATTTCACTGATTCCATATTCCTGATACCAAGATCTAATTTGCAGGTTTGTTTCTTTAAAGGTTTTCTTTACCTAGTACAATTGATATATACGAAAATTGCCAGTAGAGTCATAGAATCTTCAAGTTGAAAGGGTCTTCAGAGGTTCTCTAATTTAACCACATCCTCTATACATATATTCTTTTTTTCCTCTAGTAATGAAGAGTTCACTACCTAAAGAATAAATCTTATTTACAGTCATTTGTACCAGTGTCATAAAGAGCTGCTTAAAAGAATGAAAAATCATTTATTAAGTACTTATTATATTCTGAGTACTACAATAAAATTTAAGATTTACAGATTCCCCTGACCTAGATACTCTTGTGAGCTCAGTTGCTAGAGATAATTTATTAACTCATTAAATTAGTTAACCTAATCCAAAAACATTTTGTATATTCCACCAAATGATACAGCATATTTTCTTGATAGCACCTCAGACAAATTTAATTTAGTTTAATTTCAAGTTGTGGTAACATTCTAATATTTATGATTTATATTTTTTTTGTCATTGTTTCTTTGGAAATTGAGAAGACATGTCTTAATTGTATCTGAAAAAGTACAAGCAGCTCACAGAGGTAGTCACTCGTAGGCATGATGTATTCCTAAAGGTCTGTCACTGTCCTTGGGAATACATCAATCTTTGTGGGTTGGGATAGGAGTTTCTAGTACAGATTATTGCAATATATCAGGTGGCACTTGAAGGTTTTTCTATCTCTACTCACTGTATGGTTATATGGAGGATAGTAGAACAGCAAGTTTCTAATTGTTTCATAAGCCAATGTGCTTTTTTAATGCATCTTCTGGGTCTTGTATGAAGACTTAATCACAATATTCTGCCTAAGCACTGTAAGTGGCTTTTTGAAACTATTTTTTTCACTGGAGTGCAGTAGAAAATTTTAAACAGTTTCCAAGAAACATTACTTTGTTAAATGCCAAGGACAGAAATATTAGAAACTAGTGTGCCTACTGGTAGGCAGGACTTTCTGGTGATCTAATACTATTGGTTATGATGTCATGGTCTTCAATACTGAAGGACAATGACTATTACTACTACTAAGGTCCTCTCCCTAAGGAAAACCTGTGGTCATTGGTAGATAGAATTTCCTTTAGGTTAGAGCAATGCCTACCTATTTACTTGTGTTTTCTTGTTACAGGAAAGAGGAGGCATTTGGAGACCATATACCTAGTCTTTTACCCTCATCAGACCCTTTCCAAAATCTATCAGAAAATGACACAGTATTCTTCCCAGGATGCTTCTTCCTCTTGTCTCCATTCGCAGTTCTAAGGGATATTTCTTCTTCTCCAGTCTCAAAGATCTCATTTAGCTTTAATTTTGGTGGTACTTTTTAGATGGAAAATGGTTTCTAAGTCTGAGCACTGAGGATTTATTTCTATCTTTAATGTTTACAACTGAGGAACATTAGTTATTTGGATAAGATCATGTTTTTAGCAGCAGAACCAACCTAAAACTTAAAGAACTATCCATTTAGTGGATCAAATACTGTGCTTGGTGTCAGGAAGATTAGGATTCAAATTTGGCTAAAGATATTTATCTTGCATGAGACTCTCTGCATGTCACTTAAGTGCTTTTTGCCTCAGTTTCCTCAAATGCAAAGTAAAATGAAAATATCAAATAAGATCAGATTTGTAAAGTTCTTAACATAGTGCCCAAGGTGGTTAATAAATGCTTGTTCCTTTCCTTTTTCCCATGAAAACATTTCTGGGGACATTATTCTCATGCCCCAGGTTGACAAATTAAGGCACAGAATATTGAATCCCAAATTGACTCTGTGACCATGTCTCCACATTAAAAAAAAGTAAAAAGACAAAACTGTCCCTAGAAATGTACAATGTAAGCTCCTTGAAATATTTCAGGAAACATTTCATTTTTTACTTTATAATCTCATCATCTAGCCTGATAGGTGCTTAATGAGGCAAAAATTCCTGGACATATTGGTGATAGGCCTTTATGTCTATGCTTTTTCATGTCATTGACTAAGTTTCTTAATCCCTGATACCTTCAGACTTCTTTCTCTCTGCCCTGTCCACCTAACAAGATGTTATCTTCTAAGGTAATATCATACTATAACCTCTTGTTTGCTCTTTTTCTGGTCTCTTAGGTCTAGATTCCACCATATGCATTTGAAAAAAAAAATTGAGTTGTCATGGCAGTGCTAGCCAGCTCCCACTTCAAGATGTTCACTCAATGATAGTTTCATACAACCTGTGCATGCAGGACCAGAAAATGATCATTTCTTTTGAATAGTGATGTGTTAAGTAAGATGTTAGAACTCTAATGCTGAATAGAGATTATTTAATCTAACCTCCACTTTCTGGGGATTGAGGTCCAGAGAAGAGAAGTTACTTATGCAATGTCATAGGTAGTGGCAGAATTGGAACTGTCATTATGTCAATTCAGTACTATTTCTCTTATTCCAAAGTGAGATTATTATTCTTAAGAACTCTTCTTCCTTTCATATGCTGTCTGAAGGAAGCCTTAGTATGGGAGAGAGGCTGATTCCTCATTAAGGCTATTTATTGGCAGCAAATGCTGCCTTTCTGTTGTCCCTCCAGAATATGTTACCATTTTATGCTTTATTGTTTGTTGCATATTCTTACATTTTCAACTGACCCAAACTAGTTGCTTAATTTTAAATGAATTTGTTATTTATTCTTTCCTTTGTTTTATTCTGTAATTATCTTCAGAAAGCTTGTGCCGGAAGCTTAAGTAATATTATAACATTTTTTAAAACAAACATTTTTTTAAATAGGGAAGAGAAAGAAGTCACAATGCTTTTAACTTTATTGCTTACCTTTTGTCATTATATGTTTTTAATTACTATTAATATGTATACTTATGGGCTATTTGTAAATGTTATTTATTTCTCCCAACATCTGTCACCCAAGCAACTAGGTGCTAGAGACCTCACTGATGAATCTAATATAGAAAAATCAGACCTTTGGAGAATCTTAGTTGTAAAATTAATTTGATGAATGCTCCTAGCATTGAGTCCATGTCTATCTCTTTGTGTTTTACATGCATAAATATGAGGGAAAGAGCACTGATCAAATATAGATAAAATTTATGAAGCTTTTCCCTCTTTCTTTTTTACCCTCCTCTTCCCAAATGTAATAGAAAAAAAGTTGATATTCTACAAAGAAATTTGTATATCTGATTTTCTTAAGGGTAGATATTCCCTTTTTTTATGTGAAGCTATAGTTTCCCTGTGTTCTGTGGGTTCCAGACCTGCTTTTTTTTTTCAGTAGCTAAGATATCATGCTTAGACCTGTGAGAGAAAGTCCAGATGCCTCTAGGAGCCTGGAGAGAAAGGTCGACATTTAGCTCATTGTATGTAGCTCATTGTTAGTGTAGTCTGTCCAGTTCCTAATCAGAACTGCTGCTATAGCAAGCAGGAGTCACATGCTAATCACACAAGTGATTAGCATTCGAAGGAAAGATGTCCAAAGATTTCCTTTAGTAACAAAGGAAATCCAAACCATTGTATCTGTTCTTCCCAGGTCACCACTGTGAACATTAACCTTTAAGTCCTATTTCTTCCATCACCCTCTAGAAAGGTGCTGCTCCACGGGGAGGGGTCGCAAGAACAAACTCCAGACACCTCTCCTGATGATTTTTTTTCAGTCCCTGTTCTGTTTAAAGTCATTGTTTCACTCTAAATTGCACTGTCTTCAATTCCATTAAACTGAATTCAACAGACCTTCATTAAACAGCATCTCTATGCTTTAAAACAAAGGTGAAGGGGTGGGGGGTTGGTTAGGGAAAGCCTATCCTGGAGTCTGTATGCTATTTTAAAACCTTGTAAAAGAAAAGATTGTGAACTTAATCCTGTCTTCCACACAGCCTACTGTCTCTTAGACTTTAGGGTCTGATTTTCAAATTTATTTTTTTAAATCATACAATCATATGGAACTGGGAAGGATGTTAGAAGTCATATAATCAGATGAAGAACTGAGGTCCAGAGAAATTTTCTCAATA
Source organism: Macrotis lagotis (assembly GCF_037893015.1). Classification (NCBI taxonomy): domain Eukaryota; kingdom Metazoa; phylum Chordata; class Mammalia; order Peramelemorphia; family Peramelidae; genus Macrotis; species Macrotis lagotis. The sequence continues at coordinate 171,820,505 of NC_133664.1, forward strand.
ACTCAACATCATACAGGTGGTAAGTAGCAAAGTCAGCATTCAAATCAGTCTTCAGTTTCCAAATCATGCCTTCTTTCCCCTGTATGATACATTCCATCTTCATTCTACATTCCCTAATCACTTAGAGGGGAAAACTTTTTGAAAAATTTTAGATATCAACCTAAATTATTGTTGAATGAATTCCACCATCTTGTTTTTAGGATGAATAATTTTAATAGTGAACTTTGGTTAAGAATGATTATGCATTAAAAGGATCTCATCTAGTTCGAACCATAAATTCATACATTTCATATTTTTCTAGGTTACCATTGACCTTTCCTAGTATGTAGAGTTTAGAACATTTTCTACTCGTTTTTCCCCCTGAGTGTAACAGAGTATCCTCTCAATTCATAAAGATGGTGACATCAAATCAAACTTTGCATTTGAGGGAATATCAGTGTCTACAGAGAATCACATCTTGGTAGAAGGCAATCCTTTCTCATCAGAGGAGCAAAAACTCATGTACTCTGAGTTAACATCCAATATATAAATTTGAGTGTTTCCTTTTGTGCTAAACTATTAAGAGGATCAATCAGTAGGGGGAGTTATATTCTAGAAATAAGGGAATTTTGAACATATTCCCATAATATTGTTCCTCACACATTGTTTTAAGAGTCATTAAATGAACACATCCCTGCAGGGGTCGTATAAAAGGGTTTCTTTATCCTGGGCTTCATAGGTTTGCTAACCATTTTAAAAGATGATGTGGTGAATGTTAAGTAGGGAAGGGAGAGAGGGCAAGCTGTTGTGCAGTTACAGAAATCTATTAACAGTCTTATACTACTACATATATGGTAGGTCTGAAAGCTCTAGGATGACAGTTTTGATTGAGGCAAATAGAGAAATTCATTAATAATTGCTGAGCTTTGTACACATATAAGGGAGATTACAACTATTGTAGATCTGTGAGGGCTTCCTTTTCTCTTGGGAATAAGTGCTAGCCTCCTAGTCTGAAGCAGCCCTGTTGCCACTGAATTACACTAAAGATGCTGGAGTTGCCCATAACAACAGTTGCTAGGCGACCTTTGCTAGCATATGGAGGGATTGAAATCACTACAGATCATGGTACTATTTATCATCATATACCAACAGTCTTGTTTAGGAAAGGCCTGACACATATATTGAGTGTGCACATGATAGAAATGACATGCATACATTGAAAAAGGAAAGTATTTGAGGAAGGCATGGTAAATCATAAATTGGTGCCATGCTGCATGTTATCTCATCGCTGCTTTTTGTGATTTCTGGTTAAAACTTCCACCATAACAGTGCAGGTGTAAGACAGCATTAGATGAACTATTTGACAATCCTACTGGGGAAATACTCATAGGAGAAGAAAAACTAGAGTGGGCAAGAAATAAGGAAGATGTCATTGTTACATCAATATCATTGTTAATATATTGCATGTATATATTTAAAATATTTACAATAAACAGATTAAATGAAGACTTGATTGAGGACTTTCTTTAAATCAGTAGACAAGAGATAACAGAGTATGGTGGGAGTACAGTCTAAAGGCTGGGTAGTTCAGAACCAAGATGGTAGGGTCAGGTACTACCTCTGATACATACTAACTGTATATATTCTGGGCAAGTCACTTAGGGACTCTAGAAAACTCTCTAAAGCTATAAATCTAAGAGTCATTGTTGACCAATATTGGTTGAAGAGGTTTCTTCATTTGAGAATTCTCATAACTAATGAAATCACAGGTCCAGAATTTTTATCCCTATCTCTTTTCTAAATCAATAGATGGTTTGAGTCAGAGAACACCAAACAGATGGAGATGGCATTAAAGGTCTATCCCAGTCCTGGATTGTGTGCTAATTACTTTGCTGCAAATTCTATCATAAACTTCATGACTGTTAATTGAGAAGATTACCTAGATGTAATTAGAGCCAAAATGAGTATCTCCACAGAGCAACAATCCTCTTTGAGTTCAGCAAATGCTGGAATAGGATTCTTCCCTTTCCCATTATCCATTCTTGCTGTCTAATCAATAGTACCTTGGTGGTTCAGTTGAAACTCAAGCAGGGTGGTAAAGTGATTAAAATGAGAATCAATAGAAATGTGATTGACCCCCTCCACCTTTTATTTAAAGAAAAAAGTCTTAAGTTTCATCCATTTAAAATAACATTTATAATAATCAAGGAAGATCTCACAGTTTTTGTGACCACAAGAAATCTTCCACTTTAGGACTTTTAAATAGCTAAGTCCCTTTCAGATAACTCAGTCTCAAATAAATGGGAAAAAAATAAAAAATTAATTTCAGTCATTTTTGTATGAAAAGATTTGGTCATTCAAATGATTACAAATATTCCAGAGTAAAATGTCATGTCTCCCTTAATTCCCTTAATGTTGGGGTTGTACTCAGAACCATTTAATAGGTCATAGGCAAAGCTAGAATTCAATTTAAAATCAATGAAAATACTTTTCCATCTCTCTTTAGAAAAAAGGAGGTGATAATAAACACATTTAAAACGATATTTCTGGGAAGTAATAGGGGTTAACAAGGTAGCACGTGTAAAAGTTGGAGCGAATGTTGTTACTCTGGGAAGGATCATCCTTTACACTGGCTTTGAAAGAAGGTGTTCTATGTGCTAATACCTGTTGTGTAACTGGCATATTGAGAAGCAGCCTTGGTCTGAAGGGGAGAGTCAAAAAGGGCTTACTCAAGGACAGAAAGCACATTGTCAGTAAAATAAGGTAGGCAGAGGACGAAGCAAATGTAGTCCAAGTTGGCCCAAAATGGAAGCTAAAAGGGTTGTTTTTCCTGCTCTGCTATGATGGGAATAAATCATAGGCAGCAATTTAAACTCCTAATTGCCCTTGTGGAATCTTAATTTCTGATATTTTCTGGTCTGTTTCTAGGGATATACTAGAGCTTGCTCCTACCAAACCAGGAGGGCCTATTGTTAAGTTTTCATTGTAAAAAGTCTATCTAAAAAACACACTATAGATCATTAGATTTAAGAAAGTGATAGAAAATTTTTAATGGTTCAGAATAAGCTTAAAATTGTATTGTGAGGGGCACCTAGGTGGTTCAGTGGATAGGAGTACCTGGGTTCGAATCCGGCCTCATAATTACCCTGAGTTCAAATCCAGTCTTAATAATTACCTAGCTGTGTGGTCTTGGGCAAGCCACTTAACCCCATTTGCTTTGCAAAAACCTAAAAAAAAGTGTATTTTGGATAATTTTTTGAGAGTTGGTTGTTAAATATTTACTAGCATTTCCCCGCTTTTTCTAAGAACTCATTTTCAAAGTAACTCCAAAAATTAAAAATTTATCCTACTTTTGGAACAAAACAAACAAAATCATATATAAAACTCTTCAAAGAAGGATCTAGGAAATTTTATTACTTTCATAGTTGAGAGGACAAGGCATTATATTATCACAGATGTGTTATTTATATTCAGTAGTATTATTTTTTTTTACTTTATTGCTTGTTTTCTCAATGAAAGGGAGAGGAAAAATTAGAACTCAATTTTTTTAAAATGAATGTTAATTGGAAAATTAGAAAAATATTTTTTAAATAATTTTGTTTGCTTTGTAAAATGAATATAAATCTGATAGATAGTCATATTGGATGGGGAATAAAGAAGCTGCTATGAGTCCTTAACTGCTGGAATATGTGGCCAGGGAGGCAGCAGGACAATCTTTCTGGGAGGTCTTTAAAAGGTTTCAGAGTAGAATACTACCATAGTATGACAAATTTTTACTAGTTGACTTTCTTTTCTCATCCTTCCCCCATGGGCATCGGATCATAGATCTAGAACTGATAAGACATTACAAGTCATAGTTTCCAATATCCTCCTTTTAGAAATGAGGAAACTGATCCTGAGAAAGATTGAGTGACTTGCTGACAGTCACACAGGTAAGTAAAAGGCTGGGACTTAAATCAGTTTTGCAAGCTGATCTCGGGTCCTCTACATTCAAATCTAGCATCCTTTTCTTTGAAATATACTGCATCCTATGGTGATTCTTCCATTAGGATTCTTTTCTTTGGAGCAATATCCCCTTTAATACCTTTATACTGAAGCTTAGAAGGCAAATTGCTGACTTTATCTCCCATTCATCATTAATATTCAAATCACAAAAATAAGTCAATGAATGAGTAGTATAAAGTACTTCCTACATAGCAAGCAGTAAACTAGGCAAAAAAAAAAGCAATACTTATATATCACATACAAATCAGCATATACTACATACAATTGATTTATGGTTTTGTCAATTGTCTAGACTTAGAAAGTAATAGAGAAATTGTCATAAATCAGATTAAATTTTAAAATGTTATGGGTAAACTTTTTTTTGAAAACTGGTTGTTAAATATTTTCTAGCACTTCCCTGCTTTTATAAAATTTCATTTTCAAACTCCAAAAGATGAAAATTAACCCAACTTTGGAAAAACAAAATTCTTCAAGGAAGAATCCAAAATCTCATGGAAACTAAATTCTATAGGGAGTGGGGAGAATATCAGCCTAGCTATAATCTGTGGTGGTAACACCTGAGATAACTGTGAAGGCCCTTATCTAAATTAGGCTGAAACCATTATTTGATTTTCTCTGTCTCTCTGTCTCTCTGTCTCTCTGTCTCTCTGTCTCTCTGTCTCTGTCTCTCTCTCTCTCTCTCTCTCTCTCTCTCTCTCTCTCTCTCTCTCTCTCTCTCTCTCTCTGTCTGTCTCTCTCTCTCTCTCTCTCTGCAGTATTAGCTTTATCTTTTAATGGGACTGGGAGGAGTCTCCAGACCAGTAACTTTGTATCTTCCTTATTCAGTCAATAACTATAAGATCTTATTTAAGTTATTCTGTTAGAGTTTTAAGACCCAATGAAAGAGCTAATAGCTCTAAATCTGGAAGGTCGTCCAGGGCAATCTCTCCCTTTATAAATGAGAAAAACTTGCCCAGGGTAACATACATAGGAGGAAGGGACAGAGCTGAGATCTGAATTTGGGTCTTGTGATTCCAAGTTCATCTCTCTTTCCATTGATCCTGCTTGACCATTTGATGCTTCTGGTAATTAAATATCACATTTCCTGAAGTGCTAGAGAGAATTGATCTTTTATTGGGATGTTTTGGAAGTGAGATATCTTTTACCTCTAGATGCTGTCATTTTTATATCCATGATTTTCAGTCAGGAAAAAAATCAATTCTTAGTAATGGAGATGGCATCTGTGCACACTGCTTTATCATTTTGCTTGATTTAATGAGACCATTCTGCTCTGTTGTATAAATATCACTTATTAAAAATATATACATATGTAAACAAATGTCATCAATTAAGAGAATTTATTCTATCCTTTTAATGGGAAATAAAGAACTGTTTTTATAGGTTCCCACAGTATTCCTTTCAATAAGGCCAAAACATAATAGGCATTTGGAAAAATGAAAGCTACTTAGCCATTGGAATGTTTAAATATATGTCTCAAGCTTCCTTAAAGTTACCGACAAAAATTATTACTTTGTTGCACTTTGTGTCTTGATCTTTTTATAGGATTTTCTTCAGAGTAATTCTTGCTCAGTGAATTTATAGTCTAATAACAAACCTCTATATTAATTTAATGCACATCTTTCTTGTAGCTTTAGTGTTTATAATATATATAACATAATAATGTATGAGTATTACTAATGACTCAATGATAGCTATTGATCTCTCCTGTAGTGTTGAGGAATGCTGTATATGGAAGGCATGAGGCCAAATTTTAATGATAGTGGTGTCAAAATGTGATTAATGGGCATCAAAAGCAAAAAATCTTGAAAGAGAAAGAAGTCCTAAATCTGAACTAATGGAAGCAGGTTTTTATCAAGAAAATCCATTTCTAGTCAGTTGGGTTGAAATAGTTGGTAAAGACACACCTAATATTAAATATATTTTATACATAAGATATATAATGTATAAATATACATATATGTACTTATGTATAGATTTATAAATTATTTATGTATATTTAAGATATGTAGGTAGGTAGATAGATAGATAGATAGATAGATAGATAGATAGATAGATAGATAGATAGATAGATAGATAGATAGATAGATAGATAGATAGATAGATAGATAGATAGACAGATAAACCAGACCTGTGATTTCTTTGGTATACAGACCTTCTGAATTTTAAATCTAAACTGCTTTCTTAGAGAGTTACCTAGAGCCTGGAAGGTTATGACTTGTCCAGGGTCATATGACCAACATATGTCACAGATGGAACTTGAAACCAGGTAGATCTTCTTAATAAACCAGGTAGATCTTCTTAATTCTGAGTTCACATTTTTATCCACCATATCTTTCTAATTCAAAGATATCTAAAAATATTTGTTGTTTATTAATCCTGATAATAGGAAATACAAAAAAGAAAGCAGTTAAAGAGAGGCAATCCTCCCACCCACCACTCTAGGCTATAGGAAAAAGAACATTTAACTTGCTCTTGAGCTTACGCTATAGTTTACTGTAGTGATTTCTGAATTCCAGTACTAGGAGCATCTCAGAGGCATGCTGCTGCCTCTGAAGATGGCAGAACAGTTTGTAAAACCATTGCCTCATGGATTCATGTTGCTTAGAGTCCTCCTGGTAGGGTTGGCCATAGAGCAATCACCAAGTCAAGAAGCATTTATTAAGGGCATACTATGTGCCAGGCAATCTAGAGATACATCTAAAAATACAAAGGCAAAAAAAGAAGATTCACAGTATACCAAAATCAACCCAATTTCTAGATAGTAAAGATGGCTGCTTCTTAGAACAGTGGAACAGTAGTCTGCTTTACTGGTAGATATGATGATCATGAAAACCTATCTGACATGATGCTTGAGGCCATCAAGCTCAACCAGATTGCTTATCTTACATCTGTGTAGGTAAAGTCAGGCTGTTAAGAAAAGAGCAATACTTAGTGTTAAGAGCACTGTCTCATTTGAAAATTTTTAAATTGTGAATCTACCATCAACAAACAGAATTTTTTCCAGTTATAAAGGACTGTAAAAGAAAGAATTGTATAAGCAACAACTTCTGTTACGTAGTTTTTTTTAAAGAAATATGTTTTATCTAACTTTAACAATATAGCTAACAAAATGCTACATTTGGATCCTCTATCAAATATTTTTTGTTTTTCTTTTTTGCATTTAAATATGTTTAATTAATGCTTTTTTTTCAAGTCCCTATTCCTAGACATTATCCTAATTTATAAGTTTGTATAGTCAAACTAAACAAATTATTACATGGTCATATCTGAGTGTAGATGTCTTGTTCTAAACCTAAGTCCATTGTTTCTTTGGAGTTTTCTTGACAAAGATTCTTGAGTGGTTTTCCATTTCCTTCTCCAGCTCATTTTGCAATAAGAGGCTAACAGAGTTAAATGACTTGCCCAAGATCACACAACTGACAAGTATCTGAAGTCACATTTGAATTAAAAAAAGAATGAGTCTTCTTGACTCCTGTCCAGTATTCTATCCACTGTGCCACCTAGTTGTCTCTTATGGTACTATTTAATTTTTTTAATTAAAAAATATTTAACAGATGAAGGTCCAGTATGGTTAAATGAATCAGAATTTGAACTCAGGTTATTTGACTCCGAATTCAGTCTTTTTTTTAGTACTGGCAAAAGGATCTTTATTTCCCTAAACAGTGTTGTTGGTTGGGGCAGCTAGGTAGTGCAGTGGGGGGCGGCTAGGTGGCGCAGTGGATAGAGCACAGGCCCTGGAGACAGGTGTACCTGAGTTCAAATCCGACCTCAGACACTTTAATAATTACCTAGCTGTGTGGTCTTGGGCAAGCCATCTAACCCCATTTGCCCTGAAAAAAACTAAAAAAAAAAAGAGTGTTGTTGGGGAGGAGGGTATTTAGAGGGGGGAGGGAAAGGAAGGAGCTTGGGCTGATGGCCAAGCTCACAGACCTCTACTTCCAATTAAGTCTGGACACCAGATGGTAAGAGAACTCCTAAATTAGAAAAGAAAACATGACTTGAGATATGGCATGGCAAGCCCTCACCCTCATTGGTACCACCTGGTATCCTATTTTTCCCTCTTGCACTTACCAATAAAGGTAAAATAATTAACTTTTAAAGCCATCCTCCCTCAAAAAGATTATCTCAAGACCAACTATGTCCTCTGAATCTACCTACCCACCCCAACCCAAAGTCCAGTTATCCCACACTCGGGGGAATAGTTTATATATATATCTATAGCTATATATCTATATTTAAATATAGATCTATATAAATAGACTCACTTTTTTCCTTGGTTCTGGTTTATTTTTTATCTTTGAATCTTAGGTCAATGAACAATGGTTCTTGCCCTTCCTCATGGATGGTTCTAGATTTTCTCATTGGCATTTTTTTAAATTAGGAAATGGGGTGGTGTGTCAATATCTGACTTCATTCATATAGAAGACTCCCTGTTTAGAAATCCTCTTTACCTACTATGTAATCTATAATCATAGGCAAGTTGCTTGAATAACTGAGAGATTGGCCCTGAGTCAAACAACCATAAAACTGGATTTGAATTTAGGACTTCTTGATTCTGACCTGGCCCCTTTATCCATTGTGTCATATATAATACCCAATATCAGTTCATTTCTTTCTCTATTCCCCAGGCTTCTTCCTCTAATATTAGGGACTAGCATGACAGTTTGTTTGCTAGAGTTGCTGGCAGGACACAGTAGTAATGGAATGTCCTTCCCTGCCTCTGTAACTGTCAACAAGCTATCTACAATCAACCTCTTATTATTTCCCCCAGCCTTTATTTAATTGTGTCATGTGGTTATTATTTTTTTTTAAAAATTATTGATTATATAGTTTTATCTAAAAGCCTGAATCATATTTTCCATAATTCCTTTTCCAGTATCTTCTCCTCTTCATTATCTCCTTTGTCTAAATAATTTCTATTGGTGTTGAATATTATAAAGAATGTTTTTTCAAACATGAACTTCCTCTCTGCTAAACAGTATTTCTCAAGTTCTCTGAGAAGTCAGGATGAGATAATGCAGGGATTCAGTTGGAGTAATAGATGGTATTTCTAAAGATCTATTGTATAAGATAAATTTTGCAAAGTATTATTTTTAAAAGATTATTGGGGGGCAGCTAGGTGGCGCAGTGGATAGAGCACCAGCCCTGGAGTCAGGAATATCTGAGTTCAAATCTGGCCTCAGACATTTAATAATTACCTAGCTGTGTGGCCTTGGGCAAGCCACTTAACCCCATTTGCCTTGCAAAAACCTAAAAAAAAAAAACATTGGGAAATAATTAGGGATTATTGAAAAGTAAAGTAGCTAGTAAAAGAAATAAACAAAAGATATATTTATGTATTAAAAGAGAAAGGACTGGGAGAAAGTCATTGGAATAAGCAGAAGATTCTTTAAACCAAAAGGGTTAGTTAGCTATTTTAATCCACAATAAAATTCACAAAAAGATATCCTTTTAAGGAAATTCCAAAGCAGGTGAAAGTCTTACTCTGTAGGAACTAGAGAGAAAAAGAAGATGAAGACCCTGGAATATGCAAAGAGTATTGATTGTAGAGTCAGAGGACCAGGTTCTAATTCCTTTTCTTTTACATACTATCTGTATGACCTTGAGCAATCGCTAATTCTCCTTAGGGTACAGATTTTAATGTATAAAATGGTTCTTGAAGTCTCTCCAGCTCTAGAACTCTCCTCCTCTGATCCTTCTTTTGCCAGTAATTCCATGTAAGATTTAGAACAACATAAAACAAACAGATTTCTCAGAGGATAGAGCACTAGCCCTAGAATCAGGAGGACTTGAGTTCAAATCAAATACTTTTAACTTGGGGATCCTGGGCAAGTCACTTAGATTACCTTTCTATTTATGAATCATAGATTTAGAGTTGGTAGTGATATTCAGTGTTCTAATCCAACTCCATCATTTTACATTTAGGGAGACTGAGGTCCATAAAGATTATATGCCTTAATGAGAGTCATATGGGCATTAAGTGGTTGAACCAGAACAAGAACCCAGGTCTTTTGACTCTCCAAGAATACTTCCTACTTTCTGATGTTATATCCTACACCTAGCCTTCCAGGAGAGAGCATGAATTTATTTTCTGGCTCAGAAACATAGCAGAAGGATATGAGTGTATTTAGACACTGCCTTGAGAGCCTCATATTAAGCTATAGCTTTGAACAGAAATTGCCTTCCTTTGAGCTCCAATAGGATGGGGACTCCTTTTTTGTGTGTACTTTGTAAGCACCAAGTAAGTCCTAGAAGCTCTGGCAAAGATCACCTTAATTCTCCTCCCTGCACATGGAATGGCAAAAAGACTGTCAACTCCTACAACTGCCAACAATGCAGCACTGTGACACCCATTCAAGATGAACTGAGAAGATGCTCCCCTGTGTTGAGCAGGGAGGGGGAGACAGGACAGTAACTGTTCCCACAGTTCCTGAGAACTTCGGGCATGCTTTACCTTTCACTGAGTCCTGAGTCATATTCCCTTCTGTGAATGCCAGTTGGGGACTATGATATTGGGGAAAACCTCATATAGTGAAGGGGGTAGAATTTCCATCCCCAAGATCTATGATTCATATCCGGAGTTGGTCAGCTCATTTGTAGATGAAGAATTTTCTTTCCTGTTCAATGCAGTGAAAATTTAGACTTATTGGGGTCCATTAAAGGAGTCTTATCTCTCCATCCCAGGGGGACAGAAGAATGAAGTACAGAACAGAGCTCATTACCACATTAAATAACAACAAGAACTTATTAAAAGGGGGGGGGGAACTAACAAATAAACAAAAAGAAAAACAGAACTGTGTTGAGTTTTTAATTTAGAGGAGACCTAGGTATGGGGAGGTTAGACGTGTTATTCAGCACTGGTGCCATCTAAATCCAGTAGTACAGTACCATATACTAATATAATGTATTGATTCAATCAATGCCAGTGGTTCCCCACCTCTTCCCTGAAGTCCAAGAGAATAGGAATCAATACACTAGATGCATATCTTCAGAGATGTTGTGTCCAGAGTTCAGACAAGAAAGAGGCATTTTATTTATCTGCTTGTCTGTTTCTGGCTGTATACCCAGGTTAGATAGAGTTTTGTTTTACTTTAAAACTCAACTATTTTCTAAGTGGTTTTTTTATTCTTACATAGCGCCAAATGGAATTTTCTATTTTTTAAAACGACAAAATGTGTTTGTTTTGTTTGTATATGTATTAATTAATTTAATTTTTAATTTTTGAAATTTTAAACTTAAATTTATAATAAAAATTTAGGGAACAAGTATTAATTAAGGAATTATTATATACAAGACACTCTGCTAAATACTTTACAGATTTTATCTCATTTGATCCTCATAGCAACAGCCCTAGGAGATAGGTACTATATTCCATTTTTCTCTAAGTTAAGTGACTTGTCCAGGGTCATACAGCTAGTGAGTCTGACAGGCAAGATTGAATTCAGGTCCTCCTGACTCTAGGTCCAACATTCTATCCATTTGGCTCTCCAGCTGCATGGGAGACACCTGGATAGAGGAGAACATTGAAGGCTGCCTTTTGCCCTGCTTATTCAAATGCTTTGAAAAAAGTGATCTCCAAATTTTTAAAAAAAGCAAAATTTTTTCATTCTCTGCATCTTTAAGTCAATTGTGACATTATGATGATGAGGATTGCTGTAAAATGATATCCAGAAGTCTGTCTGTTCCCTTTTCATGATTTCATCAAGGATACTATTACTGTGTAAGTATATCATTCTCATGAAGAATTTTAAGAGATTAATACGGAAATGTCCTGCATGACTACACATGTATGGTCTAACATCAAATTGCTTGCCTTATTAAAGATCAGGGAGGGAATGTTAAAATGTTAAAATGAATGTTAAAAGTTTTGTCTGCATTCAATTGAGAAAAATATAATGAATATATTTTTAAAAATCATATAGATAAAAAATAATTTGTAGAGATGATAGAAAAGATCTGTAGGCTGATAATGATTATTGTCCTTTTAGTTGTGTGTTTTTTTCTGCAGTGATAATGCTTTTGTTCTTCATTTTCGAAAAAGACCATGACATCAGGGAGATAATGTCATGACAAACACGTTATTTGGATTTGAGTGGGGGGTGGGTGCTCTGCTAGGTCATCAACTTAACTTTCTTCTCCACAACCATCTGTGTCCAGTGGCCAGATATGAATCAGAATGACTGGAGATGAGGCCGGACTTGAACTCCCATCCTCCTGACTTCAAGGCTAGTGCTCTATCCACTGTGCCACCTAGCTGCCCCTCTGTAGTGATATGAGATTGCTAAAATGGTCTTCATTGTTCTACTTGTCTACTGCATTTTCTTTTTGTTTTTTTAGGTTTTTGCAAGGCAAATGGGGTTAAGTGGCTTGCCCAAGGCCACACAGATAAATAATTATTAAGTGTCTCAGACCAGATTTGAACCCAGGTACTCCTGACTCCAGGGCCGGTGCTTTATACACTTCACCACCTAGCCGCCCCCTACTGCATTTTCTTGATGCATTTGCTTGCCAGGTAGAAACATCTTTCTTGGGATAGGCAAAAAAAGAGCAAAGTCCAAGGAGGGAGGGAAGAAAGAACCAGAGAGAAATGGAAATGATGGAAGAAAATAGTTTAAGAACTTTGAGGCTAGCTCTCTGCTGGGTCTAACTCTGCTGGTATAAGCAGGAGACTTGCCTTTGGTCATGTTACTGCTGCTGTTTGTTCTTCATTCTCAAAGAAGACCATGACCTTGGATGAGGTGATGCCATAATGGTAATGCCATAACAAGCACATGAATTGGATTTTAGTAAGGGGGGCTGGGCTAAGTCACCAGCCTCACATTCTTCTCTAGAGCCATCTGGGTCCAGTGGTCAGATATGAATTAGGATGACTGGAGATGGCTCTGGATGTGAAGCAATCAGGATTAAGTGACTTGCTCTTTCAGAGATGGAAATGCCAGCATCTCTTGGATATTCAGCCTTATCTTTATACTTAGAAGAAGGTCAAGTTTCTTAGCTACAATTTCTGTGCCAAGAAGGAAGGACTAACAGGAAGGACTTTAATACTTCATAGATCTAGTGATAAGACGCAAAGTCTCTCTGGCATGGACATTAGACTTTAAGACTCCCAAGTTTATAAAATGATCAAGTCATTACACCCTTCCTTTTTCCTTTGATGATAGTTTCATGCTAATAAGGCAGCATGGGGAGTGGAAACGAATTTACTTTCACCCTCCCGGAACAAGAGAAATGGGAGAAGGCAGTTTTGTGAAACCCTTTAAAGATTGCCTGCTTTTTATTCAATTCCTTACTGTTTCCTTGCATTCTGTTTTGCATAGCTATAATCAAGGTGTCCCCAAAATCTAGTGGATTAGGGGTACCTCCTATGGAGATTCACATTCTGACTCCATGAAGATTTACATGTAAAGCTGATATCTCATCTTATTGAGCAGGGTCCAATTCAGTAGAATGCAGGGTTTCCCGGATTACCCCAATTACATAAATTACTCTTCAGTCATTTTTCAGTCATGTTTGACTTTTAGTGACCCCATTTGAGGTTTTCTGGGCAAAGATCTAGAGTGTTTGCCATTTCCTTCTCCAGCTCATTTTACAGATAAAGAATTGAGTCAAACAGGGTTAAGTGACCTGCACAGGGTTTACATAAGTAAATAGTTCAATCTCTTGGATTGAATGCAGATGGATTCAGAACTGGTTGTATAAAAGGACTCAAAGAATAATTGTCAATTAGTCGATGGCAGCATGGTAGGATAATTCCAATGAAAAACTACGGGCATCTATACTAGATCCTGTGCTATTGAACAGTTTTTATAAGCAACTTGGAAAAAGGCATAAATGGCAATTTTTGATATGATACAAAACCGAGAGGGATAGCAACCACACAATGATGGAGTCAAGAGACAAGAAAATCTAAAAAGCAAAAACATCAGACTAAATCTAATAAAATAAAATTCAATAGAAGTAAACTTTTTAAAAATATCATTTTATTTTTTCCAGATTACATGGAAAGACACTTTTTTACATTATTTTACATTATTTTAGAACATTTTTGGTTTGAAATGTTCTCTCCCTCTTCCTTCCCACTCCATGAGATAGAAAATAATTTGACATAGGTTATATATGTACAATCATGCAAATCATATTTCCCTATTAGTCATGAAAAAAGTTACAGACCAAAGAAAAAATGCTAATTGGCCAATCTCTTGGATAATGGGAGTAGTGAGAGAGGGGGGAAGAGAAGGGAACAAATATTTAATAAGTGTCTTCTGTGTTCATTGTTTTGCAAAAATTATCTCATTTGATAATTTATTAGATTTGATAATCTAATTAGATTTGGTAGTAGCAAGGGCACCACCTGAATGACCTAGAGCAAGTAGCAGAAATCTCTTGAGTATAAGTCCCCGTGATCTGTAGTAACAAAGGAATAATTTGTGCTTTTTATTTCAGAGGGTTGTAATGAAGATCATTTTTAAAAGTATGTTAAAAACTATATAGGTGGGAATTTTTGTTAAATCATATTAAAACTTTTAGATCTAATTTGACTTCAGAGCTGTGTCTACATGCGGTTTTGATTTAATGTACATTCAGTAATGAATGTACAGTAACTTGGTTTTTGAAATAAATAATATTTATGTTTTATCCTTCTTTGACCAGGTTACAACTAGAATATTGCATTCATTTCAGGGTACTACATTTTAAGATAGACAGTAATAAGCTGGAATGTCCAGAGAAAGATGCCAAAAATGAAGAGCCCCATGGTCTTGCTATATGAGAATTAGCTGAAGTTTAATTGGATATGGTTAGCCTAGAGAAGAGAAGAAATGGGAGCACTTGAAAATGACCTTCAAATATGTAGACTGTCAAATAGAAGAGGGATTAGTTATTCTTGAATCTCAGAAATATAGGAGCCATGGGTAGAGAATGTGAAAAAACAAATTTAGGTGGTGGAGGGGGAGTTTTCTAACAATTAGAGCTATCCAGAAGTGGAATGGTAATCAGTCCCTCCTCATTGTTCTTATTAAGTCATTTTCAGTTATGGTTAACCACACTTGCAGTTCTCTTGACAAAGATACTTGATGGTTTGCCATTTCCTTCTCCAGCTCATTTTACTGATGAGGAAACTGAGGCAAGCAAGGTTAAATGACTTATCCAGTGTCACATAGCTAATTGTCTTAGGCTGGATTTGATTGATGTTAACTGAGGAAGACTTTTTCTGATTCCAAAACCAATAAATGTTCTATCCACAGAAGCATCTAGTGATCCTAGAGGTTATCAAATAAGGCCTAGAACCCAACTTCTATCAGGTATGTTGTAGAAGGTATTATTCTTCATATTATTCTTCATCAGGTAGAGGTTTTACTCAATGGATCTGGAGCTCTCTAATAACTCTGAAATGATTTTTTTTATGATTTTTCAGCTTTGTTAACTATAATTGGTTAATTGAGGCAGGAATGGTGATTGGCCTAAGACCAGATAAAATTCAAAATCTGCCACTGATTAAAATACTCTCTTTTTCTTTTTGCTGAAAATTTCCCTCACGCTTAGTTTTTGCCTGTCTCTGTATTCTCATCATCCTCAGTGGTTTTCATGTAGATCTGTTTCTAACAGAGCAACATTTCCATTGAGGTAAAAGGATGGTACAGATGCAGTCACCTAATATTTATTCAAGTACCAACCATATGCCAGACACCATGGTAAGTTCTGGGAAGAGAAAGGAAAAAAAATACTATTACTACTATATTAAGGGATCTCATTGTCTAATGGAGGAGCTCGCAACTGAACCCATTAAAATCAATATCAAAATCAACTTTGTAGTATTAGTACACCCCCCAAAAAATCTCTCCAAACTTTTATGTTAAGAATTCATTATGGGGTAGCTAGGTGGCACAAATTTGGTACATACGATATCTGAAAATAGAACTTTAGGAAAATTAATTATTAATTTGACAATATTATGTAGAATGGATTAAAATGTAGTAGAGATAGGAAGGGCTACAAGTCACTAGGCTAAAAATGCTATTTGAGCATGAGGTAACAAGGACTTAAGCTAGGGAAATAGAGCATAAGGGTGACCATGACTTCTGTTCATTCTTTGCTGTGCATGGGCTTTATTCTAGAGTGCAAAGGACAATTGAAGCTACTCAAAAGATACTTATGCAATTCATGCAGGAATGAAATCTCTCCAAGGAACCCCTTGGGGTGTCTGTCAAATCTTAATAGCTCTGACCACAGGAACAGGAGAGGTTGATTCATAAATCCTCTGTGATATAGGCGGGGAAAGCACCAGAGTCAGGAGATCTGCAATTCAATCCTGTCTATTGTACTTAAAACAGTGACCCTGTTTATTTCATGGAACTTATTTCCTCATCTATGAGAGGATTTAGACAGTGTCTGGATAATTACAGGTACATCATAAATGCTAGGTGTCAGACTGAATTAGGATCTAAATTTCATTTAGTGCAATCCCTTCATTTTACTGATGGGGAAATTGAGACCTGAAGAAGTTAATTAATTTGACCAAAGTCATATGTGTAGTTGATAGAACTGAGACTTAAAGCATGCCCTTACCACCAAAGTCAGTGCTTTTCTCAGTACTTCATATCATTTTCCTAGATGATGTTATGTCCTCAATTCCTCCCACTCCAATCTGTAACATCTTATGTACTTAATGTCCTACCTCTAACCACCCAAATCTCAAGAACAACAACTGGGCTAAGGATATTGGTTTAAAAAGTATCAGGACAGATACTTTGGGAAAGGAAATGTAGCTATTGTAAAAACAAAAGTTCTCAATTTCTGTAAAAATATGTTCTAAATAAATATTTCTTGAAATGATCTAAAGTATGTGAGAGAGTATCATCAAAATTTATCAATGGTCAGAATTATTTGACTGAACAATTAATTGATTGAAAATATCTTTAAAAACAAAAACAATGGACAGCTAGATGGTGAAATGGATAGAATACCAGCCCACAGGAGTCAGGAGGACCTGAGTTCAAATGTGACCTCAGATACTTAATTACCTAGCTGTGTGACCTCGGGCAAATCACTTAACCCCATTGCCTTGCAAAAACAAACAAAAAAAAGATTTCATTATAATGCCTCTCCAACATGTTTTCCTCTACATTCATTTAAAGTTTAAATTCCACAAAATAATAGAACTTTAGAGCTGGAAAGGACCAGAGAGATAATTTATTCCAAGACTCTCATTTTGCGTGGGAAAAACCTTCAGAAGTTTGAGTGTTTTTCCAGAAGGTAATGCAACTGGTTAATAGTGAAGAAATTATACGGGAAAAGTCTTTCCCAATATAACATTCCAAAAGTCCATTTTCGTTATCCAGGCACTTGACAATTGATTCTAGATTGCCTATACTAATGGGGGAGAATGTCTGCATAAATTATCTAGAGAAACCGAAGTTGTAAAAATCATTTATATTTGGGCTTTGGAGTGTATTTTTGTACTTACATTTGATCTTGTTTGTTTGGAGTGTGCTGGAAATTCACAATTTTCCAAACAGAAAAATGAAACTTCAAGGTGAAGACCAAACAGGAGGTACTAAACACTTGATTATTTTCCCTGAATTCTGTACCAAGCTCTTTTTATTCTATATTTGTGATTTCACACTTTTTCCTCTCTTGAAGTAGACAATTAAGTGTTTTCCCATAACAAGATCTTCAAGGTACTAGTAAAAAATAAATATAAATAATTTACTATAAATATCTCAGACTGCAAGGGACTATAGATAAATTAGGTAAATTAAATTTAAAAATGACTATAGTTATTACTGCTTCATCATTCTCTAAGTGAGCCACTGTCAACTTTTGTTTTCAAATTCAATTTATGGTTTCTGGATTTTGGATCATCTCTCCCCACCTGCTTCCCCTGAAAATACAGATCACAAGTACTGCTTTAGTTTTCAGAATCAAATACTCATCAAATTTCTTAGGGATGAGATTGCTATCATTATGCATAGCACATGAGTCATAGAAGACCATAACTCATAGTTTATGAGGCACATGATCATATACTCAGCACTAATTTAGTGGACATTTATTTCATTTGCCTCTTTTTACAGAACAGACCCAGTGAGCCTCTTCATTGGAGACTTTCCATAGCTATCAACTGTTTTGGTGATGAATTAGAATGATAGTAAATTAAATCACATAATAGAGTCAATGATCTTATCTTTCCCTCTGATCAAAAAGTTTATTCTTCCAAAGTTCATAATGATCATAACTGAGAGATAGAACCATTGACTAATAGAGGTAAAAGATGACCTGAAAAGGCACCTAACCTATCTGAGATCTAAATTTCTTTTACAACATCCTTCACTAGTGCTCAACTTGAAGACCTCTGAGGACAGGAATTCACTACCTTATGAGGCATTCTCTTCCATTTTTTTTAAACATTTTTTTTAGGTTTTTGCAAGGCAAATGGGGTTAAGTGGGTTGTCCAAGGACACACAGCTAGGTAATTATTAAGTGTCTGAGACCAAATTTGAACCCAGGTACTCCTGACTCCAAGGCTGGTGCTTTATCCACTACGCCACCTAGCCGCCCTAAACATTTTTTTTAAGAAATTCAGTCATGAACTGCTTACAATCACAAACCCACTTCAGTCTATGATTCCTTGATATTAGAAGAGAGTATACATCTTGCACACCTTGGGAATGTAAACACTTTTATATCATGGCAAATTTTCTTCATGACTTAAGAAGTCCAACTTATGCCTTGACTTAGTCCCACAATGCACATTAGGGACCCTGTTTCCCTTAATGCTATCATACAGGATCATTTTGAACTGGAAGCATCATGGGAGGAAATCCCAATGATTTACATCAACTCATAAACAGCCTAGACAACATAAAGTTGACTCAGAGATGATTCTCTGTGATCACTCCGTGTGTAAGAGCTGCTCTATAGTTGTGAGATCACTTTTCTACTAAGTCACAGTCTACTTACTACTGTTTCTCTAGATAGGAACCCTGAAGTCCATGAGATCCTTTCAGAAAATCTTCAGAATCAAAATTGCTTTTATAAGCATAAATGCTTTTATAAGAATAATATTTTAATTTCTCATTCCAGTAAATAGCAATGCAGATTACCCACAGGAGCAAATGCTTTCCATGATTTTAAGACTGTAGGGGGAAGGGGGCACAGCTAATTCATGCAATAGTTGAAGTATTGGTTGTGGAGTCAGGAGGACCTGAATTCAAATATGACTTTTCTTTTCCCCAATTGATATTTTACTTTATTTTTCCTTTTACATGTTATGAAAGTTTTTCAACATTCATTCACATGCATATGCATATTTTTAAGTTACAGAATTTCCTTCCACCCTCCCTTCCCATTTCCCTCCCCTCAGCAGTGAGCAGTCTGGTGAATATTGTACATACATATTTGTGTTTAACATGTTTACAGAATAGTCATTTTCTGTATGAGGAATTAGGATTAAGGGAAAAGAAAGAAAACCATGACATAGGAAAGAAAAACATAAGAGAAATTTTTAAAAAGTGAATGTAGGGGTTTGTTTTGTTTTTTTTCTTCTTCTTAATGTCTTCAAGGGTTGTCCTAGCTCTCTGAACTGCTGAGAGGAGTTACATCCATCAAAGTTGTTCAACTCACAATGTTGTTAATCTGTACAATTGTTCACTTGGTTATGCTCCCTTTGTTCAGTATCAGATCCTGTAATTTGTGCCATGCTTCTCTAAGGTTCAATCATTCATGGTTTCTTATAGAACAATAGTACTCCATAACATTCATATATCATAACTTATTCAGTCTTCCACCAATTATTGGGCATCCCCTCAATTTCCAATTCTTCATCCGTACAAAAAGAATTGCTTTGAATATTTTGGGACATATGGGACTTTTCCCATTTTTATGATTTCTTCTGCATATGGGCCTATTATTGATGATGCTGAGTCAAAGGGTTTGTTCAGTTTTATTGCATTTTGGGCATAATTCCATATTGTTCTCCAAAATGGTTGGATCAGTTCATAACTCCACCATCAATGCATTAATGTCCCAATCCTCCAGCAACCTCTCCAATGCTGATGCTTTTCTCTTTCTGTCATCTTGGCCAATCTGATAGGTGTTTGGTGGAATCTCATAGCTGTTTTAATTTGCATTTCTCTAATCAGTAATGATTTGGAACATTGCTTCATTTGATTATATATATATGGCTTTAATTTTTTCATTTGAAAACTGCCTGTTCATATCCTCAAATCTGACTTTAGGCAACTTACTAGCTGTGTGACCCTGGCAAATCACTTAACCTCAATCCTCCCTCTCCGAAAAAGCAAATAAAGGGACCATGAGCCCCCAAAATTTAATTTAATAAATAAAATTGATGAAGTCTTATCAATAGGATCAGTCTCACTCTTGATGGTGTCTTAAATCAGAGATATCAAACACACAGCTCTTAACTCTCCTGGGCTGGAATTTTATCTGTAAATAAAAAAAGTTTAAAAAATAATAATAATACAATAAAACATATATAACTTTGCATTTTAAAACTAAGTCAATATGTACCCATAAGGGATTCTCATGGATGGATTCATATCCCTTAATTTCTTTTTGATTTTGACAAGACTGTCTTCAATAACCCTATTCTAACTAAAGTTGTATCTATCCCTAACTCTCTAGTATCCTACCTGTTGATGTCTGTGTGTCATGAAACTATATAAAAAACACGTAATAGGTAGCATTTAAATATTCATCCCCTTTCCTTCTCCCTTATGCTATCATCAGGTTGTATCACCTTTCTAGTCTGTTTGGTGGAAGAAAATACCACCTCTGGACATACTTCAGAGTTTTTCTACTACCAAAAATATGGTTTTTGACTCTTCTGCCATTACCTTTATAAAGGAGTGTTTTCCTTTCTCCTCACTTTGGTGAGAAGGTCTCTCTCAGCACCAAGGGTTTTTTTTCCCCTCCTATGCCTATTCCCTTCTGGTTCCTGCCAAATCTTTCCTTGTATTGAGTTGAAATTTACCTCCTGCTAACTTATACTCACAGTTTCCAATTCTGTCTTCTAAAGTCAAGCCAATAGATTCTAATTTTTCTCCTGCAAGTGAATCTTCAAATAGTTGAGGATTATAATTATGGTCGTCCTAATCTTTCTTTTGGTAGCTAGGTGGTTACAATGGATAGAGTGCTGGTCCTAGAGTCAGAAAGACCTGAATTAACATCTGACCTCAGACATTAGCTGTGTGACCCTGGGCAAGTCACTTAACTCAGAATATTCCTTATATTCCTCAGAACCCTAATCTGCAAAATGATCTGGTGAAGGAAATGGCAAACCACTTAAGTATTTTTGTCAAGAAAACCTCAAATGGGACATGAAGAGTTGGACACTTCTGAAGAACAACAATCTTTCTCTTTACTAGATGCAAAATTCACTAGTTCCTTCAGTTACTACTCACATACAATATGATTTCTAGTTCTTGTTTCATATTTGCTTTCATTTGAATTTCTTTTAGTACATCAATATTTCTTCTAAAATTCAGGGCCCAAAACTAAACAGAGCTTTATTCTCAACACTAAAAAATGAAAGTTCCCAGGGTGTGGCTGTCATCTTAATTTCTTCTACAGACTACACAAATGTGATCTGCCCATGGATCATTATAGGGCAATGATTACCCTTGTCCATTTTTATCTTCTATTAATGGAGACTAAGATCACATAGGCATTTTTGACTTATGAGGCTATACTACTGATGTATAGTGAATTTGTAGTATGATAAAAATTCCAAATCTCTATAATTGTTTCCCTTATCTTCTCCTTGTTTGGTTAAATTAAAAAAAAACCTTAAATTCAAGAAAGTAAATTTATTCCTGTTAATTTTCAGTTTCTTAGCTTTAGCCCATCATCAACAGCCTTTTGAGATCTTTAGGGCTCTCCAGTTAATCATTCACACATTAACTATTCCTTCAAGGTCTGTACAATCCTATAATTTGAAAAACATAGTGTATCCATTTATTCATTTAAGTCATTGATAATGTTGAACCAAACCTTGAAGGATTTCCCTAGAGAATATCTATATTGACATAGTTCCATTCATCACCCATCTTTGAGTCTAGTCATAGTACTATTTTTCAATTGATCTTTGATGTTATGGAGGTTGTTTCAGTTATATCTGACTCTTCATGACCCCATTTAAAGTTTTTTTTGGCAAAGATTCTAGAGTAGTTTTCCATTTTCTTCTCCAGCTCATTTTACAGATGAGAAAACGGCAAACGGGATTTAGTGACTTGCTCAGGAGAAAGTATCTGAGCCCAGATTTGAAGTCAAGAACATGTCTTCTCAATATCAGGCCTGACCCTTTATACACTGTACTGCCTAGCTACCCTTCAATTTATCTTGCATCTATCTGCTTTATTATGTCAAAAAGGCAACTCAGTGGTACAATGGAACTGGGGGCCGAGAATCAGGAACACCTAAGTTCAAATCTGGAATCCTATATTTAATAGCTTGTGATCCTGGGCAATTCACTTAGCCCTGTTTGCCTCAATTGCCTCATTTGTAAAATGAACTGGAGAGGGAAATAGCAAATTACTCAGTATCTTTGTCAAGAAAACCCTAAAAAGGATCATGAAAAGTCAGACTGGACTGAACTGTTTGAAAAACAAAATTATACTAATCACATTTTTTCCATAAGAATATTATGAAGGGTTTTAAAGTTAAATTATATATTATGTCATTATTTTCTCTCTGTTTTTCCCCTTTCCATTTGGATATGATTCTTCTTTCACAATATGATTAATATGGATCTATGTTTAGCATGATTGCACAGGTAGATTGTTTTCTGTCAGAGGAAGGGTAGGAGGGGGAAGGAAAGGAGGGATGGAAAAAAATGTAAAACTCAGAACCATGTGAAAAAAATGACTGGTGAAAACTACCACTGCATGTTTTTAGAAAAAACAAATAAATAGGGGCAGCTAGGTGGCACAGTGAATATAACACTGGCCCTGGAGTCAGGAGTACCCTGAGTTCAAATCCAGACTCAGACACTTAGTAATTTCCTAGCTGTGTGGCCTTGGGCAAGCCACTTAACCCCATTGCCTTGCAAAAAAAAAAAAAACAAAAAACAAATAAATAAAAAATGTTAAAAATATATTTTACAAAAGAATATTATGAAAGAATTTGTCAAATACCTTATAGATTTCATTTTCTGTCATATGCACTTTTAATATATTTAGAATGGTGATTTGGAATATAAGGGTTTTTTTAAGACCTTAGGAGAGATTTACTCAAAATTTTTTTTAATTCTCTTCTTTTTCACCCTGATCTAGCTAGTCTCTCTGTCCCTCATTTTCTTTGTATATAATATTCCTGACTTGAACTAATCTTCTCTAAAATTCCTTTCAAATCAAACATTCTGTAAATCGGTGATTATTCAGAATCTTATCTTGCACTTATCACTCTCTCAGGCAGTGGAGTTTCACAAGGATGTCAGTATTGGGCTGTCCCTGAGTCACCTGTGAAATTTCTTATAATATGGACAAGCTTTCCTGCTTTGGTTTCAAAATTTCCTGGATGAATTTATTCTTAATCTTCACAAACACTAATAGTGGTGGTCTTATAATCATGTACAAGTCACTAAGCTCTAAGCCTCAGTTTCCTCATCTGTAAATAGGAATAATAATATTTTTAGTATTTATCTAACAGGTCTCAACTAAGTTCTTTGTAAATCTAGAAAATGCATAAAATTTAATTTAATATCATGATCATATCATGCTTAGTCCTAAATCCCCTTTCCATATCTCCAGAATTCCAATGTCCCCAAGGAGGTAGGCAATGCTTCTTGAGACCCTCCACATTCCTTAAGCTACAACCTGTAATTAAAATAAACTCTCTCCTAGTTAAGGGGAGATGAGCATGGAATAATCCAACTAAAAGAAATGTCCTTTAATGGAGGAATGTGTGGATTTGTCATTTGTGAAGTTATTTGGAAGCAGGTAATATTATTGGGTCTGTACTTCTCCACGACACAGAGAATTGTAGAGTTTCCTTCTTTTTCATACTGGTAAATCAACATACTTTCTTTTGTTCATTCTACTCAGGATCACTTCTATTAATCCATTTTTCTAGGTTAAGAATGTGTCTATATAGGGGTGGCGCAGTGGATAAAGCACTGGCCTTGGAGTCAGGAGGGACCTGGGTTCAAATCCCGTCTCAGACACTTAATAATTACCTAGCTGTGTGGCCTTGGGCAAGCCACTTAACCCCATTTGCCTTGCAAAAACCTAAAAAAAAAAAAAAGAATGTGTCTATATATCCAGATAAAAATTGAGAAAATTAATCAATTATCTGACTTTTTGAAAAATCTATATATCATCAGTAGATCCACTTAGAGGCCCTGTCCAAATGCAAGTATACATTTTATATTTTTAAAAGAAAGATGAAAGATTTATAAGGAGCAGGTAGACTATATAACCTGTCTTTAAGACCTGCAATTGATCCCCTTCAGGGTTACCACTTAATTTCTTTGATGCCTCAATCATATGGGCATTTCTTTTTCTTGAAGATTTGTACAGATAAGCTTTACCAAACACAATTTTTATGTCTGAATGATCTTTTTTTTTTAAAAAAAAATCCATGTCTTGTAGTTGACAGTGCCAAAATAGTTAAGCTTATTTGCTTTGCTCCTAGCCAGTCAGCAGTTGTCACTTTCTCTAGGGAAATGTCCTGAGACTCTCTGCAAGGCTTTATTATTTGACCTTTGGCCACTGTAGGATAGTGAGCTCTGTGGTGTCCCAGTGGTAATTTATGGGTATGCCAGGGACCCAGTGTGAACTGGGAAACGATCGAACTTTGAAGGTAGTAGCTTTCAATGAATAGCTTAAAATTTAATTGATGATGCAAAGAGTTTGCTGGGGCAATGGTGCCTGTTTTCAAATCTTTATTTTGGTTGAAACCAAAATACTTCTTTAGAGCTTAGTTGAATTAATTCTGTAATCCTTTGGTGAGAAAGTATAATCAGATCTCTTCAGCTCTGAATTTCTGCACTTTGGGAAATGGGCTGAAATCTATTCTGTCTGGATGTGTCTGGCTCCTTTGAAAGAGACCCTATTGACCAGGGAGCTCCTTCTCTGATCACAGGTCATAGGTTAGGTTTTTGTTGCTTGTGAAAGTCAACCTTCTGTAAATTATGGTGAGGTTTGGGGGAGGGATAGTTACTTTTATGGGAATGTAACATTTCTGTCCACAATGTCCATTTTTCCTAGAGTTTGAAAGCAGGACAGGAACTGCTTTGGGATGTTCTTGAAAACAATGATTTTTTTGCATGAGGGCTGACTTTATACATAGCTGAAGTAGGAAACTGCTTGCATTTCATTTGAAGAAATAGTAGGAGGGAGGTGCATTTGCTATAGGGCTGGCCTTGGAGTCAAGAAGACTTTAGTTCAGATTTTTTTCCTGAGACTCTAGCTGTATAATCCTTGGTAAATTAGTCCCTTCATCTTTGCCTTCCTCAGTTTCTTTATCCATAAAATAGGTACAATTGATACCCACTTCATAGTGTTGTAAGAATCAAATGAGATAACATATAAATGATGCTAAATACATATTATAATTATGATTATTTACTCCCAAATACTATTTGCGTTTCATTCCAGTACTGAAGCTTCACTTCATTGGACTTTGGAGTTCTTCAAATTAAAAATACAAATACCTCACTAGTTGTTATGTCTGCTTTGCTTTAATTGTTAGTTTATACTGAATCAGAGATTAGGCAGGCAGCTAAGTAAAAGAGTAAGATAGAGGATAAGTATTTCAGGATAGAGAATACCAAAAAGAGAAAAGGTAGGTGTTATGACATAAGTATGAACTCCATGAGGCCAAGGGACCATGCTTCACTAATCTTGGTATCTGCCTCAGAACCTGCCACTTTGCACATGTTTATAGAGTGAAGGCATGAGCAAAAGAATGAAACTTAACAATTTTACCCTTGCCAAAGATTAAACATGCCTAATGGGTCTAATATTACTCTTTTCTGTAATTTTCTCAGAATCAAAAAGGAAATTGTCTGACCCAATATCTGTATGTGCTGCTGGCTGTAGGAGAGACATTTTGTGAGGCTGTACATCAATTTGATTCCTTTAAGATAAAAGGAAAAAGGAAGAAAAAAGTTTCCTCTGAGGGGACATTTCTTGGTGGTCATGGGGTGGGAAGGGGGAAAATATTCCCTTGTCTCCCCCACCCCAGGGAATGGGTGGGAGAGGTCTGTGATTTCTATGATATAGGAAGTTGTTGCTGAGGAAATTCTGTCTCCTGCTCCCCCTTCCTTCCCCCTTTCCTTCCCCCCTCCCCCATAACACCAAAGCAGATCTCTAATTACTTTTCAACTCACAGTCTTAGAGAGTTGTCTGGTTTAGGGTTTTGCCCAGGGTCATAAACACCTTATATGTCTTCGGCAGGATTGAAGCCAAATCTTCCTGATTCCCAGGTGGTTCCTTATCAATCCACTAGGCCACACTACTTATTTCTTTCCACCTGAGAGGTGGATATCATGTCCATCCTACAAATAAATGAATAATCCAAAGTCATTTAATTCTGCACTCCAACCCCCAGATGCTAGGAATAAGAAACTAGTTTAAACCAGTGATACAGTTATGTGACCCACATTTACTATCTTTGAAAGAACTGCCTGACTCTCCTGAGTCTCATATAACAGAATATAATATTCTAATCCAGAAATAGGAGGACTTGAAGAGAATCAAATTTCATGCAAAAGTGTTATGTATAGGGGCGGCTAGGTGGCATAGTGGATAGTGCACTGCCCTGGAATCAGGAGGACCTGAGTTCAAATCCAGCCTTTAATAACTTTAATACTTTAATAACTGTGATCTTGTCCAAGTTATACATAACCACCAGGTAGTACTTGCAAGCAAGACACGCTGATCTGTCAATCATACCCCTAAGCAAAAGAAACCTCTCTGAATAAGACTAGACAAGTTACTCCCTCTATCTTAATAAGGCTTTCTTTTCAAGCCAGTTGCCAGTAGGGGAAAAGTAAAGAAAACTACATGTTCATCTTTTATTTATAGACTGGGGAAAGATAACTTTTAAAAAAAAAGATTGAATTTTAGGGGGCTTTACCAGTTATGTAACAGTCTAAAACTGTTCTCCCTTCTTCGATTTTCTTTGCCCTAATGGCTCTGCCAACAGGTTCATCACTCTTATGCCTGGACCATTTTTGTTTTTGTGACTCAGTCATTTTCAGTTGTGTCCAATTCTTCATGGTTTCATTTTGAATTTTCTTGGCAAATATCTGAAAATAGTTTGCCATTTCCTTGTCAGTTCATTGTATAGATGAGGAAATTGAGGCAAACAGCTAAATGATGTGACTATAGTAAATGTCTGAGGTAACTTTAAATAAGGAAAAAGTCTTCCTGACTCCAGGTTCAGCTCTCTCTTTCCTGTGCCTCCTAGCTGCCCCATTTACATTATCTCAATTAATTCTTACAACCCTGTTAGAAAGAATGGGTAAAAAGTCTTTCTATTTTAAAGATGAAGAAATAGAGGCTCAGAAAATTGAACTGATTTTGCCCAACCCCACTAGAGAATCATGGAATTTCATAGGCTGTTAGACCTGAAAGAGACTCAAGGAGATTGTTTGCTTCAGTCTCTTCTTTCTAAAAATGATAAACCTGAGAGCCAGAGCAGGTGGTGTAGTTATAGGGGTCAGGCAGTCAGTCACCTAGCAGTTAGTAAACCACCTACTATTTGTTAGGCACAGCACTAAGTACTATGGATACAAAGAAAAACAAAAGATAGTCCCTGCTCTCAAGGAGTTGCCAGTTTAATAGCAATTGTTCCAATAAAAGCTGTAACCTTATCTATTGTTATCAACTATTATTATCATTTTTTCATTTTTCCTAATTCCCATGTCTTATGCTGTGGAAAGGGGATTCTGGTTAGTTTTTTAATATCTGAATAATTATAAATTAATTTTTAAAGATATGCACAGCAGTGAACATAGACTTAGCCATATATTTCTCATGCTAGGGAGCAGATCTGACTTTGAAATTCAGAATTAAGTTCATGTTCAATAATGAAAGCTTTTTTTTAAGCATGGCTTACTGAGCTGGGTTGATAATTAGGCTGCAATGCTGCTAAAGAACCCAAACACAGGATTTTCAAATGATTTCACAGCTGATTTATATGCACAAAGTATAATTAGTATCATGTAATTTTTCTTGCCAGATTGATTCTCATTTAAATATCGAAAATATGTCATTTAAAAATCATTTCATACCTTGCTGATGAACTGAAATTGAAATATTAGATCCATATGGCTTCTCTGTCCTGATAGATGAGAAACAATTGTCTTGTCTCCCAGGAA
Organism: Macrotis lagotis; assembly: GCF_037893015.1. Lineage (NCBI taxonomy): Eukaryota > Metazoa > Chordata > Mammalia > Peramelemorphia > Peramelidae > Macrotis > Macrotis lagotis. The sequence continues at coordinate 171,848,835 of NC_133664.1, forward strand.
TGTGGGAGTGGCATAACTCACAGAATCTCTGAGTTGGAAGGGTTCTCAGAGGCTAGCCTGTACCTAACCAAAAATTTATTTAACAACATTGCTGAAACTTTCGTTTGATCACCTCCAGTGAGGGAGAACTCATTGCTTCCCTAGGCAGTCTTCTCTTGAACAGCATTCTGGGTAGTTCTAAAAATTAGGTAGGTTTTTCCTTCATTAAATAACTGAGATTTACTTTTCTGAAACTTCTAGCCATTGTTCCCAATTCTTCCCTCTGAGATCGTGTTTTCTTTTCCATGTAACAGTCCATTTTAAAATCCTTGAAGACAAATATTATCCTCACTCTTGTAACTGAATCATTATATCTCCCAAATCCAAGTATTTATCCTTATGTCTCTTCCTTCTCTACTCCATTTCCTGGCTTCTTTCAAACCTTTTCCAAAGATTTAACTCCTACTATAATAGGTCCTTTGTGCTTTTCCCTATGAGTCTACCCCAATCAATCCAATATTTTTCCTGTTTGTACAAAGCTGTTTGCATGTTGTCTCCCTCACTATACTCCATGAGAGCTCCATGAGAGAAGGACTGGTTTTGTTTTGTTTGTCTTTATCATATCTCCCAGCATTAAGCATAGTTCCTGGAACAGGAGCCACTTAATACATATTCCATTACTTAATACAATTACGATACTTAATACATTAACTCTCCAAGTTAAGCATCCTCAGTTCTTTCATTCATATGACATGGTCTCCAGGCTACTCTATCCTAGTCCCCATTCTTTGGGCTCACTCCACATTCCATCTTAAAATGTATCACCCAGAAGTGATCATAGTCTGTCAGATGTATTACAACTAGGACAGAATCAAGTCAAAGTGTCACCTCTAAACTATGCCCAAAAGGCTATAAAATTGTGCATGTCTCATGATCCAACAATACCACTATCAGATATCATAAAAAAGGGGAAAGTACCTATTTGTACAAAAAAAATATTCATAATAACTCTTTTTGCAATGGCAAAGAATTGGAAATTGTGGGGATATCCATCAATTGGGGAATGGTTGAACAAGTTGTGGTATATGAATGTAATAGAATACTATTGTTCTAGAAGAAATGTTGAGCAGACAGGTTTCAGAAAAACCTAGAAAGACTTACATGAGCTGATGTTGAGTGGAGTGAACAGAACCGGGAGAACATTGTACATAGTAATAGCAACATCAAACATCATATGATGAATCATCCATGATAAACTTCATTCTGCTCAACGATACAATGACAATTCTAAAAATATTGTCCAGATAAAGAACTATGGAGTCTGAATCCACATCAAAGCATACTATTTCCCTTTTTTCTTATTTGCTTTTTTCCCTTAATGGTTCTCCCTTTTTATTCTGATTCTTCTTTCACAGCCTGACTAATTGTGGAAATAATTTCAACATGATCTGCAAGTTTATGCTATAGCATATTACTTGCTGCGTGGAGTAGGGGAGAGAGAGAAAGGAGAAAGGAAGTACATTTTACAAAAAGGAATACTGAAAATTATCTTGATGTGTAATTGAAAAAAAATACTATTCCAATAAAAAAAAAGTAACGCCTCCATGATTCTGAACCCTCTAGCTCTCTATGAAATCTAAAATCATATTAACTTGGTATGGCTGACAATTCACACTTTTGGCACATTCTGAGTTTTCATTGCACTTAACACTTTCACCCTCTTCTCCCACTATTCTTTTGCCTACTCTGTTTTATTTGTGAAGACAGAATCAAAATTCAAAACTTTATGTTTATACAAAAATAATTTCATTTTATAAGATTTGGAATGTAAACTTCAGAGACTTCAAGCTGCTTTTTGCCAACAATGTCTTTAAAATTTGATCTCCTACTTGGGAAAAATGCTTCAGTTGTGGACTTACCATCACATTATATATTAGTTATAATGCTTCCCAGGATCTTGAAGCTTAGAATATCATGTTCCTTACAGGGAACTCCTTCAGGTACCCTCTTTCCAACAACCATTTCCTCATCCTACTCCTTAGTATTATCCTTATCTATTCTTCCTTTCATTTACAATTGCAGGGGTAGGGAACCACCATGAGAAGGTACTTCTTCATATACCCTCTTTCCAGCAATCATTTTCTCATCCTACTTATTAGTATCTTCTTTATCTGTTCCTTTCATTTATACTTGCAGGGGTGGAGAACTTTTTTTTTTTCTGCCAAGGGCCATTTGAATATTTACAACATAATTTGAAGGCTATATGTAGTCAAACATTTAATCATTCCTAAAAAGCTCCTAGATTTATTGAATTTTCAGGCCCACCTGTGGTTGCCTTGGCAACACCATACCAATATGGCCTGTGGGCCAGAGATTTTCCACTCTTGATTTACAGAGAAATATTTTTCCCAATTCCCTAATGAAGTTAATTCCAGGAACCAGGTCCCTGATCCCATTCTCTTCTGTTTCCTCTAGTACCATGATCCAATAGTCATACTTACTCTCTCATGCATTTTCTACTTCTTTCTCTCTCACTTGGCTCCTCTCTATTTGCTTCTGCATATGTTCTGTTCTCTCCATTCTCAACAACAAAAATACCACCCCTCAACCATTCCTTTGATCCCATTCAACTACCAGCTCATTTTTTCCCTCTCTCTTACTGCTAAACATCTTAAAAAGTTTTTCTTTTTCTTCTACTTCCACATCACTAACTCTCTCCTCATCATTCTTGCATTTGAGTTACACTACCCACTACCTTCTTGACATTGCTCTCTTATAGCTCATAGGTGGCCTTTAAGTCACCAAAAACAAGGTCCAGTTTTTTGCTTTCATTCTTCCTGACCATTCTCTGACCACTCCTCAAAATTATCACTTCCCTTGAATTCAAAGACACAACATGAATCTGATTCTCCTCTGTTGATCATCTCCAATTTATCCTTTATTTGGTTTGTTTGGACATAATTGTTTACATGGTGTCTTTTGTAATTGGTCTTTCTTTGTATTAAGCATATAGTTCATGCTTAATAAAGGTTTATTGCTTGACCAATTATCATGATTAATTGTCCTTTCCTTGCTTCCTCAGATTCTTTTGCCATTTATTTCGAACCACTAAGGTCTCTATTCCTTTTTTCTTTTTTTTTTTTAAGTCACTATTCCTTAAGATTTAATCCTTAAATCTTTTCTTTCTGTACTTACTCCCCTGTTTATTTAATTCACTCTCATGACTTCAACTGTCAACTCCCCAAAACATATCCTCTAACCTTGACCTCTCTTCTGACCCCCAGACCCACATCTTAAACTATTTCCAGGATACTTCCTCCTGGAAGTCTCACCTGTGTCCTCACATTTAATATATTCCCAAAATTAAGCATATTATTTCTCTCTCTCTAAACTTGTTCTATCTTTTGACTTTCTTCTTTCAATTGTACCAGAACATTCTCCTATGTTGGAAATCTTTTATTCTTCATATAATCAAATATTTATAACTAGAAGGGACCTTAGGGGTCATTTAATTCCACCCCTTCATTTTACAATTGAAGAAAATGGAGGTCTACAAGTAGATAAGTGACATCCATGGACCCTCATCAAGGATGGGCTCCAAGTAGGACACAAACTCAGGTCTTCCTAACTCTAAGTCTAAAAACTGCATCACACTGCTGATTATCGTGTCCTTTCAGTTCTATAGTAATACTACGGTATTGTTTACATCCATTTCCTCTTCTACGTTGCCATGGCTGCTACCCTAAATACAACCCCTTATTACCTCCTGACCAGACTATAGCAACAGTCTCCTAATAGATCTTCCCAATGCCACCTTCTCCATTTCCAAATCAAAGATTTGCAAGACAAATCTTACTTATACTAAGTTTCTTCTCTGATTAAAAAATCATTGATGGTTCTTTTTTAAATACAATTTAAATTCATTTGCCTAACATCTCTACAATTAGGAACTACCCCTACCTTTCCAATTTGATCTTTAACTACTCTTTACTTTATATATCATGCTCTTGTTACTTTTCCCCATGAACATGCTCTGCTTTATCCCACTTCATGTTTTTGTTCCCACTGTTCCTTTAACCTGAAATTCCCCCCTCTCATAGTGTACTTCTGTTGAATCCACTCTTAACTAATATCCTGGACTCTCCAGTCAGTAATGATTCTTTCTTCTCTCCACAATCAAACTCATATAATTATTTCTTTCCATCATCTCTAATATACTTTTCATATATAATGTATTATTGATAACTAGGTAGTTTGGAAGATAGAGTGATGGGTCTGGAGTCAGGAGAGTTGAGTTCAAATCCAGCCTCAGATACTTACTAGCTATGTGACCCTGAGTGAGTCACTTAATCTCTATTTGCCTTAAATCTCCTGGCTAAGAAAATGCCAGGCCACTCAAATATCTTGGCCAAGAAAATCCTATAATTGGGTCATGAAATATTGGGCTTACCTAAACTACAAAACAACAAAAATATTCTACTGTTCATTCATATTAAATTTGGGATAAATTAAATTTTTATTTTGCATGTGAAATATTATCTGTGTGGAGTAGGTCACTTCTTGTTCCACAGAATTGAGTTTTTTATCTAGACATAGACATTAACATTTATTTATTATATTTCAATTAATTAAGCCATAGAAGTGGGTAACAGATTCCATCTCCCCAACTCCTAGATTTCATCTACCTATTTTGCTCATAAGGAATTACAAAATCTTATTACCAAACATATGTCTAATTAGAAGGATTTGAGGCAGCATAAAAAACTGAAGAATCTAATGAAGCTAAAGTGGGAAAGAACAAATAACTAGGTCAGGGTATTTTTTTATATTTTTTTTCATGTAAAAGCCCCCTTGGATAGTCTTATGATACTATGAACTCTTTCTCAGAATAACATTTTAAAAAATATATAAAATAAATTACATAGGCTCACAAAGAAAACCAATGACATCAAAATATAATCATCAAAGAAATTTTTTTTTAGATTTTTCAAGGCAATGGGGTTAAGTGGCTTGCCCAAGGCCACATGGCTAGGTAATTCAAAGAAAATTTTTTTAATGAAATGAATGAAACCAAGGTTGAGGACTCCAGATCTAGAAATATGTCATCTTCCTTGATTCAACTTAAGGTAAACCTTAAAAGTACATTGCTCACACTAGATCTTTGAATTAGGTAGGAAGGAAGGCACAGCATTTCATCCACTATCCAATAGGTGACAAATTATTATCTTTTTTATGGATTGTCTTCTAAATCTATTGAGTTTCACTGCCTTTTTTAAAGAGAGTATTACATAAGACCATGTAGACACTGGGAAGCCACAGAGGATCCAACTCAAAAGAAAGCAATGAAATTTGGAGAGACCATCATGGCAGAATAGAAAGAATTCTAGATCTGGAATTAAAACTTCGATTTGAATTCTATATGATCTTGCATTAGTAAATAAACTTTTCTAGGGCTCATTTTCCTTTTCTATGAATTTGGGTCTTAGGAATATTTGATCTTGAAAGCTCTTTCTAGTATTAAATTCTATATCTCAGAGGATACTTTATTGTTCATGCACCAGCAAATGTCCTGCTTTTGGAAAAATATTTTGGATCAATAATTGGATGAACATATAAAATGAAAATCCCTTTCATTTGTTTGGAAGGAGAATTACAGATAGTGGTTTTTTCCAAGGCTTAGTTTTTGTGGTTGTGGTGTCCTTTTGAGTTCCTAAATAAGGATGATAAATTGTGTCTTGTTAACACTGGACAGTTGCATCCATTAGTAGGCAGAAGACTAAAGACCAAATTGATGTGAATTACTGGAACATAAGGTCTGGAACCAAAGCAGAGGGGAGCTGCCATCCAGAATTTTCAGGGTGATGGTTACAGGGCAGTCATGGATGGAAGCCTAGATTGACAGCTGGGCCTTGGATTCCAATTGCAAAGGCTGTCCAGGTGAAAATCCTTATATGGTTCATTTAGTACCAATATTGCTACAATTAGATTCAAGCTTGTGAGCAGGCAAAGATAACCATTTTTAATAATGCCTCCTCAATCCCCTCCACTGGCTACCTACATCTAAAAGTTACCAATACCTGAAATTCCACAATTAGATTAATTTTTTAATGGTCTTCTGGGGCAGCTAGACAGTACAGTAATAGAACAATGGGCTTAGAATCAGGAAGATGCATCATCCTGAGTTCAAATCTGGCCTCAGACACTTACTAGCTTTGTGACCCTGGGCAAAAAATTTAACTCTAGTTGCCTCAGTTTCCTTATCTGTAAGGACAGATGGAGGAGGAAATGGCAAACCTTTGCTAAGAAAACTCCAAAATGGTTTCACAGAGACAGACATAGTTTAAACAACTGAACAATAACAACTGGCCTTTTGGTTAATAAAATAGCTAAGATGGGGTGGAGAGGTAACATTAATTCTTGACAGTTTTAGGATGATTGGGTTTTTTAGATGTTTTTCTTTAGAGTAGTTTTTTGGAGGGGGCAGGGATTGGAGAGGAGTCAGTAATTGGCAGTTTTAAGTAGTTTCACTAAAGAAGCTCTCAATCAACTTTTTTTTGGACATATCTGTCTAGGATAGAAGAAAACTTCAGACCCAAAAACCTTAGGAGCAAATAACTTCCCCAACCCCATGATATCATGAGGACTTTTGTGAGAAATGCTGTTTGTGGCAATAGGGGGAAGAAGAAGGGGAGACACAATATTTAATGTATAGAATGCTCTTCTTCCTCCTCATTTTTATTTTCTTGTTTCTTTATCTATAAAGTTCCAGTTAAAACCCTACTTCAACATGAAACTTTTCTCAATTCCCTTAATTGTAATTCCGTGCTATGGTTGAGTATTTCCTATTTATGCTGTAAATGGTTAACTTGTGCTAACTTGTACATAAACCTAGTGCATAGTTTTTGCCTTATTGTCTTCCTCATTAGACCACCTCAATTATGGGGACTGCCTTTGTATCCCCAATGCTTAACACAGTATAGCATAAAGTAGACACTTAATAAAAGTTTGACTAATGAATAGAATTTAATATAGTAATTATGGGGAGCATAGGAGAATGGATCCCTAGTCACCAATCTGGGGACAGTGGATAGGGTGCCAAGCTTGGAGTCAGATGGACTCTTCTTCCTGACTTCAGACACTTACTAACAATGTGATCTTGAGAAAATCACTTTACCCTCTTTGCCTCAGTTTCCTTATCTGTCCAATGAGATAGAGAAAAAAATGACAAACCACTCCAGTATTTACCAGAACAGTCAAATGGAGACACTAAGAGTCATATACAGCTGAAACGACTAAATAACGAAGTCACTAATTTGAATACCCATTCTATGGCATAAAGCCAGTGGTGGGAGGGTGGTGGTGGTATAGAAACTAGGGATTAGAGAAGAAGTTTTGAAGGCCAGAAATATTTTAGGTAGGAATTCAGGTAGAAGGGAGGTCAAAGTTTTCATTTTTTTAAAGAAAGATTTCATTTATTTTGAATTTTACAATTTTACCCCTAATCTTGCTTCCCTCCCCCCACCCCCCACAAAGGCAATCTGTTAGTCTTTATATTATCTCCATGGTATGCACTGATCTAAGCTGGATATGATGAGAGAGAAATCAGATCCTTAAAGAAGAAACACTAAGTATAAGAGATAGCAAAATTACATAATAAGCTAACAGGTTTTTTTTTTAATTAAAGGTAATAGACTTTGGGCTTTGTTCAAATTCCACAAGTCTTTCACTGGATACAGATGGTATTCTCCATCCCAGATACCCTGATATTATGCCTGATTGTTGCACTGATGGAATGAACAAATTCATTAAGGTTGACCATCACCCTGATGTCGCTGTTAGGGTGTACAATGTTCTGGTTCTGCTCATCTCACTCAGCATCAGTTTAAACAAATCCTTCCAGGTTTCCCTGAATTCCCATCCCTCCTGGTTTCTAATAGAACAGTAGTGTTCCATCACATACCACAGTTTGTTCTTTACCACCACCAACAGGGCTGCTACAAATATTTTTGTACAAGTGATATTTTTACCCTTTTTCATAATCTCTTCAGGGTGGTGGTATTGCTGGAATAAAGGGTATATACATTTTTGTTGCTTTTTTTTGGCGTAATTCCACATTGCTCTCCAGAAAGGCTGGATGAGTTTACAGCTTCACCAACAATGTATTAGTGTCCCAGATTCCCCACATACCTTCAAACATTGATCATTGCCATTTCTGGTCATATTGGCCAGTCTGAGAGGTGTGAGGTGGTACCTCAGAGGTGCTTTAATTTGCATTTCTCTAATAATTAGTGATTTAGAGCAATTTTTCATATGACTATGGATCACTTTGATTTCCTCATTTGTAAATTGCCTTTGCATTTTTCAAAGTGTTCATTTTTGCCAGGAGGGACATGAGCTCAAAGAAGTCATCATGATACATAAGTGTAGTAGGTGGGAGAAAACTGTTTTTTTAAGATAAGGACAAGATGGCACATGTGGAAATATATATGTGCATTCATAAGATCATATATTTAAGGGGCAGCTAGGTGGCATAGTGGATAAAGCACCAGCCCTGGAGTCAGGAGTACCTGGGTTCAAATCCGGTCTCAGATACTTAATAATTATCTAGCTGTGTGGTCTTGGGCAAGCCACCTAACCCCATTTGCCTTGCAAAAAAAAAAACCCTAAAAAAAAGATCATATATTTAGAATTAGAAGAGACTTTGGAGGCCATCAAGTCCTCATTTTACAGATAAGGAGAGCAAGACTAATAGTGACTTACCCTGGTTCACAGGAGTGTCTGTACAGCATTCAAAGTCATATCTTCCTGGCTCCATATCTATCACTTTGTAAAATGTGCTGCAGGACTTGCTCATTCCATCAGAGCAACAATTGGGAACAATTTTGGGCTGTCTGCAAAGGAGAGTACCATCTGTGTCCAGATAAGGAGCTGTGGAGTTTGAACAAAGTACAAGGACTATTCCCTTTAATTCAGAAAAAAAAAACCCAGATGTCTTATGGTTTGATCTGGTTACCTCTGAGAATTCTGTTCTCTTTAAGGATATGATTTCTCTCTCATCACACCCAATTTGGATCGAGGTACAACACGGAAACAAAGTAAAGACTGAAGGAGTGCTATCTGTGGGGTGGGGGTGGGGGGAGGGAAGCAATATTGGGGAAAAACTGTAAAACTCAAATAATATCTTTAATAAAAATTTAAAAAAATGTGCTGCAGGAGAAAGTAGGTGGAAGGAGTGCCTGGCAGAGGAAAAAAAACTTCATTCTTGTTAACCTATTACTTGAGGGCAGTTCTCAGTTTCCTTGGGATCAAAGGAAACATTTTTTCACAGACAAGGAATTGATTTAGAGAGAAGATATAAGAGGTAAGGAGAAATTGCCCTTCACCAGACCCATCACGTTCCTCTTGGCCCCGTTCTGAGACTTGTCTTACTTAATATTGTTATGGGAAAAATATCTCCGCTTTGAATTCATGTAGTGGGCAACTGTGACCAAATTTATATTTTTCACAATACAAAAATTATGAAAGTTAAAAACATAGGTATCATTATTATTATTATTATTATTATTATTATTATTGTTATGATGATGATGATGATGATGCTCGTGTAGTTCAGGTCTCAGAGAACACCTAAATCATCATGAGACCTCTAATTAGACTTCTTATAAGAAAAATTACATCAAAGTGACTGAGAAATGACTATTTTATGTTATAATCTTGTACATTTCTCTTAGGCCATAAATGTTAAAGAGAAGATAGATCCATAATTCTTTCTTCAATGTCATTGAAGTTGTATAAACTTAATTAAACAGTCATCATCTCATACATCCCCTAAAAAACCTCATCAAACTAATTCTATAGGTAAAATAAGTCAGGTTATAGATTAAACTGCATTTAGAGAATTCACAAATAGGTTGATTGAGGAGGATTTACATGTCACCAGGAAGACAGAAACAACTGAATTTCTTCCTCTGTATGCTTATCTAATTAATATTTAAGGCTCTTAAGTAAATTTACACATTCTTCAGGACAGGTTTTAATCAGGTGTGGTTAATATTAGCCTAAATTGTAGGAGTAGTAGCCCTGAGTCTCAAATAAGAAATAGGAAATCAAAAATTTCCATTATAATATCTTTAGAAAAGATCTCAAGTAGTTACAATCTAGTGAAATCTCTAAGCATATTAAATTCTTCTAGCTAATGAGATACTAAATTACTTAGAATAAAATGCCAGAAGATATGTATCCATTTGAGTGGCAAGATTTGTTTGTAAGATGAGCATTTAGGGAAAATAATTCAAACTATTCTTCTAGAAAGACCCTTGGTTATAATCCATTATCATTACCTAAACATCAAGATAGAACTAATATGCATCTATTTATTATTCACAATCCTAAAAAGTGCTGCACACTCTCAGGAAAAATTTATTTGCTTTTAGAGTTTTGCATAAACTTTTCCCTATTTCCTAGTCAAGCATAGTGATCTGTACAGAAAGTAAGCTTCTAGGGAAGGATCATCAACTTTAGGGAATGTTTGTGGAATTTTTGTTGTGATAAAGTGTAGACTAAGACTCATTCCCCTGCCCTTAAGGAACTTAGATAAAACAATTCAAGGTAGCCAATACTAATTTCTGCCTCCCCACTGAAGGATTTAGGAGAACATATTGCCTAGAGCAGTGTTTGGAGATAAAAGACACTTCTGGCTACCCAAAAGATCGTGATCTGAAGTTGATTTAGCTTTCCCTCTTACTAAGAAGACTGTGGTGGGTGGTTCTCTAAAGGTCAGGAATTCTGCTTTGGTATCTGTACTATAATATGACACCAGTATGATGAGCAGGAGGGGAGGGGAGAAGACCAGATTGCCTAATAAGGGTGAACTGGAACAGGTTAGAAGCAGAACTGATCAAAGTTCCTGTTCTTATGAATAGTAGGATTCATAGGAGGAAGACCCAGATTAAAACACATATGCAAATATATGCATACATATACACAAAAATACAATATGAATATATTTATGAATATGCATGCTAATTAAAAAGAAAGCTACTTAAACTCTTTTGACCTTTCCTCATCCATAAAACAAGGGAGTTAGATGAAGTGAATTTTGAAGTCAATCCAGCTCTAAATCCTCTAATTTTATAAAGGGTTCTAATTTTGCTAACAGAACCCCTGGAGTTTCTAAATTGAAACAGTTACTTACCTTTCTTTATGTATCACAAGCTTATATGTTACAGGTAGTCCACAAAGTACTTTCTCTTTCATTGACTTGTTCAGCTAAAAACAACAGATAGGTAAAACAGCATTATTCCCCATTTTACAGCTGAGGAAAGTGAATCTTTTGAAAAATTTGCATAAACACTAAAAGAGAAGCAAAGTTTGAACTGAAGATGGGTGAGGTGAGGTGAGGTAGAGGGGGGTGGGGCAACAGTAAAAGGGAATTGGATGTGGAATCATAGAACCTGAGGGTGAATTTTGGCTCTGCCATTCTAAGTAAATCTTTGAACTTACCTGGGTCTTATTTTTTTTTTAAAGTGAGGAGATGACTAGATGATCCTTAAGAATCTTTCCCACCGTAGCTCAGCCATCCTATGATGAGTCTTTGACTGACTCTTAGGTTGCCTAATACTTTCATTCCACTACAAAAAAATACTTTATTCATCTTTATGTGTATGGATCAGAAATATAAAAGAAAGTGGGGCAAAAAGAAGTGAAATTAATTTTATTAATATCACTCAAGAATTAATGGCCAAGATAAGTGATAATCCACATTTCCTGACTCAGCACAGGGTTCTTGCCAGTATTGTATACTTCTTGAGAAAGATGAGGACTCAAGAAAATGGGAAACAAATTTTAAAATATTTATATTCTCTTCTTTGTTTCTTGGCAATAAAAAAAATTCTAAGTAATAGAAAGCTTACTAGTTTACATGTGAACATTGTGATAAATAGGATATTATTACAAATAGAAAAGCAAATAGAGACAAACTAAAAACACATTAGCCTAATCTCTGACAATTTATTTCTATGCCTGGATTATAGCAAGCACTATTAATTGGATCCCTTAATTTGGCTAGATTTCAGATTGAGATGTATACATAAAAGAGACGAGGAACCTGATTGCTCCATTGGTCTACAATGGCAGCCAATTATTTCAGGAAATGATACCTTATCATCATCCACAGCAATCTGCCTCTTGACATTAATGATACAGTTATATGAAATAAGCCGATTCCAGGGGATCAAAAGTTATTTGAAATTTCATGAATATGCTTAAGAGAGAAAAAAAGAGACCTTCAAATAATTAAAGCCATCAATATGAACCACATAGATTTGAAAGGTTATAATACTTCTCACCCATAAGAATGAAGATACCCAGTACAATTTGGTTTTCTTGGTCTCATGCTCTCTGAATTGTGGTGCATTTGTTATCATTTCAGTTTAACACCATGGCTAAAATGATTTGACATAATAGAGTCTCTTGGAATAGGACCAAAAAAGCATTTTTCTTTTTGACTCAACAAATAGGGTGATATTCACTTATTTTCTAAAATGTATTGTTTTTAAGTAAATATATCAAAATTGTATTTAATTAAAAACAATACATATCCCTTTAGAGATTAAAAAAAGAAGCATCAGGTAAATAGAGAAATTAGGTAGATCAGTGAAGAACCATGAAAAAAATCCATATTTGGCAATGTTACTCAAGACAATTAAACCATTATAGACAACTAAGCTTTAATATAGCAAAGGTTCCTTCATAGACTTAAGAAAAGAGGATATTTCTCATTGAACTGGCAACCTGATATAGTACATTTCAAGGAAGTTTTATTTCAAGAGGTAGAAAGAAACAGTACACCAGAAAATAGTACAAGCGTGCCTTTCAGAGTTGATATTGCCCAATCAGTCAGTAAATTCAGCTAGATTTACCAAGGAATAGGAAAAGCCTACTGTGAAATTAATCACTTCACACTTATTTTTAAGGTTAGCTGTGAGAGAATTATAGCTATTTTTCTTATCCACTAGCTGCATCCCTTTTTTGGGAGGGAGGAGAATGAAAATCTTATTTGCCATGTGAAACACTTCATAGCCACTCAATTTTTAAAAAAAATTGTTGAAGGAGCTTCTCCTTTCTAAAATACCATAGGCTAGATATGTTATTTTATTTCTTAATGTCTTCATTTATAAGATGGTAGAATTAATCTAGCTATCACTTGACTCTGACAGATAAGGTCATCATATCACCCCAAATCTCTGATCTTCTGACTTCCCCAGTTTCCTGATGAGGGAAAGAAATTAAGTAACTATCTTTTTTTTTGCAAGGCAATGGGGTTAAGTGGCTTGCCCAAGGCCACACAGCTAGGTGATTATTAAGTGTTTGAGGTCAGATTTGAACTCTGGTACTCCTGACTCCAGGGCTGGTACTCTATCCACTGTGCCACCTAGCTACCCCTTAAGTAACTATCTTAAGATTTGTTCTACTGAGTCAGGTCCAAATAGTTGATATAACAGATAGGGAACTGAACTTAGAGTCAAGTAAACCTGAATTCAAATATTGTCTCTGATTTTTATTAGATGTGTAACCATGATTACCCCAGATCATTTGATCTCTCACAGTCTTAGTTTCCACATCTGTAAATGAGGAAGATAATAATAGTTCTTCATAAAATTGTTGTGAGGATCATATGAGCTAATACATGAAAAGTATTTTGCAAATCTTCAATTTTATTAAGGCTAGCTATATGCTAGCCATTCCCCAAGATGCAGGGGCAGAAGATGTTCCACTAGGCACTACTTGGGGCAAGTAGGTGATGCGGTAGATAGAGTGCAAGATTTGTAATCAGAAGATTCATTTTTATGAGTTCAAATCTGTTCTCAGACACTTACTAACTGTATGACCCTGAACAAGTCATTTTACCCTGTCTGCCTCATTTTCTTCATCTGTAAAATGAACTAGAGAAAGGAAATAAAAAAACACTATGATATCTTTGCCAAGAAAACCCCAAATGAAGTCACAAAGATTTTGATAGGCCTGAAAGGAGTGAACAATAAAAACAAATTCTACTGAATTGAATAGGAACCAGTTCAGAACTTCAATCATTAATAATCCCCTCTGGGGGCAGCTAGGTGGCAGAATGGATAGAGCACTGGCCCTGGAGTCAGGACAGACCTGAGTTCAAATTTGACCTCAGACACTTAAGAATCGCCTACCTGTGTGACGTTGGGCAAGTCACTTAACCCCATTGCCTTGCCAAAAAAAAAATCCCCTATGATTCCCCTCAATACCGTGTAATATGGTTTTATGGTAGGACTACTTTCTTTCAAGGATCATCCTGAGGGGTGATCCTGGGTGATACAGGTCTCACACCAAAAATGCCAATTCCAGCAGCTCTTTGAAAAGAAAGGAAATAGCATTTCTTATAACCACTTCTATGAGCCAGATTCTGTGCTGAATACTTTATAAATATTTCATTTGATTCTCAAACAACTCTGCGAAGTAGGTGCTATTATTATTATTATTATTCCCATTTTACAATTGAGGAAACTGAGATCAACAGAGGTTAAGTGATTTGTTCAGGGGCATGGATTTGAACTGAGGTCTTCCTGACTCTGGATCCAATACTCAATCTATTATACCATTGACTGAACCATAAAGATTTCCATTTGAAGATCTGCTCTATCCAGGTTCTTGGTTTGCTTGTTGTACCATAATTCTGAGGTGCCATGATTCTACTTTTTCCATAAAGGCACATAATGAAAGACTGAAATGAGAACATTCTATTGTCTGTGTTTATCTAATTTCAGGGACTGAAAGTGCAACCTAAGAATGGATTTATATCAGTCACTCAAGGACTATAAAATACATAAAAATAAATTAATGTGTTACCACAATTTTGAGATAAAAAAGAGATTAACTTGAACACAGAAAGAGTTCATTCTCTTGCTGGAAGCAGGAATTGATGACAAATATACAGATAGAAACTGAGAACTAACTTTAACCTAGTTCATGGCCTAACCTCAAGAGATAATCATCTTTTTTAAGGATTAAGACTTTTTTTTTCTCTTTCTAGCTGGAGTTTGGGTAAGTGCCCTTGTGGAATAGCTAAGTTTGTCAAAAGAGCCTGGAAAACCTTGTTATTATAAGTAGTACATATCTATCTCACCATTAAAGGGGCAAGAAGAATTAACAATCTACCTTCTTAGCACACATTTAATACAGTTTATTTCTTCCTCTTTATAAGCTATAATCAGGAGTTCTTAACCTGGAGTCTGTGAACTTAAAGATATTTTGATAGTTATTTTGTATAATTTGCTTCCTTTTCAATCCTATACTTTTATTTCATATATTTAAAAATAATATTCTGAAAAGAGATCCATAAGTTGTCCCAGAATGCCAAGGTATCCCAAGATATACACAGAAAAGCTAGGAACATATATGTAGAGGTACATTTGCTGTGGTTTTGCTACTTCCTAAAGGAAGTTGAAGAGGTAATGTCATAATGCTGATAAAATGATGTGTAGGCTCATGCCTATCATTTATATTCCTGTCCAGACCACCTTCCTGTTGATCCAAAGGATTGTAGGATGCAAGGTTCTTAATTAGGGTTGCTGAATGGAGGATCCCTTATTAATGGGGGAGGAATATCATTCCAATGGATTCCTGGATATAGGAGTCAGAAAAACTGAGGCCAATATTAGCTATGTGACTATAAATACCTTTCTTCAGATGGGCAATTCTTTATCTGCAAAATGGTAATAGTAGCATGAAGTACCACTCTCCAGGATTGTTTCAAGGATCAAAGGAGATAAAGTAAGTTAAATATTAAAGCTTAACATCTTTATATACTTGGTATTGTTGTTGTTATTTGCTATTCATTGCATGGATGGTGCTCATTTACTATCCATTGTGTCACCTAGTCTAGCTGTCCTTGGCAACAGTACTGTCAATACAAAAGCACCGTAATGGTAGTTTTATAGATGAGGGAAGTACAAGTAAGTGTTACGGTCAGAATTTGAATCAAAGTAATCTGATTATTTGGTTCAATATTCTTTTTTGCAGCACAAAAATTCATGTGTTTTATATCTGTTTTCCAAGCCTAAGACCTCAAAAAGGTGTGACAGGATCAGAAGGAAACACCCATCCATCCATATGTTCATGAACTCACAAGAAGTAGGCATTGGATGAAGTCATCATAAAAGGTCAATTCTTTGGGGGGACATATGGATATCTAACATCTATATATCTAACAAACAGTTAGCTTGACTACCTTCTCTTGTATCTCTGCAATTTTATCCAAGGACTCATATGATTCTCTGATTTCATTGCTCTGTAAAAATGGTGTCACAAAGAGACCAGGATCATTAGACTATAGTGTAAGTCACATTGACTTAGAAAACCACATGGTAGCATTATCTATGTTCTACTGCATTTTTATTTACTTTTTAAAATATTTCCCAATAACATGGTAATCTGGTTTGGGAAGCACTCAGGAATATTGTGGACCTTGAGTTTTTTTTTAAAGTCCAGATTGCCTACCTTATCTTTTATTTCTGCTCACTTAGATCCTGGTTCTGAGCCCATCCCTCTCTCTGCAGTAGGTGATTGCTGCCCCTTTCATCCCAGGGCTGCTAACTATCCAAGATTCCATGGATTCCTTGTGGGGAACATGACCATATTATGAGACAACCCTAACTAGATTGTTTTCACCAATAATGGCACATTCTTTGACTGGACCCTTCTTAGAGAATGCCCAGCAGGGGGCTCCATAGACCTCTGCGTTATGGTATCCACTACTATAGCCTAACGGGGAAATGGGCATCAGATGTAGTTGGTTGGTCCTTGAAAACACCCAGAGTCTCTTAGACCAACCTCCTACACCAACTGGGTAAGCAAAGGACCTTCTAGAGTTTTTGGTCTAATGCCAAGGCAGCAGTCCTAGTTTCCTCAATATTGGAAAATATGAAGGCATTTCTTTAACAGCTCAAGAATGCTCTAATACAGCTGAGTGTCTGATAGACATCTCCAACTCCACTTGTCCAAAACAGAACTTCTAGTCCTTCCCTACAAATCCACCCTTCTTCCAGTCTTCTCAATTTCTGGCAAGAGCATGATTTTCCTTTGAGTTTACAACTTCTGAGTCATCCTTCCTCTTTGCTGTCTCTATATCCCATAGTTAAGTCTTTTTTTAAATCAATTTTTAATCTTTTAATTAATATATTCATATCAATATAGTTATCCCTCCTCAATTTCTATCCTGCTCAGTCCCTTTTCTCTACTTTCCTTAATCCAAGCCTTCATTACCTCTCACCAGAGCTACTGCTTAATTAGCTTAGCTGATTGGATATGCTGTCTCTCTTTTCCAAGTCATGCTCAACTAGCTTTCAAAGTAATATTCCTAGAGGAGATGCCTGGTTAATGCTAGGTGTCACCCCCCTCCACCCCACCCCCAGGTCAAGATATTCTAGTACTTCTAGGTCCAAATGCCAATTCCTCTATTTGGTATTTAAAGCCCTCCACAACTTAGGTTACCTTGCCAGATAACTTTCTTTCACATACTCTTTAGTTCAGTCAAACTAACATTCTTGTTACCCTGCACAACTCAGCATCTTGTCTCTCAATGTCTTTGCATAGTTTCTTATAGTTCAACTCTTAGAATTCCTAGCTCTTTTTAAATCTCTACTCAACCCCCTCTTCCCTTTTCTTAATTCCCTAAACCTTATTACTCACTTGAAGGCAGCTTGGCGATGGCTAGAGAGTGCTAGACCTATAGTTAAGAAGATATGAATGCAAATCCAGCCTCAAATTAGCTATAGAACCCTGGGCAAATCACTTAACCTTTGTCGGCTTCAATTTTTCTCAGCTGTAAAACAAGGATAATAATAATAGTGACTACCTTCCAGGGTTCTTTTTGAGGATCAATAAGATAATATTTAAAAATATGTATCTGGCACAGAGTAAACATTTGATAAATATATTTTTCCTTTTCTCCCTTCCCAAATGGCTGTTGTTCAGTTGTTTTTCAGTTGTGTTCAATTCATTATGACCTTGTTTGGGATTTTCTTGACAAAGATACTGGCATGTTTGCCATTTCTTCCTCCAGCTCATTTTACAAATGAGAAAACTGAGGCAAATGGAATGAAGTGACCTGCCCAGGGTCATGCAACTAGTAAGTGTCTGATGCCAGATTTGGATCCACGAAGATGAATCTTACTGACTACAGGCCTGGCACTCTAGCCACTGTATCACTTAGCTGTCCTGAATTACCTTACATTAACTTAGTATATATTTCATATATACTTATATTTATATTTACTGTTTCCCTCAGGAGCATGTAAATCCCTCTTTGCCTTCTCTCACATTTCTTACTGCACAATCACTAATAAATCTACAAGACTTGACTAGTCAGATGACTTCAAATAAGCCTCTTTAACCTCTTTGTTCCTTAGTCTTCATCTCTACAGAAAAAGGGAGTTGGACTGGATAACCTCTCAGATCCTTCCGATCTCTACCATTCTAGAATAATGGATTATGAGAGGGCTCTCAGTGATCTTAGAAAAGCTTTGGGTGGAGCAGGTATGTTTGTTTGTGTGTGTGTGTGTGTGTGTGTGTGTGTGTGTGTGTGTGTGTGAAAAATAAGATAAATAACTCCCCTTAAATCATAAGCAGGAGGACTGGGTCTCCTGAAGTAGCCCCTTGCTATTCTCTCTCAGACTGAGGTTACTATGTTTAGTATGACTCCTAAAGATGCCAGGAATGACTAAAAGAGACCTTTGACTTTCATGGCAGCAACCATGGGACAAGTAAGATGAGAATGTATGAGTTAATTTAATGAAACATGTGCTTCTATAGAGATATATACACAACTTGTGTATACTTATGGTCTCTGGCTTCAAATCTTACCTCAGGTGTTGCTTGGAAAGATCATTAAACCCCTTGGCCTCATTTTTCTTAAGTGTAAAATGTAAACTCTTGGAGATCAAAGTCTATTTTGTATTATCTGCAGCAACTACTACAATGCTTAGCACATAATACTTAATACTTCTTTTTTGGATTCAGTGATTTTTAAAAAGTTACAAGTTTTGGGGCAGCTAGGTGGCACAGTGGATAGAACACCATCCCTGGAGTCAGGAGTACCTGAGTTCAAATCTGGTCTCAGACACTTAATAATGACCTAGCTGTGTGGCCTTGGACAAATCACTTAATCCCATTGCCTTGAAAAAAAAACACTAAAAAAATGTTACAAGTTTGAACAATTTATAAGTTTTACAAGTACATATTATAGACTTAATATTAGTTTCTTTTTCAATTGATTAAAATTTTTTTACAAGTTACAAGTTTTACTAGTATGTACTTAATAAATATAACATAGATAATGCTTTTTTGATATACTTATTAATTATATTTTTATTTTTTTTTTAGGTTTTTGCAAGGCAAATGGGGTTAAGTGGCTTGCCCAAGGCCACACAGCTAGGTCATTATTAAGTGTCTGGGACCGGATTTGAACTCAGGTATTCCTGACTCCAAGGCCAGTGCTTTATCCACTACGCCAGCTAGCCGCCCCTATACTTATTAATTATAATAGTTTGGCCTTACTGGCCTCTAAGACTTTTTCCATCTCTGAATCTTTATGATCCTACAAGAAGGTGATTCTGTCAGATCCATATTCCTGCCTTATGAAATGCTTCTTAGGATCTCATTCTTGTGAGCTATTTAGAATTTTGATAAGTTATTAATCAGTGGTAGGTAGAGTGAATAGAACTCTGGACTTGAAATCAGGAAAACCTGAGTTTGAATACTGCCTCAGACATTTTCTAATTATATGACCCTGGGCAAGTCACTTGACCAGTCTAGGTCTGTTTCTCTTCTTCGTCTTATTTTTTTTTAATGGGGGTAACCATAACATCTAACTTAAAGGGTTGTTGTGAGAACTGAATGAAATAATATTTGTAAGGCACTTTTCAAACTCTACTGTGCTACAAAAGGGCTAGTTTTAATTAATTTTGAAGATCAGATATATTAGCACCCTCTTCTCAACACAAAAACATTTAAATCAGTCTGCAAGGAACAGAAAGAAGAAAAGTCAGCAAGCTAGGCCAGACAAGAGAGAAGGCAGTAGATTTAGTTCAGTGCCATAGGAAAAACCTCCAGGTGGTAAGTTTTGTTTTTCCTTTCATTTAAATGTTGTCTATTTGTCACAGTGTTGCTAGGAAAGAAAGAAATAATGTGAGTCTCCATGGTGGCATGGTATCGAGCGAGTGATCGAGCGAGTGAGTGAGTGTGTGTGAGTGAGTGTGTGTGTGTGTGTGTGTGTGTGTGTGTGTGTGTGTGTGTGTGTGTGTGTATCTGTTAATCTTCTGCATCTTTAGTTTGAAAAGAAACAAATAACCAATGAAGGTCTGGGTTGACTCTTAGTAGCAGCTGGAGAGTGTTGTAAATCTAATGGAAAAGCAGATTGGGTCAATGACAGTAAATAAAAGGAATGACCCATGGGATAAGTAAGGGAGTGCTGTCTTTTGTCTGTCCCAACATCTCTCCCTCTGTAATATACTATAAATCCTGAGCAGAACTAAGTGCCAGAGAGGAACATTTTCTGGGTTTAATCACTGCTCACTTTGTAATAAGTGCCCCCCAGAAAAACCAAACTATCTGGATGAGGTTGCCATGCATTTCACTGGGAAACTAGGCTGGCAGGAAGACTTGGGCTACTGTTATTTTATCCTGTTGGTGAACCCATTCTTTGCATTTGCAAGACTATAAGTATAGAATAAGCCTTCAGAATATACATATTACTTGGGTACATGGGTTTAGTTCATTGAACTAGGTCAAGTTGTTATAAAAAGTGACACTGTGGATAAAATCTGGGTCAGAGCTCATCAGATCCTGAGTTTAAGGTGAAAGAGATCTAACTGGTCTTCTACTCCCTAATAGCCTCCATTTACAGATGATGAAAATGAGCTATAGAGACAGTGGGAAACTTATCTATGATCATTTAGCTAATAAGTTGCAATGGAGGATTATATAATACCAAGTTCCCTGACTCAAATTCAAGGGCTCTTTCTACCTCACTGTACTTTTGTATAGTCTTCTGAAAGCTTATGGAGGATGGGGGCTGGATTTATGAAACTACCTTTATACAGTACTTAGCAGGGTATCTTGCCCTTTTTTTGGTAAGGAGAATGAACTTGGGAAGTTTGTTTGGAAAGGACTTCTACTTAGTTTGAGGGAGGGAGCAAACTCAGCAATCCCTCCCTTCTTCCAAGTAAGTAGAAGCCTAACTACTCAAATCCAGAGTCTGATTGTGTGTGTGTGTGTGTGTGTGTGTGTGTGTGTGTGTGTGTGTGTACACAAAGAGGGGGAGAGAGAGAGAGAGAGAGAGAGAGAGAGAGAGAGAGAGAGAGAGAGAGAGAGAAATACCTCTTAGCTCAGTATTCATTAGATGATGTAACAACTGGTCTTATTGAAAGATAATAAAAACAAATTGTCAGATTCCGGTCCACTTTTTTTTAAAAATCAGATTGGACATGTCATTTTATGGGTAAGGATATCTTGGTGAAGAAATTGACCAAACCAATGTAAGTGAATACCTGATCTGCCTTTTCCACACAGACTGTCTAGGACCCTGAGACATTAAGTGAGTTGCTCAGAATCACACCCAATTCTTCCTGGTTCTGAGGTCAGCTCTCACTATGGCAGACTAGCTCTCAGATTGAAAATAAAATAAGAGAGAAATTTTTTAAGACTAGGGGGAAAAGGGCGGCTAGGTGGCATAGTGGATAAAGCACCGGCCTTGGAGTCAGGTGTACCTGGGTTCAAATCTGGTCTCAGACATTTAATAATTACCTAGCTGTGTAGCCTTGGGCAAGCCACTTAACCCACTTGGCTTGCAAAAACCTAAAACAAAAAAGACTGGGGGGAAAACCCAACTCATAATCAATGCTAAATTCTAAAATTCTTTGGTTGAATTTATAAAGTCAAACTTTCTTTTCAGCTAAATAAAAAAGAAATATAATCAAGCATATCTCTCTCTAAGGAAGTCATTATTTTCAGTCAGCTTAGGTTGGGTTGGGTTATACCAATTTCTTTAAGAATCCATATGATAGCTTTTGTTTTAAAAAAACAAACAAACAAAAAAATGAAAAACCCAGTGTGACCATGACTTCAGAATTGGGAGCAGGGAGAGGGGCAGGTGATCTGGGAGGAAGAGATAGTTATGAATTTGTTTGAAATGCAATATGCAGCTCGCCCTGTGTTTGAGGGCACTTATTCCTTTTCTTCCTGGTCCAAGTAGTTATTTTGGTGGGCTGATGCCTTTATGTTCAATAGGCTTGATTTTTCATACAGCTGGGTTATCTTGGTCTGTGAAAGCTATTTCTCTGCTTAATCTTCTCAATTTCTTTCTGCTCGTTCCAGCTGCACAGATGTGAGCAGGCCCCTTTCATCTTTTTCTCCAGGCTCTGATTAGATATGACAGCTTCTATGATGTGCCCACCCAGAGAAATAAACAAATTGTAATTTTATAAAGTAAAAAAGGGACCTTGGAAAATAAATATATCTTCCTCACTCCCTTGTGAGGGTTGGATGCTTCTTTGACAATTTTACAGTTGCTTGCAAGTAAGGGAAATCGACCCTTGCTAATGATGATAATATATTTGAGTTCGAGCAGAGAAGTTACTCTGCTACAGGTTTCAATTCATCTACACATCACATAGATGGTATATTTTAATCAATAAATGCTATGGATGGAGCAAGTGATTCTTTTAAATTGTTGTCTCCTTTCTTCTTTCTTTTCAATAGCTCTTCAAAGCATAAAGATTCCATTCAGACAGAAAAGAGGTAGCTAAAGGAAAAGAAAATACTAGCATTCTTATGAGCACAAAAGAACTCTTCCTTATACTTGTTCCCCCCCCCCCCCCTCAAAGGTCTTTCACATGTGGAAGAGTGTATTATAAATAGTCCCCTAGGATCTACTGCTTCCGATTCGGACAAGAACCATTAAATGTCACTTCTCTGACATCAGGCAAGACAGCCTGATACCTTATGGTCACGAGGAGAGGTGACATTGTATGATATACATTGTATGTAGATACAATAAAGATTGTTTCAACCAGTTGTGGTGCTGATGTTACTTATCCTCCATTCTTGAAGAAGACTATGACATCAGGAAGGTGATGCCATGACTTGCAAATAAATTAAATTTTTAAATGGGGGAGGGGAGTGGGCTATATAAGGTCACCAGTCTCATTTTCTCCTCTGGAGCTATTTAGGCCCAGTGGCAAGATATAGATCAGGACAACTGGTGATGGTCATGCTATTTCAGTCATAAGGAGGGTGATTGCTTTCTAAGGAGGTGGAAATGGGGAGGATATAAAAAAATTATTCACATTGTGCTGTTAATAATGAGCAGTACTATCAATACTTCTCTGCTTTCAAAAACCATAGAAGAATTTATTAATGAATATACTAATTAATTTGCTAATAAATGTATTTACTAATGAAGACTGGAAGGACAGCATCAAGTTATTGAAATGACATTTAAGTAGATTTGGTTCTAAGTGCTGATAAGCAGAAAAATGAATAAAATTAGTAATGTTGAAATCTCATAGAGGTAAATGGAATAATAATTTCATGTCAGTCTACTTGGCATTATTTGTAGATTAATATCACTATCACCAGTTTTTCAATACTATAATACAATTGTGATGATAATGATGTAAATGTTCCTATTCAAAATATTCTTCATAATCTATTTGTACTTGCCCATCCTGTTTGACTTACATTTATGTTCTCTTTCATAAGAGAACATATGCTGGGGATCTGGTTATTGGGCATACCCAACATTCTAATGACCTTCCTCATATTTTCTTGCAATTACAAGAGTAAAAATGGAGTATTGGATTTACTGCCTTGCTCATTGCTCTCTCTGTGTGACCAGTCAATCCTTTTGATAATACCTCTCTTGAAGACATTTTTATATTACCTATCCTAAATAATCCTTTGGTAAAAACAATGTCACATCATATGAATGTCCACCATATATACTTATTTTACCCTTTGAATAATCTTCAACTTTGACTAAGCTCTGTGGTATTAAAACCAAAATAATCAAAAGTTTAATTTAACCTCTGGTTATGTGCAAGGTACAGAAAAAAGTAGCCTTCTGTGAGTGATGGAACTTTTCTAATCTCACAAGCACTCATGGCTACTTTTTATATCCTTTCTTAAGGCCATCTCTGAGTGACTGTAGGATACCAAACAACTGTGTGAAATAAGAAAATGCATTCTTTTTTGGAAACAAATTTTCTTCATGACATAAAAATGTCCAATATTTGCTAATATCCATATAATTGCTAGAGTTCCTCCATTCCCAAGTATATATGTGATGCCTTATAAACAAAAATAATTATTCCATTTTAACCAGGTATCTACATGTCTGACTCAATCCACACATATTACTGTAAAATTTATATTGCATTTTTGAAAACCATGACATCTATAAAAAACAACTAAAAAGAGATGTCATCCAGTGGAGGAAAAATAATGTAAGTAGGAATTTTAATAAATTTCTTTCAGCCAATAATCAGTGGATTAAATTATAGTGTTTATGAGACCTTGGTAATGGCTTCACACAGAAGGTTGATTTTATCTAATTCTAAACTGTGCCCTTAATACTAATCAGTTGTCTTACAAGAGCATATTTTGGTCACAAGGGAGCGAGATGAAAGAGCATGGATGAATCAGCACAAATCCACCACCACTACTATAAAAATAACAGAAAACACATGTACTATTAATGCTATGGTAATAACATAACATGTATGACAAATGGTATTATCTAGTAATTAAAATGTCATATTGACTCCTAACATCACAAATGAAGGATGTAAAGAACTCAGAGGGAATCCAGAGAGAATAGCAATAATGGTTTGAAAACTCAGACCTATATATTCTGTCAATTGGAAAGCAGATGGAAAATTTATTCAGCTAAGTACTATGAGGTTTGTGTCTATGTGGCATAATAGATAAATTTTTGGAATTAGAGTCACAAGATGTGAGATCAAATCCTACTTCAGATACATCCTAGTTGTATGACACTAGGCAAGTCCCTTAACTTCCCTGGGTCTCAGTTTCCTCCTTTACAAAAAAAGAGGAGATTGGACTCAGTGATCACTAGGGTCTCTTCTAGCTCTAAATCTATATTCTTATAATCTCTTAAAGTCTAGCACAGTGCTTTGCACAAAGTAATAAAAAAGATGCTTAATAAATGTGTGTTGCAACCTGATGATTTCAAAATAATGAGGACATCTGGGGGGCAAAGCTAACATAGCAGAGTAGTACAAGCTCTCAGTTAAACTCTCCTAACATTGCCTTCCAAACGAACTTTAAAGGAATACCTCAAATTGAATTCTGATGTAACAAAACCAACAAGGTAAGAGTGAGACATTCTTCCAGCCCAAGACAACTAAGGAGGTCAGAAAAGGGATTTTTAAGATGGGGATGGATGGAGGCTTCCTGGAGCCCTTGTGTGTAGGACTAGGTAGTGACTACAAAAGAAAAAACAGCTTTGGGAACTCTCAAGTCAGAAATCTGGCCAATAGACAGAGAGAGATACAGGGGAACCATTGCCTATAATAACTTCTGAATCACAGTTCAAGGTCAGAGAAGAGCACTTTCAGTCAAGAGGGAGCAGCAATCCTAAGGAATAATAGCACTTCAGGTCCCAAGGGAAAAGGGCTCCTGAGGAACAGTACAAATAGCAATCCCAAGGGATCAGGACCTTACCAGAGAGCAGGCCAAGAAGAACAGTGGTCACACCTTTCCCCAGATCACACCATGTTGGAAGCATCAAAATCTTCAGAATTAACTCTGAAAATAGCAATTCGAAAAAACCTGAAACTTGATACAAAGCCTTTCTACTCCCCTCCACCCCAGGAATAGAAGTCAATTTTAACATAAAGTTCAAAATCAGGAAAGAGAGTGGAAAATGAGCAATTAACAACAAAAAAAGCATCTAATAATAAAAATCTATTACATAACATGGACGATCAAGACAAACTCAGAAGAAAATAAAGTCAAAGTAGCTACAAACAGACTCAAATAAAATACAAATTGGAGTCCAAATACAAATACAAGTCTAGCAAGAATTCCTGGGAGAGTTAAAATTTTTGAAATAAAAAGAGTAGGAGAGTAAAAATTAGGCAAAGAAATGACAGAAAATGAGGAAAATTATGGAAAAAAGAATTAACAGGTTGGCAAAGGAGGCCCCCAAATACTGAAAAAATAGCACCAGAATTGGTCAAATAGAAAAAAAAAGATATAAAAGCTCACTAAAGAAAATTTTCCCTTAAAAATTAGGATTGAACAAGGGGAAGCTAATGACTCTATGAGACATCAAGAAACAATAAAACAATGTCAAGAAGAAAATGTAAAATAAAAAAAAATCCAACTAATTTCAAAAACTGATTGAGAAGAGATGATTTACCAATTACTGGACTACATGAAAGTTACATTCAAAGATAGAACCTTCAAAGAAAAATAGATATTTAATAAAATAGAAGATTTTCAAGATTCCATTTTCAAATATTTAATTCAAAAATTAAACATAAAATTTGATTTTCAAATTCAAAGCTCAAAAGAAACATAAAAATGTAATATGAAAGAGAAACCATGGGGGACATGATAAGTTTAAATTATTTATCTTTCTTTATGAGAAAATGATATACATAACATCTAAGGACTTCAGCATTAATGGGAAATTTTTAAAAGAATCTATTATGGTTCAGCTGAAGTAAAAAAGTCAGGAGTAGCAATCAAGATCTCACAAAGCTAAAGCAAAATAGTCCTAATTAAAAGGGATAAGCAGGAAAAATATGAATGTACTACTAATTAAGATGAAATTACAACTATTATGAGTTATTTTGTCTATTACATACCAGTAAGGCTGTCAATTTAGGTGAAATGGATTAATATTTACAAAATATAAAATGACCGGGTTAACAGAAGAGTAAATAGAATCCTTAATAGCCTTATTTTTAGAAAAAAGGAATTGAATAAACCACTAATGAGCTCCTTAAGAAATTTCCAAGACCAAATTGATTTGCAAGTGAATTCTAGCAAACATTTAAGGAATAATTAATCCCCAATATTATGAACTATGTGAAAAAATAGATAAAGAAGTGCTAGCAAATAACTTTTTTTGACAGAAATAAAGTTTTCACTGTTAAACCAGGGAGAACAAAAAATAGACCAATTTCCTCAATAAATATTGATGAAAAAATGTAAATTAAAAAATCAGCAAGAAGTAGCAATATATCATAAAGATTATACACTATGATCAGATGGGATTTATACCAGAAATGCAGGTTTGGTTCACTATAAGAAAAACTATCAGCATAATTGACAATATCAAAAGCAAGAACAACAAAAAAAATCACATATCAGTAGAAGCAGAAAAATTCCTCTACAAAATATAACACCTATTCCTATTAAAAACACTAAAAGGCATAGGAATCAATGAAGTGTTTGTTAAATTGACAAATAATATCTATCTAAAATCATGAGTAAACATTATCTGTAATGGGGATAAAACTGAAGTCTTCCTAGTAAGATCAGGGGTGAAGCAAGGATGTACATTTTCACCTCTATTATTTAGTATTGTACTAGAAATGCTAGCAATAGCAGTAAGACAAGAAAAAGGAATTAAAGAAATAAAAATGGATAATGGGAAAACAAAACTATCTTTTGCAGATGATATGATAGCTTACTTAGAGAACCATAGACAACCAATTTTAAAACAAGTTGAAAAAATAACTTTAGCAAAGTATCAGAATATAAAATAAATCCCCATAATTCATCAACATTTCTATATATTACCAACAAAACCCAGCAGGAAAAACTAAAAAGAGAAATTCAATTTAAGTTAACTGCAGAAAATATAAAGAATTTGAGAGTCTAAGTGCCAAGAAAAACCCAGAGACAATATAAACTTAATTATAAAACACTTCACACAAATAAAGGCAGATCTAAACAATTAGAGAAATATTAATTATAGATAGATCAAGTTAATATAACTGTTAATTTATTTATTACCATCTCAATATACTAAAGAATCATCTCATAGAGACAGAAAAATAATAATGAAATTCATCTGGAAGAACAAAAGGTCAAGAATATCAAGGGAATCAATGAAAAAAATGTGAAAGAAGGTATCCTAGCAATTCTAGATTTCAAACTGTATTACAAAAGTGGTAATTATGAAAACAATCTAATTCTGACTCAGAAATAGAGTGGTGATCTGTGGACTAGATTAGTTGCACAATACATGACAATACATGGCCATGTTGAGGTCTTATTGCAAAAGCTTACATCTTTCACTTGTCAAACATTTATCAAAAATTGTTGGAAAAACCGGAAAGCATTTTGTCAGAAATTAGGCCTACACCAGCATTTCATACTATATACCAAAGTAAGTTCAAGATGGTTAAATGATTTAGACATAAAGAGTGAAATCATAAGTAAATTAAGGGAACATGGAAAAATATATCTGTTAGATGACTGAATAAAGGAAGAGTTTACTACCAAGAGATAGGAAGATCATGGGAAATAAAATGGCTAGTTTTGATTACATTAAATTAAAAGGCAATACAGTTCCAAATGATCCATAATGAAAAATGCCATCTTCTTCCAGAGAGAGAGAGACCTGCTGAAATTTGAATGCATATTGAAGCATACTTTAAAAATTTTCTTTATTTTTCTTGATATTTTGGTCTTATCAAAGCTAATATGAAAATATATTTTGCATGACATCACATGTATAATCAATATTATATTGCTTGCCTTCTCAAAGAGGAAGAAGATACATGAATGAGGAAAGTAATTTGGAAAACTTTTAAAATTTGAGCAATTAAAAATTAATTTGGGGAAATTTTTTTTAAATATTAAAAGTTTTAGAAATTTAATGAAACAAATATATTTAATAAAAGAAAATTCAAGACAGTAAGGAGAGAAAGGCTATTCAGAATTGTCTAATCTATCAAATGGATTATGAAAAAGGTTTTTTAATAAGAGGATCAGTTTTGTCTTACCTGCAACAAAAATGTTGAGGCTCAGGAAATTTCAAACTAAATATCTGGGACATTTCTTATAGAATGAGATCTATTGGAAAGGCATTGGAGAAACAACAGAAATTCAGGTCTCCAGGTCATTCAAACCCCAACTCACCAAAGCACCATATATGGAGGAATGATCTTGAGGTGCCAGGGAGTTGGTCGGACAAGCTAATAAGACTTTTTCCTCTCCAATGTACATAGTGTTAGAATGATTTATTTCCCAAGAATAGACTATGTGGCAGCCTGATTTTCCTGAGTGCCTTAATAAGTTTTAGACAAAGTCTTCAGGTATTAGTATGAAACCAGCAGAAATAAATCAATGCATAAACTTCTAGACAATTGCAAAGTATATTTATATGTGGCACAGATAAGGCAGTAACTGAATGGCAAATAGAAATGGGAACATATAGGATCCACTTTTGGATATTTGATGATTCACTCATGCATAATGTACTGGAATCTGGAAGGGGCTAGTCTTAAGGCTTGTAGGAAATACCAGTGTTTGTTTTCCTTTTGTGTATATGTCTTTTAGGTTTTGATTTGAATTATTTATATTTATCTAAGTTTTTGTTGCTCATTCATTCAATAATGTCTGACTGTGAACCCATGAATTGTTGTTTATGGGTTTTTTTTTTGGAAAAAAACCACTGTTATAGTTTTCTGTTTCCTTCTCCATTGTTTCTCCATTTTACAGAAAAATTGAGGCAAATAGGTGTTAAATGACTTACTCAGTGTCACAAAGTATCTGAAGCCAAATTTGAACTCAAAATTTCTTAACTCCAAGATTGTGCTCAATCTATTGCATCATTTAGCAGTCCTTATTTATCTAAGTACTCAAGAGTTAAGTAATACGTTTATTGTAATATAATTCAAAAGTTGTTTTATTTTGATTATAAACACAAATTTAAATTGGTAGTCTTAATTTCCTGTTTGGCTTCTTGCCTCTTTATCCTCATAGTTTGAATTCTACAATGTTTATCTGTAAGTTTACCCCCATAATGAACTTGGGTACCAATCCTAGTTCTAGATAAGGGGGGGGGGATATAATAAGTTCTAGATAGGAGTTCAAGATTGTTTGACTGTCCCCTGCTTCAGCATTAAATCAGCTTTGATATAAGTCCCCAAATTAGTTATTATTATCCCACTGGCTTTCTACCTTAATTTACTGTACACTAAATAAAAGTACTCAAAGACTGTGGACTAACAAACTAATGTCATCTATACCTAGGCATTTTAGAGCAGCCAATGGGCTGTGGTATATGACTGTGTCTGATTCAATTATTATTTTTGCTATCAACAACTTGAATGATGACATAGAAATTATACTTAGGAAATGCATGAGTGACACTATACAATCCTGAGAAGGATAGATAATACATCAGCTGAAGAATCAGTATTCTGAAGGATAAGTACAGAATCCTGCTCTTAGATTAAAAAGTTTACCAGATCAGCTTTGGAGTTTCCATATCAACCAAAAGGGTAATGCCATACTAAAAAAAATAGTACTTAGGCTAGATTCATAAAGAGTCGATAATCTGAGACTTAATAGCATTTCCACTGCTACTTTTGCTAGAGAACACTAATGGAGGAAAAATGTGAGATAGTTGAGGGTCTTATCTCTAACACTATTCAGGAGAACTATATTAACAAATTCAGGAAATGTTTGAATACAATTTTGTGTGGGTGTGCATCCTTTTTTAGAGTTCAGAATCAGGAACTAGTAGGGCCATTGGACTCTGTACCAATCAGACCATATGTGCTCATTTCTGGGCACAGCAT
Organism: Macrotis lagotis; assembly: GCF_037893015.1. Lineage (NCBI taxonomy): Eukaryota > Metazoa > Chordata > Mammalia > Peramelemorphia > Peramelidae > Macrotis > Macrotis lagotis. The sequence continues at coordinate 171,879,689 of NC_133664.1, forward strand.
TTTAAGGACAGTGATAAATGTGAGTGTTTCAGAGCAAGGTCACAGGATGGCAAAGAGTCTGCAAACCTTGTTATGTGAGTAATGGTTGAGCTACTGGGGAAGATTGGCCTGGAAAAGACAAGGAGAGACAAGATCACTTACTTCTCATATTTGAAGGTCTGTCATGGAAGAAAGATTAGGCTTATATTGTGATACTCCAGAGAGTGGAAGAAGGATCAATGTTTGAAAATTACAGAGATACAGTTTGTGGTTCAACATGAAGAAGAAATTTTCAGCAATTAGAACTGTTCAAATTTGAAATGAATCATGTGATATCAAGTTTCCCATTTCTATAAATGACTGAGCAAAGGTGAGGTGATTTTTGTTGTTGTTGTTTAGATGTTTCAATCATGTCTGACTCTTTGTGACCCCCATTAGAATTTTCCTGGCAAAGATTCTAAAATGGTTTGCCATTTCCTTCTGCTTATTTTATACATGAGGAAACCAAGGAAAATAGAGTTAAGTGGTTTGCCCAAGGTCACATAGCTAGTAATTGTGTGAGACTGGATTTGAACTCAGGATGAGAGATATAATAGGTCCTGGAAATATATAGGTCAATTTTTTACAGGACTATTTTTTTAAGAATGGGGTGGACATGGACATGACTGGAGGCAGCAGGAAAGCACCAATAGACATGGAGAAATTGAAAATTACTGAAAGAATGTGGAATGTACTTTGCCAGAAAAAAAATAGATGGAATGGGATCCATAAAGACTATTTAGAGGGATTTGACTAGGAGCAAGACAACCTCTTCGTGAGAGACAACATTGAAGAAAGAAATAAGGGAAAACATCTGACTGAGATGAAATTAATAGTGGGGGGGGGGGGAGGGAGAGGGAGCTCTCTTAATTTTTTTCCAGTAAATTAAGTATGGTTCTGTCTGGTTCTGAGCTGAGAGGAAAGTATCTAGAAGGAATGAAAAAGTTTAGAAAAGATGTTGAGGGGGATAGTGAAATGATTAGAGAGTTATAAATGCATAGTTTTGCTGTAATGAAAGCCCATTCTAGATTATGTTAAGTAATTTTTAGTAGACTTGTGATTTTCTCCAACTTCATTCTAGAACATTAGAATCCAGTAAAAGGCAGTGAATGGTAGCAGTAATCCATATTTGGAGCTTGGCAAGATATGATGGGCAGTAGAAAATGGGGAAAAGAAAGGTTCTTGAGAGTAGAGTATAGAATTAAGCTTGTTCACTAAAGAGTTAAGGGAAAGGGCACTTGGAATACTCCTTTCTCTCTATTAACATTTCTAGGTTCTGCCTCCTTCCTCATTCATTCAGTAACCTCTGTGCCTCTGAGATTTATGCTACTCATATAGCATACCAAACCAAACCAACCAAAATCCTGGTAGAGGTTGTCTACAGATCTTCAAAAACAAACAAAAAAAACCCCATATAGCATACCAAACCAAACCAACCAAAATCCTGGTAGAGGTTGTGTACGGATCTTCACAGGTCACTCCCCTTCCTTCCTCAATGAGCTTCAAACCTGTATTACAATTTTTCTCTTCACCCCAACCCCTGCCCTCATAATATGTGACTTCAACATACATATTGCTTCTCCTTCAAATACCCTAACCATATCCATCCCTTGAGCTACTCTTCCATAACACACAAAGATGATCATACTCTCAATTTTATCACCAACTAGAAATGCGCCACCTCCATATTCAAGAATTCTGAAATCTCCTTTTTCTACTCTAATATTTTGATGTTTCACCTCTTCCTCTGCCTTCTCTTATATAATGTTACTGTTCTTCCTCTCTTTTATCTCTAATCTCTTGAACTCTCAATTCTCTCTGAAGCCATCTGCCCTGCATTAGACATTCTTTCCTCTTCTTATCCTGACTCTTCAGGGAACCAAATCAACTCTACACTGTCCTCTCTTGAATCCCTTTCCCCCTTATCATATCACCAGTTAGGCCCAGCCAGCCTCAGTCTTGGATCATTCCCACCATTTGTAACCCTTGAATCTATGCATATATTGCTGAATGAAAGTGGAGAAAATCACCCTTCTATTCTGATTGGGTCCACTAGAAATTTATTTTACATAATCTCCAGGAAGCCCTCTTTGCTGCTAGCCAATTCTATTATGCTTTCCTTATCTACTCACTATTCTGCTCTCCACATGGCTTTTCTAAACCTTTTCACTATTTTCCAAACTTCTCATAGCTCTCCCACTCTCACTTTTTCAATTGAGAACCTCGCCTCACACTTTCAGAAAAAAAATTGAAACCCTTTTCCATGAACTCCCTCCTCTCTTCTTCCTCTTTTCCTATAACTGAGGTGTCATCCACCACTATCTCTTCCTTTATACCTATCTCACATAATGAAGTGGCCTTACTCCTTAATCAGTGTTAAACTCTGTTCAAATAATTCTATCCCATCCTGTCTCCTTTAACAAATTGCCCCATCTGCTATCACCACTCACTCATTTATTTTCAATCTCTCCCTAAGTCTCATTTTCTACTACCTACAAATATGCCCATGTCTCTACAAAGTTGAAAAAAACCAACTGTCTCTTGATCCTCCATCCCTGCTAAATATTAATCCTATATCTCTTCTTCCCTTTGTAACTAAACTCCTCAAAAAGATTGTCTACAATAGATACTTCCACTTTCTCTCCTCTCAGTCTTAACTTCTTCCAATCTGACTTCTGAGAGAAACTGCTCTCTTCAACAATACTAATGATCTTATAGTTGTCAAATCCATTAATCTTTTCTCAATCCTCATTCTCTTTGATCTCTATAATGCTGTCTTTGACACTGATAATCACTTTCTCTTCACTGATACTTTCTTCTTTCTAGGTTTTCTGAATACCGTTTTCTTCTGGTTTTCCTCCTACCTGGCTCACTGATTCTTCTATGTCTCCTTTGCTAGATTCTCATTCAGATCAATCTCCAACCATAAATACACTTCAGAGTTCTGTCCTGGGGCCTCTTCTTTCTCTAATCTACTTCATTTGATCATCTCATCAGCTCCCATACACTGAAATACATCTTTATGCTTATGATTCTCTAATTTACCCATCCTGCCCCAATCTCTCTGCTAACCTCCAATCTCACATATCTAGCTGCCTTTTAGATATCTTGATTTGAATGTCCATTGGACATTCTTAAATTCAATATGTCCAAAACAAATTTCATCTTCCCCCCTGCTTCCCCTCTTAACCCTCTTTATCATTATAGGAAATAGCACCTTATTAATTCCTTATGCAAAAGCAATTAGGGGTGGAGGGATCACCGAGATTATGTCAAGAACAGAAAAAAAGGGGCAGCTAGGTGGCGTAGTGGATAAAGCACCAGCCTCGGAGTCAGGAGTACCTGGGTTCAAATCCGGTCTCAGACACTTAATAATTACCTAGCCATGTGGCCTTGGGCAAGCCACTTAACCCCGTTTGCCTTGCAAAAACCTAAAAAAAAAAAGAACAGAAAAAAAGGTGTTAGGGATTATAAAGTAAAAGGAAAGATAAAACCATAAAAGATTATGGCCAGATAAAAGAATTGCAGAATTCATGCATATGAAAGATGAATATTTGTGAATGAATACAAAACCAAGATTATGGTCAAGTCTTATGTATATATGATGTGGAGTAGACAAGTTGTGGGAAATTGAGTAAATTGAGTAAATTGAGAAACTGAGAAGTTAGGGAGCTCAACACTATCAAATATGTATTCTGAAGTTCCTTAGTATGAGGGCAGGAGTTGAGGAGATGAGATATTGTCAGTCAAGCATTGACCTCAGTGAAGAAGTAAGGAAAGTTTTCTGATGGTCATTAGATGATAGTTACCAGAATTTTGATTTTGTGATAAATATAGAATAAATTAACCTCGAAAGAACAGAGTTTACTGTGTAATGGTGGCCATAGAGTCTGTGGCTGGATGTCTTTTCCCTGAACCCCAGGATCCTTATAACAGAGCCCTTAAGCTGATGCTAGATCTCCATGATTCTCAACTACCAATATGTATTTTCAGTGATCATCAGATCATAAATTTAGAGCTGCAATGAATCTTAAATACGGATCTAATTTTAGGGACTGACAAAAAAGAAGGAACTTTTCCAAGTTTTCATAAGTAGAAAAATAACAGAGCCAGGATTAACTGCCACTTGGATTTCCATTAATCAACTTCCTTGTCCTTTCTGTTCATAGTATTTGAATCCTGTCTGTTCCTTGCTCTTTTGAATTGACCTTTCAATTTTGGATGTATTTCTAAACCTTAGCTTTATTCCAGTCTAAGTATATGTATGTGTGGATATGTGCAAATACAACTGGGTATTTATGTATGTACAATGCATGTGCATATTTATAATAATGACACTATTTTACATACATAATTATATACAACACATGTGATATATGCACATATATGAAAGCATAAACTATATTTGTATGAATCTATAGTACACATATAATATACATACATACATACACACATTTACACATGTAAATATTCATTCATTAGTCCCTGAAAGGCTATCTTGCGCTATTAGTCCTAGTTACATTCTTATGCTTTGCCCCCATCTAAAACTGCATCTATAGATGTGACAATAATCAGCAGGCATATGGGTTCACAAATATATATTTGTTCAGCAAGGCATTATCCTCAGTGCCGAGGGGGGAATATAAAGATGACTAGGGTACAATACAGACACTCGCATCTTATTTCCCTAAATTGTTCATGGTTTACTGATTCAGTAAAAAAAAAAGGTGAAGTTTTGTTCTAAGATACCACCTTAGAAAGTTGATATGGGAAGTAATAAAATTTCACTATTTTCAAATAATTGAGAGAAATAAGTTTGAATTAATGGATAGTCTGAATTGGAGAATGTAATCAAGAAATGCAGTCCTTTCATTTTCAAATGACTATAATAGCTACAATTTTTAAAGTGATTCCAAGCTTGCTTTAATTGACTTGTTTGTCAATTAATGGTATAATTTGCATATAAACAATTAATAAACTAGAGTCTTTAAATTCAATCAGGTTGAATAGACCCTTTATGATCTTGTTAGTTCTATTACTGGTAATTTGTGTTAATAGCCCTCTTTATACATAGAGTCTTGCCTTTGGGGAATTGGTTATTGGGGTCCAAATTAATGGAATTTTACTTCTTAGCTGAAGACTACACATTGCATGTGTAGACACAGTCTGATAATTAGAATTCTGATCCTTTTAATACTAGAACTCAAAAGACATCCTTCAGGCAAATTTGTCATTGCTTTGGTTTATAATTGACATCAAGCTAAGATTGAAACACAAATATTCACCATTTCATTGGTATAAGAAAGTACTGAATTAATGGCATAACTATTGAGAAGAGTCCCAGTTTAGATTTTTAAATATGGTCCATAGTTAATTGTGCATTATATGCAGTCTAAGGCTGATCTCCATAGTAGTATAACTATTTGGTAGGTAAATGGTACTAGAACTGTTATCTAGTTCAAGGTATTCATATTCTCTGCACAGAGTAAGTGCTTGTTGAATAGAAATTAATCTTGGTGAATCTATCATTTCATTAATAGCAGGCATTTATAAAACAGTGAATGGAAACTGCTTTGAAAACTTAAAAAAAAAAATAAAAATTGAAGGCTAATAGTCCGGATTTCACTGTCAGAGGAAACTTCCAAATTACTACTAACTGCTCTGCACTTTTTGGTACATATATAATTATTTATACATCTCCCCCATTAGAATAAACTCCTTGACTGTAGAGATTGTTAGTCTTTCCTGATCTTCCCAATAAGCAGGACAGTGCCTGGTTTCTATAATAGTCTAGTAAATGTTTGTTAATTGCTTGATATCGATGCAAAGCTGCAATTTATCATCTCAGAGAATTTTTGAGTGCACAAGAGAACTGAGAGGCTAAGTAATTTCCCCCGGTTCATCTGTGCAGGATATAGCAGTGGTGGCATTTGAACCCAACTGCTCCTATCTTTGAAACTAACCTCTCTGTTCACTATATCACATTCCATCACCTCTCCATTCATGTATCATAGGTCTTCCAATAAGTTTATTTTTTAAATTTTTTTTCTTGTTTTTTTTTTTTTTTGCAAGGCAAATGGGGTTAAGTGGCTTGCGCAATGCCACACAGCTAGGTAATTATTAAGTGTCTGAGACTGGATTTGAACCCAGGTACTCCTGACTCTAAGACTGGTGCTTTATCCACTACGCCACCAAGCCGTCCCTCCAATAAGTCTTAATACATTATATAAATGTCAAATATTGTGATTTTATAATGGAAGTGAGTGTTTGGATTTGGCTTGATTTCTCTTATAAGAGGTGACATCTGGAATTCTGGCACACAAAAGAAACCCATTTTTCAATTTGCCAAGTATTGATTGAACAAGTATTATATTTGGGCTCTGAGGATGCAAAGATAAAAACAAACAGTCCCCACCCTAAATGACCTCTCCTCCTGGCAAAAAAAAAAAAAAAAAGCAAACACTCAGGTAAATAACATGAGAGTCATAGTCAAAATAAATGGGAATTCTCAGGGAGATAATTTTTTTTTTTTAGGTTTTTGCAAGGCAAATGGGGTTAAGTGGTTTGCCCAAGGCCACACAGCTAGGTAATTATTAAGTGTCTGAGACCGGATTTGAACCCAGGTACTCCTGACTCCAAGGCCGGTGCTTTATCCACTATGCCACCTAGCCGCCCCAGGGAGATAATTTTAAAGTCAGTTTTTGGAGTGCAATTTTAGTTTTAAGTCTCATAACAGCGTTCAAAGTAACTAAGGGGAGGCTTGCTCCTTGTTTCATAAGGGTTGTTAATCTCATGGAGGTGTGGAATCCTCCATTTCTGAGGGAGTATAGTATAACTACTCTCCTAAACAAAAGTTGAAATAAAACTAGTCAAATTCAGAAGAATCCAAGCTGTTGCTAAATAGCTATGTGATGATATATGTCATTTAATCACATAATAAGAATTTATTTTATCACGTAATAAAAATTTAATGAATAATTTCCCCCATTTCCCCTTCTTCCCCCTCCCTCTACCCCTTCCCCTCCTCCCCTCCTTCTCTCCTTCCTTCCCTCTTTCCTTCCTTCCCTCCTTCCTTTCCTCCCTCCATGCCTTCCTTCCTGCCTGCCTTCTTTCCTTCCTTCCTTCCTTCCTTCCTTCCTTCCTTCCTTCCTTCCTTCCTTCCTTCCTTCCTTCCCCCAGCCTCAGATAGTTATGAGTTGTGTGACTCTGGGTAAGCCACTTAACCTCTGTGTAATCAACTGGAGAAGAAAATGGCAAACCACTCTAGTAACTTTGTCAAGAAAATGCCATGGATAGCATTGGCATACTTGTACCATGAGGTCATGAAGAGACTAAATGAATTCAACTGAACAAAAAACAACAAGGAGACAATAAGCATTTATTTAGTGCTTATTTAGATCCTGTGCTAAACTCTTTATAAATATCTTTTTTTAAGGTAAAATGGATAGAGTACCAGACCTGGATTCAGGAAGATCTGAGTTCAAATCCAACTCTTACACTTACTAGTTATGTGACCCTGGGCAAAATCACTTAAACCTGTTTGCCTCAGTTTCCTCATCTGTGAAATGAGCTGGAGAAGAAAATGGTAGACAACTATCTTTAACAAGAAAAACACAAACTGGGTGATAAAAAGCTGTATACAACTAAAACAAATGAAAAAATCACTCTAATTTTTTTCCCCTTACCTAAGGGGTCCACTCAGGAATTTGTTTATCCTGTCTATCCCCACTAGGAGCTCTCCTGGTGGTATTGGAGCATGACTGTCTATGTTAATACAAACGTAGGCAAAAAGAGCTCTAGGCAAAGGCACAAGCCCTCAGTGTATCAATATTTATCCAAAACAGTATGGCCCTGTATTTTGGCATGCACGAATAATGCAGATAACCACAATGGATTCATGGGGGGGGGGGTCTTTTAATAAATGATCCTGAAAAGAAATACAGAGGAGTTTATCTAGAGATATTCTTTCTCCTCTAATAAGTCCCAATTTTCCCCAGGAAGTCATCCACCCTAATAGTGTTTGTTATCTTGTGAATGGCTTTTTTCAAATATAATTTTTTTTAAAGGTTACAAGAAACTTGATCTCTCTTCTTCAAGTGACCCCCACACCTTCCCTCCTTCCAAAGACTTTCATGGACTTAGAGTAATTTTTTTAAGGTTGAACCCTCTTGAGGGGAATTTTCTGTTCAATTCAACAAAGTTTTATTAAGCATCTACAATAGGCCAGTTATTGCCCTAGGTCCTGGGAATATCAACACGCGCACGCACACACACACACACACACACACACACACACACACACACACACACACATCTCTTAGGGAGATAATTTTCATAGGCAGAAGAAACATGAATTTTATACTTGGAGCAACCCCCTTACCATCAAACCTGCACAGTTCATATAACTCATGGTAGCAGAGAAAGGGAAAGTCCTGATTTGTTCCTGCATGTTATGTCTTGGTCTCTTGTTCCTATTTCATCTTTCAACTATGTTATTCTCTTCAAAGAGACTTGACAGCAGTTCAAATAGAATTCATCCTCTTCCTTATCGGCCAAGGAATGTGAGTGAAACTTCTCTTTGTTTCCCTAGGATGCTGAGTCCAGGAAGTCCTTCAATTGTCTCCCTAGTTCTTTCTGCTATTGCCATCTCTGAGATGGAGTGGTCCCCAGAAGGAGGTCCTATGCAGATAGACAGAGTATTCCTCTTTTCAGGAACCCAAGTCTATTTTCTAATAGCTCTCTTTACATATCTCTATCAGACTTGCATTTGCCCTTTGTAGGAATGAATCTCAGGGAGCAGCTCAGATTTAACCCCAACTTAAACACCCTCAAATTTCACGACTTAATCTTCCTCAAAAGGCCAACAAACACTAGTATCGCTGCTCATTCATACCTCTTCAAGGAGAAATCATCAATCATTTCAGTGTGATATCAATAGGGATGGGGCTGTCAATACTTTGTATAGAGAGGAAGATGCCTACAAAGCCAGAACAAAGCCAAGACAAAGGTCTCATTCTTTAACATTGTTAGGTTCAGACCCCATCAAGAAGGTGCCATCAATCATCTTAGTGGACATATCTACATCTTAAATGGGGCAATGTCCTCAAAGCCAGAACAAAGTAACAAAAAAAAAAAACAACAAATTTGATTTATTCTTTAACCTTATTGGGTTAATCAGATGACTTTTAGTCACAGTCTGTACACTTCTTATTAATCTTGTCCCTGAGATGTTTAGACATTTCCCCCCTTCA